>NC_140943.1:37700670-38900670 GCF_014529385.1 Adiantum capillus-veneris | reverse complement strand
TCAGAGTAGTCCTCTCTCCTCAATGATAGGCATGCAAAATCTTCTCTGAGAGCTATATGCTCATTCATCACTTTCTCTTGTCTTTCCATCAATCCATCCTCACCGTTGACAATCTTGTGCAAGGGGGAGAGAGGTGTTTCTGAGGCCTCACTTGGTGAGTCTGGCTGTGGCTTCTCATCCCTGCTGTCTGATGCGAAGTTGCGACCCAGCGTTTCAGGATGTATTGGTATGTCTATGGCATCTTTCATTGTCTGCCATTGCTTACTTTCATCCAAAAGCCTCTGTATCTCTGCTTCAAGGTTTGATTTGGCCTTCTCGGTGTCTGCAAGATGCTGATGCACTTCTAGGAGAGCCTTTTCATGAGCCTCTTTCTCCAGTTTCATTATCTCAAGATTTTTGGACACAATCTGAGTGTTAGCATGAGAATTCTCAATCTCTTTCAGAGCTCGAGTCAAATGCTCTTCAGTTAGCTGCACCTTGTGTTTCAAGTTCTCAATATCCTCTTGTGGCATACTATGGCTACTCTCGATTTTTGTTGAGAGTGTTTGTGTGGAAGCTTCCATTTGGGCAGAGGTGGCATCCGGAAGCTCTTTCAGTGCATCCTGAAGCCTATCTTTTGATGGTTTACTTATAGATGGAGCATTTTCTTCATTAACTTTCATATTGTGCATTTCTTTCTTCATCTTCTCCACCTCCTCTCGTGCTGCTTGAGCCTGGTCCTTTGCTAAGTCCACTTGCTGCTTTTCTGCTAAAATGCTGCTTTGTAGCGTCTCCGCTTCTTTCCTCAATGCCAGAGCTTCTTGCCTTAAGTGCTCCATTTCTTCTCTATGTGCATGTAATTCCGCTGCAGTAACTCGCAATTTGTCACTTAAGCATTCAATTTCTCCTTTGGCTAGAATACGGTCATCTTGTGACATTTGTAGACTTAGTGTCAATGACTTTACCTCCTCAGACTGTTTATGTACTTCCGACTCCGCCAAACATGCCACCTTGAGTGCCTTTTCAGCTTCTACTTTCGCTTCTTGTAGTTTGATTAGCGCAACACCTGCATCTTCCTTGTTCTGTGTAGCTTCTGCACTGAACTTCCGGCTCTCTTGCCTCACATGGTCCAATTCCAGAGTGGCCGACTGAAATGATGCCTGAAGCTTGTCTGCCTCATCTCTTGCAGCCTTTGCTGCTGTTAAGGCCTCCTCAAGGTCTAGCTTTGCTTTGACCAATTCCCCATTCAGAGCCTCTACTTTAGCACTTGCCACTGCTTCTTTCTCTATCAGCTCATTCAATCTAGCTTCATTTTTCTCAGTCAAAGATGCCAACACAACACTCAATGCTGTGGCCTTTGTGCTGACACGTGTTTCTTTTTTTTTAAGCTCTGACAGCTCCACATTAGTATTCTGTAAATCCAACATCAGGGCCGTAGAAGTCTTATCAGAGATATCTACTTTTCTCTCCCACTCAGCCACCTCATGCTTCTTATCTTCAAGGGCCTGCAATAATGAGGCCACTGTGGCACTCATGCTTAGCTCCCTCTGTTTAATCTCTGAGATCTCTTTCAGATTCAGTTCCAATTGTTCCGCCAAGACAATGTTTTTCTTGGAAGCACTTGTTTGCTGCCTCTTCAGCTCGGCCAGCTCAGTTTCCGCATTTTGCAATTTGCTGGTAGCATCAATAATCTTTTGTTTTGCCAGTGCCTCCTTTTCCAAGATATCAACCAGTTCTAGTTTATGTCTTTCTGCATCCACCTTCAGGGCGTCCATGGCTGTTTGAGCACTTGCAACTTGCTCTTTTAACAGGCTCGACTCCTGCTGACTGGCCTCCTTCATCTTGGTCAATTCAAGGCTTAAAAACTCCACCCTTTCATTCGCATGTACCTCTTTCCCCTCTACCATAGCAAGGTCCAGCTTGATTCTTTCAAAATCTTCCTTTAGTGAATCGAGAAATCCGGCAAGCATACTGCCTTCTATGTTGGCTTTTGCAAGCTTTTCTTGAGTTTCCGTGAGTTCTGCAGAGAGAGCTGACAAGGATGACAATGCAACTGATTCAGATTCCTTTGCTTTTGCTATTTCTGTAGTCATCCTACTGGCATTAGCAATGGCAGCATTCTCCGCAGCAATGGCCTTCTCCTTGTCTTCACCTGCATCTGCAAGCTCACTCTTGAGTTGCTCTAGTTCAGAGGTTGCATTTGCTAGCTGTATAGATGAATTATTTTCAGCTGCCTTGGCATACTTAAGCTCAGAGCTCAGCCGATCAACTTCCGAAGTCATGTTCAAAAGCTGAGCTTGAAATTTCCTCTCAGAATCGTTAGCAGCTGCAAGCTCTGACTGATACAGCCTTAGAGCATCAGCACCATCTGTTTGTTGCATGGCCGATTTTTGGGCTAGAGCAATGTCCTGCCTCAAACTCTCTGATTCAGATTTTAGTTGGCTAGCTTCTTTAAGAGCAATCTGGAGCTCTACATCCTTGTTGGCCAGTTCAGCTGCTGCTTCATTCATGCTCTTGCCATGTTCCATGACTGACTGCTGTGCTACCAAGAGTTCTTGTCTCAAAATTTCTGATTCAGACTGGAAAAGGCCGGCTTCCTGAAGAGCATTTTGCAGCTCAGCTTCCTTGGCAGCTGCCACTTCCTGTTTGATCTTGTCCAAGTCTGTTTGCTCCCTGACCAGCTTTTGTGCAAGAAAAAGCTCCTGTTTCAAGCTCTCTACTTCAGACCTCAAATGGCAGACTTCTTGAAGAGAAGCCTGATGTTCAATTTCCTTGTCAGCCAATAAAGTTTTTAGTTTCTCTGTGCTTCCACTGCAGGTTGCTGTGATTTCTGAAAGCCCTTCAGTAGCAGAGTTGGGATTAATTATCAGTTCATCGACTCTGGCTGTCGCAGAATCGGCCATAACAGAAGACCCTTTGGCAGCAAGTAGCTCAACAGACATTTCCTCAGCTCTTTTTGCCGTGCGTTCAGCAGCATTCATTGCCTCCCCAGCCAATCTGACTGCTTCGTCCTTAGCCTCAATGCAAACAAAAAGCTCGTGTTTAAGGTTCTCCATTGCTTGTTTATTTGTCTGCAAGTCCAATACCGCTGCTTCATACTGCTTTCTCATAATTTCTAACTCAGCTTCCCAATCTTCAGCAGCTTTAAAACTGGCATGTTCCATCTCCTCAGCACGTAACTTATCTTTCTTAGAGATTTCATTAGCATCTTGTAGTTTGGAGTTCAAGTCCTCCAGCTGCCTTTTGGAGCGGGCGAGATCCTGTAGCAAGTTTGACTTGGACTTCTCCATCAGTGCCAACTGCTCCTTCGTCCTGGAAAGTTCATCCTGCACCTGTTGTAATTCTGCTCCTCGGCTAACCAGAGTTTTTTTCTGCCGAAATCACATCTAACATCAGTACTTACACGTGATAGCTCTGAAAACAGCAAATCTACATCAACAACCATGACAGCAAAATTCTTAGGACTTTCATGGAGATCTACCTCTGTGCTAAAAGAACGAGGAGACCGGGTAGCCTTGGGGCTATTATCACCAAGCATGTTTGCAGCTCCTGTCTTGGTCGCTGGGGATATTCTCTCTCCATCTGCATTTGATCCTCTCTGTACCTTTGGTCTCGGGGTGGCAGGAGACAACTTGCTAGCCATGATGCGAACAACAATACCTCTCAACAGATATATGATGGGTAGCAGCCAAATTTGTAATAATGCACTTTAAAGTGCAGCCTTTATGTCCTTCGTCTTTTCCAAAGCTGAATCATTCGGAATGGTGTCCCATTAAAGAATGCATAACTTCAAATGCTGAAAAACATACAGAAATTGTCACATTTAACTGTAAATTTCAAGCTAAACAGAAAGTAAAGTTTCTTTGCAGAGGTGCAACACTCCAAGAGTCCATAGTAAAAAGACTGCTCATCAGCGAACAGAACTTGTACGATCTGATGAGCAAAATGATGTGCTTTATCCCTCCTCTATTTTATTGTGTCCTGCTAACAATTTGGGGAAAAAGCAACATGCTTAGCAGAGACCATCTTAGATAGGTTCAAATTTTTATCTCTTCTTGACTATGGCTACCTACAAACTAACAAATAATTTAAGATCATGAACCAAGCATGCCATCGACTATGAGAGCTCCAGACTCTGGCAATCTCTTTTGTAACGGCTCAGTACATGGTGAGCAAAAATGTGAGTTGCCAGCATGAAAGTAAAAAACGGTCAAGACCCTCAATGCGTTAAGGTCTGCCCATTGAGACATATTTGTCGACATAAAACGAAAGTATAGTTGCTTCTGCAATGGGAATGTACGACGCTTACCCACCTTTGAAGACCGGTACTAAATCAAGCTTGTCGATCTGGCCATGGCGATGAGCATTGTCCGTTGCCTCATAACAGCGAGAGGGAGAAGCGGGAACTTAGAAGGGAGCTAGACAGATCTTTAACGTAGGCGTGCATACTGCGTGTGGTGTTGGAAAAGGTGATCGAGGACGTTTACACTGATGCTATGCTGCACATGGAGAGAGACCTTGGACTCTTGGAGGGTGAGCCAGCGAGAGAGAGAGAGAGCTAGAGTAGGGAAAGACGAACACAAATGATGGACACAGGAAAGGTTGTCCGAGGGTCACGCACACGCAGGCAATGGAGAAGAGATTAAAGAGAACCTTCGCTATCTATGGAGGAGGGAATCAGCTGTGGGGAGAGGATCGAACGCAAAGAATGCTGTAACCTGTAATTAGGCTGTGTGCTAGTCTCTATCGTCTCTGACATGCAAGGCTACTACACAGGAAGGCGGTTGGTAGGCTACTCTCTCTCTCTCTCTCTCTCTCTCTCTCTCAAAGATCCTTTTGCTTTACGAGGAGCCCACAGAAGAGTTCAGACAGAAACCGGCCAAGACGAAGACGAAAGTGCGAGGAAAGATGAAAGCAGAGAGCCTGCTGCACACGGAAAGGGACGGTGATCTCTCTCGCTAACTGACTGCTTGTGATGCACAATCCGAGAAGCGAGAGAAAGGCAAGTGAAATCATGTGGAAATAGAAAAATGCGCCATCTTCGGCAGTACATCGCCTCGACAAGCGCAACTTAGGAACCGCGAAAAGTTACGGACCCTACCTGTGTAGACTGTAGAGCATCATAGAAGGTGAGGCAGACGAGGCCGGGCACGCCATACCTACACGAGAGAGAGAGAGAGAGAGAGAGAGAGAGAGAGAGAAGCAACGTAAACGAACCTGCTGGGAAACGGATAGAGGCCTATTGCGGATGCTCCGCAGGACTGTCGAAGCTTCAATGTGCTGCTTCGGGAGCTGCAGCTATGGCAACATCGGGCTTGAGATTGACAGGAGCGCGAGGTTGTACGCAAGGCCGCTGGAGCTGAAGCAATGCCTGTAAGTTTGAGCAAAAGACGAGCTAGTTGCGCCTCATTTCTCTCCTCTGTGAGAGAGAGAGAGAGAGAGAGAGAGAGAGAGAGTTCGGTAAGCTTTCCTTGTTTACGCTCAGCTGCAAGCTGAAAGCAGCGCACGCAAAAGTGCAGGTGAGAGTGAAGGGGACAAGCTCGTTCGGCGACGTGGCATTGCTGTCAGCTGCCACAACGACGTTTCCACTGCCACATGGGCCCGGGATTATGCCAGATGGACGAGAGAAAAGCTTATTAGGCTTACACGTCGACTCACAGCTGGTTCTTGAGTCTCGACCTGCAGCCATTCATGATTTCTTTTGGATTGTGACGAAATAGTACACTATGAAGTGTTTTTGTCTATGAATGTGTAAGGAAGGCTTTCTACTATCAAGGAATGAAAATCCTACAGGATCAAAACCCTTGAGTCATGTCACACGCCCCACATCTATCTGATGCATCCAGCACGAAAACAAAATGCATGCTCATTGCCCACACTTAGACAATGAACACACTTGTACCCATCTCCCGACCCATCCCTGCGAACCAACAACCACGTCTACCGCATACATGCACTTGAGTAGGGGATGTATGCACTTAGACTAGAGAAGTTGATAAGGTGACGCCCCACCACAGTGTAGCAAAGCAGCAACCCCAATATCATAAAACTCAAAGGTGTCTTGCGTGTGTGATGCATTGGCCTAGCAATACACACGTTCGCTCATCAACTCAAGGTATAGGGTTCAAACTTCAAAACCTTGCTTTTACACTCTCTTGCTTTGTCTTGCAAAAACAAGGTCAAGGAGGGTTTTTCCATGAAAAGAGATGGTCATCACGAAGAAATAGGTGTACGCAAAACTTGCTTTAGCGCTCATGGAATAAACGCAAGTTGTCAATTCGGTTGTCACATAATTGGCCCCTCTACTCTAATGTGTTGAATACAATCACTAATACATGAAACCGCCAATTCATTTGTATGTTGCTAACATGGTTAGGACATGAAGGCATCAAGAGGTTCTTGAACTTTAAGAAAGATATCACGTGTTGCAATCACCTATAGGAGAGTACAATATTTAAGATGAATGCTTTAGAGTACTCTGGTGAGGTACAATATGACACACAAAACGTTACAAGTAGGGTATGGCAGGGTAATATGGAGAGTGGGTACTAGGGAATGGTCACTAGATAATATAATTTGGAAGCCAGTGCAATACAAAAGTATTTTAGCTGGAAAAGTCCACATGGAAGCGACTTGGACACTATAAGTGGAAAAGTGCTCCAACCACATAGTACATGTATAAAGGTGCTAGATCAACGCACGTGATTGGACTAGACGTGTCCCATGGCTTTATGGACCATTCATAGTTGTGGTAGATCTTGATCGGGCCCCTACAGTAGGCAACCTAAGAGTGGCTGTTGAGTGCACGTGAAATTTAGGGGGAAAGAAGCCAGGGTCATAGTGTCCATGGGTGACCAAGCTAATATGGGCAGGTAGGCTACCACTATATATTCAGGCATTGAGGTGTCATCCTCATCATATTATGCATATCATAAGTGGTGCGTGGTGCACTCTCTAGCCCTCCATGGTGAGGTGGGGGGTGAGCCTGAGCTCCTTACCTCCTCCTCCCTTTCTTCTTCATAACAATGGAGCTTTGTATGTGAATATATCAAGCAACAAAAACACATACTCTCTTTTTGGCACGTTCAAGATATGTAGCAAATAGAGAACTCGTAATGTCCTTGGCCCTCTTTACAAACTCTGTATACAATACCGGAACCTATTTGTCTATGATAAACAGGGTCCGTATGCAATGCTCGTCTTCATCGTAGATCAAACCTTCTGAAATTGTGTCTTCCAGTATCTTGGGATGTAAGTGAGTAATGGTAGCCTTGATGTCGGAATGTAGTCCACAAAAGAAAACCTCGAACCTTGTGGAACTCGTCCAATTCATCCTATTTAAGGATAATATCCCTAAAGTTTGAGATATAACTATTTAAAGAGAAATTGTGCATCCACCATATGTAGGCCTTGCCTTAAAGGGCTAAACTTGTCTCCGCAACTTAAAAAGCATCTAGTGAAGCTCAAAGATGATGCATGTTTGTCCACTTATGAAGAAAAATACACCTTTGTTACGTTCTCGGTCTTCGCCTTGATAAACTAGAGGTTTATCCTTCATCTTTAATGAAGTCTTCTTAGCATCGAAAGCATTAGCATTATGTGATGTAAGAGAATTGATGAGCGAATCTTGCCAGAGATTCTTCGATCACGAGAAGAAGGTTTTGATTTTTCAATGGTTAATTGTGTCATGGAATAATTGACCAATGTGATTATCTAGGTCATATTCGTGTTGAGCAAAGAAAGTTTTACTTTGCGAGCCATTATAAGAGCATATTTTGTATAACAACAAATCCATGATCATTGTGTCGTTCATTAGCGATCCCCTCATGAATTGTCATCATATAAGCGATTGCTCAAAATCCATACAATGATCCCACAAGAAGCAGATGATTGGAAATCCATTGAAAAGATTGAAAGAGAAAGGCTCTTTTGAGTCCCAATGAGACTCATTCAACCCATGCAACCCACGTCAACCCATGCAACGCACGTCCACAGGGTCTCGACTTACTTGTAAACTACGTCTTTACATAGCAGTGTAGTTTTTGCAATCTATGAGCCTCTTGTGTCTAAGGTCTTGGGTTCAAACCTCCTTGACAACTCGTGTGACATGAAGCCCTTAGAGGTTGTTCCCATGGTCCATATGATGGGTTGGCCACCTTTGACCGGTTGGGATGCTCCACCTCACGGAGTCGGGTGTGTGAGTTGTAATTTCAAGTCCTGCTCTCGAAAAGGAAAAAAAAAAAAACTTCTTGCCAAAAACATGGAGAACCCCTTTTTGAAGAGTAGAGATTTTTGGAAGCAAAACTCAAAAAGAAACTCTATGAAGAGTCGGCTCGTGGCCTAAAGCCTTAAGTAAAAAGTGGCCAAAAGAAGGCACCTAAGCTTAAAATATGAACCAAAACCTCTCTAGCTCAACGATGGTGCAACAACATCATCATGGGAAGAAGGCCATGCATGATACAAGTTGTTTTTGGCCGTTAGAAAAAAAATACTCCTCATGCCATGGAGAATTTTTTTGGAGGTATCTGTGGTGCAAAATATGCAAGCTAGACCACGCCCTATTCTCTCATGAGAGGTAGTTCTTGTGGAGGTGTTAATGCTAGAGAAGGGCACCTATGCTCAGAGATGAATCCAGTAGCCTATCCCACACATGATCAAAGTAAGAACAAGAATCAACGAGCTTTGATACCACTGTAAAGGAGATGACACCTTCACCTTGACCCAAACTCTAGGAGAGCACACCATATCTCTACCCAACCATCCTTATTCAACCAACCATGCCTCTATATATAGGATCCCTATACTTATCTGCATGTCCTCAAAAAGGGAACTTTCTAGTCTCCCTATTCCCATAGACTTGTAGCCTACTAGTAGGCTCTCAGACAAATCTCGAAGGTGTTAGGAAATAAGACGTAGCTAAATAGATAATTGAGTAGATTACTTAATGGAGAGAGACAGATTTATATACACGATATTATAGAGTAGAGAGAGAGAGAGAGAGTACACACGATATACGTGGTTCACCCAATGTGGGCTACGTCCACGGGAAAGCAGCCACTCAATGGCTTTAGTACTTCAAAACAAGAAGTAGTTTACAAAGGGATTATACCCTTAATGGAGCTCCCGCCTTGCTTCACTCTCACCACCTCACACTCACCTTGTTGCATCAACTTCACACTATGAAATGTGTGTAGAAATGGCCTCCTTTTATAGGCCAAAAGGGCTGCCCTCTCTTATGAGAGACAGCCATGTGTAGCCGCCCTTGTGCGAATAAGTCCAAAGCGGACCCTCCAATCCGCCCATGTGTGGCCGCCCTTGAGAAGACAAGTCCGCTTTTGAATTCGGCCACCGGCCATTGACTTCCGACCACCGGCCATCGGCCATTGACTACCGGCCACCGGCCAACCGACCGGTTGTTTTCCGACCACTTTCCGGTCGCCGTCCGGTCATAATATTCCAGCGAAAAAGAATATTCCGGCTCCATACTTAACAATCTCCCACTTGGAGACTGATCTCCAAACCAAACCTGTGACTGCTTTCCATTCTGGCTTCTTATCCTTGAATGCCGATTGAAGATGAGCAAAAGCTCAACTTCTCCTTGTTAACCACCTTTGTAAACATGTCTGCAGGATTTTCACTTGTATGCACCTTTCTTAGCTTTAGTTGTCCCTCTTCCAAAAGAGTGCATATGAAGTGATATCTCACCTCAATGTGCTTTGTCCTTGAATGAAAGGCTGAGTTCTTCGCATGATGGATAGCGCTTTGGCTATCACTGTACAAGACACAATTGTCTTGTTTGAATCCAAGCTCTTCTAAGAATCTGTGAAGCCACAAAATTTCTTTGCTTGCCTCCGTCATTGCTACATACTCTGCTTCCGTGGTAGAAAGTGAAACCACTTTCTGCAGCTTTGAAGCCCAGCTTACTGCTGTGTCTCCAACCGTGAACACATAGCCAGTAGTGCTCCTTCGAGTATCTTTGTCACCTGCCATATCTGCATCAGCATACCCTTCTAGAAAAATATCAGTTCCTCCAAAATACAAAGCATTTGTTGTTGTCCCTTTTAGATACCTAAGTATCCACTTTACAGCTTGCCAATGCTCTTTACCTGGGTTGTCCATGAACCTACTCACAACTCCCACTGCATGTGCAATGTCTGGCCTTGTCCAGACCATAGCATACATTAGAGAACCTACCGCTGCAGCATATGGAACTTTAGACATATAGGCTATCTCCTCTTGTGTCTTTGGACACATATCCTTCGTTAGTTTAAAATGACCAGCCAAAGGTGTAGAAACTGGTTTTGCATTTTGCATTGCAAACCTTTCTAGTACCTTCTTGATGTAATCTTCTTGAGATAGCTTTATTGTTTTCTTCGTCCTGTCCCTTGATATTTTCATACCAAGTATCCTCTTTGCAGCACCTAAATCTTTCATTGAAAAAGATTTGGACAGCTCCTCTTTTAGGTCTTTGATGTCCTGCATGTTAGCACTTGCAATCAACATGTCATCAACATACAACATTAGGATGATGAATTTCCCATCTCCCAAATTCTCCGTGTAGACGCAGTGATCTGAGTTGCATCTTGTGAATCCATGATCCAACATCCATCGATCAAACTTCAAGTACCATTGTCTTGATGCTTGCTTTAAACCATACAAGCTCTTCTTTAATCTGCAAACCATTTTCTCCTTACCTTTTACTTCATACCCCTTTGGTTGAAGCATGTAGATTTCCTCCTCTAAGTCACCGTGAGGGAATGCCGTATTACATTCATTTGCTCGAGATTTAGATCATGAGTAGCCACAAGGATTAAGACAAGCCTAATTGAGTTCATTTTTACAACAGGAGAAAATATTTCATTGAAGTCAATACCTTCCTTTTGAGAAAAACCTTTTACCACAAGCCTAAACTTGTACCTTTTCTTCCCACCTTCTTCTTCCTTTAGCTTGTACACCCATTTGTTTTGAAGTGCCCGCTTATCTTTAGGCAACTCAACCAACTCCCATGTTTGGTTGCGATGTAGTGAGTCCATCTCCACTTGCATGCTCTTCGTCCATTCTTCTTTGGATTCATGTTGCATAGCTTCTTCATATGATTCCGGCTCTCCAGAATCTGAGATCAAGAGATGGTTGAAGGAAGGAACAAACCTTTCTGGAGGTCTACTTGCTCTTGTAGATCTTCGGGGAATAGGTTGAGGCTCCTCATTTGGTTGACGTTGTTGCACATTGTCACCGTTTGCAGTCCTTGAGTCTTCACCGTCCTCAAGCTCCATGTACTCAGCACCTGTTTCTTTTGTTTGTTTTCTTTCCAAGTAATCTTTGTACATATTTTGTTCGTTAAAAATTACATCCCTACTCCTAAGATTTTACTATCTTCAGGATTCCATAGGCGATACCCAAAGTCTCCTTCTCCATAGCCAATGAAGAAACACTTTTTGGACTTTGCATCTAACTTTGATCTTAGGCTTCTATCTATGTGCATGAAAGCCTCACACCCAAACACTTTGAGAAATGCATAATTCACCGGTTTACCTGTCCATGCCTCTTCTGGAACTCCCCCATCCAATGCCGTTGAGGGTGACCGATTGATTAAGTACACAAATGTACTTACAGCTTCCGCCCAAAGCTCAAGCGGTAGGCCTGCATGTAGCCGCATGCTTCGTGCTCGTTCCATGATTGTCCTGTTCATCCTTTCCGAAATCCCATTTTGTTGAGGTGTCCTTGGGGTTGTCCTTTGCCTCCGAATGCCATTGCTAGCACAAAAGCTTTCAAAAGCTTGGCTACAATATTCACCTCCATTGTCGGATCTGAGGCATTTAACCTTGGTACCTGTTTCATTCTCCACAAAGGCTTTCCACCTTTGAAATATGGAAAATACATCGGATTTATTCTTCATGACATAAACCCATGTTTTTCTAGTCGCATCGTCTATGAATGTTACATAGTACAATGAGCCACCAAGTGATGGTGTACTTGCAGGACCCCAAACATCAGAATGAACCAACTCAAGTTTTTTATTTTTTCTTTCATTTCCTGATTTTTGAAATTTTACCCTCTTTTGTTTACCATAAACACAATCTTCACAGAACTCTAAGTCCACTTCTTTCAAACCTGGTAGAAGCTTCTTTGTTTGAAGGATTTGCATTCCTTTGGCACTCATATGCCCAAGTCGGTAGTGCCACACCGCACTGTCAACTTCTGTAGTTGCTGCACAAGCTGAAGGTTACGTGCTAACAAACAGTACACAAGTAAAGTGTACCGACTTTTTCACCCTTGGCAACCACCAAAGATCCCTTTGAGATCTTCCACCGTTTGTTTCCGAATGCAATGTTGTGACCTTCATCGTCCAATTGTCCTGTAGAGATCAAATTTTTGCGAAGAGAAGGAACATGCTTAACATCTTTAAGCTTCCATTCATTTCCGTTAGCAGTTTTGACAGAAACTGTACCTTTGCCGACAATCTCACAAGCTTCATCATCTCCCAAGTATACATACCCAAAATTACCTTTGGTGTAGTCTTGGAAATGTTGCTTGTGTGGTGTTGGATGGAATGAAGCCCCGGAATCTACTATCCAGAAATTAGACACATTGTCTAATGAGAGAAATAGAGCATCTTGCTCTACTTTACCTGCCACATTGGCCTCCGATGTTGGCTTGTTGTCTTGAGACTCTGTCTCCTTCTTCTTCTTGGACCAGCAATCCTTCTTGACGTGGCCCTTCTTGCCGCAGTTCCAACATTCAAGAACTGACTTTGTGCGTGACTTGCTCCGCCTTGAGCGATCACGACCCTTTTGGTTTTTGAACCTCTCCTTAAGCCTTCCTCTTGTTTCCACTGATAGTGCAACACTTGATGATTCTCCTGTGCTTCTCCTTCGCATTTCCTCGCTTAGGAGAACACCCACAACATCATCAAACTTAAGAGTATTTGTGCCAGAGATAGAATTACTTACAGCCATCACAAGGCTGTCCCAACTATCCGGTAAAGATGATAGTATAAGGAGAGCTCGCACTTCGTCATCGAAATTGATTTTCATTGATCGAAGTTGACTTATGTTTGTGTTAAAGTCATTTAGGTGTTCTGCAACTGAACCATTCTCTGCCATCTTTAGATTGAACAAGCGCTTCATAAGAAATACCTTATTGGATGCCGATGGTTTCTCGTAGAAGTCGTCAAGTGACTTCATCAAGTCCTCCGTGGTCTTCATCTCCGAAACATTGAAGGCCACCGTTGACGCCAAGCTTAACCGGATTGTTCCCAGTGCCTTTCGATCAAGGACAATCCATGCTTCATCTGCCATTGTTGCGGGCTTCTTCGCAAGACCGCCTAGTGGCAAATAGAGGTCCTTCTGGTAGAGATAGTCTTCAATCTGCATCTTCCAATGTTGGTAGTTTTTGCCGTTGAACTTCTCAATCTTGAGCTTCCCTTCCTCCGCCATAACTCCCACTCAATTCAAGGAATCCTTTCCTTGAGATAATTTAGCTACGAGCAAATCTTGCTCTGATACCAGTTGTTAGGAAATAAGACGTAGCTAAATAGATAATTGAGTAGATTACTTAATGGAGAGAGACAGATTTATATACACGATATTATAGAGTAGAGAGAGAGAGAGAGAGAGAGAGAGAGAGAGTACACACGATATACGTGGTTCGCCCAATGTGGGCTACGTCCACGGGAAAGCAGCCACTCAATGGCTTTAGTACTTCAAAACAAGAAGTAGTTTACAAAAGGATTATACCCTTAATGGAGCTCCCGCCTTGCTTCACTCTCACCACCTCACGCTCACCTTGTTGCATCAACTTCACACTATGAAATGTGTGTAGAAATGGCCTCCTTTTATAGGCCAAAAGGGTTGCCCTCTTTTATGAGAGACAACCATGTGTAGCCGCCCTTGTGCGAATAAGTCCAAATCGGACCCTCCAATCCGCCCATGTGTGGCCGCCCTTGAGAAGACAAGTCCGCTTTTGAATTCGACCACTGGCCATTGACTTCCGACCACCGGCCATCGGCCATTGACTACCGGCCACCGGCCAACCGATCGGTTGTTTTCCGACCACTTTCCGACTGCCGTCCGGCCATAATATTCCGACAAAAAAAAAAGTCTCGGGGGCCTCCGTCCCCGAGGCCTTTAAAGTTGCCCCTGATTCTTGTCCGTGAAAATTTTGGTTTCCGGTGAGTGATTTTCCTTCACGCACGATGGCTTCTCCTCATAATGGAAGCCTTACAAATGTGCGCTTTTACCACAGAAAATTACAAGGGTAAATCAGGCTCCATACTTAACAGAAGGCTCCTAGCTCCAGGACCCTTTTCCTTATATTGGACACCATTGAGTTGTGGATGTTGTCAAGTTGGCATAATTGTAAGCACTTTTTGCATGAATATCCATGCTTTGTTAATTTGGAGCCTATTTATGCATAGAATTTGCGTACCCAATCCATAAAAGGAATGCAACATCGGACATCTATAGTCAAGGAGTATCTATTTGGTCCCAACTATGGTCGACCACCTTGATTGGTCAATGGTCTTATAGCAAGGACAAACTTTGCATGGTCAAAGCTTATCATTATGAAAGGTTAAAGAAGGTACATTAATGTATGAGAATCCGATGTGGGTAGACAATGGACATGCTAGCTTACATTCAAAATTGAGTTGTGTCAGTTGATCGGTGCATAGAGACATGAGGTCTTATGAAGCATCATAAAGACTGAGACTAAGAGGCAACTTGTTGTCCCCTCTTTGGTATCATGCCTAAACTTGGTATAGTCCAAGCTTGTCCCCCCCCCCCCCCCCCCCCCCCCCCAACCAAAAACCCAAAACCAAAAAAAAAAAAAAAAGTTAAAGATCGATGTGTCATTAGTGTTGCACATATTGATGATTTGCGTAAGTGGTAGAAGGACTTACCACACCACTTGTTACTGTCATTTCAAATTGGCCAATACTCCAAGAAATCAAGAAATATCGCAAAGTTCTTTCATGTCCGTAGACGTGGGGTTAGTCACGTAGTTTTTTTGTAAAAGTTAAACACGTTACATGGTTTCACATTTCATGTGGTTGTAGTGTAATCTACAAAGGTCACTTCATTTTAAGGAGGATGCTTGGGGATCCTCTGTTGATGCAATGATCTCATCAAAACCAATGCAATTCATTAATTAATTACATCTTAAGATTCCATTTGTATCCTATTTGGGAAAGCAAAAGACTTTTATTTGCTCGTTCCCACGGTGCATCCACCCTCATCCCTGTCGTTGCAATTCATAGCTACATTCCCTTCCTCTGTCTCTATCTCGCTTTCTTTGTAGCCCGTGTCGTGCACTCTCCAGTCTCCTTAGCTGTCATCGTCTCCATCCTCTCTTCGCCCACACCAGACTGTCGACTGTGCACTCTAAGCCCTTGCCTCCACGTCTGTCCCCTCTGTTTGTGCACTCTACGTCGGCAAAAGAATTCCGCGCCACTCTCCCTACATCACAGTAGGACTGAGGTCTCTTCTCGCCATCACAAAAACGCCCATCCCCCTGCTCTACTCCTCGCACTTTCACCATCCGCATGCGACAAGCCCATGCAAATCCCATCCCGAGAGAGAGAGAGAGAGAGAGAGAGAGAGAGAGAGAGAGAGAGAGAGAGAGAGAGAGAGAGACCTGTATCTGCTGAGAGAGAGAGAGAGAGAGAGAGAGAGAGAGAGAGACCTGTATCTGCTGATATCGGGCCTTGCATGATAGAAGTCGAGGACCATTGCTGCTGCAACTATGAGACAACAGCTCACGAATGTCTAGGGTGAGTTCTGCGATGATTTTAACTCTGTTGCCGACTGGCATCCCATTCGGGAGCCAAACCTCCCGTTGGCAGTCCGTCCGAGATGGGCAGCACTGTCATGCTTACTTAGTGTGGCTCAAGGCCTTGCAAGGAGCTGTTCTGCGCTCCAACAGATCACCATGAGCTGAGACAGAGAGCCTCTAGCAAGCGACAGAGACACAATCGTCTCCAAGCCCGTCAAGGACTTTACATCTCGCCCATACTTCCCTCTTTGCATTCGCCTGCAATCGATACACCCCTGCGACTCGTTTTCCACCTCAACACATTCGAGACGATTTTGCAGGGCTCGGCAAAATCTGACGCATGTCCTCTCTCTCTCTCTCTCTCTCTCTCTCTCTCTCTCCCCTCCAAGTCCCTTTCCTGCTTCGATTTCTATTTGCTGGCAAATAATCCCATTCCCCTTGCACTTTTTCTTTAAAACTAAAAGGGAATCTCCCAATATTCTTGCTAAAACTAATGGTTTGAAAATTAGAGAGACATACCTTGATGCAATGATCTCATCAAAACCAATGTAGTCTCATGACAAAATGATAAATATTACTTTATCTTTTAGCCGCTAAAAGACACTAAAATTTAGTCCACATGGAGCATCTGCAATTTTTTGGAGACCTTTCGTTTTTGAGGTGCCATGTGTAGTCATCTCGCTCCTTAAGATTTTGTGGTTATCTTTCTCAAAGGGGAAACGGTTAGTGTGTGGGCCCTCACAACTACTTTGTGCTAATAGATTTAGCTTAAGAGTAAGCTAAATCAAGGCTAGGAGGAAACTAGCTTTGATGCATTTTGTTTTTTTTGGGGGGGGGGGGGGGAAGCTAAATCAAGGCCCGGAGGAAACTAGCTATGTTGGTTTTTTTAATCCATAGGGGATGCCCTATGGCATTTGGAAATTGTAGCATATCCTTTGAGAAGCGTAGGCCTCTTTTTATTCCCAAGACTATTGCTTAGTTTGAGCAAATGTTTTTCCCTTTTGCAATTTGAAAGGGTAGATTTCTCTATATTTTTGCTTCAATCTATTTTTACCTTGCTAAATTTGTCTCAAAAACCCATAGCCCTTAGAACCTTTGGGAAACGAGCAAAGCATTGTCAACATAGGGCTTTCTACATGGTTCAATGAGTGTCATCTCACTCCAAATTAGCCTTTTGTTTCTTACATTGGATCTGGTGTAGTCGTAACCTTATGGACTTGAGTTAGATTTGAAGGCTACGATAGAGAACTCAAGGGTATATTTGGGGGTATATCCTACATGTCTGGCAAGTTTATTGGCTCTGCTATAAACTCAAGGTTTTCTTGCTTAATAAGATGGTTTAAAGGCGGACGTATCTAGTGCTAGATTAAAGTATCTAGCCTAGATGAGCCTGGGATAGCCCGCCATACCAAGAACAAGCTATCCACACTTAAAGTATATGACACATTTATGCATTGATAAACCATTTCAAGAAGGTACTATACCTTTCCATAGTTGGAGATCACATCCTATGTATAAAGTTACCAACAACGTCGTATGGCAAAGACTCTGCAAGCTTCATACACTAGTTTAGACCTTGCCTCATATGACATGGATTTCCATCAAAATTTAGCAAAAAACGTATTGGCATGCATGATAGAGATGGAAATGGTTGTACATTGTCATAAAATATGATATCTACCTATTCCAATGAGTTTCTCATATTGAGCTGATCATTTAATATGGAGGAGATGAATGGGAACAAAAGGTAGAATATAGACATGTGGATATAATGGATCTTAGAAGACCTTAGGGTTAGCTTCATTAAAGACCTCCAAAGGTTAGTGTTAAAAGTTCTTAGACCTAGGACCTTAAGCAAGATGGGGTTGACCTTGAGGTGGTAACCTTGCCCAAGCTTGAGGTGCTTGTCGTGCTTAAATGACTAAGGTGCTTGAAGTGTTCAATTCAAACATGATCTCTCAAGAGGCATAAAAGATTGTCATGCTTAAATGACTAAGGTGTTTGAAGTGTTCAATTCCAACATGATCTCTTAAGAATCATAAAAGATACATATCAAGATCCTCCCCATTTTGCCCTCATGATGTGCTTGAATCTTATTGGATAGGTTTTAAAAGAGTTCAATGAGAATTTAGATGTATTTAAATAAATAGTTAAGCTCTATCTCTCAAAGAAGGAAAAGAGGACAGTTGTCCAAATGATATAATTAAACAATACAAAAGATAGAGAGAGAGAGAGAGAGAGAGAGAGACCAAGCATGAGAGGGGGGCTGATTTGGGCATCCTTATTCTCATTCTCTCTCTCTCTCTCTCTCTCTCTCTCTCTCTCTCACACACACACACACACACACACACACACACACACACACTTTGATAGTGGGAAGCAAAGAACTCCATCTCCTTCTCCAAGCTTGAGAAGTTGAGAGCCTACACCAACAACTCTTGGCACACCAACAACTCTTGGCTATGGAATGCAAATCCAACCAGGAGCCAAGCTTCAATGGCATCGCATCTTCTCTACCACCTATATTACTATGCTAAGCTAAGCTGCAAGAGTAATCTATGGTGAGGAAGATACTTCTTTCTTGTATGTTACTTCTTCTTCCTCTTCCCTACCCTCATTTCCCGCTAGCTCTCTCCCCCTTTGAAGGTGTTTGAGGTCTTGGGACTGATGCTGGGGAAAAGTTAATGCTTTCATTAAGTTGATTAAGGGCATAATTTCGATGCATAAATCTTTCCATCTTCATTACATTGATTAGGTCTTAAGGAACACAAAGCTTGTATTGTACAAAGTCTCTCATTATGGGAGAATCTATAAAACAAAAGCCCTTTGAAGGGGAGACCGGCTCCGAGTAAATGCGGTCCTCAATTGTTGTCAACTTCTCTAATTCTCTCTCTTGCAAAGTATTGTTCATGCCAAGCTAATTAGATCTAATGAATATGTTTCTATCTATCATCAAGTCTTCTCTTTATGCTCTTGAAGGATTCTCTTAAAAATGATTACTATAGTTATTTTAATTCCACTCCTTTCCATGTTACAAGTCCAATTCCGTTATATTGGTATCAAAGCTATTGGTTTCTTTTCTTGCTTAAGAAGAGAGGGGCGAGAAGAAATTTCAAGCCCATGGAAAACAAGGATCGAAATGAAGCTAAAGGGAAGAGCAATGCTCAAAACTCTTCCCAAGGCAACACCAACAACAAAAAGGCCAAGGAGAAAGGATTACAAAGGTAAAAATAAGCTCTCTCCCAAAGAATTAGAGGCCTTTCGTAAAGACCATAAATGCTTTAAGTGTGGGGAGCAAGGACATGATTATCATTCTTGCCCAAAAAGAAATGTACGCAATGACACTCCTAGAGCTTCCATGGTTGAAGCTCCAAAAGAGGATACTCATTGCAAAGGCTCATCCCTTTCATATGCTTGGGAAAGGTGAGGGAGCATGAAGTCCTTATTCTCTTTGACCCTGGCTCTACTCAGAATTTTATATCAAAGAGTTGGCCACCAAGCTGGGCATACAAGCTTTCGAGATGGGAGATACGGTCACTGCTGATAGAAGGGACAAGAAGCCTCCAGCACGCCCTTAATTGGGAAGTTGAGCTTCATGTCCAAAGCTATGTCAACAAAGAAGATTTCTTCATCTCTCCTCTCCAACATGAGGATGCTATCCTAGGGGTACCATGGTTCAACCCCATGGCTGCTAACATAAAGTTCCCTGAGAGGAGAATCTACTTCACCTACAACGAAAATAGCATGTATATAGATGCTAATAGGTCTGGTCGTACTATACCACTTGTAAATTCACCTACTTTTGATAAGTTAATGAAAAGCTCGGTTTTTGCGTACATGATTTTTGTCAAAGAATCCACTAATGAAGAACCACTAATGAAGAAGAGCAGACATAAAAGTAATAAGAGGATCTCAAAAGATGAATGGTTATGATGATAGATGTCCGCTCTAATGGACCATAGTTCTTGTTGTGGTTCGACAAAGTTACAAGCAGTACAACAGATGAAACCAAAACGACAGCAAAGACCACATCGCCATCGACAATCAGGTCATGTCGGGGACGACATGAACGCGGAAGGGGGGGGTGTTGACCGCCGGGTCAACAACACAACATAACTCAAGTTTCGTACCAAAGTCTTATCTTTTGCGAGTTATGAAATGTTGCGGATTATGGATATAAACGTCATTTGTAATGAGTAGTTATTCTAGTTTCAGAAGCTGGGGTGCAATGGCACTTCCACATTGTAAATACAAAACCATTTGACCCTTTCAACCCCATTTTTGGTTAAACCTAAGGTAGCCTTAGTATATAAGGTACCTAGGTTATTTTGTAAAGAAGACTTTTTATCATAATCAAAACTTAGCGCAGCCGTCTACTGTGTGTGAGAGAGAAAGAGAGTGAGCGTGAGCTTTATTCTCTCGCTACGCCCGGCTCGCTCAACACATTGGAGATTCGATTGCACCATTGTTGTAGGCTCGAGGAGAGCTACGCGACAACGCCAAGCATTCCACGCGAGATGAAGCGCACACGCCGACGCATCTACGAGCTATTTGTGACCGTAAGTGTATCAAACGATGTCTGTTTTCTGCGTGCTAGTAGTCTATAGAATCGTGGCGACTTAAGCTACGCATAGGTACTCAAAAATTTCAGTTTCGGGCACTTTCAAAATTCTACTCTGTCATCCTACGCGTTTTCCGCAGATGGGTTTAGAGTGAGGGTTTTGAGTGTAGAAGCTTAGGGACAGGTGTATCCTAGTGAGGGATGGTGTTCCTTAAGTTTCGTATGAATCTGGCATGATTTGGTGAGTTACCTTCTGTATGTGTGTATGTGGCTAGGTGGTGTAGTTGAGAGCAGTGAGGTTCTTGATTGTGGTTTAGTTGGCCTTCCAGAGTGTTGTATGTGTAGGATGGTCTCAGCCTGACAAGCTAAAGAGATTTCCTCCGTGTGCCTATCGTGTCATCTGTGTCCTCGATTGACATTATGTTGATCTAGGTAGTGTTTGCATGCACTTCATGGGTGTGTGAGTCTCTCCCGTCCAACATTGGCGTCGTTGCAGGGGACACAAGGACCTAAGTAGGTTTCCTACTAACACTCGTGTGATGGTTTCTTGATTTAGTTTCGGCTAAAGAAAGCGTTTTTCTTAAGTGGATCCGGAAGAGGATATTCCGCGATCAAGTGGATAGCCAGGAAACGTGTGTCTTGCCGAGGGTCTGCGACTAGATAGGTTTAGTAAGGATTTGTGGATTAGAGTAGTTGTTGGTGGTCGAGTGATTTGTGAGGTGATAAAAGCGTTTACTAGTCCGTGTGTGGCAGTGAAGCGTTTTTCTACTCATAGATGCAAAACCCCATATGATTTGTAGGAGTAGCTTTAGGTAAGTGATCCGATTTTGATCTAAAGCTATTCATCACTGAATTATTTGCTAAAGTGCTTGATTGCATTTGAAATCACAGAAAAGTGTACTTTTGAGGGTAAAAATGCATTAAACAAGCTTTTGTGGATAACTGACTGATGTTGTGCATATAAAAGAGCATTTGCAAGGGTTCTGTGAAGAAAACCTGCAATTCTGTAAGCATAGACATCCTACGCCTAGGATGTCTCAAGGGGGTTCTGGAGACCAAATTTGAAAATTCTGATTGCACCAATGGGTTCAGCGGGTATGTTTTACCCTAGTAACATATTGACTTGGGTGCTTTTCCCTATTTTTGTTGACCAAAAGCCAAAAGGCGGAGTCAGAAAACGTAAAATTTCATAAAAGATTTAAATTGAGTGATTTTTGCATGTTTTTTTAATTGTGGAGCATACTTGCACTTGTTGAGAGCATAAGGAAGCATCAGGGACACTTCAGTCTCAAAAAATCTACAGTAGACATCCTACGCGTAGGATGTCTACAGGGTGATCTGGTGAAAATTTTGAAAATCTGAGGTTACCAGTGTGTTTAGAAGGTAGGTTTTACCCTATTTTCACCTGGAAAGTGGAAATTTGACCAAATTTTGACAGATCAAAGCCAAAAGACGAGAATTGCCAGCATCCTACCAAAATTTTGAGCATACCATTGGGTTGCTGAGCACTAGGAGAATCTTGGGATCAAGTTTGGACAAAATCTGAGCAGTTAGACATCCTACGCGTAGGATGTCTCCAGCTTAATTTAGGACTCCAAACCAACCTATGAGCACACCACTATGATTAGCACATCAAGGAGAAGCTGGGGTGAAAATTTCAAGTCATTCTGAGCAAAAAGACATCCTACGCGTAGGATGTCTCAGGGCCATTTTTAGGTCCAAATGAAATTCTAAGCATACCATTGTGTTGCTGGACTTAAAGGGAGTCTCTGGACCAAATTTTGTTAAATTCTGAGCATATAGACATCCTACGCGTAGGATGTCTCTAGGCCAGTTTTAGGGTCCAACTGTACTTTTGACCATACAGGAGTGTTCACAGTCTCACAGAGATCCCAAATCTTTTTTCAAAATTGAATTTGGACTCATTTTGACCAGTCTAAACTGCATTTCACTGTTTTGGCCATAACTTTCACAAACGGTATTGGAACGGAAAAGTTTTTATATCAAAACGTAGCCTGAGAGCGGCTCTACAGATCTTGGAGCAAAAGTTGAACTAAATGTATGCCTATGGCAACCATATGCCTATGGCAACCATTTAGGTCATCTTTGAAAAAAACGTCGTTTGAGGCCTCAAAATACATCCGCAAGTTAGGGGTGTCTAAAAGCGACAATTTGCGAGAATTGTGACGAAACGGTTGCGGTTTTGGACATAGTTTCGACTTTTCCCTAACCAAAGAACTTGAACACAGTGGACTAAGTCTACTTGAACCAAGCAAAAGCTCTTAAGCCAAGAAATCATGTCTACCCTAGATTCAAACGCAGCTTACACAAGCTTGGAGATCCCGACGATAGAGGAATATCCTCCCACAATGGATCTTCCAAACTTGCAATTGATAAAGACCCATCTTGTTGAGAGAGTTTGGATGATTGGTCATGAGAGTGAAGGACTATATAGATACATTGACAACAATGAGGTCAATCTTTATAGGTGCTCAGATCCATACCTAGAAGAGATAACGGATTACAAGCTCTTATATGTTTACACATACGGAGTCGACTGTGAATGGAGATCTATAGTTGTCGACAAGTATGGACGAGAATACAGAGTTGTAGAAAGCACAAAATCCAAAGACTGTACTAAAAAGAGGTGGATATTTGGTCAATGAAGGACCACAAATGCCTCCACCAAACACGAGAATTCCTATAGGAATTCCAAGAAGAGAGCCACCAGGATTCCCTTCAAGAGCGAAAACGAGAGAAGGATTGGGAGAGTCTCTGGTTAGACTTGTAGACAATCGACGAGTTAGACCATCCCAAGTCCAAAAATGGGTAAGCAGAAAATACTCCGGAGATAAAGATCCAAGAGATCACATAACGGCTTTTAGAAGAGTGATTAGAGCAGAGGAAGTTTCAAATTTTGCGACACAGTTTGCGGGATTTGGATTGACTCTAGAAGATGATGCAGCTACATGGTTCGACTCGATGGAAAAATGGGATTTTGAGACCCTAGATGAGCTGTTTGAGGAGTTTATTGAAGAATTCTCGCATTGCTCACAACACGGTCTCGCAAATCCATAGATTCAAACAGAAAGAGAATGAATCAATACGCAAAGCATCATTACTGCTCAAGAGATATGTTAAGCTCTGTCCGAGAGCGGAATTACCTACGCAAGCACGACTGATGCTGATCTTTATCCAGGGAATGAGACATGCGGGCCTTCAGAAGGATCTGCATATGATAAGGAGGATGACGCTAAACGAGTTGATCAAAGAAGCTCTTTATCTCGTGGATAACTGTGAGGCATACAAAGAAAAGGACTTAAAGAGTCAAGGAGATGACACATCCTCTCAGCACGGTGTTTCGTAGATAAGTGAGTCCATTGCCAAGCCAACGACACCTATTGATCAAGAAAAGCTTATCGACGAGTTGGTCAAGACGTTGATTCCTCTTTTAAGGTCTGATTCGGGAGAGCCGAAGTGGTGTGAAATTGAGAGAAAATGGACGAACCATACGGGGGAAGAGTGCTATTATAGCATGGAAAATGCTAGGGAGAGGTATGTAAAACCTGTTCCAGAAGCATCTACTCCACCTAGATACATTACGGGGAATGCGCCAGGACCATTAGGAGTTTTAAGGCCACAGCTTGTCTTAGGACAACAACCTCCGCTGCCAGGTGCTAGAATGCAGGTAGACATGAGATACATGCCAATGATGGAAGCATCAAATAAACCAACGCCAGTACCAGCTGCAATGTGGTATAGCAACAAAGTGAGTACTACCCTTCGGAGCAACAAAATGTGAGAGAAACACATGGAGTGGTGAGGCCGGTACAACCTCCACCTCCTGGGTTTCAGTTGAAAGAAAGAAAGTATGAAATGGACGAAAGGACATTGCGATTCATTGCAAATAGCGGCTTATTTAGGTCAAAGCTTGCTTATAGCCAGGAGGAAATGCTAAAAGAATCTCCTCAACCAGAGACAGATTGTCACAAAAGTCGTGACAACCACTTGGTCAAACAATGTCCTCATACGGAGATCATTGAAGTAAATGCCTATTGTCTTGAGTGTGGCATCACTCACTTGATCCCCGATTGCCCAAAAAAACCCAACCAAATCAGGAAAATCACGACAAATGTATCAGGGATTGTTCAGCTACCTAGTAGCTCAGAAAATGAAAATGTTGTACCAGTGCAAGTGGTTACGAGAGCATAAGCTCAAAAGAAAGCTGATGAGAATCCAGAGACAAAGAACACGGAAAGTGACATGAGTCCAAAGACAGATGATGGACCAAAGATAGACGCACCTAGTCAGAAAACCAAGAGCATGTTAAGTATGGAGCCTGATTTACCCTTGTAATTTTTTGCGGTAAAAGCGCACATTTGTAAGGCCCCCATTATGAGGAGAAGCCATCGTGCGTGAAGGAAAATCACTCATCGGAAACCAAAATTTTCACGGACAAGAATCAGGGGCAACTTTAAAGGCCTCGGGGGCGGAGGCCCCCGAGACTTTTTTTCCGCCGGAATATTCCTTTTCGCCGGAATATTATGGCCGGACGGCGGTCGGAAAGTAATCGGAAAACAACCGGTCGGTTGGCCGGTGGCCGGTAGTCAATGGCCAATGGCCGGTGGTCGGAAGTCAATGGCCGGTGGCCGGTGGTCGGAAGTCAATGGCCGGTGGCCGGTGGCCGAATTCAAAAGCGGACTTGTCTTCTCAAGGGCGGCCACACATGGGCAGATTGGAGGGTCCGATTTTGACTTATTCGCACAAGGGCGGCTACACATGGCTGTCTCTCATAAGAGAGGGCAGCCCTTTTGGCCTATAAAAGGAGGCCATTTCTACACACATTTCATAGTGTGAAGTTGATGCAACAAGGTGAGTGTGAGGTGGTGAGAGTGAAGCAAGGCGGGAGCTCCATTAAGGGCATAATCCCTTTGTAAACTACTTCTTGTTTTGAAGTACCAAAGCCATTGAGTGGCTGCTTTCCCGTGGACGTAGCCCACATTGGGTGAACCACGTATATCGTGTGTACTCTCTCTCTCTCTCTCTACACTATAATCTCGTGTATATAAATTTGTCTCTCTCCATTAAGTAATCTACTCAATTATCTATTTAGCTACGTCTTATTTCCTAACAACTGGTATCAGAGCAAGGTTTGCTCGTAGCTAAATTATCTCAAGGAAAGGATTCCTTGAATTGAGTGGGAGTTATGGCGGAGGAGGGGAAGCTCAAGATTGAGAAGTTCAACGGCAAAAACTACCAACATTGGAAGATGCAGATTGAAAACTATCTCTACCAGAAGGACCTCTATTTGCCACTAGGCGGTCTTGCGAAGAAGCCCGCAACAATGGCAGATGAAGCATGGATTGTCCTTGATCGAAAGGCACTGGGAACAATCCGGTTAAGCTTGGCGTCAACGGTGGCCTTCAATGTTTCGGAGATGAAGACCACGGAGGACTTGATGAAGTCACTTGACGACTTCTACGAGAAACCATCGGCATCCAATAAGGTATTTCTTATGAAGCGCTTGTTCAATCTAAAGATGGCAGAGAATGGTTCAGTTGCAGAACACCTAAATGACTTTAACACAAACATAAGTCAACTTCGATCAGTGAAAATCAATTTCGATGACGAAGTGCGAGCTCTCCTTATACTATCATCTCTACCGGATAGTTGGGACAGCCTTGTGATGGCTGTAAGTAATTCTATCTCTGGCACAAATACTCTTAAGTTTGATGATGTTGTGGGTGTTCTTCTAAGCGAGGAAATGCGAAGGAGAAGCACAGGAGAATCATCAAGTGCTGCACTATCAGTGGAAACAAGAGGAAGGCCTAAGGAGAGGTTCAAAAACCAAAAGGGTCGTGATCGCTCAAGACGGACCAAATCACGAACAAAGTCAGTTCTTGAATGTTGGAACTGCGGCAAGAAGGGCCACATCAAGAAGGATTGCTGGTCCAAGAAGAAGAAGGAGACAGAGTCTCAAGACAACAAGCCAACATCGGAGGCCAATGTGGCAGGTAAAGTAGAGCAAGATGCTCTAATTCTCTCATTAGACAATGTGTCTAATTCCTGGATAGTAGATTCCGGGGCTTCATTCCATGCGACACCACACAAGCAACATTTCCAAGACTACACCAAAGGTAATTTTGGGTATGTATACTTGGGAGATGATGAAGCTTGTGAGATTGTCGGCAAAGGTACAGTTTCTATCAAAACTGCTAATGGAAATGAATGGAAGCTTAAAGATGTTAGGCATGTTCCTTCTCTTCGCAAAAATTTGATCTCTACAGGACAATTGGACGATGAAGGTCACAACATTGCATTCGGAAACAAACGGTGGAAGATCTCAAAGGGATCTTTGGTGGTTGCCAAGGGTGAAAAAGTCAGTACACTTTACTTGTGTGCTGTTAGCACGCAACCTTCAGCTTGTGCAGCAACTACAGAAGTTGACAGTGCGGTGTGGCACTACCGACTTGGGCATATGAGTGCAAAAGGAAAGCAAATCCTTAAAACAAAGAAGCTTCTACCAGGTTTGAAAGAAGTGGACTTAGAGTTCTGTGAAGATTGTGTTTATGGTAAACAAAAGAGGGTAAAATTTCAAAAATCAGGAAATGAAAGAAAAAATAAAAAACTTGAGTTGGTTCATTCTGATGTTTGGGGTCCTGCAAGTACACCATCACTTGGTGGCTCATTGTACTATGTAACATTCATAGACGATGCGACTAGAAAAACATGGGTTTATGTCATGAAGAATAAATCCGATGTATTTTCCATATTTCAAAGGTGGAAAGCCTTTGTGGAGAATGAAACAGGTACCAAGGTTAAATGCCTCAGATCCGACAATGGAGGTGAATATTGCAGCCAAGCTTTTGAAAGCTTTTGTGCTAGCAATGGAATTCGGAGGCAAAGGACAACCCCAAGGACACCTCAACAAAATGGGATTTCGGAAAGGATGAACAGGACAATTATGGAACGAGCACGAAGCATGCGGCTACATGCAGGCCTACCGCTTGAACTTTGGGCGGAAGCTGTAAGTACGTCTGTGTACTTAATCAATCGGTCACCCTCAACGGCATTGGATGGGGGAGTTCCAGAAGAGGCATGGACAGGTAAACCGGTGAATTATGCATTTCTCAAAGTGTTTGGGTGTGAGGCTTTCATGCACATAGATAGAAGCCTAAGATCAAAGTTAGATGCAAAGTCCAAAAAGTGTTTCTTCATTGGCTATGGAGAAGGAGACTTTGGGTATCGCCTATGGAATCCTGAAGATGGTAAAATCTTAAGGAGTAGGGATGTAATTTTTAATGAACAAAATATGTACAAAGATTACTTGGAAAGAAAACAACCAAAAGAAACAGGTGATGAGTACATGGAGCTTGAGGACGGTGAAGACTCAAGGACTGCAAACGGTGACAATGTGCAACAACGTCAACCAAATGAGGAGCCTCAACCTATTCCCCGAAGATCTACAAGAGCAAGTAGACCTCCAGAAAGGTTTGTTCCTTCCTTCAACCATCTCTTGATCTCAGATTCTGGAGAGCCGGAATCATATGAAGAAGCTATGCAACATGAATCCAAAGAAGAATGGACGAAGAGCATGCAAGTGGAGATGGACTCACTACATCAGAACCAAACATGGGAGTTGGTTGAGTTGCCTAAAGGTAAGCGGGCACTTCAAAACAAATGGGTGTACAAGATAAAGGAAGAAGAAGGTGGGAAGAAAAGGTACAAATCTAGGCTTGTGGTAAAAGGTTTTTCTCAAAAGAAAGGTATTGACTTCAATGAAATATTTTCTCCTGTTGTAAAAATGAACTCAATTAGGCTTGTCTTAAGCCTTGTGGCTGCTCATGATCTAAATCTTGAGCAAATGGATGTAAATACGGCATTCCCTCACGGTGACTTAGAGGAGGAAATCTACATGCTTCAACCAAAGGGGTATGAAGTAAAAGGTAAGGAGAAAATGGTTTGCAGATTAAAGAAGAGCTTGTATGGTTTAAAGCAAGCATCAAGACAATGGTACTTGAAGTTTGATCGATGGATGTTGGATCATGGATTCACAAGATGCAACTCGGATCACTGCGTCTACACGAAGAATTTGGGAGATGGGAAATTCATCATCCTAATGTTGTATGTTGATGACATGTTGATTGCAAGTGCTAACATGCAGGACATCAAAGACCTAAAAGAGGAGCTGTCCAAATCTTTTTCAATGAAAGATTTAGGTGTTGCAAAGAGGATACTTGGTATGAAAATATCAAGGGACAGGACGAAGAAGACAATAAAGCTATCTCAAGAAGATTACATCAAGAAGGTACTAGAAAGGTTTGCAATGCAAAATGCAAAACCAGTTTCTACACCTTTGGCTGGTCATTTTAAACTAACGAAGGATATGTGTCCAAAGACACAAGAGGAGATAGCCTATATGTCTAAAGTTCCATATGCTGCAGCGGTAGGTTCTCTAATGTATGCTATGGTCTGGACAAGGCCAGACATTGCACATGCAGTGGGAGTTGTGAGTAGGTTCATGGACAACCCAGGTAAAGAGCATTGGCAAGCTGTGAAGTGGATACTTAGGTATCTAAAAGGGACAACAACAAATGCTTTGTATTTTGGAGAAACTGATATTTTTCTAGAAGGGTATGCTGATGTAGATATGGCAGGTGACAAAGATACTCGAAGGAGCACTACTGGCTATGTGTTCACGGTTGGAGGCACAGCAGTAAGCTGGGCTTCAAAGCTGCAGAAAGTGGTTTCACTTTCTACCACGGAAGCAGAGTATGTAGCAATGACGGAGGCAAGCAAAGAAATTCTCTGGCTTCACAGATTCTTAGAAGAGCTTGGATTCAAACAAGACAATTGTGTCTTGTACAGTGATAGCCAAAGCGCTATCCATCTTGCGAAGAACTCAGCCTTTCATTCAAGGACAAAGCACATTGAGGTGAGATATCACTTCATACGCACTCTTTTGGAAGAGGGACAACTAAAGCTAGGAAAGGTGCATACAAGTGAAAATCCTGCAGACATGTTTACAAAGGTGGTCAACAAGGAGAAGTTGAGCTTTTGCTCATCTTCAATCGGCATTCAAGGATAAAAAGCCAGAATGGAAAGCAGTCACAGGTTTGGTTTGGAGATCAGTCTCCAAGTGGGAGATTGTTAAGTATGGAGCCTGATTTACCCTTGTAATTTTTTGCGGTAAAAGCGCACATTTGTAAGGCCCCCATTATGAGGAGAAGCCATCGTGCGTGAAGGAAAATCACTCATCGGAAACCAAAATTTTCACGGACAAGAATCAGGGGCAACTTTAAAGGCCTCGGGGGCGGAGGCCCCCGAGACTTTTTTTTCCGCCGGAATATTCCTTTTCGCCGGAATATTATGGCCGGACGGCGGTCGGAAAGTGATCGGAAAACAACCGGTCGGTTGGCCGGTGGCCGGTAGTCAATGGCCAATGGCCGGTGGTCGGAAGTCAATGGCCGGTGGCCGGTGGTCGGAAGTCAATGGCCGGTGGCCGGTGGCCGAATTCAAAAGCGGACTTGTCTTCTCAAGGGCGGCCACACATGGGCGGATTGGAGGGTCCGATTTTGACTTATTCGCACAAGGGCGGCTACACATGGCTGTCTCTCATAAGAGAGGGCAGCCCTTTTGGCCTATAAAAGGAGGCCATTTCTACACACATTTCATAGTGTGAAGTTGATGCAACAAGGTGAGTGTGAGGTGGTGAGAGTGAAGCAAGGCGGGAGCTCCATTAAGGGCATAATCCCTTTGTAAACTACTTCTTGTTTTGAAGTACCAAAGCCATTGAGTGGCTGCTTTCCCGTGGACGTAGCCCACATTGGGTGAACCACGTATATCGTGTGTACTCTCTCTCTCTCTCTCTACACTATAATCTCGTGTATATAAATTTGTCTCTCTCCATTAAGTAATCTACTCAATTATCTATTTAGCTACGTCTTATTTCCTAACAGAGCAAACGAAATAGTTGGAAAGCTAGAAAGACTAGGATGAAAGCACGCAAGGAACGAGAGCAAAAATCCCTAGCTGAGAAGCTTACCGAAGCTGAAAAGAAGATAAAACAACATGAGGAAAAGGAGGCACCTTCTCTTACACAGATGGTTAAACTTCTAGAAGAACCATCCACGGATGAGAAACCGAGAAGTGCTAGTTCAGGAGGATCTGTGTTGGCAGAGAAGGTTAATGAGACATTAGATGCCCTCTCGAAAGCCTATGATGTGAGACTCAAAAACAACCAAACCCAAGAACACAGGTGGATGACATATCCCTATGCGGAACTAGAAAAGCAAAAATTTGAAATGTGCCAGAAAATGATTCAAACAGCCCAAGCTTTACTAGAACCACCAGTTGCAAAACCTGAGGATGTGATCCGTGTCATGCCTACACAAGTAATCCCACTAAACCAGGAACTAAAAGAGCCAGATTCTAGTCATGAGCACAAACCAAACCTCAAAGACCCAACATTAGAACCAAGGATAGTATTGAATACCACGGATAACTCTTCCGAGGGATTTCACCAAGCTATACCTGAGGATTGTAAAGAGATAGATGGTCTTGACGAATTGTGGAAACAAGTCAGAGAGGCCAATGAAGCCAATGACCTAAGAAGACGAGTAGACAAGACTAGTGATGAACGAGGAGTGTTTCTACCACCAATACAGGAATTTGAGGCTGGATCTCAAATAAATCTAGACGTGCGATCGTATTGGGGAGACAAAGGATCTGTACAATCTATGGATAGTCAACCCCATTCGCTAAGAACACTACCGTCCTACATGGGAGAGTACGAGACGAAGTCAGATGTGGTTGCAGTCCCATCACAGAGACTGTCTCCCAACAAAGCCATCGATTCAAAGGGGCTAGTCGATATTCTATCTACCCCAGTCACGTGTACAATAATGTTAGCCGAGTTGCTCAGAATAAGACCAAACATGTGGGCTAATGTGGGTAAATGTCTAGAGAAATTTGGTGTAAAAACCCCAATGACTCAAATCGAGGAACGCATCAAAGAGTTTGAAATGCCTCAACTAAATACTAGGCCAGTCCATTAAACAAGATAGGCGAGTATTACGAGGGAGAAGAGGGAAACACCACCCTTCCTGTGGAATACAATAATATAAAAACCATGGCAATCCTTGACAGTGGAGTTGGTGTGGCCATTGCAACCAAAGAGGTTTGGAAAAAATGGGGAAAACCTGCCTTGATATCCACACGAATGACCCTGCAGCTTGCAGACGGACACAAGGAAAAGCCCCTAGGACTGCTAGAAAAAGTACTTGTTACTTCTTGTGGTATTAAATGTGAACACACTTTTGCTGTTGTTGACTTTGGCAAGAAGAACAACTATGACATCATTCTGGAAAGACCATTCATGCGACAATTGAAAATGGTCCAAGATTGGGGTTATGACCATATATACCTGAGACATATGAAAACCATAACAAAGATAAACTTGAGGGACCATAGCTATAGGGATGTGACGAGAACACCAGTTGAGGAGTTTGATTCCTCCACAGTAGCAGGATCAAAACTTCCAGCTTGGTTAAAGAACTGTGGATGTGTGGAGCTTCACAATGTGATAGCTTGAAACGTGAGGAATGTATCCTAGAGCATGTTATAGAGGATAAGGACTATATCCCAGAACCATTTCCTGAAGAAGAGTTAGAGCCTTTTGGATGGGAACACATTTTGGCTACTCTGGACGTGTGCGCCATGGAGGATGCTCCCACAACAAAGTTTTGTGATGAAAATGGCTATGATGTCGTTCCTTATTTTGCAGTGAGTGTAATCCAAGAAAACGAAGAGATCCAGACATCAACAAGCTCTCGAAATAAGGAGCAAACAAAGAAATGTGGAGAATCAAAAAAAGAAGAAGACGACGAGTTCTATGACTCTGTAGAACATTTCGAGCTTCAAGAAGATCAACGACCCGGGAATCAATGTCATCGCTACACGAATAAAGTGCATCAAAAGTGGATTCCAAAGTCCTCGGTGAAGACACAGCCACCACAAGCATCCTCATACATGGCTCCTAATAAGGATGCAAAGACTCAACTAGGAGGAATACGACTAGAGCAACAAGCTAACAATGCTCTAATCAATGGGCTAGAAAAGTCCTCGAAGAAACTACCACCCACGAGCAAACACACAGTAACTTTCCACTACCATCCAAAAAATCAAGGGAAAGTACAAGAAGTCAACCTTGCTGAGGATAGTAGCGATAGTGATGAATCTTACAACATCCCCTATCATCAACTCATGCCATCACTATCACCAACCCCTTCAGCAACAACCATGACAGGTCAAAAGAACAGGACAACAATTCAAAGCCAAAAAGCTCGACAAATCTGGATACCAAAAAGCCAGATCGGCCAAACACAGATATGGATCAAGAAGACAAAGATCTCTAATGACAAATCACAAGATCCAACACCAAAACAAAAACAAGGAAAGCGTGCACGAACGGGTAAGAATATCACAAAGTCGCAAGCTTTCACAACTCAGGTTTGGGCTCCAATGAAGTTGATTCAAGCACAAAAAAGTCAGGAATTCATTTGGATTCCAAAACAACCACAATATCAACTTTCAAACCCTAAATCCCGTCCCGAACCAAGCATACAAGGGCTGAAGCAAAGACCACTGTTGACTCACACAACAAAAAAGTGGATCCCAAAGAAGTCTCTTCAAACACAAACGAAGCTCGGGCAAGTATGGGTTCCCAAACGAGCGTCAACAACAAAACAACCAATAATCGCAAAGAAATGGGTCCCAAAGAAGAACAACAAAACTACTGTCAGTGCATCCCCGCTTGAATTCTTACAATTCTTCCTACGATTACAGTACAGTTAGAAGCGAGCAAGTCGCTTCAATCAAGCAACGATACATGAGCTTCAAATACCATTACATTGCTTAGAATAGGAAGCCTCGCCAACAAATGCCAATAAGCAAATTGCTTATACCCACATCTTGCACAACATAAATCTTTTCCATGCATTGACTGTGTATGCATAATAGGGCTACATTACAAGGCCTGCGTAGGCACAACTTTTAATTGCCCAAGCACAACACATACCCTTTGCGATACCCTGTCGTAAAGGATGACTCCAAATAGGAAGGGGGGAGGCATTCTGAATGCGGACCCAACATTATGACTATTAAAGGGCAATGTTTTGTGAGATGCATTGAATTTTTGCGTTTTATTGTGATAATTTTTTGAAGAAATTTAGAGTATATGCCCTCATAGTAGTGTTACAGAGGAGTATGGGGACAAAATCCATATATGAGCCCCTAGGGACATGTGTATAGTGTACATAGCATTTAGATTTCTATTTGAATAATTTTTATTTTGTTAAGTTTTTAAAGATTTTCTTTGTTTATTATTAAGAAAAAATAAAAAATTCCATAATCCACATGAAGAAAAGACTGATGAGAGGCCTGAGCACTACAAAGAGAAGAAGGTGCAGGACAACGATGAAACTTCACGAAGTATGTCTCAGCAGCCACTACAACAGCCGAAGAATTTGTCACAAAGCAGTGTCAACATGCAACCGATAAGTCATAAAAGTCAGAATCGAGTGGCTAAGCCACAAAATGAGTGAGGTGTTAGTCCCAAAGCTTCAAGTAATATTCTCTGTGGTCTAAGCGTCTTAGCTATTCTAGGTACTGCTCAAGCTGGAAGAGTTGAGCATATTTACGTTGTGTCGCTCATGCTGGTATAGGTGAGAAAAAGAGTCGAAGTCTAATTACTTAAGTCTGGTGAAGTGAAGGAGAAGGTCCAAAAGACACTCACGTACTGAGCAAGTGAGATACGAGTGGAGAAACTTCTACATCGATAACCCTTCTTGGAAAGGTGGATGCTATTGAGACATCTTTTGATGTCACATGTGCTACATTTATTCCTCGAAACACCCATCATCTCCTTCTTTCACATTGCATGCTTTTGTTGACAAATTTCTCATATGCATATAGAGTGTCCCATAATTGGCACTTGCATCAGGCACTCTTTCCGTGTTTCACCCAAGCACTCACCTTTCATGAACAGGTACTTCACGTTCAACTGCTCAACTCCAATAAGAGCGTATACTAAAGGCATTTTTTTCCCACCGGGTTTTTTTCCCTTTGGTCATCCAGGTTTCAGACCCTAATCTAAAGACACCTATCACCATCCTCTTGTACATATTCCTTCTACATCAACAATAAGGAAATACCAATTTCAGATCATAGCATACTTCTCCTCAATGGCGAGTCGAAGAATGGCCTACAATGACAAAGCTGCAGACAACACTAACAACATGATTGCACAGGAACAAAGAAGTCTCCAATGAATAAGAGCAGACATAAAAGTAATAAGAGGATCTCAAAAGATGAATGGTTATGATGATAGATGTCCGCTCTAATGGATCATAGTTCTTGTTGTGGTTCGACAAAGTTACAAGCAGTACAACAGATGAAGCCAAAACGACAACAAAGACCACATCGCCATCGACAATCAGGTCATGTCGGGGACGACATGAACGCGGAAGGGGGGGGTGTTGACCGCCGAGTCAACAACACAACATAACTCAAGTTTCGTACCAAAGTCTTATCTTTTGCGAGTTATGAAATGCTGCGGATTATGGCTATAAACATCATTTGTAATGAGTAGTTATTCTAGTTTCAGAAGCCGGGGTGCAATGGCACTTCCAGATTGTAAATACAAAACCATTTGACCCTTTCAACCCCATTTTTGGTTAAACCTAAGGTAGCCTTAGTATATAAGGTACCTAGGTCATTTTGTAAAGAAGACTTTTTATCATAATCAAAACTTAGCGTTGCCGTCTACTGTGTGTGAGAGAGAAAGAGAGTGAGCATGAGCTTTATCCTCTCGCTACGCCCGGCTCGCTCAACACATTGGAGATCCGATTGCACCATTGTTGTAGGCTCGAGGAGAGCTACGCGACAATGCCAAGCATTCCATGCGAGATGAAGCGCACACGCCGACGCATCTACGAGCTATTTGTGGCCGTAAGTGTATCAAACGATGTCTGTTTTCTGCGTGCTAGTAGTCTATAGAATCGTGGCGACTTAAGCTACGCATAGGTACTCATAAGTTTCAGTTTCGGGCACTTTCAAAATTCTGCTCTGTCATCCTACGCATTTTCCGCAGATGGGTTTGAGTGAGGGTTTTGAGTGTAGAATCTTAGGGACAGGTGTATCCTAGTGAGGGATGGTGTTCCTTAAGTTTCGTATGAATCTGGCATGATTTGGTGAGTTATCTTCCGTATGTGTGTATGTGGCTAGGTGGTGTAGTTGAGAGCAGTGAGGTTCTTGATTGTGGTTTAGTTGGCCTTCCAGAGTGTTGTATGTGTAGGATGGTCTCAACCTGACAAGCTAAAGAGATTTCCTCTGTGTGCCTATCGTGTCATCTGTGTCCTCGATTGACATTATGTTGATCTAGGTAGTGTTTGCATGCACTTCATGGGTGTGTGAGTCTCTCCCGTCCAACAGACATCCTTGGAGAGCTACCTCCAAAACGAGGGGATGATGACCATAACATAGAGCTTCTACCTGGGAGCTCACTACCTAATAAGCCTCCTTATAGCGTTTCTCAAGCTCAACAAGAGGAGATTATGAGGCAAGTGCATGGTAATTAAAGGGACGGTGAGGCCTAATTCCTCTCCCTTTTGTTCACAAATCCTTCTAGTGCAAAACAAATATGGCACATACTGCATGTGTGTGGACTATCGAGCACTACACCGTAGCACTATCAAAAATAGATTTCATGTAACACGGGTAGAACATCTGTTTGATAAGCTACAAGGCTCGACCTACTTCAGTCGAATTGACCTTAAAAGTGGCTATCATCAAATAATGATAGTGAATAAAGATATCATAAAGACCCCGTTTCGCACAACATTTGGTCTTTATTCATAGCTAAGTTCTCCCAAATAGCGAGACCATTACATGATTTGACAAAGAAGAATGTTAAGTATGTATGGTCCACCAAGGAGCAAAATTCTTTTGCTAAGCTTAAAGAAAATCTTACCTCTCAACCTGTGCTTCCACTTCCCGACCTCTCAAAACCATTTGAGGTCCAATGTGATGCTTGTGAAGATTGCCTTGGAGCAGTCTTGCTTCAAGAAGGGCATGCCATAGCATATGAGAGTCGAAGACTCAATTTCGATGAGCGTGTCTTGGGCATCTACGAAAAGGAGCTACAAATTGTCCTACATGCCCTTGATACATGGAAGCACTACCTTTTGGAGACTCCATTTATCCTACGAACCGATGTTATGCTTGTGATGCATGAAGCTTTCCATCTTCATTGCATCATGTAGGTCACAAGGAACACAAAGATTGTATTGTACCAAGTCTCTCTTGATGGGAAAAACTATAATACAAATGCCTATTGGAGGGGGGACCGGCTCCATATGAATCCGGTCCTCAACTATTGTCATGTTCTCTAAACTCTCTCTCTTGCAAAAGTATTGTTCATGCCAAGTTAACTAAGCACCATGTTTATGTTGCTACCATCAATTAAGTTCACCTGCTATGCTCACAAAGTAATTTCTCAAAAATGCTTCACCTAATTTCCTAGTTCCGCTACTCTCAAAGTTCATAGACCATTTCCATGACAGTACTCTTTGGCATATTCTTTCGGTTCAAAACGCCTCACAATCTATTGATATACGATAAGCTATGTTATTTGTTCAAGTATGTATGTAACGGTATTGGACTTGTAACATGGAAAGTAGCGGAATTAAAATAACTATAGTGATCATTTTTAAGAGAATTCTTCAAGAGCATAAACAGAAGACTTGATGATAGATAGCAACATATTCATTATACCTAATTAGCTTGGCATGAATAATACTTTGCAAGAGAGAATTAGAGAAGTTGATAACAGTTGAAGACCGGATTTACTTGGAGCCGACGGTGCCCCCTCCAGAAGGCTTTTGTATTATAGATTCTCCCATAGCTTTGTGTTCCTTAAGACTTAATCGATGCAATGAAGATGGAAAGATTCATGCATTGAAATTATGTCTTTAATCAACTCAATGAAAACATTAACTTGTCTCGGGCCTCAGACCCAAGATCTCAAACACCTTCAAAGGTGGAGAGAGCTTGCAAGGAATGAAGGTAGGGAAGAGGAAGAAGAAGTAACATACGAGAAAAAAGTACCTTCCTCACCATAGATTACTCTTGTAGCTTAGCTTAGCATAGCGGATAGTCTTACCATGTCTTAGTACCTTGTCTTCGTGTCGAAGAATTGATTCGGATTACAACACCTCTTCTTCATCTTCGATCTCTGCGGGTCCTCAACTATTGGTTCTTTTGGTGGCTCGCCTTTGTAAGGCTTGAGTAGGCTCACATGAAAAGCATTGTGAATGAGCCAATGGCTGGGCAACGTGAGTTGATAGGCCATCTCGTGGATTGGTTTTAAGATTTGGAAAGGACCATAGTATCTTTTTGCTAACTTAGAGTAATACTTTTGGTGGCCCGTAGGATTTTTGCCTGTAGTTTGGCTCAATCGATCCTTGGAAACTTGAGTAGGACCCAATCATTTTCCTTGAAGGCTAAGGCCCTTCTGTGCTTGTTAGCAGCATCCTTTTTCCTTTGTTGGGAGATGGATATAGCCTCCTTAATCTTTTGAAAAGATTCTTGTAGGTCTCGGCTATACTCATCAACGGCGGTGAAGATCTTCCCATGTACCTTAAGTAGCAAGGGACTTTTAGGTCTTCCCTCAATGATTTCATATGGAGCCTTCCGTGTAGTGGTAGGACAGTGTTATTCTATGAATACTCTACAAGAGGTAAGTACTTCTCCACTGGGCACATTGATCTACATCTGTAACATAAGTCTTGAGTAGATCGAGAATTGTAAGGTTAGCTATTTCACTTTGGCCATCCGTTTGTGGGTGATAGGCCGAAGAGAAATTTAGCCGTGTACCTAGATTCTCAAAGAGACCCTTCCGGAAATTACTGGTCATTTAAGGATCTCTATCTCACACTATTGATGTTGGCAAGCCATGGTGCTTGAAAATTTGGGATTTGAAGAGGGCTTTCAGCATTAACTATCCCAAGTCTCAGTCCCAAGGCCTCAAACACCTTCGAAGGTGGAAAGAGCTAGCGGGGAATGGGGGTAGGGAAGAGGAAGAAGAAACATTCCATAGGAGAAAGAAATAGTTCCTCACTTATCATTACTCTTCTTGCTAGCATACATAATAGCATAGTAATGGAAATGGAGAAGATGGCAAGCTTAAGCATTGAAGCATGGCCCTTGGTTAGATTTGCATTCCATAGCCAAGAGTGTTGATGTAGGCTCTCACTTCTCACAAGCTTGGAGAAGGAGGTGGTGTTCCTCAACTTTCACCAAGTGAGAATGCCCTTGCAAATGAGTGTGTGTGTGTGTGGAGTATATCCCCCTAGCACCACCCCTCCTTGCTTTGGGCGAGTGGTGACTTTTCTACATGCTCCAAGCTCATTGGACCCCTCTCCTCCTAGCCAATCACATGCAGCATGCAGTCAAGTACATGGGTAGTCTTTGATAAGTGTCCTCCTTACCCCTTAGAGAGAGAGAGATCTTGAAAATATCTATATATTTGTTGGATAGAAGTAGAAGCTCATTGGACCCCTCTTTAGCCCAACCAATAGCATTCAAGCACCCCATGTGGTTAAGTGAGAGTCTAACATGTGTCCCATGTGCTCTTTTAGAAAAGGGGTGCCCCTTGGGTGAGTGGAAGATTAGGTCAAAGATTCCCTTAACTTTGGGACTTTTATGCATAGGAAGCTTCTCAAGCAACTTCCTCATTAAGTGTGTAGGGTCTCTTTTTGACTCAAGCATCTTACCCCCCATGCATAGGAAGCTTCTCGAGCAACTTCCTCATTAAGTGTGTAGGGTCTCTTTTTGACTCAAGCATCTTACCCCCCATGCATAGGAAGCTTCTCAAGCAACTTCCTCATTAAGTATGAGAAGTACCTCAAGTACCTTAGTCATCAAGCATGACAAGCATCTTAGGTGGAGTTCCCACCTCAAGCTCAGACCTAGCTTGTTGCCTAAGGTCAAAGGCAAGTTTAGGTCGGGTTCCCACCTCAAGCACAGTCCTAGCTTGCTTAAGGTCAAAGACAAGTTTAGGTCAGGTTCCCACCTCAAGCTCAGTCCTAGCTTCCTTAAGGTCAAAGGACTTTTATCACTAACCATTGGACGTCTTTAATGAAGCTAACCCTAAGGTATTTAAAACTCCATTAGTTAACCTTGCTCTTTGACAGACCATCTCTCATTTGGACTCCTTTATCATTGGCCCCGTGTTGAGATAGATCTGTAAGCACATGTCTATTATTATTATCCCACATTAAATGATCAGTTTAATATGAGAAAATCATTTGGGTTGGTTAGATATTAGATATCTAATGACAGATACTAATAGGGAAGTGTCATTTGGAGGAAGATTCTAGAGTACATCAAGTCTACTTAACCACAAACTTAAGACACTCGTGATTATATTAAAGCATTGAAAATGAGGGAAATATTTTGTTGGAAGGTATTCAAACCTTTGGTTGAAGGGGGAGAATCTTGAAGATTTTCATCGTAATACTAGGACGAGTAATTTTTGAAAATCATCCATATTTGACATTCAATTATGCAATTCATCTCTAGCTGATGAAAGTTTAGTGTATCTCATCTATAGTTTACAATCCTTCTCATGCATCGTTACAAAAGATGGAGTTCGGCATGCCATGCTTGTGAATTTAATCTAGAGTGATTCATGGATGATGTCTTTAGCCACGCTTCTATATACTTGATTTGCAGTCATTAGTCACATGCATGTTTATTGATTTGCATTGATTAAGTCCTAAAACTTAAAGGTATAGCCATGAAATATGTACCAGAATAGCTCTGGGTTTTCTAGTCATTAATTATAGTTAGGTAGAGATTTCCACCTAGGGAGGCAGATAGGTAAGTTTTGTCACTATGACTAGGAGGCGATAAACAACATGTCCTAGCTACACATCATAAGTTTACTAGTCACAAAGAGGAGGAAGTTTTTATGTGAGACCATCATGAGGTACTATGATGAGACCATTCATTTGGATGAATATGGCTGCAAGCAATAGATTTACTTGATTTACCATCAATTCTTTAAATCAATTCATAGCTTTATAGTAATCTAGATCACTGTCCAAAAGCTAGCTCATTTTCCACAAGTTAATGATGAGATATGGCTAGACTCTTCTTTATGTACCACCATTTTGATGAATCATATGTGTGCAACCGTCAATGGATGGAGAATTGCATACATAATGCATAAATCATTGAGTCATATCTACCATAAATAGTGCATAAACGCTACTACCATCTCATTGTGGAACATATCGTGTTTCTTGAACGGATAGAAGAGATTAACATGCTATTATTCTTGTCTTGATCTAAGATTTTAATGTTGGACATGTGGCATTAGCATGGAGATCATGAGGAATACATGTTTTTAAAGGACAAAAACCTTTCTAGAAGGGAGGGGGATACACATTAAAATATCTTCTTTTTGCATACAAACTCTAGCAGTAGCTTGCAAATATCTGGAGTGGTGCAAGTTTTATGATTGCATGTCTCCTATAGATGTGGAGTATGAGATAAAGATATAAGTTATGTAGGGAAATCTCCAGTATTCATACCTTCACGCAATGCCTACAAAGACCATCATAGTCTAATGGTCAAAATGAGTTATAATGCAGTGGTATCTTGCAGTGCTTATTTACAGTGTGGTTCATGGAATGTAGATTATATTTTACTTAAACTATAGAGCTAACGGAGAAGGATAAATGGAAGGAAGATACAAGGCACTCAAGTTTGTGAAAAGGGGTCTTTTCATCTATATAAAGTTATGTTATTCCTCAAAGGTCCTATGGAGTAAGGATATCTAAGGTAGAAAACACCCAAAAGATAGGATGCCTTACAATTTGAGTTGTTGAACAACTCTCAAGTGCATCCACGATTTTATGTTAATAAGTTCATGAATAACTTCATCATGAGAAGAATTTAGGTTCTTATGAGGTCCTGGTAGAGCCATTGACCATCCGTAGTGTGCATGGGCTTGAGAGGATTCTTTGATATATGAATCATTATACCAAGCACAAAGTTTATCAAAAGGTTAACGTGGAAGGACATATAATGATGCATCTACATGGGAACGTCATTGTGACCACATATCTTTTGATCCTTCTCGAGGGTCGTTGGCATATCTAGACTTTTCCTTCAATGTCTATCCATACAATATATACAATTTTCAATGCTGGCCTTGAGAACACATCATCTTAAATTTTCGGCCAATCTTGTATGGCTTTACCTCTAGTCGCATACTCAACCTTCATGCACGTTAAACCTAGACAACCCTTGTATACATTCCTTGGTCTAAAGTTCAGTAGAATTGAGTGGCTAAATTGAAAAACAAGAATGCTTCCAAAAGATGGTCAAAAGTTATAAAGAGTGCACAAAATCTCTCTTCAAAAGAGACCCAACATATTCTCCTTCTCTCCACACATTTCCTTCTCTTTTTCTTTTTTTTTAACTTTTCACTTTCACTCTTACACTTCACCTCTAGTAACCAATAAATGGTATAATAATTAGATACATCACCATGGTAAATCTATTTTATCATGGATAATACCTTTATCCACAATTGATTCAACAAATAGTACTTCTCAAGAGCTTTCAATAGACTGTTTGTGTGTCTAAATTTATGAGAGCTTAAGATTTCATAACTATCACAATGAAGCTCTTTAGTTTGGAGGCCATAACACACAAGGTCACTTAGGCTTGCTGGCCGATGGCACGATCCATGTATGTGAAGCTTAATGTTGTTCGCTTAATTTCTCTTTGAATTGTATTTATGGCTATGCCTTTAGCCAAGTGAGGGTTATTTCTTGCTTGGCATTGACTGCTAGAATTTTAGGTAGTTTCATTAGTGGTCTCATGTGGCTTCTAGGTATGATCGTCACATTGTGTTCTGTTACTTTGGACACTTTAATTCCAATTATTTGAAAATTTAAACCAAAACACAACGCTTCTCTATTCTTCTTCTTCAAGTGATGAGAGACTTAAAGCAAAAGCTAAATCAACATACAAATTCTAATATCATTTCAAAAAAATGATGGAAGTGGGTTCCTTCTTTGCTTGTTCATTCTTCAAAGATGCTTGTTCCTGTCGTTGCTACCGAACAAGGCGATCAAGTTTCTAACAATTCTTTTGTCATACAATCCTTGTTTCCAAGGTGTAACTCATTGGTCAAGTGGCTTATATGTGTTATAAGAGTTTAGGACAGTGCAACAATCATGTTTGGGGGTCAAGTGGCATATCTGCGTTATAAGGGTTTAGGACAATGCAACACTTATGGTTGGTGGGTGTGTAAAAGAGTGTAGGGTGCTATACAAGCTAACCCAATGTTTGGAAGTGGAGAGAGCTCCTCACTATTACAAAGATGAAAAAGGTAGTGCTTACGTGGTCTTATGTGAAGGATGTGTTTCCCATTATCTTGAAACATATTTACTTGCCCCACATCCAAACCTTTTGAGTTATATGCGACATTTGTCTATCCCGTCACTTCAACTTTTCCATTGCTTGTGCTTCCAATTCTTCACATAACTTTGCTCCAAAATAAAATTCATATTGCATACCAGCGTTCATAGCTATAATGTCCAAACTTTGCCCTTGAAAATTGAGTCCCATCAATAATTAATCAAATCCTTTAGGATTAGGAATATGAAATACGTAACTATGTAATAGCTGCAATTGTTCAAGCTTATCCATGCGCATTCAAAACTATTGTAGCTTTGATTGTATGGGGCTTCCGGGTGTCCGATATTCAAGTATTTTTAGTACTCTTGTACGCACATGATATAGGGAGCTTTTGATGAGTAACTGCCCCGAGGCACAATTTATTTAACAATTGGCTAGTTCATTGTGTCACATATATTCAGTATTTAGTAGAAATGAGCAGTGAGAACATTTCAGATTGTGAACATGACCTTGATAGCGTCGCCAGCAACAGCACTGGTTTTGAAACCAGCTTCAATCTCTTCTTTGGTCAAGCCAAATCTGTGTGTAATTAGGGGGCGAACATCTACCTTTCTGGATTGAAGTAGATCAATGCACAAGGGATATGTATTGCAGTACCTGAAGATGCCAAGCACATCAACTTCCCTGCACAAGTACCTGAGATGATGAGCTCTCCATGTTTTTCTACAGAACGTGAAGATGACAGCCATAAAACTCCATCCGTAATGTAGAACATAATAAATTACATATCTGATGCCTGTTTGTATGTATGTCTGCAAGTATGCATGAAAATAAAAAGCTAAAAACAATGTCCTCACCGAGCGGCTGCTGCAGTCAATGGTAGTATCATTTGATCCTGCCCCATACCTACAAGGCAGACTTTTCCACCAGATCCTGTTGCTTTCAAAGCTGTAGACATGGTCTTTGTGACGCCCACACAGTCAAAAGTTACATCCACAACACTCCCAACCATTTTCTGTATCTTCACTATCTCATCCCCTAAATCCTGTAGATGAAACCATTAAATGATCATGATTTGTAGCTAGGATCTCGATGGAATCATGATGTGGTTGTTCAGTGTCTGATGTCTTTGTGGAAGTGCTAGATGTCTACAGTCTCGTGCATGGATACAAGCAGTCAATGTCTACTGAGCTGGTTTTTGTCCTTCGTCTGTTTTGCACGCATAGTCGGGGACAACTACTCTTCTTTCAAGAGGGGGTTATGTCACAAGCTGCTGACATGGCATCGGCCTAAAGGGCCTTTGGAGATTCAGAAGATAAAAACCTGCAAAACACAAACCCTGCGAAAGTGTGTGGCAGCAGTCCCGCAACAAGCACTGACATGCTGACGTGGCAGCGTACAGACAGCTTGAATTTGCACACATGATTTTGGCCCAGCTTTTGGACATACAGAGTCTTGGCATCTCAAGTGAATTGCCCAATGTGAACCCATTATTTACTTTGGCTTTTAGGTATTTATTTTACTTAGACTAGGTAGGGCAATTTATTGAGGTTGGTATATATGCAACCCCTTGCCTCCATTTCAATACACACATTCAGTTATCCATTGCCGAGGTTGATTGGTTCTCTCCTACTCACTTTCCTTGGTCTCTACGCTTCCGCATCGTCGACTTTGACATGGTATCAGAGCCTTGGCGGAGGAGCAGCTGCACCCGTGAAGCGAGCCGGTGAGGAGTCTACCCTCCTTTGTCGCCAGCACCTTTCCCTCCCCACCCTTCGCACCGGCATCTCAAAACGCAGCCCTTTGTCAGCGCCGGTCTCCCCCCCCCCCCCCCCCTCTCACTGCTCCTCCGCGCGTTTTGAAACGCCGACAATGACGGCCTTGGAGCGTGCCTTGGCGGCGCCGGGAGCACATGCCACAACATCTAGCATTTTAGAATGCTGCTAGTCGGCAGCCTTCCTTTGGAGATGACACCCAACTCTTGCGCAGCCAGCCTTCCGAAACGCTGCGTGCCCCCCCCCACCCCCCCCCCCCGGACGGCGACCACCCCCCACTCCTGCCCATTGCGTTTTGAAACGTACGAAGCATCGCTTGGTTGCCAAGGGGCACCAAAGGCGTTCTTTTCATCGGTTTTGGGAGGTCTGACACGGTTCTTGAAGGCCACAAACCTTTGAACAGAGTTTTGGAAGAGAGACTTGGAAGACGTTGATTTTGGAGCTCAAAAGAGGGGGCGTCAAAGTTCTTTTTGAGGAGCGACTTGGGAGAAGTGCAGATTAGAGCTCAAGAGAGGGATAGTGGATTTTGCGGAGCCACTTGGGATTAGCACTTGGGATTAGCAGACGAGTGGACCGGCTTGGGAATTGGTATAACTTGGTTAGTACAACCGTCTCTTGGAGTGCAACTTCAACATGGCCCCCCCTTGCTCGAGCGCCAACGACAAATTGAACGGCAATAACTACGCTCGTTGGAATTTGATCATGCGACTCTCGTTCTCACGGAAAGGCTTATGGGACATTGTCGACGGCTCGGAGCCCCGTCCCACGAGGAAACCCAAGAACACGTACATCCGCCTTCAAGATGACGAATATCTCAAATCGTGTGTCGATTGGGATGCGGCTAATACGAAGGCAATGTCGGCCATTGCGGAATCTGTTACAAAGGACATCTCTCCATCCATTCAGACTTTGAAGACTGCCAACAATATGTGGTCAAGCTCGTTGGAACGTTTAATCGGGATTCTATGATACGAGCAGTCACCCTTCTTGGACAGTTATTTGCCATCCAGTTTCACGAAGTTGCCTGAGTATGAAACGGTGTCTAGGACACTTCGGCTACAAATCACGAAGGAAAAGCTCAAATTTGATGATCTCGGCTCTTTTCTCATTGATGAGGAAGCCGTGTTGATAACTCAAGGCAAAATTCAGATTTCTGAGATGGGTGGGGAAGCACTTGCTGCTTCGGATTCCAGAAAGAAAACCAGGAACCGTTGTTACAATTGTGGAAAGCGAGGTCATTGGCTAAGGATTGCAGATCCAAAGGCAAAGACAGAGATTCTACAAAGGACAAAGGTAAAATCAAGCATCAGGAGGAAAGCAATGATAGTGACTCATGGAAGGACAGCAAAGAAGCTACTAGTGTAGTGGGGTCTACACTGGCACGGACTCTTGGCTTCTAGTCACATGGAGATCAGGTGCCGCCACTAGCTTCAACCAGAGAGAAGCTTGTGAGTGGTAGTAGAGAGGGGCAAGAAGTGCTCCGTATAATTAATTTGGACCCTTGTGTTGGAGTTCAAGTTATCGGTGTTTGACCCCGCGGGTCGGAGTTCAAGGCACATGCATCTGGCAACAATCAAACGTATCTAAAGCACTATGGATGAGTGCACCAATCCATTGTTGTCAATCGGATCATGGACAGGATGTGTTCCACAGATCCTTATCTTGGAGTATTATTTATGGACGTGATGTGTTCACAGTTCACGAATGGGGATTCTTGGACGTAGTGTGGTCTACAGTTTAAATATTTTTAAAATGCAACCGACGCTCAAGATTGGCATTATTCTCAGGTACAAAGTTGAGGGTAGCAAAACCAAGGTGTATCTAAGTGATGGCCACTTCTGGGGTGTCCATGGTAGCTTCTTCATCGACTTGGTCTCACTATTTATGTCCACTATGAGTTGCAGAGAAGTGTGAGTTTTGACATCCGAAGTGAACTGCCCAATGTCAACCCATTATTCATTTTGGCTTTTAGGTATTTCTTTTACTTATTTGTCAAAGTCTGGGTAGGGCGATTTACAGAGGTTGGTATACACGCAACCTCTTGCCTCCACACACATTGAGTTATTCATTGCCAAGGTTGATTGGTTCAAGAGACTCTCTCTCTCTCTCTCTCTCTCTCTCTCTCTCTCTCTCTACACTTCTGCATCGTCCACTTGGACAAGTTTTGGGGCACCTTGTTTTTAGGCTATGTATCTTTAAATAGAAGCCTAGGGCTTCTTCTCTATGTATGGAGATTGGGAGCTTGCAAAGGAGAGAGACCCGTGGCAGTCGTTTTGTGTTAAGTATCAATAAAGAAATAAATACAGAAAGCGGAACTCTACCGCTTCATGTCGAATCTCCTCTACTCTCTCTTTCTCTGTATTCAAGTTCAGTTCACTTGTTTGTAGTTTCTGTTTGTGTGTTCACTTGTTTGCAATTTCTGTTTGTGTATTGCACTACACTACCAATGCTAGAGCGCCATTGCAACCAAGCACACTTCTAGGAGCTTCGCACAAAGGGGTGGCTTTCTAACACCCTAGTTATCCCTTCCATGATGTATATAGTAGCAATTAGGGCTCTCGAGGCATCGGAAAGGTGAGGCACGTGAGAGTAGATCATGGTATGTGCAAAAGACATAGTGGTACACCACACGTCCGGATATAGAGGAGCTCCCACCATTTCAGTATGATCCACATTCACCATTCATTTACCTCTGACTATGTGAAACGAACCGGATTCTCAAGCAGGATCTTTGGTAGCTATACATCCCAAAGCCAGGAATTACACCCAAGACAACCCCTACAACAATGGATACAATATTATAGAGAGCACTTTATGACTAAAGATCGAGGATGCAATATTTCAAAGAGCACATTAAGACACACACACACACACCTCGATGAATCCAGGATATGCACAGAGTCACCGTTGAAGGAAAGTGCAAGGTGTAGACTCATGGTAGTCATCCCCAAGTCAATATAACCATCCCCTCCATGTCACAGATTTTGGCCATTGCAACAATTGTTGGAACTGTTGGCTGACTTTTGGCAAGAGCAGCTTCTAATGATCACTGAATTTTTGCAGAAGCGTGAACATCAAGTGCTTAATCAAAGCAGGGCGCCGAGGAGAAAGGAAAGTGGTAGAGCCTACAAGGCGACCCACAAACTGCCAAAGAAACTTGAGAAAAGGGGGAAGACTATGGGCGCCTAGCAATTGGCAGAGCATGTAGGGCAGGTGGACACTTGCACAACACATGCATGGATGATGACACATGCAAGGCAAGAGGACACTTGGATGGCACATGCATAGCAGGTAGACAGTTGTACGACGCATGCATGGTAGGTGGCAGTTCCAACATGGCAAGTACTAGGCGACCATAGTAAGAAGTCGTCCTTGCATGGCAAGTGGCAATTTCAACCATGGCATGTACCACGCGACCCCAATAAGAGGCAATTCTTGCATGGCAAGTGCACGAAAACTCCAAAGCTTCCATTTCAGCCAAGGCGACCACACACACAAGCATTTGCAGTTGAATGATAGGCCACTTGGCAAAGCAGCCCATTACAAGCTCAATTGAAAGTAGAAGATGTGCACAAATAGCACGCCTGCCATTTTTTAACACACACATTCATACAAACCTATTTAAAGGGGTGCCTAGCTAGCTGTACAAGTCATTTTTAGTACTCTCTCTCTCTCACACACACACACACAGGCTGCTCTCTCATAAGCAAAGCGCCAATATCTCATACCTTTTGTAATTACAGCTTATTATAATGAAGAAATAGCAAAAGGGACGCCTATAAAGGGCCAATGCTGTGTCGGAGGGGAGCTCCGCCTCTCCATCTCTCCCGATTCAGTCTCCATCTCCTAGTCCCCGTCTCTCTCTTTATAACTCTATCTTATCTCTCCATTATCCGAGTGCTGAATTTCTGGTTTTCTAGCCTTTAGTGCAAGCTGAAAATTAATGTTTATGTTGTCTAACACCGCCTCGACAATATGCCAGCTGGTTACACTCCATTATGTGTAGTATTCCCTAAATACTATCATAGCGCAAGGAAAAACTAAGGAGAAGAGAAAGTTGAGGGGAAGCTGAGAGAGAGAGAGAGAGAGAGAGAGAGAGAGAGAGAGTACCGTGTAACCTCTTCTTATAGATGAGTTTTGACTTTCCAATGTAATATGGTGTTTCATTTTCTATCCTATCACCAATTGCTTTTACATTTTAGATGTCTTGAAAGGTTTTTTCATTTTTACGAAATCTTGGGGACCTAATCTAGAGGATGGCTTCATTTAGTAGCAAGGATACATGGGCAGTTATATGCCAAGGGCTAGAGTGGCAATTGGACAGCTTAGAAAGTTTGGCCTCTTGTCACAAAATGACGACGTGGCATGTGCCACCCAAACAAACCCTTGACAATTTATAAGTTGTCCCAACCTATGGGGGTCCCATCCGATGGGGCCCATGGGGACACAGAGAAAATAAGGAAAAAGGCGTGCAGCTGCTTACATGGCAAGATTTCCGCAATTTGCGTTGACATGGCAAGTTGTACAGCAAACCCGAAAAACGAACTAGCTGGCTGGCTGGCAGGCTGACATGGCAGATTGTACGAAGACCCGCATTTTGCGCTGACTACCGGGAGCGCTAGATATTGGGACCTGATGCTTTTGAGATTTGAAGCTTTTCATGTACTACTTTTGAGAAGACCTAGGGCCTATAAATTTTACCTAGAGGCTCTCCTCTCTCAGTTTTGCTGAGAGCACTGAGCAGAGAAGACCCTCTGACTTTGTACTTGATCAAGCATTAATATAAAAACAAATACTAAAAGGGGCGCCAGACTTTGGGGCCAATACCTCTGGGCACAGAACTACGCCAGTCGTGTCATCTCTCACTCATTAATTGTGATTAAATTTGTTTTCACTCTCTCTCTTGTCTGTCGTGCCAGATTCCCGACTTGGGGTGTCCAGTTTGTTACAGTGGTATCAAATTGCAGAAATCCTGCCACGTCAGCAATAGCACGCCTTTTTTCTTCTTTTTTTTGTGTCCCCATGGGCCCCATCGGACGGGATCCCCATAAGTTCGGACAACTTATAGGGTTTGTCCAGGTGGCACATGCCACATCATCATTTTGTGACACCTCTATCTATCTATCTATCTATCTATCTATCTATCTATATCTATATATATATATATATATATATATATATATATATATATATATATATATAAAGAAGGGCTTGACCCTTTGTATTATGTAAACAAGTTATAGGTTGTAGGCGACATAATAAACGGAACTGGGAGTGAAAAAAAGCCTTGAAATACGATAACAAAAAACCATAGGGGAAAAACCACGAGTGATACAGAGTTACAAATGATGGGTGATACACCACAAAACTAGGGGCATAGGAGGAAAGGAGCACAGAGCTGAAGCAAAAATAAGACACCCACTATTCAATGAGGAGGCCAAAAACTCTACCAAAAAATCTCCAAGATCGGCCTCTAGATCGTGGTAGGACTGTATAGATTTTTCACGTTTTGTGTTGGCTCTACCACGTGGCAAGCTATACGGATTTCCGCAATTTATGCTAGCTTTTGGGAGCAGATGCTTTTGGGGTTTAGTGCTTTTGAATTGTTTGCTTTTGGGGCTCTGCTTTTGGGCATCCCTTGTAATGTTTATAAGGACCCTTGGGGCCTCACTCCACAGAGCATCTGGACACAGAGTCTGAGAGCAAAAGACCCTCGGGAGTTGTAATTTGCAAAGAGCAATAATAAAGAAATATTGAAAGGGGCGCCAATCTTTGGGGCCAGTGCTTCTGGGCACGGAACTCGGCCGTGCCGTGTTGTCTCTCTCTGTCACGTGACACATCCAACCCTATGTGTTTGTGGACAAGCTACAGCATGATCAAGGTTCAGTTCAGTCAAGTCAGTCTAGAATAGGAAGTGATCTAGCACTTTTGTGAGTCTGTCCGCAGACCGTGCATGTCCAAACACTTAGATTAGATGCATATCCTCTGGTTGCACACAGCATGATCATCAGTTTTCCATCAGAACCCATCAGGAGCATTTTTACAGTGCATAGACCTATTTTCCCTATTTTTGACATTTTTCACTTATTTATTAAGTGACTTTTGTTGGAAAGTAGGTAGGGCAATTTTGCTAAGTTTGTATAAATAAAAACCTAGCGCTAGCACTTTCAGGCAGAAGAGGCAGCAAGAGCTTCGGTTCAACAGGCACCTCCTCAGCAAGAACCCCCAGCAAGGCCTAGCGTTTTTGCTACACAGCAGCGAGGCTAGCGTTTTGCATCAAGAACCCAGATCAGCCAATGTTTTTGCACTTGCAAATTCCCGGCGATAGTAGAACAACAGATCAGCCTAGCGTTTTGCATTGGCAAGACATCCGCCAACAGTAGAACTAGCAAAAGCCCTAGCGTTTTTGCAAGAAGACTTCAAATCAGCCCTAGCGTTTTTGGTTTGCAAATCAGCCCCAGCGTATTGCAGATTCATCGCGACGGAACATCAAGAACCACCAACGTTTTCAATTTTCAGCCTTTAGCATCCATAGATCAAGTCCCGAACCTCGCAGATCTCACCTTCCCGCAGCAGTTCCTCACCGCACGGTCAGATCCCCCGCAGTTTGCAGATTCAGCCCGGAAAACGCAGATTTCGGCATCTGCGTTTTCAGCGCGTCGTCGTCGTACCGTCGCCATCGACATCGTCACCAACATAGAGTCAAAATTCAGCAAATAGAAGATTTGCAGATTTCAGCTCAAATTTCAGCCCATCTCGTCGTCGACATCGTCGGCAAGTCCAAGCATTGTAGAGATTTGTGCAATCATAAGTAGACCGCTCTCGCCATAGAGAGTGGGGCCTTCGGAGGAGGGTTTGACAACATCTCTGGTGTCGTATTCTCTTCTCTCTCTATCTCTTAGTCTCATGGACTTCCATTCACTATGTCCATTCACTTTGTTTGTGTCCATTACACTCTCTCCTTCCGTAAGTAAAAGGAACCCTTGAGCACAGTTCGGAGCACTCATCTTGAGCAAAGTTCAAACATTCATTCCGCTCCACCTTACATTGGTATCAGAGCTTTGGCAGTGTTCTGTATCACTCAAGGAAAGAACCGCAAGAACCACATAATTTTTTTGCTTGTTGAGGTCGCACGTAACCCAAGTTCACTTAGGCGTGTCAATTCCTAATCGTGTTTTTGAAGAGTGACAGGAAACCCAAGAGAGAAGGGCTTGTCCAGCCTCCCCTTGTGTCTCTTTTCACTCATTGAGAGCAGACCGTGCACTTAGCGGCCGGCCAATCGACGTGAGGTGGGAAAAAGCAACCTTGGTGTGAGCACAAGGCCGCCAAGGGGTGCGCCCGCGGAAAAGAGCAGAACTCGGGTGAAGAGAAGATCCTTCTCTAACATAGATTGCAAGAGAAAGAAGAACTTCAAGAACTCAGAACCCAAGAACCCAAGACCCACAAGAACCCACGACTTCAGTGGATGGTCATCACTCGAAGCGGAATGGATACTTCGCTTGGAGGTGATGAGCATGAGAGAGGCGAAGAAGAATTTTCCCCACCAGGCGGTTTTTCCGACCCTCCCCCTTCCCCATCTATGCCAAGGATTGCACTAACTCCTACGGAGGAGTTGGAGCAATTGTTTATGGAAAGGAAGTTAGAATGCGAAGCAAGGAAGTTAGAACGAGAAGAAAGAATGGCAGCCGCAGATCGTGAATACGAAGAAAGAATGGCACCATAACGCGTGAGCGCGAGCAAGCGCGCTTGGAAGCCAAAGTAAGACAAGATGAATCGGATCGTGGGAACAAAGAAAGAGAAGCAGAATCTGATCGCGAGAACAAAGAAAGACAAGCAACATTTGATCGCGAGAACAAAGCAAGACAAGCAATGAACGACCGACACATGAAAGAGATGTTGCAACTCTTTTCTCAAGTACAGGCACAGATGCAAGAGTTTCGGGAAAAGGAGACTCTCTCAGTCTCTTCTTCTCCAAAGCAAGACACACAGGATTTGCATGATGATGATTTGGATGATAATGATGAGCATGATGATTTGCATGATCAAGATGTGATTTCTCACAAACATGATGATTTGCATGATCAAGTTGTGACTTCTCACAAGCATGATGATTTGCATGAAGATGATGTGATTGTTCACAAGGATGACGTGTTAGTTGATACTTTCTCCAGTGAAGCTAACCTCATTGCAGATTCGATCAATCACGACGAACTGATCTTGGCTCTCGAGCCTAGGTCCAAAGAACCCTCTCAGGAAGAAACGATCTTGGCTCTCGAGCCTAGGTCCAAAGAACCCTTACAGGAAGTACTATGTGTTTGAATGATTCGTCAGCACGCATTGTACGAGTGTTTCATTTGTGATCGTTTCCTATATTTTCGTCAGCATCTTTATGTGATCCCTTTTCCTAGGCATGACATATTGTACGTTGAGCACGTTTCACTCATGAATGAGCACAGATGTATGCGGATTGTTCATGAAAAGCTGAAAAGTATGCATTCAAGGAAGTTACATTCCATGTCTCTCCCTTGGCACAACACAATTGTAGAAAGAGCATATGAAAGTATGAGCACCAAGCATGGGCATTTCCATTGTGAATTGCCACAATTGATTGATTTAGATCAGAAGAGAATGATTCGATCTCATTGTTTGCGTGTGTGTGGTGAACGGTTTGGCACTCCGTCTCTTTGTTCATCTACATTGCATGCACAGTCTTTGAGGAAGACAAGATTTTTTCCAATCACTTTACATGGAATAGGTATGTTCAACTTTTGTGTTGGAAGTGGTTTCAAGAATTTTCAGCCTTGGAGATTCTTGATGAAGATGGACCTACATCCATAGACAAAGTTGAAGCATTGAAGGAGCTACATATGATTTTGTGTCGCTTTCGGCGCGGCCCAAAGAAGCAAGCGTTGCAAACCTTTATGAAGTTCAAGTATTGCACGACCCACAAATCAGAGTGGGCCGGCGAAGAGTCCTTCACACGATTCCGGATGCTAATGGCAATCTCCCTCGACGCCATACACTTCGGTCCCAGTACCTCACTTTGAAAAGGAGGGGATGTCAAGTGACACATCCAACCCTATGTGTCCGTGGAAAAGCTACAGCATGATCAGGGTTCAGTTCAGTCAAGTCAGTCTAGAATAGGAAGTGATATGGCACTTTTGTGAGTCTGTTTGCAGACCGTGCATGTCCAGACAGAATTAAGCAGATAGAAGATTTGCGGATTTCAGCCCTTAGAGTTTTCAGATTTCAGCCCGTCTCGTCGTCATCCTCATCGTCGTCGACATCGTCAACAAGTCCAAGCATCGTAGAGATTTGTGCAATCATAAGTAGACCGCTCTCGCCATAGAGAGTGGGGCCTTCGGAGGAGGGTTTGACAATCTGTCTCTATCTCTCAGTCTCATGCACTTCCATTCACTGTGTCCATTCACTTTGTTTGTGTCCATTGCACTCTCTCACTAAAGTAAGTTGGAACGGAGGCTCTCCCTTCCGTAAGTAAAAGGAACCCTTGCGCACAGTTCGGAGCACTCATCTTGAGCAAAGTTCAAACATTCATTCCGCTGCACCTTACTCTCTCTCTCTCTCTCTCTCTCTCTCTCTTTTTTGTGGAAAAATCAGGGCTGTATATTACTGAGTACAATAGAATCCCCAACGGATGCCAAAATAGCCTGTCACGTGGGGTGTACAAGCTGAATGTAAGGATGAGAGCCACTATAGTGACAACTCGACTAGTACAATCTCATGGTGGTCTGTGTGATGAGTGGAGGAGAAACCACGGAGGAGGCGCATAATGCCATGTAATCTGTCCACCTGTAAGTGTGAAGAAGAGTGGAGATCTTGCCCAACGCCGAAGGAAATCAAATCGACGAGCCTCGGCTGCTCTAGATGTGCCTGAGGAAGAATCCCACTGCCAGATGAGGGTGTGAATGATGTCCAGCCAAATGACAGTGAGGGTATCCTGAAGGAGCTGCGGTGCCGCACTGAGAATATGAAGACAACGAGCTCTCCAAACATTCCAGAGTGCAATGCTGGTGATTACTGAGAAGATTTCATCACGTGTTTGAGGATCTCCTTGCCAAGCAATCTATGGTAGCATAGCCAAAGTCCCTCGTCTGTAACCAGTCGCGGTAAGCATAAGAGCTGGATCTGTGTCTGAGCCCTCGTAGAAAAGATGCGGTCCGGGCATCGGCATCAACTAGGAAGCAGATCCCCAAGTGAGAAATCCATGCTGAACTCCAGCTCTGCTAAGTAAAAAACCAACTGCTAGCCAAACTGCATGAGAAGACGAGCATGACCAAAGGCAATGCGCAGGTGACTCAGGTAGGCGCAAAGAACATCGAGTACATAACGGATCGTGACCCATAGAAGCTAACCAAGTCCCAACTGGAAGTCCTGCATGTGCAATCATCCAAAGGAAAAAGGAAATTCGACGAGCCACATGTAAATCCCAGATGGCTGACCAAAATTGCCGTAGATAGGCGTGTGAGAGACCTGAATGTAACCAGAAACGCATACGAGTGGGCTGCTCTGGGTGCTGTCTCATCAATGCGAATCTTCCAATTCTGACTGTATACTCAAAGAATGATACATGTGCGCCGGTAGGGTTAGAGTGAGGCCAATGCCACTCTCCTGGGTCCCAATAAAGCTGAGATAGGGCACGACCCTCCCACACCCAAAGCCTCCAAAGTGCAGCATTAGCGGAAGCGAAACGGGGGTCAACACAATGACGCTTCCCGCGGGAGCCAACTACTCGTATGGCCTCCCAACGAGCATCGGGGTAGACAAGGTGCGGAGAGGTAGTAGCATAAGTCAGTCTAGCATGCATCCCCGAATAGTAGTCAGTATCAACTGTGAACAGCATAGTGTCGAAACGAACTAGTAAGAGAGTGCTCTGATAGAAGAAGCCTTCCCAGCCACAATGTGGAGGCATCTGAACTGTACCGCGCATGACTGTGTCCCAGTGTGAAGGAATGGCGGAGCCAATCTCAAGCAGTCTGTTTGTTACCCCGCGACCAATGTCATAATGTTCTGCCACAAAATCTGCATCCAGCATACGCGTCTCATGAAAAAACCGCATAGAGGCAGCAGGTCCAGTGTCCCAAGCAGCCCAGTCAATGTGAGTCCTCTCTCCAAGCTGACGAGGTGGATTCACAAAAGAATCAAGAACTGCATCGTTCCAAATGAGAGGCTGGCGCTCAATCTCCTCACGGCATGAGGGAGGTGAGCGTTTGATAGTGCGTCGCATGGATACCCAAATCTGAAGGAGCGAACGAATGAAGGGTGAGAGAGTGCTGGTGCACAAGGGGGCATCCGTGAAGAGAAAACGATACCCTGTTTGCCAAGTATGGCCATCTCTAGTTCCGAGGCGCGGAGTCGCTGTGGAAAGAGCGGCCTGAAGAAGCATCTTCCAAGGTTCTTGGCCGGGAAAAAGACCCCGAACAATAAGCTTGGTAAGAAGGGCGCGACTCTGTAATTCTGGATCAATAATGCCAAGGCCCCCCTCTGATCTAGGACGAATAATCGTGGACCAGCGAACTCGAGCACGAGTATCAGTAGTCCCATCTGTGCCACTCCATAAAAAGTTCCGCACGAGTCTGCGTAGCTGAGCTATCACACCAGAATGTAGCATCCAACAGGAAGCCGTATACCATACTGTAGCCAGAATGACCTGGTTGGCGACCAATGCACGGCCAGCCAACGACAGATGACGTGAAGACCAATGACAAAGCTTCCTGCGAATAGACTATAGCACAGGTGCAAACTGCTGCTGTAAGGAAACGTCAAATCCAACTTGGAAGCCCAGATATCTGCATGTCTGACATGGCTGTAGCCATGTGAAACCATCAGTTACCCCCCAAGTAGGTATGTCATCACTGCCAACCAATAACCCATAGGATTTATGCCAGTTAATGCGTGCACCACTGGCAATGCAAAAAACCTCCAGGGCTCCCCGCATGGCATCAAGAGCTGCTAACTCATAGCGCAACATCAGCATAGTGTCATCAGCAAACTCCTGATCGATAAGGTCCGGAGCTGAAGGTACTGGCATGGTCAAGCCACGAAATGCATGACTCTGAGCACGAAGAAAGTCTGACATAGTCTCGCCCACAAACAGATACAGATATGCTGCTAAAGGGCATCCCTGACGGACAGATCGAGAGAGCTCAAAACTGCGACTGACACGACCACCAATAGTAATAGCACTGCTGGCAGTTCTGAAGAGAGCGGAAATGCCTGAGATCCATCTTGAAGGGAAACCCATCCTAGCCAATGATCCTTCGAGAAACTCCCACTCAACACGATCGTATGCTTTCTCGAAGTCAAGGATGAAAAAAGCGAGAGGTTCCGAAGATGATCTGGCCCACTCTACTGCCTCATAAAAGGTGAAGATATTGTCCAGTATGCATCGATCCATAACAAAGCCTGTCTGAGAAGTGTGAATAATATCTGGTAAGAACGGTCGCAAGCGATGGCTGATCAGTAACGCTAATATTTTATAGACCGAAGGGAGGAGAGTAATAGGTCTCCACTGGCGAAGCTGAGTGGTGTCACCCCCTTTCGGAATAAGAGATATGAGTCCTGAACAAAGATCTGGATGCATATAGCCTGATGAAAAGATATCTAGACAACCACGAAGCAGTGGTATATGCAATACATAACAATAGGTTAAAAAGAAAGCTCTAGTGAGGCCGTCCTCTCCTGGACAGGAAGATGGATCTAGACTCTCGATAGCATCATGAAGCTCTGCAAGTGTGAATGGGGCTAACAAGATCTCTGCCATAGTGTCTGTACAACGATAGCAAGTGTGCTGCCAAATCTGCTCACGGGCAAGTAAAACCTCAGTAGTGCATACATCAGCAGTGAACAATGCCTCAAAATAATCTGCAGACATATCAAGAATAACATCAGGATGCATATGAAGTGTTCCTTGAGCATCGCACAAAGTCCTGAGGGTGGTGCCAGGAGGGCGCTCTTTATGCGCAGCGAAGAAGTCTTTATTCATTCGATCAACTTTAGCTATCCAATGAGATACTGAAGCATGATGAGTGAACTCAGACCTAGCCTCCTGTATGCTACGAATTTCCTGTATGAGTTCTGTCTGTCTAGCAACGAGATAAGCATCCTGAGGCCACTCCTCAAGCAAGCGCTGTGTGGAACCAAGAGGAATGTGGAGGTCAGACTCACGTACTCTCAACTGACGATGAATACTAGCAGTTTGAGCACGGCAGTTAATACTAGACTGATTAATGCAATGGGCAAGGAATTCTCCAGGGGAACCACAATAAGAAGCTCCCGTGGACCACAAGTCGCGAATCTGCTGCTGCAAAACTTCAGTGGTGAGAATACTGTCAGGGATGCGGCAGCCTCGTTTCTGTGCAGTGGATCTAGTGAAAGAGATAAACAATGAGCTGGGAAAATGATCCGAGAGGCTGGTCCCTCGCCAAATAGTAGTAAATCCACCTAGAGCTGCTGCCCAAGGGCCAATGTAAAAACAATCAAGGTGCTCTAATAGTCTTCCCTGTTGTCTCTGAAACCCCCACGAGTAATGAAGTGTAGCGGGGTGATGACCGAAAGAGGGTATGTGCCAGGCATCAACACCTTGAATAGCTAGAAGAAATCGATCCGAAGTTGGCTGCTCATCTGGAGAAATGGATGATAGAACTGGGGGAGTGAGCGATCGCCAATCAGAGTCGCTCTCGACGTTGTTGAAATCGCCTCCAACAACCCAAGAGTCCACAGCAGGTAGAGCAGCAACCAAGGACGACCAAAAAGTAGCTCGCTCCCGAGGAGTAGTGGGTGCATATATTGACATAAAGCCAATGGTAGAGTCCCGAATCCGAATAGAAACATAGACTGCTCTGCCAGCAACAAGGGTGCCATGCTGCTGAACTGATGCCAAGTATCGTGACCCCACTGAGATACATACACCGCAACTCTGTCCATGAATGCCTAGAGCACGCTCCCAAAAAGTGTGAGCGCCCGAGGGCATGAGATTACCAAAGGGACTGGCAATCTTATGCTCCTGTACTAGTAATACATCCACAGTGCCTACTACATGAGCATGTAAATCTCTGCGAAGTAAAAGCTTGCGTGAACCTCTTACCCGAGAAGTCTGTAAACCATTAGTATTCCAAGAAACTACATGTAAATCTATAGTCTGCATGGAAGAATTGATAAAGCATCTGACTAACTGCGCATCTTCTTGGAGGCAGCTGGGCCATCCAAGGGATGAGCTTCTGGCGGGAGGAAAGCAACACGTAAGCCCTCTCTAAAATATGGCGTCTCATTGCACCAACTGCGGACCTCAGCTTGTTTACATTGCATGACCGATGCTGCAGATTTAACACCCCAAATGCGCATAGACATAGGAAGCACCACATCTGAGCATACATGAATGATCATAGGCAATGAATAGCAAGCATAAACATCACTCCATTCCATTGCACCAATACAGGAAGGGAAGTGTGGAGACAATACATCTGGAGCGGAAGTAATCAACCATAAATTAAGCTGAGCCATAGTTTGTGCATGCACAAAATGCAGAACATGATCCTCGTTCCATTCCTGAGCAGCGTGGGATGGAAGGAAAAAGGAATGGGTAGGCTGAGAGTGACTGCCTATTAAAGAGGGAACACAACCTGACTTGTGATGCATAAGGTAGAGCTGCACCCGCAATGGTCCTTCTGAGTCACCGCACATTTCAGCTCGATGTGTGCCCCACGAAAGAGGGTAAGAACTTAGAAAACTGCGAGGGACATAAGTATGGGCGGCTGAGGGAGGGGGTGGACCAGAAGGTGGAGGGGGGGGAGTAAGGGCGAGAGGGAGAGGAGGAAAAGGAAGAGGGAGCAACGGTGAAGGATCCATCTGCATGGGAATAGGAACCTCGGGAATAGGGGAAGGAGCAGGCAAGGGAACTACGACAAGTGAAGGAGGAGCTGGTAGCAGAGGTAAGTGATCCTGGGCTGAGGAAGAAGAATGGTGAGGAGAAGCTAGGGATAAGGGAGTGGCAGAAACTTGAGAGGGAGCAGGAGAGTTAACACTGGGGGTTGCTTGCGGGGTGGGTTGCTGACGAGGACGGAAGGAATGGTTACGACCTACTGTCTGCCATGCAGTCTCAGTAGGAACTGAAGCAGAGGGAGGAACATGGACGATTGAAGCTCTGGGAGCACCCTTAGGCTACTGAGGTGCTCGAGTAGTAGTAGTAGGAGCCGACTGTGGCTGACCACGTGACTTAGTGTGGGTGCCACGAGCTGTCTGTTGTTGTCGCCGATGGCGTGGTTGAGTGGGGCAATCGCGTGCCAAGTGTCCCATCTCATGACAACGTAAACATTGTCCTAGGCGTACAGTGACTACCATTCGGCAAGAGTAGTCTCGATCACGCACCGCCACTGTAACTTTATCTGGCAATGTAGTATCCCCAAACACCAAGACCTGAATGCGAGGTGGACCAGATGAGAAGATGCAGGATCCTGGGACTACTGTGCCAAAATGAGCAGCAATCATCTGAAGGAGATGCTCATCAATAAAATGGAGAGGCATATCCGGGAAGGAAAGCGTCAGAGGGAATCAGGGGATAAGATGTCGACTATCAAACTCCTCAATAGTGAACTCCGGATACCACCTTATCAAGTATATCATTCTGCGATCAGAGAGTATCGAGGAGCGAGCCAGGAGAGCTGAGACAATGGCGGGATCTGAAAGACGTACCATGAATATGCCTCTGCCAAGTAATGTAAGTTCCGAGACACGTCCCTGAGTAGTGCCCAGTGCAGTCTGACACCAATCACGTATAGAAGAGCGAGGCGGAGACTGTCCAATCATCTGGCCAACCAAGGCATGCTGTGCCAAGTGTTGAATTTTGGAGTTAATGCGTGTCAACAAGTCACCAGTACAATCCACGCGACAGGCAATTGGTGATGGAGCGCCGTGTGTGGCACTCCAGACCGGCAAAGCCGCCATGAAGAATGGGCTAGACTGGTAAACGGAAAAAGCAAGACCCAAAGCGAAGCTTGAACTCTTTCACTCTCTTTCTCGTTCTCTCCTTCCCTTGCAAGATTTAGAACGATGCACACGGGAAGGGTTGAAACAGGTGGGATTGACAGACTGTCAGGGTTTCAGAGAATTAGGGTTTTCGGGGAATTAGGGTTTCAAGAAATTAGGGTTTGCAGAGATTAGGGTTTCAGGGGGACTCAGAGGCCAGCAGGCGAGGGGTTGCAGGCAACAAGGCGCGAGCAGAAACTGTTGCAGCAAGGTTCGGGCGCAGAAACTGTTGCAGCAGCAGACTGCGTGCGCAATATGTGGCATCAGCAGAGCTCGCGTGCAGGTTTGCAGCAGCAGCTGTTCGCGCGCGCAGGCTTGCTGTTCGCAGGGTTCGCGCGCAGGTGACGGTCTCTCTCTCTCTCTCTCTCTCTCTCTCTCTCTCTCTCTCTCTCTCTCTCTCTCTCTCTCTCTCTCTCTCTCTCTCTCTCTCTCTCTCGGGCGCGCGCGCCAACATACATTTCCATCTCCCGGCCCGGACCTTATTAGGTTATGCAAGAGGAGTGTTCATCGACGACTTTATGTTTCTATGTCTTGTAACATGCATATGTGAGCATTTGTGTTGCATTGTGGTGTGCCAACTACTGAATATTCCTAATTGGATGAGATTGCCTGAGTATGTAATTTTAGTGCATCAAGACATTCGTGCAAAATCACTGTTGTCTAGGTGTGATGGCTAATTTTACTACGCCGAAATATCAAGAGTTCCGATCGGGACGAAAGGAGAAGCCAACTTCTTAACAAAAAAAAGAGCAAACTGATTGTCCCTCGAATTGTCCCTCGGAATTTTTAAGCTAACTTAAATTGTTTTGCAGATATGTTGTAATTGCGGACAATTGCTTTCTTTCAAGAAGGGGAGATGTCACAAACTGCTGACGTGTCAAGCCAATGAAGAGCGGAGCCAACCTTCAGATCTTGGCCAAGGGACCAAAACCCTAAGAAGAATCAACAAAAGAAGAAGAAGAAGTTTCGCAGACTTACAAAGTCTTGACAAGTGGCCTATTTTTAAAGAAGAGTTCCCACCAACTTGCAAGACCCCGTCCGATGGGGTCCAAGTGACATAAAGCCATTAAAAATTAAGGCAAAACACACTCAGAAGACTTTGCACAGCAAAATATGATGACGTGGCACTTGTATGGACGTTCCGCAATTCACAACGATTTTTAGCAAAGTCCCAAAATTTTAGGAAAGTGTTTTTTTGGGGTCAGCTTTTCATATGTGATGCTTTTAGGCTTTGGACCTTAGAAGATGAGCCTTGAGGGACCTCTCTGGCACTCTTCGATGTGCACATTGTAGATGAGGTGCTCCCCGATTGTTGTACTTTGCGAATCAATAATAATAAAGAAATACCGAAAGGGACACCAATGTTCGGGGCCAGTGCTCTCTTGGGGTGAAACTTCGCCACTCCCCGTCTCGTGTCGTGCTCTCTCTCTCTCTTTCAGTTCGGTTGTTATTGAAGTGCTAAAAGTCTGTTCAGTCTATTCTTTTCTATTGGCATGTGGTGCCCGTCTTGTGACACCTAGTCCACATAGGACTGAGAAAAATCTGACGTCCAAGAAAAAATGTCAATAGATAGTGGCCTATTCCTCAAAGAACCATCTGGAAATTCCGATGGACCACATGAAAAGAAATGGGTACGTAAAATCTTAGATATCTCGATCTCACATATCAGGATATTCGTTGGTGATGCAAAGCCTGCTAAATAGTCAAAACACCTTCTCAAAGTGAGCAGACTCACTCTCATGCTCACCCCTAGTAGTGCCTGTTGTAAAAGGCACCTATGAATGAATCTTGAAGGAAACCAAAGGCTTCCAAATTAGCCTATCTTGGAGCATCTCAGGTTGATTCTGAGCTACCTCCTGGTCCTGCTTTGCCTATCTGTCCAAGCTTTGGAACATCCTCTCAATCCTAATCTGGTAACCTCTCCTCAAGAGGTCTGTCTAGGGGTTGCTCTACCTCATCCAACCTTTGTCTCACTACCCCTCTGTAAACAAGGATAGGCTCTGCCTGCCCCTGTCTACCTCTGCCTATCTCTCTTTGTCTCTCTCTCTCTCTCTCTCTCTCTCTCTCTCTCTCTCTCTCTCTCTCTCTCTCTCTCTCTCTCTCTCTCTCTCTCTCTCTCTCTCGGGCTTGACCCTTTGTATTACATAAACGAGATACAAAACCCCTAGGTATTACATCAATCCGTGTGCGACAAATAAAACAAAACTGGTAGTGAAATAATCCCTAAAATATAGCAATCACAACAACCATAGGGGAAAAACCACCAGTACAGAGTTACAAAAGATGGGTAATACATCATAAATTGGAAACAAAGGAGTTAAGGGAAAAACCACCAGTACAGAGTTACAAAAGATGGGTAATACATCATTAATTGGAAACAGAGAAGTTAAGGGAAAATTGTGGCAGACAGCTAAAGCAACAATAGGCCTCCCAATCTTCAATGCAGAGGTCGAAAACTCCACAAAAGAATCTTCACGATCAATCTCCGGGTCTCTAAGGCCAACAACGCACCCCAACAAAGAAAGCATCACCACTACAAATCCTCTTTGCACCAAACTCGAGGAGAGACAGCCTCTAGCCATCCTTGGCAGCAATCAACACAGCTATGATGCTCTTCAACGGGCACACAACAAGCCAAAGACCAGGTTGAGACCTCCCACCCCCAAGCACCCCAGAACCACCACTAAACCCCAGCCAATCACATGTTTCCAAGCAAACAGTTAAAGCACGCATAAGCCGGCAGCCCAGAAAAGCATACACACGCGCACACCTCTCACATGCAGACAATGCAAACACAAGTATACACACAAAAGAAATAAACACATGCAAACAAAACATGCAGACAAGCAGCAATCACAAAAATGAAGTAAAATGTGTGGTAGGAAAAAAGGAACGAAAGGAAAAACAAAAGCAAACAAGTAGCACAGGAAGAAAAGAGGGGGAAAGGGGGTTAGAACATTTGGCACGAACAACTCTTCACAAGCTCCAAAGGTAGCAGGCAAGGCTAGTGGGTATATCCGCATGGCGGCACAACGCGACCAGAGGAAGAGGGGGACATGCGAGGCAGCAGATTTGCGTGACATTAGCAACCCTAGCACTCTCTACCACGTGACATTATCCGAGCAGAGCTAGCAGCTCCCCCATTAGTGGTTTAGGCACTCACCAGATCAGTCTCCTTCATACACCGCCTCTGGGAACTTCCCAGGGACAGATATGCCCGCCTAGCACTTGAGTCCTCTCGACAATTAGCCATGCAGGGAGATACAGCCTGCTGGTATGGGGAGATGACATCATGGTCCCAGACACATGGGCTCAATATCGACAGATTGCCTCCCTTCCAGTACTCATTGAATGCACCCTCTCTGACTCTTACACAGTCCGAGATCACCAGTCCCATCCGCCAGGACCTGACTCAGCTAGACACCAGGAGGAAATGGATACAGCCAGCGCAGGATCTGGGCACGAAGATGGCTTTCTACAGAGAGCATCTTCTCCAACTGACGGAGGATGGCTTTGTGACGAGACCCAGATACATGGACACCCACTTGTCTCATGGGATTCGATGTGCTATTGGCCAGATACGCACATCTTCACACCAGCTTCGGGTCGAGACTAGGAGATACAGCGGAATACCAGCTGAGGCCAAGACATGCCCCCTGTGTCAGATGGAGCCTAAGACAGAGTTGCACTACACATGCCACTGCCCAGTCTACTATGAGATACGAGGCCACTTCCACTACTTGTTCATAGAGGGGTTTGGACCTCTCTCCAGAGTCATGGGATACGAGGACCAAAAATGCCTGGGTTTGTTTCTGCTCAAGCTGCGCAGACACAGAGAGAGCCTGATGAGAGGAGAGACTAGCCAGTCTCACAGACGGATCACAGACTTCTTTAGAGCAGACATTGGGCAACCGAAGGAGCTACTACCACAGCAAAGCCCACATTCCCCTCGGACCAGAGGCACGCTGATCGATCGAGCGACCAAGCTAGGGAGATCCAGACACCCCAGACTGTTGAGGACTACAGAGCATCGAAGGATGTTGTATCACAGGCTTCGGATCACTTTGGCCCGACATGCACGACACCCGGTCAGACTACAGACCATGGAGGAGATTGATGAGATCCACCAACGACCGATGCTAGATCTCCTGTGATTTAACTCTTTCTGAGGATACACCCACATTGTGTAATATTAGCTCCCCATTTGCTTCACAACCGCCCCCCCCCCCCCCCAATCCCAGCTAGCTACTTAGTTCACATCTAGCAGCTTAGGATTCCATAGTTGTTGTTTTTTTTGGTTACTCAGACTATGTATCAAATCCACCACATTGTTACTTTCTGGTCTCATAGGTCACTTTGGCCTTTTGAAGATGTTAATATGACATTTCATCTCTCTCTCTCTCTCTCTCTCTCTCTCTCTCTCTCTCTCTCTCTCTCTCTCTCTTTTTTTTGGAAAAGTCAGGGCTGTATATTACTGAGTACAATATAATCCCCAACGGATGCCAAAATAGCCTATCACGTGGGGTGTATAAGCTGAATGTAAGGATGCGAGCCACTATAGTGACAACGCGACTAGAACAATCTCATGGTGGTCGGTGTGATGAGTGGAGGAGAAACCACCGAGGAGGGGCATAATGCCATGTAATCTGGCCACCTGTAAGTGTGAAGAAGAGTGGGGATCGGGCCCAACGCCGAAGGAAGGCAAATCAACGAGCCTCGGCTACTCGAGATGTACCTGAGGAAGAATCCCACTGCCAAATCAAGGTGTGAATGATGTCCAGCCAAATGGCAGTGAGGGTATCCTGGAGGAGCTGTGGAGCCGCACTGAGAATGTGAAGACAACGAGCTCTCCAAACATTCCATAGTGTAATGCTAGTGATGACTGAAAAAACTTCATCACGTGTCTGAGGATCCCCCTGCCAAGCAATCTGTGGTAGCATAGCCAAAGTCCCTCGCCGATAACCAGTGGAGGTAAGCATAAGGGCTGGATCTGTGTCTGAGCCCTCGTAGAAAAGATGCGGTCCGGGCATCGGCATCAACCATGAGACAGATCCCCAAGTGAGAAATCCATGCTGAACACCCGCTCTGCTAAGTAAAAAGCAAACTGCAAGCCACACTACATGAGAAGTTGAGCATGACCAAAGACAGTGTGCAAGTGACTCAAGTAGTCACAAAGGACAGCGAGTACATGACGGATCATGACCCATAGTAGCTAGCCAAGTCCCAACTGGAAGTCCTGCATGTGCAATCATCCACATGAAAAAAGAAATACGACGAGCCGCATGTAAATCCCAGATGGCTGACCAAAACTGTTGTAGATAGGCATGGGAGAGACCTGAATGTAACCAGAAACGCATACGAGTGGGTTGCTCTGGTTGCTGTTTCATCAATGCTAACCTTCCAATCCTGACAGTATACTCAAACAATGACACAGGTGCACCGGTGGGGTCAGAGTGAGGCCAATGCCACTCTCATGGGTCCCAATAAAGCTGAGATAGGGCACGACCCTCCCACACCCAAAGCCTCCAAAGTGCAGCATCAACAGAAGCAAAACGGGGGTCAACACAACGACGCTTCCCGCGGGAGCCACTTACTCGTATGGCCTCCCATCGAGCGCCGGGGGAGACAAGGTGCGGAGAGGTGGTATCATATGTCAATCTAGCATGAATCCCCTGAGAGTAGTCAGTATCAACTGTGAACAGCATGGTCTCTAAACGAACGAATAAGAGAGTGCTCTGAGCAAAGAGGCCTTCCCAGCCACAATGTGGAGGCATCTGAACCGTGCCTCGCATGACTGCATCCCACTGTGAAGGAACGGCGGAGTCAATCTCAAGCAGTCTGTCTGTCACCCCGCAACCAATGTCATAATGTTCTGCCACAAAATCTGCATCTAGCATACGTCTCTCATGAAACATCCGCATAGAGACAACAGGGCCAGTGTCCCAGGCAGCCCAATCAATGTGAGTCCTCTCTCCAAGCAGACAAGGTGGATTAACCGAAGAATCAAGAACTGCACCATTCCACATGAGAGACTGGCGCTCAATCTCCTCACGACATGAGGGAGTTGAGCGTATGATGCCCGTCGCATGGAAACCCAAATCTGAAGGAGCGATCGGATGAAGGGTGAGAGGGTGGTGGTGGACAAGGGGGCATCCGTAAAGAGAAAACGATACCCTGTATGCCAAGTATGACCATCTCTAGTGCCGAGGCGCGGAGTCACTGTGCAAAGAGCTGCCTGAAGAAGCATCTTCCAAGGTTCTTGGCCGGGAAAAAGACCCCGAACAATAAGCTTGGTAAGAAGGGCGCGGCTCTGTAATTCTGGATCAATAATGCCAAGGCCTCCCTCTGACCTAGGACGAATAATCGTGGACCAGCGAACTCGAGCACGAGTATCAGTAGTCCCATCTGTGCCACTCCATAAAAAGTTCCGCACTAGTCGCCGGAGCTGAGCTATCACACCAGAATGTAGCATCCAACAAGAGGCCGTATACCATACTGTAGCCAGAATGACCTGGTTGGCGACCAATGCACGTCCAGCCAACGACAGATGACGTGAAGACCAATGACATAGCTTCCTACGAATAGACTGTAGTACGGGTGCAAACTGCTGCTGTGAGGAAACATCAAATCCAACCTGAAAGCCCAAATATCTGCATCTCTGACCCGACTGCAGCCATGTGAAACCATCAGCGACCCCCCAAGTAGGTATGTCATCACTGCCAACCAGTAACGCATAGGATTTATGCAAATTAATGCATGCACCACTGGCAATGCAAAAAACCTCTAGGCCCTCCCGCATGGCATCAAGAGCAGGTAGCAAATAGCGCAACATTAGCATAGTGTCATTAGCAAACTCCTGATCGATAAGGTCCGGAGTTGTAGGTACTGGCATGGTCAAGCCACGAAATGCATGACTCTGAGCACGAAGAAAGTCGGACATAGTCTCTCCTACAAACAAATACAGATATGCTGCTAAAGGACATCCCTGACGGACAGATCGAGAAAGCTCAAAACTGCGACTGACACGGCCACCAATAGTAATAGCACTGCTCGCAATCCTGAAGAGAGCGGAAATGCCTGAGATCCATCTCGAAAGGAAACCCATCCTGGCTAATGATCCTTCAAGAAAGTCCCACTCAACACGATCGTATGCTTTCTCGAAGTCAAGGATGAAAAAAGCGAGAGGTTCAGAAGATGATCTGGCCCACTCCACTGCCTCATAAAAAGTGAAGATATTATCCAGTATGCATCGATCCATGACAAAGCCTGTCTGAGAAGTATGAATAATATTTGGTAAGAACGGTCGCAAGCGATGGCTGATCAGTAACGCTAATATCTTATAGACAGAAGGGAGTAGGGTAATAGGTCTCCACTGTCGGAGTTGAGTGGTGTCACCCCCTTTCGAAATAAGAGATATAAGACCTGAACAAAGATCCGGATGCATATATCCTGAGCAAAGAAGTCCTGACAACCTCGAAGCAGTGGTATATGCAATACATCCCAATAAGTCAAAAAGAAAGCTCTAGTGAGGCCATCCTCTCCTGGACAGGAGGATGGATCAAGACTCTCGATAGCGGCATGGAGCTCTGTATGTGTGAAGGGTGCCAACAAGATCTCTGCCATAGTGTCTATACAACGGTGTCGAGTCTGATGCCAGATCTACTCACGGGCAAGTAAAACCTCAGTAGTGCATACATCAGCTGGGAACAATGTCTCAAAATAATCTGCAGACATATCAAGAATAACATCAGGATGCATATGTAGTGTCCCCTGAGCATCGCACAAAGTCCAAAGGGTGGTGCCAGGAGGGCGCTCTTTATACGCAGCGAAGAAGTCTTTATTCATTCGATCAATTTTAGCTATCCAATGAGATACTGAAGCATAATGAGTGAACTCAAACCTAGCCTCCTGTACGCGACGAATCTCCTCTGTGAGCTCTGTCTGTCTAGCAGCGAGATAAGCATCCTGAGGCCACTCCTCAAGCAAGCGTTGAGTGGAACCAAGAGGAATGTGAAGATCAAACTCGGGTACTCTCAACTGACGATGAATAATAGCAGTTTGATCACAGCAGTAAATACTAGACTGAGTAATGCAATGAGCAAGAAACTCTCCAGGGGGACCACAATAAGAAGCACCCGTGGACCATAAGTCACGAATCTGCTGCTGCAAAACTTCAGTGGTGAGAACACTGTCAGGGATGCGGCAGCCTCGTCTCTGTGCAGAGGATCTAGTGAAGGAGATAAACAATGAGATTGGTAAATGATCTGAGAGGCTGGTCCCTCTCCAAATAATAGTAAATCTACCTAGAGCTGCTACCCAAGGGCCAATGTAAAAACGATCAAGTCGCTCTAATAATCTCCCCTGCTGTCTCTGAAACCCCCACGAGTAATGAAGTGTGGCAGGGTGGTGACCAAAAGAGGGTATGTGCCAGGCGTCAACACCTTGAATAGCTAGAAGAAATCGATCCCAAGCTGGCTGCTCATCGAGAGAAATGGATGATAAAACTGGAGGTGTGATGGATTGCCAATCAGAGGCGCTCTCGACGTTGTTGAAGTCGCCTCCAACAACCCAAGAGTCTACAACAGGTAGAACAGCAGCCAAGGAGGACCAAAAAGTAGCCCTCTCCCGAGGAGTAATGGGTGCATAGACTGACATAAAACCAATGATAGATTCCCGAATCCGAATAGAAACATAGACTGCTCTGCCAGCGACAAGGGTACCATGCTGCTGAACTGAGGCCAAGTAGCGTGGCCCCACTGAGATGCATACACCGCAACTCTGTCCATGAAGGCCCAGAGCAGGCTCCCAAAAAGTGTGGGCGCCCGAGGGCATGAGATTACCAAAGGGAGTGGCAATCTTATGCTCCTGTACTAGTAATATATCCACAGTGCCCACTACATGAGCGTGTAAATCTCTGCGAAGTAAAAGCTTACGGGAACCTCTTACCCGAGAAGTCTGTAAACCATTAGCATTCCAAGAAACTACATGTAAATCCATAGACTGCATGAAAGAATTTGTAGAGCATCTGACTAACTACGCATCTTCTTAGAGGCAGCTGGGCCATCCAAGGGGTGAGCTTCTGGCGGTAGGAAAGCAACCCGCAAGCCCTCTCTAAAATATGGTGTCTCATTGCACCAACTGCGGACCTCAGCTTGTTTACATTGCATTACCGATGCTGCAGCTTTGACACCCCAAATGCGCATAGACATAGGAAGCACCACATCTGAGGATACATGAATGACCATAGGCAATGAATAGCAAGCATAAACATCACTCCACTCCATAGCACCAATACATGAATGGTAGTGAGGAGACAATACATCAGGAGCGGAAGTAGACAACCATAAATGAAGCTGAGCCATAGTTTGTGCATGCACAAAATGTAGAACCTGATCCTCGGACCATTCCTGAGTAGCGTGGAATGGAAGGAAAAAGGAATGGGTAGGCTGAGAGCGACTGCCTATTAAAGAGGGAACACAACCTGTCTTGTGATGCATAAGGTAGAGCTGCACCCGCAATGGCCCTTCTGAGTCACCGCATATTTCAGCCCGATGAGTGCCCCAGGAAAGAGGGCAAGAGCTGAGAAAACTGCGTGGGACGTAAGTATGAGCTGCTGAGGGAGGGGGAGGACCAGAAGGTGGAGGGGGGAGAGTAAGGGCGAGAGGAAGAGGAGGAGAAGGGAGAGGTAATAGCGGTGAATGATCCATCTACATGGGAACAGGGACCTCGGGAAGAGGGGAAGGAGCGGGCGGGGGAACGGCAGGTGAATGAGGAGCTGGTAGCAGAGGTAAGTGATCCTGTGCCGAAGAAGAAGAATGGCGAGGAGAAGCAGGGGGTAAGGGGGTGGTGGAAACTTGAGAGGGAGCAAGAGAGGTAACACTGGAGGCTGCATGCGTTGTTGGTTGCTGACGAGGACGGAAGGAATGGTTACGACCCACTGTCTGCCATGCTGCCTCAGTGGGAGCTGAAGCGGAGGGAGGAACATGGAGGGTCGAAGCTCGAGGAGCACCTGTAGACTGCTGAGGTGCTCGAGTAGTAGTAGGAGGAACTGGTTGTTAACGCTGACCACGTGGCTGAGCATGAGTGCCACGAGCCGACTGTTGTTGCCGCCGATGGCATGGCAGGGTGGGGCAAGCTCGCGCCAAGTGTCCCATCTCGTGACAGCGTAAGCACTCTCCCGGGTGGCCAGTGACTACCATTCTGCAAGAATAGTCTCGATCGTGCACAGCCACAGTAACTGTATCTGGTAATGAAGTATCTCCAAACACCAAGACCTGAATGCGAGGTGGACCAGATGAGAAGATGGAGGATCCTAGAACTACCGTGCCAAAATGAGCAGCAATCATCTGAAGGAGATGCTCATCAATAAAATGGAGAGGCATATCCGGGAAGGAGAGCGTCAGAGGGAATCTGGGAATAAGGTGTCGACTGTCAAACTCCTCAGTAGTAAACTTGGGATACCACCTCGTCAAGTATATCATCCTGCGATCAGAGAGTATCGGAGAGCGAGCCAGGAGAGCTGAGGCAATGGCGGGATCTGAAAGACGTACCATGAATATGCCCCTGCCAAGGAATGTAAGCTCCGAGATCCGTCCCTAAGTAGTGACCAATGCAATCTGACACCAATCACGTATAGAAGATCGAGATGGAGACTGTCCAATCATCCGGCCAACCAAGGCATGCTGTGCCAAGTGTTGTACTTTGGAGTCAATGCGTGTCAACAGGTCGCCAGTGCAGTCCACGCGACAGGCAAGTGGTGATGGAACGCCGTGTGTAGCACTCGAGACCGGCAAAGCCGCCATGAAGAATGGGCGAGACTAGCAAACGGTAAAAGCAAGACCCGCAGTGAAGCTTGGACTCTCTCTCTCTCTCTCTCTCTCTCTCTCTCTCTCTCTCTCTCTCTCTCTCTCTCTCTCTCTCCTCTCTCTCTCTCTCTCTCTCTCTCTCTCTCTCTCTCTCTCTCTCTCTCTCTCTCTCTCTCTCTCTCTCTCTCTCTCTCTCTCTCTCTCTCTCTCTCTCTCTCTCTTGCAAGCGATAGAAAGATGAGCGCAGAGCACAGTTAGAGATTCTCACAGTTAGGGTTTCGGACAGTTAGGGTTTTCGGGTTGTTAGGGTTTCGCCGCAATTAGGGTTTCGTAGTTTCGGGCTATTAGGGTTTCGCGCGGCAGCAACAGGTGCGCGCAGGCTGCAGAAATAATGTGCAGGTTGCTGGCGACTTTTTAAGGTTCGCGCAGGCAGCGCAGAAAGGCAGGAGCAAACAGGTACGCGCAGGCAGCAGGCAGGATGCGCGTGGCAGCAGGGCGTAAGCAGGTCGCGCAGGGCAGCCAGCAGGCAGGTACTCGCAGGGCAGAACGCGCAGGGCAGAACCTCTCTCTCTCTCTCTCTCTCTCTCTCTCTCTCTCTCTCTCTCTCTCTCTCAGCCCCCGCTTACACAATCCCCCCCTGGGCAAGGGCAGCCCTGTGGGGGGGCGTTAGCAAGAAGCCTCGCCCTCCCCTCCCCAGCTCACACATCTCGTCTCCTGCAGCTGCTCTGCATCGCCCTGCCGACCTCGAGAAACACACGTCGTCGTCGTCCTCGCCTTGCAACACAAGAGCCGCTCTCGGTCTCAAGCAACACAAGCCCGCTCTGCAACACAAGAGCCGCTCTCGGTCTCAAGCAACACAAGCCGACCTTTGATACTCTGCACAATCTAATCCTTTGTGTCGATTCTCTGAGAATCGATTCTCAGACGGTTCCCACATAAGCTTGACCACTTAAACACAGTCAGCCGACTATGTCAGAGCTCCCCTCACGCGACCTGCAGACAACAGTGCCTGGTTCGGACCTGCTGGTTCGGACCTGCCCGACGGTGAGCATCTATTCTCTAGCGACAGTGAGCATCTCTTCGAATCTCTTCGACAGCGATAGTGCATTCGATTTTGCTCGCCACTGGCTCGACTGCTCGACTACTCGATTCGAGCTCGACTACTCGACTGGCTCGTGCTTGACTACTCGATTCAGTTAAGCTTGAGTTTTCGATTTCCTGTTAGGTTTGTTTCAATTAATCAAGGGTTAGTTCTTGCACAAGCCTCGACCCTTGCTTTTCCAACCAAGCCCACAGTTCTCTGCCGAGGCATACAAACCCTAACTAAGCAGAGATTCACACAGAATCTCAGTTTTGTGTGTGCTCTCAACAAGAAGAAGATTAGCATCGGAAGCATGACGACCAAAGCCACCACTCCGAAGAGCTTTGCGAAGACACGACCAAGCTTTGCTGCCGTTTTAGCAGCGCCAAGTAAATCTGACCGAATCGAACGCCTTCAAGAAGATCTCGATCGGGTCATGGAAGAAAATCGCGACCTCAAAGCTCGCCTTAGCAAGCTTGAGGCACGATTTGATTCCATGGTCAATCTCGCCACCAACAAAGTGAAAGAAGTCGAAGCCAAGGCCATCGAAACACACTCGGCAACCCTTGCACAGGTGAAGACATGTGTGACAGTAGAGCTTCGAGAACAACGACTCCAAACAGAAAATACCCTCAAGATCCGCATTGGTGGGCTACCTCAAGCATGGGAAACGACCAAGTACGACTTCTCGGAACGCATCAACTTCCTCAATAAAACCCTCAAGCCGATAAGTGGACATGCCATCCTTGAATTCGAAAGTAGAGAAGGTCGGCTCAAGCTTCTCCAACAATCACGTCTTCTCAAAGACACCAAGTTTTGGATTGCAGATGAACTCACCCCGCTACAACTCAAACGTAAAAGTGAAGAGCTCAAGAAGGTACATGAAGCCCACAAACAAGGCAAATGGGCAGTCTACCGAGGTGGTAAAGCCATCATCCAGGAGTTTCGAAACCCCAAATCGGCTCTCTCCACAGCTAATCCCTCTTAGGTTTTTGTCTTTTTCATCTTTCCATCTTTCCAATGGACCCTTAGTCCTTAAGTGATATGTATTCAGTGCGATTTGCTACAAATGTCACCGTTGTACTGTTTGTTTTTGGTCCCATGGGTCATATCTGACCTCCGTGGACGATAATTCAATCTCTCTCTTCTCTCTCTCTCTCTCTCTCTCTCTCTCTCTCTCTCTCTCTCTCTCTCTCTCTCTCTCTCTCTGTGTGGATAGTTTCCTACGACGTTAAAACAATCTTCTTCTTCATCTTCCTCTCTCTCTCTCTCTCTCTCTCTCTCTCTCTCTCTCTCTCTCTCTCTCTCTCTCTCTCTCTCTCTCTCTCTCTCTGTGGATAGTTTCCTACGACGTTAAAACAATCTTCTTCTTCTTCTCTCTCTCTCTCTCTCTCTCTCTCTCTCTCCTCTCTCTCTCTCTCTCTCTCTCTCTCTCTCTCTCTCTCTCTGTGTGTGTGTGTGTGTGTGGATAGTTTCCTACGACATTAAAACAATCTTCTTCTTCTTCTTCTTCTTCTTCTCTCTCTTCTCTCTTCTCTCTCTCTCTCTCTCTCTCTCTCTCTCTCTCTCTCTCTCTCTCTCTCTCTCTCTCTCTCTCACTCTCTCTCTCTCTCTCTCTCTCTCTCTCTCTCTCTCTCTCTCTCTCTCTTCTCTCTCTCTGTGTGTGTGTGTGTGTGTGTGTGTTGTGTGTGTGTGTGGATAGTTTCCTATGACGTTAAAACAATCTTCTTCTTCTTCTTCTTCCTCTCTCTCTCTCTCTCTCTCTCTCTGTTGTGTGTGTGTGTGTGTGTGTGTGTGTGTGTGGGGGGGGGGGGGGGGGGGGGGGATAGTTTCCTACGACGTTAAAACAATCTTCTCTTCCTCTCTCTCTCTCTCTCTCTCAGTGCAGCCGTTTTTTGACCTAGTAGACAGCAGTCCACTCTTTTGATCATAACTTCTTCATCCGAACTCCGATTTGGGTGATCTATAGCCTCAATCGAAGAGCACGAAGTCCTCTACGCATTGATGTAAAGACAGAAATTTTCAGAGTTATGGAAGGCGTTTCTGTAGCAGCATTTCCGAAGTGAACAGGTTCAACAAAATTGATTCTCATCTCCTATTTTACATACAATGTCTTCCGGCACTCGCAAGGGTTCTTCTTCTTCAACAAGGTCCACAACCATTGTGGAAAATGATCCAAAATCTCTTAAGTGTGGAGATAGCAACACAACCACCCAACCAACGACATCGGAAACCATGATCATGGCGTACTTGGTATCATTGCAAGAGACCGTAAACAAACAAGGCGAAGACTTACGAGCACTTGCAATGGAGAATGGCACACTAAGGGTACTTGTGGTTGAGAATGAGAATCTCAAGAGGACACTTGAGATGCAAACAACACGTTTGATGCAACTTGAAGAGGAAGTCAAGGAATGTAAACGCTCTCTTGTGGACTTGAATGCTTTGAAGGAGCGGATGAGCAAAGTAGAGCATGACCATGTATTGAAAGAGGAGAAATTTGACACTATGAGCCGGGATGTATGCGACATGAAAAATGTATGCACAAACAAGTCTTGGGCTGATGTATGTGGTAGCAATGTGGTTTCTAATTCCTCACTCATGCAAGCTATGGTTCAAACAAAGAATGTTGAGAATGTAGATGTCGAGGAGTTGAAGGAACGGGAGCGACGTTCCAAGAACATTGTTATTCGTGGAATTCCCGAAGAGAAGTTAGAGACACCTCCTTCTCTTGCCATTGTTATTGAAGATTTCTTCAAAACCCACTTTGGCATGTCCGGAGTTATGGTCTATGGAGCACATAGAGTGGGGAAGCAAGGAGCTCCTCGCTCGGGAGAACGGCCAATTGTATGCACCATGCCGGATGAGACCAAGCGAAAGATTATCCTTGATAATAGTTGGATCTATTTGAGGAATACAAAATGTTTTGTATGTGAAGATCGCACTATTAAGCAACAAAATATGCGTCGCAAGGCATATGAGGAAAAGAATAATAAAAACAAGGTAATCTCTCATGAAGAAAATGTGCCCAAGGAGGAGGCAAGTCTCTCAAGCAAATAGGGATGCGTGACCTATGAGACCGAGCTACAATTGAAAATATGCTTTTGGAATTGTAATGGATACCCATGGAATGCGGGGGTTGGCATTGATGAACTAACAAGCAAAGCCGATGTTGTACTTCTTGTTGAAACTTGGGAGCATGATACACAAAGGATTAACGGCTTGGAGGATTACAATGTACATTCATTGATGTGGTCAAAGAATCTCAAGCAACGAAGAGGACAAGGAGGGTTAGCATGTATGGTTAAGAAAGGATTAGAAGATTTTGTATCAATTGTGAAAGATGACAAGTACAAACGTTATGTATGGCTGAAAATTATGACACCAAAAAGAGCACCCATTTTTGTAGCCGGTTGCTACATTCCTCATCATGATTCTCCCTTTTATGCTTGCATGGATAGAGATCAACCATTTTCTGATTTGGAAGAGGACATTGCTTATTTCAAAGGTGAAGGTGATGTTATTGTATTTGGGGATATGAATGCTCGCACAAAAACATTGCAACATGATACTCAACAATTTGATATGCCATACATTTCAAGGGAGTTGGAGGAAGTTCACTTGTATGATCGTACTTCAATGGATGAGAAAGAGCCGAATCACTATGGAAAGTTACTTTTACACATGTGTAATAGCACGGGTATGCTCATTGCCAATGGTGTATCTTTGTGGAGTGGAACCAATGGATTTACATGTAGAAGACATAATGGGGATAGTGTGATTGACTATATGCTACTCTCTGAAGCCATCATGTATCGCATAAAGAGTTTTATGTTTGGTCAATGGACCCCGGAATCCGACCATCGCACCTTATGTATTGACCTTTCATGTGGAGAAGCAACTAAGCATGATAATCTCAGCCAAAGGAAAGAGAAGTTATCACTATGTATGGATTTCAAACGGGCACCAATGTACATTGAAATGGTTGAGCAAAAATTATGGATGACAAAGCTTCAATGTGATGCACCATTGGAAACTAAATGGGAAGCTTTCAAGAAAGCTATTTGTTTTGTGCGGAAGAATGCTTTGCCATAAAGCATCTCCATGGTATCAACAAAGATAGATCACACAAAAGGTGGTTTGATAAAGAATGTCAAGATGCTCGAAAGTCCTTGATAAAGCTTGATGCAACTATGGACAAAGACAACTATCAAAGTCATTTGCATACATACAAGGCATTGATTCAAAAGAAGAGAAGAAGATGGGAAGTAAAGCAACAAGAATTTCAAGTCCAAGAAAAGGCACATGCATGTGGAAGATTTTGGAGAAACTTGAGAGGCAAGGGTTGAGAATTTTGGTAACTTGAGTCTAGTGGATATGTACACACATTGTAGGCAATTATATGAGCAAGAAAATACTGAAAAAAATGCCATTTTATGGTTCACTCCCATGTATGCCGTCTTTTTTACTATTGAGGATGTATGCGGTGGGCTTGAAAAGTTGGCCACTCGCAAAGCGGAAGATCTTCAAGGTATCAAGCCGGAGATGATCAAATGGACGGGAGATTTTACCATGAGTGGATGTGTGATATGTTCAACCTTGCACTTCAACATGGTATGCCTTATGATTGGAGTACTAATTGGGTTAAGCCTTTGCATAAAGGAGGGGATGTAAAGAATGTAAGCAACTACCGGACTATAATGATTGGGTCTCTTATGGCAAAGTTATTTGGGTGCATAATGGAGATGAAATTGAGTGATTGGGCTGAAGAGAATGACAAGCGTGCAAAGGGACAAGCGGGTTTTCGTCGATGCCATAGCACCATTGATCATCTTGTCACTCTTCGTGTTCTCATGGAGGAAAGTCGGTTGAAAGGCAAGCGATTGTATTGTTGTTTTGTGGACTTTAAGAAAGCCTTTGATATGATTCCACGTAACAATTTGTGGAGAAGGATAGAAGAACTCCAAGTGCCAAGTGAGTTTATGCTTGCGGTTTCTCGAATCTATGAGAAGGAGATTTGTCAATTGCGCATGGGAAGAGAAATTTCAGAAATTTTTGTAAGCACTATTGGGGTTAAACAAGGATGTCCATTGTCACCAACTCTCTTTGGTCTATGCATCAATCAATTGGAACAAATGGTACTTGACTTTATGCAAGAAGAAGGCATTGAAGAGGTCACTATTTGCAATGCGGTAATCATGCTTTTGTTGTATGCGGATGATGTAGTGCTTCTAGCACACACTTTAGAAGATGCACAAAAGCTTATGGTTGTCCTTGAGAACTTTTGCTTGCATAGTGGGCTGATTGTAAATGAATCCAAAACAAAGGTTATGCTTGTGAAAACCAACCATAAGGAGAAGCCATGCATTGTGTACAACAACGAGACACTTGAAGTTGTTGAGAGCTTTAAGTACCTTGGCCTTGAGGTTCCATCCAATCACAAGTGGCATGAATGTGCTATGCGTCGTTTGGAAGCGGGAAAGAGAACATATTATGCATTTGAGAACATGTGTAATGCGGGAAACATCAAGTGTTGGGTTCTCAAGAAGTATCTTTTTGATGCATTGGTGACACCGGTTCTTCTTTATGGAGTTGAAGTGTGGGGTGGGAGCATCTCAAAGTCTACTTGGAAAGAGTTTGAGAATGTCCAAAAGCATTTTCTTACAAACTTTCTCCAAGTTAAGACACAAACACCATATATGCTCCTACTTCTTGAGTCGGGATCTCTTCCAATTGAGGTTATGGGCATGGAAAGGGTTGTGGAGTACATGATAAAGATGCGTCAAAACCCCTCACATCGACTTCCTACAATTGCATGGGAAGCAAGCAAAAAGTTCAAAAGACGCATAAAAGCAAGATCTTGAGCACGGGATGGATGCAAGACATAAAGAAGTGGTTTGGGAGATGGGATGCATTACACTTGCTACATGATGCTTCAATTGACTCTCAAGTGAATGAAGCTTTTCTACAACGCCAATGTATTACGGCTTGGGAGAAATCCGGTGGGTCACGCTTCATACATTACACCACCTATATTGCCCCAACTACAAAACCATGTTCTTCGCTGAGAGAGGAAACCGTACTCACACTTACATGCTTGAGCCTATTCCCTTGTCCGCGATACGCACTATCGCAGCAATTCGGCTTAGCTCCCATTTCCTTCGATGCGAGATAGGGCGTTGGGGCAATGGAGAAGAGTCAAATCGATTGTGCACATTATGCTCACTGCAAGTTCGAGAGTCTGAGTACCACACACTACTAGAGTGCTCAGCTTTTGATCACATCCGAACTTGCTTCTCTCACATTTTCAGCCATAACTTAGACCTACACACTTTCCTCTCCAGCCAAAGTGTGGGCTCTCCATTGCGACTCTCATCACTACAATTTTGGAGCATCGAGAGTCACTCATCAGCCGTACACATACTACATCACATGTAACTTTGGTCCCATAGGTCATATTTGACCTCGAGGACGATAATAAAATCTATCTATCTCTCTCTCTCTCTCTCTCTCTCTCTCTCTCTCTCTCTCTTCTCTCTCTCTCTCTCTCTCTCTCTCTCTCTCTCTCTCTCTCTCTGTGTGTGTGTGTGTGAGCGTGCGCACGCGTGCGTGGATAGTTTCCTACGACGTTAAAACAATCTTCTTCTTCTTCGTCTTCTCTCTCTCTCTCTCTCTCTCTCTCTCTCTCTCTCTCTCTCTCTCTCTCTCGTGCCTTCTTCAGTCTAGAGGGAGAGGACCTTGGGACACAGACTCCGTCTATGGATAAAGCCACACCCCCAGGACCACGTCCATTGAGGCCTAGAGGAGTCCGTCTTGATCAAGCCACTGCACAGGGTCGTACTCGCCATCCTCGACCACCCGGTCCTCGACCAAGACACCGCCATTTGCACCAAATCAGAGCAATCATCGCTCGACATCGGAGACGAGTGCCACCTTTTAGCGGCCTCTCTATACTGGATCTACCCATTTGGGATATCCTGGGATAGAGGACAGGGAGATAGAGAGTTGATGGTCAGATTTGGATGGGATCAGTCATGTATTTGTACATATTCTCAGTTTTAGCTTTGTAGACTCAAACATCACTATGATGTTGAGTAGATCTCTTTTTTTTTTTGTTTCAATAGACGAGAGATGTATAGTTTCTTGTCTCATGGGCCATTTTCGCTCTTTTTTTTTTTGTTTCAATAGACGAGAGATGTATAGTTTCTTGTCTCATGGGCCATTTTGGCTCTTTCAAGACGTTAATATCTCTCTCTCTCTCTCTCTCTCTCTCTCTCTCTCTCTCTCTCTCTCTCTCTCTCTCCATCGACGGAGACTTCAATAGAGGACCAGGGACATCCTAGCACGACATCCGGAGTGTCATTGAGAACTTACTCTACACTTCATTTTCACTGTCACTACTCACTTTTATTTTTTGCATTCAGTACCTTTGTACTTTTGTATTCAGACATTGTACTAGTTTCACCACTTTGTATCAGCTGGTCTCATAGGTCATTTTGGCCTTTTGAAGACGTTAATATATCATATCATATCTCTCTCTCTCTCTCTCTCTCTCTCTCTCTCTCTCTCTCTCTCTCTCTCTCTCTCTCTCTCTCTCTCTCTCGCTCACAACACACACACACACACACACACACACACAAGTGCAACCACAAATCTGTTCACAAACATAAGAACTCTCTCTTTACCTTCACACGTGCACACCCACCCCTACATCAAGCCAGAAAAGAGCTAATTCATCTATAAAAATGATCCATTCAAACTTGTGATAGTCCTCCACCAGGCATTGAAAGCTGACTCCATTGCGCTAGTATTTAGTTTGTGTGTGTGTGTGTGTGTGTGTGTGTGTGTGTGTGAGAGAGAGAGAGAGAGAGAGGAGAGAGAGAGAGAGAGAGAGAGTCAGTGCTAATTCATTTTGTAAAAGAAGGTATCCTTTGCTGTTTTAGTGGGGTGTTTTTGGGGTGGGGGTGGGGAAGGTGGGGAAGGGGGGGGGGGACAATGTACTTACATTCATATCACTAGAGACCCTCAAGGTACCGTCAGCACCGAGCGCAATGGCTACTGTTAATCGCTTCTCATCAATATCAGTTAGATATATAGTTGTGGCTCCAAATGCCTTCGCAACCAGTAGTACGACCAAGCCTATTGGCCCTGATCCTAGTATGAGCACCCTTTTCCCAGGCCCAATCTTGGCACGACGACAAGCATGTACTCCAACACTCAAGGGCTCACACATAGCACCTTCTTCAAAAGTCAGGCAATCAGGTATCTTGTGGCAAAGAGAGGCAGGGTGGACCACCTGTACAGAAAATCCAAAGTGAGATAGAGTTATAAGGCGAGTAATATTCCGCAACTATGAAGTTACATCAAGAGTCTCTCTCTCTCTCTCTCTCTCTCTCTCTCTCTCTCTCTCTCTCTCTCTCTCTCTCTCTCTCTCTCTCTCTGAGATCGGCACCGACCTTCACGTATGGTCAAGAGATTGTGGAGTATACAGATGCATACACTTACCTTGGGATAGTCTTCACTGGGCCGAGGTTTTCTTTGGGGAGAGCAGCAGAGACTAGACTGACCAGAGCTTATGCGGCCTTGGGAGGCTTGGAGAGGATGTGTTCGCAGGTTCAGTTCCAGGAACCTCGGACAAAGTTATGGCTCTTTGATACTTTAGTAGCCTCAGCTATGATGTATGGGGTACAGGTTTGGGGACCTTCTGTAGGCCAAGATGGTTGGAGACGTATGGAGAGGCCCTTGGTATCTATGATCTCCCGATTGATTAGAGCCAAGGCTCCGTACCTCACGCGATCATTCGAGCAGAGCTAGCTGCCCCCCCCATGGAGATTGAGGCACTTACCAGATCAGTGTCCTTTGTGCACAGCCTATGGGATACTACTAGAGACAGATATGCTAGACTGGCCCTTGAGTCTTCCAGACAGTTAGCTCTACAGGGGGACACTTCATGCTGGTATGCACAGATGACTTCATGGTTTCAGACGCATGGCTTCACCATGGACAGGTTGCCCCCTTTCCAGTATTCTCTTCAGGCACCCTCGCTGTCTCTTACACGGGTGGAGATCACTAGACTCATTCGTCAGGACCTGATCCAGCTCGACACCAGGAGGACATGGATAGAGCCGCCTCAGGAGTTGAGCACGAAGATGGCTTTCTATAGAGAGCATCTTCTCCACCTCATAGGAGATGGGTTTGTGATTCGACCCAGCTACATGGACACACATATGTCTCATGGTTTGCGTTGTGCCATTGGTCAGATACGCACATCCTCACATCAGCTCGAGATTGAGACTGGTAGATTCAGAGGGATACCAGCAGACAGCAGGATATGCCGATTATGCCAGAGAGAGCCAGAGACAGAGTTGCACTACATATGTCATTGCACAGTGTTCGATGAGATACGGGGGCGTTTCCACTGCTTATTCAGAGAGGGTTTTGGTCCTCTATCTAGGGTCATGAGTTATGAGGATCAGAGATGTCTTGGACTATATCTACTTGAGTTACACAGGTATAGAGACACTTTACTGGGGAGAGCTAGAGAGAGGCAGTCCCAGAGACACATTACAGATTTCTTTTCACTAGATATGGGACAGCCAGAGGAGCAGCCACCACTGCAGAGCTCGTCCCACACTCATTCGACCACTACTGGCACTCTCATCGACCGAGCATTGGAGCTACAGAGATACAGACGACCGCGACTGAGGAGAGGAGCTACACAGCATCGACGGAGACTACAACAGAAGATTCGAGCCATACTCTCTCGACATCCAGAGTGCAGATGAGGATGGATCCTCACCATTTCTTCCATCTTTGTTTCACACACTGTTACATCCAGTTTACCGGGTACCTATTGTATCAGCTGCTACACCCACGTAGTTTTAGATTGTAGTAGTAGTAGTAGTATTTTGTTCCACTTCTCTTTCTTTTCTAGTTCTTTTGTACCCAGACATGGTATTAGATTCACTATTTTGTAACTGATTGGTCTCATAGGTCATTTTGGCCTTTTGAAGACGTTAATATAACATTTCATTTCATTTCTCTCTCTCTCTCTCTCTCTCTCTCTCTCTCTCTCTCTCTCTCTCTCTCTCTCTCTCTCTCTCTCTCTCTAACTGCTCCTGCGAGCGCTAACCCTAACTCTCTCTCAGTCCCCTGTGGGCAAGGGGCAGCCCTGTGGGGGGCGTCAAGCACATAACCTGCCCCACCCTCTTCAAGACATAGCCGGAACCTGCCTCGCCATCTGCAGGTCTGCGCAACAACAGCCCGCCTCTGCTTCGCCATTTGCAGGTCTGCGTCTGTGTACGGGGGAGTCACAGACTGCGACAGTCTGGCTGGTGTGCAGGCCTTGCGAGCGTGCTGCGAATCACCTCTCTCTCTCTCTCTCTCTCTCTCTCTCTCTCTCTCTCTCTCTCTCTCTCTTTTCAACAACATCCCTCTCTCTCGCTCTGCCTGTCAAGTTTCCGCTCTGGCTTGTGTGCAACAGACAAGAGTTGTGGTCACCAAGGCAGGAGGAGAAAGAGAGAGACAGTCGGACACTGTTACTGTCAAGGGAGAGGAATTTGCGCAGCAGCATGAGACTCGCCTCTACAGATCTGCACTAACGTAGTAAAACACAGTGGCAGCTCTTCTCATTTCCGCATTCGACATTATTGGAAGAGGTCTCACCTCTATAGTCTACAAGGGAAAGGTCACATGACCTGATAGACCAGCAGAGAGCTCCTTCTTGGGTGTTGGGTGGGCCTCTTCTCGAGGAAAAACTTATTTTTGCAGGGGTAGTGGCAACACCCCCAACGCTCGACAACACTACTCGCCTTCAGCACGAGGTCGAGAGACTTCGCAAGGAGAACCAAGATATACCTTCATAAGTTCAGAATAGTCTGAACTCACGAATTATAAGAGGGAACAACAGCAAGGAGAACCAAGACTTCAAACAAAGGCTCGCAGCAATCGAGGAGCGTCTCACAGTAGTGGAGAAATGCAACGATGAAAAGACAGAAACGATGGAAGCCATGCTTACTAAAACCAAGGCGGAGGTAGAGATTACTCTCACAAACGAGGTGAAGACACAAGTGCATGAAGCTGTTTCTTGCAAGATTGCCGACCGTGTGGTATCCACGCTACGCGAACGACAACGACAAGAGGACATTGCCCTCAATGTGTTGGAATTAGGGTTGCAGAGAAACACACACAACTTGGAGAAGACGAAGGAAGCTCAAGGCACACAATAGAGAGTGTGTTACTTAGTGTGCAATGGAAAGATAGATAGCCCTAGAGTGATGGGCGTATATACAATGCACGGGGGAAAAAACCTCCTAAAGAGGGAAAAAATGCCCCGGCGGTCCTAGTGTGTTCACACACATCACTACCACATGTATATGGTAACAAATCCCCCCTGGAGTGATGCGGTGAACGAGAGCTGGCACATGAGTAAAGGGAAGTGCCATGCCCTGAGGACAGGATCAGTCCACAAAGGGGAGTAAGCCCAAAGCTTTGCGGAAAGCTTCAAGCTTCTCACGAGACAATGCCTTTGTGAAAAGATCTGCAAGGTTGTCCTGTGTTGGCACATAAGCCAAGCTGATCTCTCCTGTTGAGAGCCTCTCCCTGACATAGTGGTAATGCACCTCAATGTGCTTTGTGCGAGCATGAAAAACTGGGTTCCTCGCAACTGCCAATGCGCTCTGACTGTCAGTGTAGATAGTGTTGGCAGTGTCCTGTCCAACACCCAAGTCAGCCATAAGGCGTCTGAGCCATACACACTCAACCGTAGCTGTGAAGACTGCCCTGTACTCAGCCTCACAACTCGAAGTGGCCACAGTAGGTTGCTTCTTGCTCAACCATGATATACATGAACTGCCAAGCATGAAACAAAAACCACTTGTGGACACTCGCGTGTCAAAACAACCAGCCCAATCTGAGTCCGAAAAAGCATGTAAGTCTGGCGGCAATGATCCCCCCTTGGGATAAAACAAGCCAAGATGTAAAGTGCCACTAAGGTAGCGGAAAATCCTCTTGACAGCCTGCCAATGCTTAGACCCTGGGCTATGCATAAATCTGCTGACCTGCGAGACTGCAAACTGAATATCTGGCCTCGTGTTGCATACATAAATGAGGCAGCCAACAGCAGTTTGGTAAAGAGTGACATCAGCAGGATCGCCAGCATCATGTAGACTCAATTTCAAACCTGTTTCCATGGGAGTGGCAATAGGTTTGCAATCCTCAAGTCCAAACTTACATAGCAATGTCTCTATGTAACTTTTCTGACACAAGGCAATACCACCATCACACTGCTTAAACTGTATACCCAAGTAATGATGCAACAGCCCCAAATCTTTCATCTTGAAAGTAGCATTCAAATCAGCCTTAAATTCAGCAATATGTCTCTCATTTGGTCCAGTGATCAGCAAATCATCAACATAAAGAACCACAATGAGAAATACATCATCTTCACGCTTTACATACAATGTGCTTTCTGTTGGACTGTTACGAAAGCCTCGTTTAACCAAATGAGTGTCAGCTTTCTCATACCAAGCACGAGGAGATTGCTTCAACCCATACAAAGCCTTCTTACATTTGCACACTTTGTCCTCTTGTCCTTTTATGACAAAACCGCGAGGCTGCGTTACATAAACTTCCTCAAATATGTCACCATTCAAGAAAGCAGTAACAATGTCTGATTGATGTACATCCCAACCAAAATGAGCTGCCAATGCACATAGAAAACGCACAGTAGTCATACGACAAGTGGGAGCAAAAGTCTCTTCATAATCTATGCCTTTTTGTTGTGCATAACCCTTTGCAACAAGTCGAGCCTTATGGCGATCGATCTCACCATCCGGCTTGCGTTTCAACTTGTAAACCCACTTCGTACCAATGGCCTTTTTGCCAGGAGGCAAATCACATAAAGTCCATGTGTCATTCTCTATAAGTGCATCATATTCTGATTTCATGGCAGCAATCCAATTTTCTGAATTCTGTGCTTCATCAAAAGACAGAGGCTCCTCAACATCATGTAAACTAGACACAGCCAAAGCATAACAATCTGATGCATAAGATGCATGGCGAGAGCCTGAACGAGTAGGACTAGATAAAGGTGCATCCAATTTACTGTCACGCAAAGTGTGCACCAGCCATTTTGGCATACCTCTAGCCTGCTCATTTTCAGCGCTTTCCTCATCAAGTACATCATGTACATCTGCATCAGTAATAGGCTGTTCTAAAACATTTTCAGAAACCCCCATAGGCTGTACATTTGCCTCATTGGAACTTACATTCGTATTTCCACCACTGAAAAGAGGCAACAAAGTGTCATAAATGTCCTGTGAGCTTACATTACTGTCTCTAGTACATGACAGCAAGGGCTGAACAGAGTCTTCCACAAACACTACATCCCGTGAAACCAGAATACGTTTTGTTTGCGGATGATACAACCTGTAACCTTTGCTTTCAGCACTATAACCAACAAAAATACATTTGACAGCCTTATCATCCAATTTCCTGCGCTGCACTTGTGGCACCAAAGCATATGCCAAACAGCCAAAAACATGCATGTGCTCAATAGAAGGCTTTCTATCATGCCATGCTTCATATGGAGTAATAGACTGCAAAGCTTTCGTAGGACACCTGTTAAGTACATAAGTGGCACACATGATGGCCTCAAGCCAAAAAGAATGCGGCAAAGCTTGACTTTTGACCATACATCGTGCCATTTCCGTTAGTGACCTGTTTTTCCTCTCAGCAACACCATTTTGCTGAGGTGTATAAGGCACTGTACATTAGTGTTTTATCCCACGACTAGCCAGAAATGCATTAAATTCATGAGACATATACTCCCCCCCTCGATCGGAACGGAGGGTGCCCATAGTACATTTTGAGACATTTTCAGCCATAGCCAAAAAATGTTTGAAGCACATAAAAACTTTGAACTTCGCTTTAAACGGAAATACCCATGCATGCCTGGAGTAATCATCAATGAAAGTCACGAAGTACAGGTAATTGTCACCAGCGTGTGACTACTATCTATCCTTTTTGTTGATTTCTTTCTTATTATCTATTTACTTTCACTTTTTGGAAACACCCCTCGGGAAATCTAACTGCCCTGCATTGCATAGCTAGTGTGGAACTGTCCAGAGGGAGTCCAGGCCTGAGGGCAAGAGAGCACTAAGGTTGGACAAGGACTATGGTTAGCCAAGTGGGGTCATTGACTAGCCAAAGTGGAATCCTTTGCTACAGAGGCTACATTTCAGTTTTGGATGTGGCCACAGTGTACAAAGAGGGTCGGATGACCTAGAAAGATCTAATGGCAGCATCTCCTAAAATTTAGGGAACTGCTATTTTGGGACCTGAAAATGTCTTCGCGTCATTACGTGCAGTTTGACATGGGGATCATTTTGTTACTCTGTGGCCAAGTCAACAGAGGCTGCAGGTGAGATATTTTTAGACCCGAGGGTCTAAAGCGGGAAAATGCACAAATGAGTGACACTTGGCACTCTGAGGCCAGTTTACTACTTATAGAGAAGGCAAAAACGTGATTTATAGCTGGGAGGCTCATTTTGCAAGTCTCTGTCACAGGTTAAGAGCTATGGAGTGCTTGCTTTCCCTCTTATGCACAGTGCGGTGCCAGGAGTGATGCCCTGCACGCTACGCACTGCCCTCTCTCTCCCCTTTGGCAGTATGTTATGCCCCTCTAGTGGGCTCTTCATTTGACCAATGTACAATTGTGTGGGTTCATGCGCGATTGCCGAGGCAAGAGCCTCTTGCACAGGTACTGGATTAGCTAGCGGCTAATCCCCCCGCAGGTACAGGTGAATTCGGAGAGGTTTCACGCCAGAAATCTCGTCCGATTCAAAGGGCAAGTAGCCCTACAGGTGCGGGAGCTCGAGGACTTGCTAGGGATGCGACCGGCACGCGAAACGGAGCCCGAAACAGTGAATTACAGCCTGCTGTGTATTTTTGCAGGTTTAGGGTTTTGGCCCTAAACGGACCCTAATACCCCCAGGAGGTTCGGGGACGCAAGGGGACCGCTGTACAGGCGATCTGGCGTATTTTCAGGGCTGAAAACAGAGAATTCAGCGTGCTGCAGATTCTCGCCAGGTTTTGCAAAGTGCCCGTATGCGTCGGGAAAGTCAGTCAATGCGTGGGAATACTGACCGTGAAAGGTTCTAGTACAGTTATGCTGCCGAAATCGGGCTGGAACAGTGGAAATTCAGCCGAGTTTGTGCGGGGCAGCTTGTAGGAACCACAGCGTTTATTCCCTCTTTTGAACAATAAAGAAATACCGAAAGGGGAGCCTAAGTTAGGGGCCAATCTGGTGTCTGTCTACTCATACAGGTGCAATCTAGCAGCCTGTATCCCTCTCCCCTTTGTTGTGTCTTGAAAGTACAGGTAAAATAGACGACTAATAATGGGTGAAAGCTAAATCAAGGTTTAAAGTAAAGTCTACCGCCCTTTTTGGATTGAACAGGCCGGTTTCATGGTTCCATTGCCGGGATTAAATCACTTTTTCCCATAGAAGTGAGCCTTGGTCAGTTTTCGGCTTGAAGACACAGGGGATCATAGACGAGACACAGGGAATTGTAATTATGGCTGACAGACCAGATGATGTGACTGAAGAGGTTTCCTCTTCACAGGGTCAACAGACACATGAAGTGGGTGAGTCGTCAAGACCACCACAGACTGATGATGATATATTCAGGACCCAGTTGGCTACTGCTGTGGCTATGTTCACACAAGTAATGCAGAACCCAAGGTTTTTAGCCTTTCTGCAACCTCCTGTTCCGTCTCAGCAAGTTGGGTCACTGGATCATATTCAAAAGCCTGTTAAGGCTCGAGCACAGGTGATTCATACCGCACAGTCAATGGAAACACCTGTACACTTGACGGAGAACATGCAGTCTCCACAACGTATACCTAAGGTGCAAGAACAGGTGGCTGAGATGCCAGTTTTTCAAGCTGTACCAATTCAGCCCGCAACCTTTCAGCAGCCTATGCAACAGGTCTTCCCACCACCTTCAGTACACCCTGGCTATTTTGGAGGTGGATCGGTATTTCAGAGCATGGCTGGTCATGCACCTGGAAATCAGTTTTATACGCCAGGAACAGTGTTTGCGGGTGCTCAAACGATGATGCCTAACCCCATGTATAGTGTCATGGGTATGCAACCAGGGTTTCAAAGCACTCAGGGACAATTTGGGATGCCACAAGCAAATTTTGGTATGGCTGGAATTACAAATCAGCAGCCAAATATGGCATTTCCAGGTCAAGTTAATAGCGGCCAAGGAACACAGATGAACCCTAATAGTGTTCCCATGTTTCAGTCACTTCCATATGACAATCTAACGCCGCTGGAGAGGCCAACTCCGTACAAAGAAGGTGGCAAAGGTGTGACATTCACGACCTTTACAGGGTTTGATGACAGGAAGAAGGCTCTTTCATTCCTCCAGCAATTTGACAAGGCCTATGCAGGGGGAAACTTTACAGAGGCTTCAAAGGTCCGCAAGGCAGCCACTTTCTTGACAGGGAATGCGGGACAATGGTGGACAACTTTATTGCTTCAAGGGCAAGCTCCGTCCACATGGATTTACTTCAAGCAGATTTTTGCAGCAGCATGGTTATCTGATGATTTCGAAGCAGATGTCATGACAGAATGGCACCAGCTTAATGCTGCCACTTGCAGAAATCTGGATGATTACAATCGGAAGTTTTGGAAAGCTCTACTTCCAGTAACTTCCTATAGGTTTGTGCCATTGACAGAACAGATTGAAAAATACTGTTGTGGCCTACCTAAAGGATTGAGAAAGTACTGTACGAAGACAAAAGTCACTACTTTGACGCAGCTCATCGAGGTAGCAAACACTGGCAATGGTTTGCTCAAGGGAGAAGATTGTGAATTTAACACTGGCGTCAAGGCAGGATCAGGCAAGAAAAATTCAGCCAAGAAGCACGTTCCCAATGAGGCTCCTAAAGGGACTCAGGAGTCGGCCAACACAGGGAAAGACAAAGCTACGGCTGAATCAGAAAAAGGACCAGCAAAGAAATGGAAAAGACGTTTTCCTCGCAAGTCAGAAGAGCAAAAGAAGGTCCTGAGGACAGAGAACAAATGCTTTATATGTGAGCAGCCTGGCCACATCGCTTACAACTGTCCTACAAAGAAAAGGCCAGCTGATTCTGAAGACAAGGAAGACAAGAAAGGAAAGAAGCCCATGGCTGGTCTAGTGCCAGATATGGTGGGCGATAAGCCAAATTCGGATGCAAGTGAGCTTTGCAGAGCATGGGGAAAGGTTAGGGATCAAACAGTGCTTATCTTCTTTGATCCAGGTGCCAAAGCCAACTTCATTTCCCCAGAATTGGCTTCAAAGTTGGGAATCAGACCTGAAGAGATGGGCTATACAGCAGAGGCAGGTTTGGCATGTCCTGGCCATACAGAGGCTGTGACACCCATCATTGGAAAGTTGCGTCTACATATCCAGTCCTATGTAGATGCTGAAGAATTTTACATCATGCCACTGGACGGATGTGATGTGTTGTTAGGTATTCCTTGGTTGTTTCGTGTACAGGGAATCATGGATGCCTACAACAAAAAGATCACTGTACAGAGCAGGGGAAAGACTCACATTCTGGATGTAAAGCTTAAAGGGGAGTCTATTCCTACTGTATCAGCTTCTGCTATTACTTCTGTAATGAAAAAGCATCTTTCTGCGTACTTGGTTTTTGCACGTGAAGTGTCAGATTGTGATGAATCAAATTTATCTGTGCTAGATAAAGAAAGGTCAATGTTTTTACAACAGTATAGTGACTGTTTTTCCGATTCATTACCGTCTCAATTACCGCCAGAGAGACCCGAGGACCATGCGATAGATTTGGTGCCAGGCTGTAGCCCACCAAATAAGCCTCCGTACAGGGTTAGTGCGGCTCAGCAGAAAGAGATAATGGGCCAAGTACAGGAGCTGTTAGAAAAGGGGCTGATTCAGCCCAGTTCATCTCCATTCTGTTCTCCAGTGTTGTTGGTGCAGAAAAAGGATGGCTCATGGCGTATGTGCATCGACTACCGTGCACTGAACAAGAATACCATCAAGAATAGGTTTCCTATACCTAGAATTGATGATATTATGGACAAATTAGAAGGAGCAGCTATGTTTAGCAGGATAGATCTAAAGAGTGGGTATCATCAGATCCGCATTAGATCAGAGGATGTGCACAAGACTGCTTTTAGAACAACGTTTGGCCTTTACGAATTTTTAGTGATGCCCTTTGGTCTCACAAATGCTCCTGCTACGTTCAATAGGATGATGGACAGAATTTTCCGTCCACACCAGCAGTCTGTTGGTACATTCTTTGATGACATGATAGTCTACTCAAAGAATGAAGAGGAGCATAGGCATCACTTGGCCATTGTGTTCAAAGAGCTACGCAGTCATAGGTTGCTCATCAATGCAAAGAAAAGTGAGTTTTTTCTGGAAGAGATTCACTTTCTGGGACACATTGTCTCAAAGGATGGTGTCAGAATGGATCCTGCAAAAGTTGAAGCGATCAAGTCATGGCCAAATTTGAAGACGGTGCATGATGTCCGAAGCTTCTTGGGACTATGCTCCTATTACAGAAGGTTTATCCGAAATTTCGCTGAGATTGCTTCACCTTTACATGCTCTTCAAAAGAAGGCAGTCACCTTTAGATGGACACAAAAAGAGATTTCAGCTTTTAATCTCTTAAAGGAAAAGATGACTTCGGATCCAGTCATTGTGTTGCCAGATCTTAGGAAGTCATTTGTGGTCCAGTGCGACGCCTGCGGTAGTAGCATTGGTGCAGTGCTAATGCAAGATGGCAGGGTAGTAGCCTATGAGAGCAGAATTTTGCAAGGGCCAGAGATGACCATGCAGGTCTATGAGAAAGAGTTACTGGCTGTGATTCATGCGCTCTTAAGTTGGAAACACTACCTGCTAGGTGCAGACTTTGTTGTCCAAACGGACCATCAGACCTTGCGATACTTCTTGACACAGACAAAATTATCTGAAAAGCATATGCGATGGGCAAATATCTTGTCCATGTTCCATTTTCAGATTGTGCATGTGGAAGGCAAGAAGAACGTTGTGGCTGATGCCTTGTCAAGGAAGCCACAAATTTCAGCTGTGTCGATTCCTTATCATCATGAACTTGATGATATGAGAGAACAGTATGCAAATGATGAAGATTTTGCAAGGGTCTTCGAGCAACTAATGGATGGACAACGTCATGAACACTATCTTCTCAAAGATGGGTTCATGATGATGCATGGCAGATTGTGTGTCACAAAGCTATTGCGACGCAAAGTTATGGAAGAGAGTCATGTCCCACCGTATGCAGGGCATCGTGGTATCGATGCTACAGTGAAAGCGGTTGAGACATTCTTCTATTGGCCTACATTGAGAAGGGATGTGGATGCCTTTGTGCGAGAATGCCTAATATGCCAAAAGGTCAAGTTTGACAGGCAAAAGGCACCAGGGTTATTGCAACCACTACCTATTCCAGATAAACCATGGGAAAGTATTGCTATGGATTTTATCTTTGATCTTCCAAGAACGCAGACAGGAAATGATGGTATTTGGACCATTATTTGCAGATTCAGCAAACAGGCTCATTTTATTCCTGTCAGGAAGAAGATAAAGCCAGATCAGATGGCACGCTTGTTTATGAGCAATATTTTCAAGTATCATGGCATGCCACAGTCGATTGTTAGCGACCGTGATCCACGCATGACAAGTTTGTTCTGGAGAGGTTTGTTTGAGAATATGGGCACCACGCTCAAATTCTCTTTGTCATTTCATCCTCAAACAGATGGGCAGTCAGAAGAGGCAAATTCTACTGTCCTAGATCTGCTGAAGTGCTATGTGTCAGAGCATAAAGGAAGGTGGGAGCAGTATTTGCCATTGGTGGAGTATGCATACAATAATACAGTGCATTCATCAACTGGCAAGGCACCCTTTGAGATAGTTGAAGGTGGCAAGAAAGTTCCTCCCATACTGCATACAAAGGACAAGATATTTGAAGCAGATAAGTATGTTCAGGACATGGATGAAATGTACAAGAGGGGGGTATGTCACCAGCGTGTGACTACTATCTATCCTTTTTGTTGATTTCTTTCTTATTATCTATTTACTTTCACTTTTTGGAAACACCCCTCGGGAAATCTAACTGCCCTGCATTGCATAGCTAGTGTGGAACTGTCCAGAGGGAGTCCAGGCCTGAGGGCAAGAGAGCACTAAGGTTGGACAAGGACTATGGTTAGCCAAGTGGGGTCATTGACTAGCCAAAGTGGAATCCTTTGCTACAGAGGCTACATTTCAGTTTTGGATGTGGCCACAGTGTACAAAGAGGGTCGGATGACCTAGAAAGATCTAATGGCAGCATCTCCTAAAATTTAGGGAACTGCTATTTTGGGACCTGAAAATGTCTTCGCGTCATTACGTGCAGTTTGACATGGGGATCATTTTGTTACTCTGTGGCCAAGTCAACAGAGGCTGCAGGTGAGATATTTTTAGACCCGAGGGTCTAAAGCGGGAAAATGCACAAATGAGTGACACTTGGCACTCTGAGGCCAGTTTACTACTTATAGAGAAGGCAAAAACGTGATTTATAGCTGGGAGGCTCATTTTGCAAGTCTCTGTCACAGGTTAAGAGCTATGGAGTGCTTGCTTTCCCTCTTATGCACAGTGCGGTGCCAGGAGTGATGCCCTGCACGCTACGCACTGCCCTCTCTCTCCCCTTTGGCAGTATGTTATGCCCCTCTAGTGGGCTCTTCATTTGACCAATGTACAATTGTGTGGGTTCATGCGCGATTGCCGAGGCAAGAGCCTCTTGCACAGGTACTGGATTAGCTAGCGGCTAATCCCCCCGCAGGTACAGGTGAATTCGGAGAGGTTTCACGCCAGAAATCTCGTCCGATTCAAAGGGCAAGTAGCCCTACAGGTGCGGGAGCTCGAGGACTTGCTAGGGATGCGACCGGCACGCGAAACGGAGCCCGAAACAGTGAATTACAGCCTGCTGTGTATTTTTGCAGGTTTAGGGTTTTGGCCCTAAACGGACCCTAATACCCCCAGGAGGTTCGGGGACGCAAGGGGACCGCTGTACAGGCGATCTGGCGTATTTTCAGGGCTGAAAACAGAGAATTCAGCGTGCTGCAGATTCTCGCCAGGTTTTGCAAAGTGCCCGTATGCGTCGGGAAAGTCAGTCAATGCGTGGGAATACTGACCGTGAAAGGTTCTAGTACAGTTATGCTGCCGAAATCGGGCTGGAACAGTGGAAATTCAGCCGAGTTTGTGCGGGGCAGCTTGTAGGAACCACAGCGTTTATTCCCTCTTTTGAACAATAAAGAAATACCGAAAGGGGCGCCTAAGTTAGGGGCCAATCTGGTGTCTGTCTACTCATACAGGTGCAATCTAGCAGCCTGTATCCCTCTCCCCTTTGTTGTGTCTTGAAAGTACAGGTAAAATAGACGACTAATAATGGGTGAAAGCTAAATCAAGGTTTAAAGTAAAGTCTACCGCCCTTTTTGGATTGAACAGGCCGGTTTCAGTAATTGCCCAAGGACGGAGTTTGCATGGGCCCACAAACATCACTATGCACAAGTTGCAACCTGCATGTGGCCCTAACTGAACCATCCTTTGGAAACTTAGAACGCTGCATTTTACCCAGAATACAGCCTTCACAAACATGTTTGACAGGTGCTTCAAGAGGCGGCAAAGAAGCAACCATATCAGATTTCTGCAAACGCAGCAAACTGGCAAAATTCAGATGACCAAAACGTGCATGCCAAAGTTTTGCATCTGAAATAGCCCTTGAATCTGCAACAGCATTTGCAAAATTTTGTCCACACTTGTCATACAAAGTGAGCTTATACAGCCCACGGCACAAAAGGCCAGATGCAACAATTTCATCACCAAAACTGAGATCATGAACTGTACATCTGTCATCCACAAATTTGACTACAAGTCCAAGTCTAGCAAGTGCAGATACAGACAAGAGATTCTTCTTGATCCCAGGTACATAAAGTGCATCAACAAGTGTGAAGGAACTGCCATTAGCAGCAGTGAGCACAATCTTTCCAACTCCCTGAACTGGATAAGAGGCGTTGTTGGCACAAGTGACTGAATTCCCATGAGGGACAGACTCGAGAGAGGTAAACAATTCACGATGTGAGGTAATGTGCTTTGTAGCACCACTGTCGAAATACCACACATGTGAATCTGCAGCAACTGACAAGCATGCATCATGGACAGCAGGATTGTAAGTGCACTCTGCGCTAAAAGCCCATTCTGCATCAACATCAGCATCACAATCTCCTTTCACAGAAGACTCAACAATGGCTGCATTTGTAGTGGAACCAGCATTTGCAGTGGAACCACCCTCTTTCTTCTTAGCCTCTTTGGCCTTCAACTTAGGACACGACTTGATCAAGTGATCATTGGCTTTACAATAATGGCAACGCATCTTCTTTTTGCCCTTATCACCAGAATTGCCAGACGAAGTGCTGCCAGCAGAAGCATTAGGAACAGAATTTTTGCCACTCGCAGCAGAACCATAAGAAGTGGCTGCATTACTGTTACCACCCTTTCTTTGAGAAGCAATAAAAGCCTGTTCAACTACACGCTGCCTAGTCCTGTTTTTTCTAGAAAGTGACTCTTGCAACAGCAATGTGCATAATGCATCAAACTTGACAACTTCAGGATTTCCTTGGGTCATCAGTCTCCAAGTACTAGCAAAAGTCTGGTAGGAATCTGGTAAGGCATCAAGAACAGTCTGCACAAGGGAACTGTCCGAAATGACTTCACCTGCAGAAATGAATTGCTCATTGATATCCTTGACACTAGCAAGGAAAGTGTCCATATCATCTTCCTCATGCATAATCTTCGACTCTAGCTCTTTACGCAGCAAAGCAATTTTAGCCTCATTGCGGCTTGCATAAAGACCTGCTAGAATATCCCGAGCCTGTTTTGCAGATTTTGCTGAACGGATGTGAGGAATAATGGTGCGCTTCACAGACAAGGCAATCAATGCATGAGCCTGCGCATCCTTAACATCCCAACGAGCTTGTTCTGCCGTAGGCAAAACAACTCTAACAGCTGCAATCCTTGCAGCAAGACCTGCAACATCCTCAACATCGCCTACATCTTCAGAACCAGGACGTACATCAATGCCCTGTACAATGTTCCAGACACCTTTTGACACAAGAACATGTTGCATCATATAAGCCCACATAGGGTAGTTGTCCCCATCCAACCTGTCCTCAGCAGCAAACATCTTGAACACATCTGTGTTGTTGTTGTCAGCCATGGTAAATGCTGCACCTAATGTGAAAACTGCCTGAAAATAGGAGAAATGGAGCGGGAACAACTTGTGGTATATAGCACAAACCGTAGAAGACTATAAGGCACCTGTTATGCAGAAAACGGCACTGACAGAAAATCTGCACAAAATGACGAAATAGCCTGTGCAGTACTGCCTGTAGTGGAAACGGAGGCCGAAATGAGCCCAAATCAAAATTCTGAGCAGACCAAGCTCTTTGAGCTTTCCCAAAATATTTGTCGACCTGCGAACGCTCGCCAAAGCTCACTGAAATCGGAGAAAGTGAGCAGGCGTGTGCTGGAGCAGCTGGCGACTAAGCCCGGGAGGACGTGACCTGCTCTGATACCAATTGTTGGAATTAGGGTTGCAGAGAAACACACACAGCTTGGAGAAGACGAAGGAAGCTCAAGGCACACAATAGAGAGTGTATTACTTAGTGTGCAATGGAAAGATAGATAGCCCTAGAGTGATGGGCGTATATACAATGCACGGGGGAAAAAACCTCCTAAAGAGGGAAAAAATGCCCCGGCGGTCCTAGTGTGTTCACACACATCACTACCACATGTATATGGTAACACAATGTTCGCATTGGTGGGCTCCCAATCGATTGGAAAGGGGATGGGGACATCGAATTTGGTAAGGCACTTCATCTAATTCAAGAGACACTCCCCATGATACAATGGGATGAAGAGGCAATCACCGTGGTTACACACGAGTATCGAACCAACCATGTCATTCTCACTCTCAAGACTAAATCGGACTGAATCAGACTCCTTCAACAATCAAGGCTTCTCAAAGACACTAAATTTTGGTTTGCAGAAGATCTTACACCCACTCAACTCAAACAAAAAAAGGTAGAACTTCAAAAGGTACGCGAAGCACGCGTAGCAGGAAAATAGGCAGTGTACCGAGGAGGTAAAGTCATCATCTAGGAGTTTCAAACTCCTAAACCGGTCTCCCTCCCACTTGCTCCCTCTTAGGTTTGTTCTTGTTCTTTTTCAATCCCCCGTTGGACCCTCAGTCCTTAACTGAGATGTATATGACAAACCGATCCATTGTAATGTTTTGTTTTTGGTCCCATAGGTCATATATGACCTCCGTGGACGATAATATACTCTCTCTCTCTCTCTCTCTCTCTCTCTCTCTCTCTCTCTCTCTCTCTCTCTCTCTCTCTCTCTCTCTCTTTTTTTCTTTTTTTTTTTTGGAAATATCAGGGCTGTATATTACTGAGTACAATATAATCCCTAGCGGATGCCAAAATAGCCTATCACGTGGGGTGTACAAGCTGAATGTAAGGGTGAGAGCCACTATATTGACAACTCGACTAGAACAATCTCATGGTCGTCTGTGTGATGAGTGGAGGAGAAACCATCGAGAGGGGGCATAATGCCATGTAATCTGGCCACCAGTAAGTGTGAAGAAGAGTGGAGATCGGGCCCAACGCCGAAGGAAGGCAAATCGACGAGCCTCGGCTACTCGAGATGTACCCGACGAAGAATCCCACTGCCAAATCAGGGTGTGAATGATGTCCAGCCAAATGGCAGTGAGGGTATCCTGAAGGAGCTGTGGAGCCGCACTGACAATGTGAAGACAACGAGCTCTCCAAACATTCCATAGTGTAATGCTAGTGATGACTGAAAAAACTTCATCATGTGTCTGAGGATCCCCCTGCCAAGCAATCTGTGGTAACATAGCCAAAGTCCCTCGCCGATAACCAGTCGAGGTAAGCATAAGAGCTGGATCTGTGTCTGAGCCCTCGTAGAAAAGATGCGGTCCGGGCATCGGCATCAACCATGAGACAGATCCCCAAGTGAGAAATCCATGCTGAACACCGGCTCTGCTAAGTAAAAAGCAAACTGCTAGCCACACTACATGAGAAGATGAGCATGACAAAAGACAGTGTGCAGGTGACTCATGTAGTCGCAAAGGACAACGAGTACATAACGGATCATGACCCATAGCAGCTAGCCAAGTCCCAACTGGAAGTCATGCATGTGCAATCATCCACATGAAAAAAGAAATACGACGAGCCGCATGTAAATCCCAGATGGCTGACCAAAACTGCTGTAGATAGGCATGGGAGAGACCTGAATGTAACCAGAAACGCATACGAGTGGGCTGCTCATGGTGCTGTCTCATCAATGCTAATCTTCCAATTCTGACAGTGTACTCAAAGAATGATACAGGTGCACCGGTGGGGTTAGAGTGAGGCCAATGCCACTCTCCTGGGACCCAATAAAGCTGAGATAGGGCACGACCCTCCCACACCCAAAGCCTCCAAAGTGCGGCATCAGCAGAAGCGAAACGGGGGTCAACACAACGACGCTTCCCGCGGGAGCCAACTACTCGTATGGCCTCCCATTAAGCGCCGGGGTAGACAAGGTGCGGAGAGGTGGTATCATATGTCAATCTAGCATGAATCCCCCGAGAGTAGTCAGTATCAACTGTGAACAGCATGGTGTCTAAAAGAACTAATAAGAGAGTGCTCTGAGAAAAGAGACCTTCCCAGCCACTATGTGGAGGCATCTGAACTGTGCCGCGCATGACTGCGTCCCACTGTGAAGGAACGACGGAGTCAATCTCAAGCAGTCTGTCTGTCACCCCGCGACCAATGTCATAATGTTCTGCCACAAAATCTGCATCCAGCATACGTGTCTCATGAAACAACCGCATAGAGGCAGCAGGGCCAATGTCCCAAGCAGCCCAATCAATGTGAGTCCTCTCTCCAAGCTCACGGGGTGGATTAACCGAAGAATCAAGAACTGCATCATTCCAAATGAGAGGCTGGCGCTCAATCTCCTCACGACATGAGGGAGGTGAGCGTATGATAGCCCATTGCATGGAAACCCAAATCTGAAGGAGCGATCAGATGAAGGGCGAGAGAGTGCTGGCGAACAAGGGGACATCCGTAAACAGAAAACGATACCCTGTATGCCAAGTATGACCATCTCTAGCGCCGAGGCGTGGAGTAGTTGTGCAAAGAGCGGCTTGAAGAAGCATCTTCCAAGGTTCTTGGCCGGGAAAAAGACCCCGAACAATAAGCTTGGTAAGAAGGGCGCAGCTCTGTAATTCTGGATCAATAATGCCAAGGCCTCCCTCTGACCTAGGACGAATAATCGTGGACCAGCGAACTCGAGCACGAGTATCAGTAGTCCCATCTGTGCCACTCCATAAAAAGTTCCGCACTAGTCGGCGGAGCTGAGCTATCACACCAGAATGTAGCATCCAACAAGAGACCGCATACCATACTGTAGCCAGAATGACCTGGTTGGCGACCAATGCACGGCCAGCCAACGTCAGATGACGTGAAGACCAATGACATAGCTTCCTGCGAATAGACTGTAGTACGGGTGCAAACTGCTGCTGTGAGGAAACGTCAAATCCAACCTGAAAGCCCAAATATCTACATGTCTGACCCGGCTGTAGCCATGTGAAACCATCAGCTACCCCCCAAGTAGGTATGTCATCACTGCCAACCAGTAACCCATAGGATTTATGCCAGTTAATGCGTGCACCAATGGCAATGCAAAAAACCTCCAGGGCCTCCCGCATGGCATCAAGAGCTGCTAGCAAATAGCGCAACATCAGCATAGTGTCATCAGCAAACTCTTGATCGATAAGGTCCGAAGCTGAAGGTACTGGCATGGTCAAGCCACGAAATGCATGACTCTCAGCACGAAGAAAGTCGGACATAGTCTCTCCTACAAACAGATACAGATATGCTGCTAAAGGACATCCCTGACGGACAGATCGAGAAAGCTCAAAACTGCGAGTGACACGGCCACCAATAGTAATAGCACTGCTGGCAGTCCTGAAGAGAGCGGAAATGCCGGAGATCCATCTAGAAGGGAAACCCATCCTGGCTAATGATCCTTCGAGAAAGTCCCACTCAACACGATCGTATGCTTTCTCGAAGTCAAGGATGAAAAAAGCAAGAGGTTCAAAAGATGATATGGCCCACTCTACTGCCTCATAAAAAGTGAAGATATTATCCAGTATGCATCGATCCATGACAAAGCCTGTCTGAGAAGTATGAATAATATCTGGTAAGAACGGTCGCAAGCAATGATTGATCAGTAACGCTAATATCTTATAGACTGAAGCGAGTAGGGTAATAGGTCTCCAATGGCGGAGCTGAGTGGTGTCACCCCCTTTCGGAATAAGAGATATGAGACCTGAACAAAGATCCGGATGCATATATCCTGATGCAAAGATGTCCTGACAACCGCGAAGCAGTGGTATATGCAATACATCCCAATAAGTCAAAAAGAAAGCTCTAGTGAGGCCATCCTCTCCTTGACAGGAGGATGGATCTAGACTCTCGATAGCAGCATGAAGCTCTGCAAGTGTGAAGGGTGCCAACAAGATCTCTGGCATAGTGTCTGTACAACGGTGTCGGGTGTGATGCCAGATCTCCTCACAGGCAAGTAAAACCTCAGTAGTGCATACATCAGCAGTGAACAATGCCTCAAAATAATCTGCAGACATATCAAGAATAACATCAGGATGCATATGTAGTGTCCCCTGAGCATCGCACAAAGTCGGAAGGGTGGTGCCAGGTGGGCGCTCTTTATGCGCAGCGAAGAAGGCTTTATTCATTCGATCAGCTTTAGCTATCCAATGAGATACTGAAGCATGATGAGTGAACTCAGACCTAGCCTCCTGTACGCGACGAATCTCCTCTATGAGCTCTGTCTGTCTAGCAGCGAGGTAAGCATCCTGAGGCCACTCCTCAAGCAAGCGCTGAGTGGAACCAAGAGGAATGTGAAGATCAGACTCGCGTACTCTCAACTGACAATGAATAATAGCAGTCTGATCACGGCAGTAAATACTAGACTGAGTAAGGCAATGAGCAAGAAACTCTCCAGGGGGACCACAATAAGAAGCACCCATGGACCATAAGTCACGAATCTGCTGCTGCAAAACTTCAGTGGTGAGAACACTGTCAGGGATGCGGCAGCCTCGTCTCTGTGCAGAGGATCTAGTGAAGGAGATAAACAATGGGGATATGAGAGGCTGGTCCCTCTCCAAATAGTAGTAAATCCACCTAGAGTTGCTGCCCAAGGGCCAATGTAAAAACGATCAAGTCGCTCTAATAATCTCCCCTGCTGCCTCTGAAATCCCCACGAGTAATGAAGTGTAGCAGGGTGGTGACCAAAAGAGGGTATGTGCCAGGCGTCAACACCTTGAATAGCTAGAAGAAATCGATCCCAAGCTGGCTGCTCATCAGGAGAAATGGATGATAGAACTGGAGGTGTGATGGATCGCCAATCAGAGTCGCTCTCGACGTTGTTGAAGTCTCCTCCAACAACCCAAGAGTCTACAGCAGGTAGAACAGCAGCCAAGGAGGACCTAAAAGTAGCCCTCTCCCGAGGAGTAGAGGGTGCATAGACTGACATAAAACCAATGATAGAGTCCCGAATCCGAATAGAAACATAGACTGCTCTGCCAGCGACAAGGGTGACATGCTGCTGAACTAAGGCCAAGTAACGTGGCCCCACTGAGATGCATACACCGCAACTCTGTCCATGAAGGCCCAGAGCAGGCTCCCAATAAGGGTGAGCGCCCGAGGGCATGAGATTACCAAAGGGAGTGGCAATCTTATGCTCCTGTACTAGTAATATATCCACAGTGCCTACTACATGAGCGTGTAAATCTCTGCGAAGTAAAAGCTTACAGGAACCTCTTACCCGAGAATTCTGTAAACCATTAGCATTCCAAGAAACTACATGTAAATCCATAGACTGCATGAAAGAATTGGTAAAGCATCTGACTAACTGCGCATCTTCTTGGAGGCAGCTGGGCCATCCAAGGGGTGAGCTTCGGGCGGTAGGAAAGCAATCCGCAATCCCTCTCTAAAATATGGTGTCTCATTGCACCAACTGCGGACCTCAGCTTGTTTACATTGCATTACCGATGCTGCAGCTTTGACACCCCAAATGCGCATAGACATAGGAAGCACCACATCTGAGGATACATGAATGACCATAGGCAATGAATAGCAATCACTCCATTCCAAAGCACCAATACATGAAGGGAAGTGTGGAGACAACACATCCGGAGGAGAAGTAGACAACCATAAATGAAGCTGAGCCATAGTTTGTGCATGCACAAAATGTAGAACCTGATCCTCGGACCATTCCTGAGCTGCGTGGAATGGAAGGAAAAAAGAATGGGTAGGCTGAGAGTGGCTGCCTATTAAAGAGGGAACACAACCTAGCTTGTGATGCATAAGGTAGAGCTGCACCCGCAATGGCCCTGCTGAGTCACCGCACATTTCAGCCCGATGAGTGCCCCAAGAAAGACGGCAAGAGCTGAGAAAACTGCGTGGGACGTAAGTATGAGCGGCTGAGGGAGGGTGAGGACCAGAAGGTGGAGGGAGGGGAGTAAGAACAAGAGGGAGAGGAGGAAAAGGGAGAGGTAATAGCGGTGAATGATCCATCTCTCTCTCTCTCTCTCTCTCTCTCTCTCTCTCTCTCTCTCTCTCTCTCTCTCTCTCTCTCTCTCTCTCTCTCTCTCTCTCTCTAGAAATTTTTCTATTAAAATAAACATCTCAAGGCACAGCCTCAAGATAAAATGTAAAAAAGTCAATCACCACATAGAAAAAGTCTCTATCTAACTCTGTGTGAGCAGAAAAAGTGCAGCTTGAATCCTTAGTATTACTACAGAATTACAAAAAGCCCGCTGCCCGAACCCAATACAAAAGCATCACGGATAACCAAGCTCATAGTGGAAAAACCCCTAGGATACGACAGTATTACAAAGCCGAAGGGTAAAATCTACGACCGATACACAGATAGAGACAGGGGAGTAGGGGGAGACTGTAGAAGAGGGTTGTAGCAAAAACAGACCACCCATGGTGTTGGCACTCACGTGCAGCCGAAAAATCCACCAGAGCATCTCCAAGAGCAGACTCCAAAACTCCAAAGCCAACACGCACACCCCAATAAATGAGCGCAGCTTCACCACAAAGCAATAGACCTAGATGAATCCAGGATAAGCCCAGATTCACCCTTAAAAGGAAATTGCAAGATAAAGACCCATGGTAGTCACCCACAAGACAAAATAACCATCAGCTCCATCATGCATAGTATTGACTAAATACCACGACATCCCCACTAACGTCGTCAATGCCCAATAGTGGGTGTAGAACTAAGTACTAACATATGCTCCCAAACACAACACACACCACACATTGTCACGTGCACATCTAACCCTATCTGCATGTGTACAAGCTACTTCAGGTCTAGGGTTCATGTCAGCTTAGAAAGTGTTCTGGCACCTTTGTGACCCGGTACGCAGGCCGTGCATGTCCAGGCACCTAGAGTAGTTGAATATCCTCTGGTTGCACACAACATGATCACCAACATCCCTATTTTATCCATTTTTCGCTAATTATTAATAAGTGACTTTGTTGGGAAACTCGGTAGGGCAACTTTGCTAAGCTGGTATATATAAAGACCTAGTGCTAGCACTTTCTGGGAGAAGAGGCAGCAGAAGTCCACCAACTTGCAGTGCACCTTCTCAGCAAGACCGGCAAGAAACCTAGCATTTCCAGCCAACAACGGATCAAGACCAACGTTTTTGGCTACAGTTTCAGCATAGCGTTTTCAACAGTACCAAATTAAACCTGGCGTTTTGTAGACTGCATATCAAGCCTAGTGTTTTTGCATCTTGCAGATACCTCTAGCATTTTGCAGTTTTCCGGTGACAGATCAGCCCTAGCATTAGCGTTTTCAGTTTTCAACACTTAAGACACAGCAAATCCAGCCCCTAGCATTTGCAGATTTCAACCCCTAGCGTTTTCAGATTTCAGCCCGTCCTCGTCGTCGTCATCATTGTCGTCGACATCGTCGGCAAGTCCATTTCATCTAGACCATTGTACCAGATTTGTGCAATCAATAGCATACACCTCTCTCGCCATAGACAGGGGGACCCTTGGAAAAGGGTTTGACAACTGACAACCATCTGGTGTCGTATTCCTCTCTCTCTCTCTCTCTCTCTCTCTCTCTCTCTCTCTCAGCACCTTCGTTCACAGTGTATTCACTTTGTTTGTGATCATTTGCACTCTCTCACTAAAGGAACAAAAGGCTCTCAATATACCTAAATGAATCCAGGATAAGCCCAGATTCACACTTAAGACCCATGGTAGTCACCCACAAGACAATATAATCATCAGCTCCATTATGCATAGTATTGACTAAATACCACGACATCCCCACTAACAACGTTAGTGCCTAATAGAGGGTATAGAACTAGGTACTAACATATGCTCCCAAACACAACACAAAGCAACCTTGTATCAAAAAATCCATAAGAGTGAAAGAGAGGCAAGGCTTCACCATCTCTGGGAGCAATCCAAGAGCTATGTCAACTACAACCTACAAAAGATATGTGGGATCTTGGGGCAAAGAGTTGCAGACAATGCTTCATCTCGACACCACCCACCCCACTCACAACTTCTCCCACCACTATGCCATATCTCCAACGAACAAGGGAAAACAAATTAACAAAAGAGCATTGAGAAGAAACAACAACAAAGGTAGAAAACATTGGGCTGATCTGCGATGTTGGAGCAAAATGCCAAGCAAGCTGTCACAATCTGTTGACGTGTCAAAGCCCTGAAGAATGGAGCCAACTTGCAGATGTCGGCCGAGGAGCCTAAACCCTAAGAAGAACAAGTAACAGAAGAAGAAGTCCTACCAACTTATGGAGACCCCGTTCGATGCGGCCCCAAGTGACATAAAGGATTAGAAAAAAGCTGGACCCTCACACACACACAACGTGGAACCGATGACGTGGAAGATTTTTTAAAATTACGCTAATAGTGCTAGCGTGGCAAGCTGTACAGATTTCCGCGTTTTGCGTTGATTATTGATGTGGCAATTGTACGGAATTCCGTGATTTAAGCTATCAGCTTTTTGGCATTGCTTTTGGACCAGAAGCTTTTGAGTTTGAAGGCTTTTCATGTAAATTGCTTTTCATAGGCCAAGGGCCTTTAAATATGTGCTAAGGGCTCATTCTCTGGCATGCTTCCTCGAGAAGGTGCAGAGTCTGGAGTATCGGCTTGTACTGTGTTGATGCAATATAAAGAAAAACCGAAAGGGGTGCCAAGGTTTGGGCCCAATACTCTCTGGGGTGGAATTCCACCACTCCGTGTCGCGTGTCGTCTCTCTAGTTCAGTTGTTATTGAAGTGCTAAAAGTCTGTTCAGTCTGTTCTTTTCTATTGGCATGTGGTGCCCGTCTTGTGACAATGGTATCAGAGCATCAGGCGTGTGCTTTTTTGAAAGCATATCGGCCCTTACTTCATCGCGCATCGAGCGCGCTCCCGTCTTTACCGCTCATGTCTTACAGGGCATAAGCCATTAAGATCACTTGCATGAGAAGGATCCAGATTTGTTTCGAGTCATTGTTTTTCTCAGAAGCAGTGCCATCCAGATGTTGATGTCTATAGCTACCAAACCGCACACCCCAAGGACTTGGCAAGCTTTCAAGAAAAAAAATTTGCCCGAAGTTATATGGTTTCTCACATCTTTCGTCGAAGTGCAACTTCTGGCAGAGTGGGGTATCCTAAAATGCTTGCCATGGAAACCCTAGCAGATTATAACGTGAAATTTCTAGACATCTCTCAGTAGGTGTCTCTTGTTGATAACCTCGTAGGTCTAGTGTGATTGATGTGTCTTGGGACTACCATCGTCGCCAGAGGAACACTCTGTCCAAGAGCTGATGGACGATACTGTGGTCGGCTACGACCTTATGGAAATAATCTAACCCTAATTTTTGGTGCAGGTTACGGGATGGAAAGTCGATCGACTTTTAGCTCGATTGATGTCGAGATTGCTTTATAAGTTTGAAATCTGTTTGAGAACTTGTTTCGTGATCATGTTTGGAATTTGTTAAAAATGGATGGTATTTGTTTTGAACCTGTCTCGGTGTCGATTTGAATGTTTGACTCTGATTTTAATATTGGTTTCAATGATTGATTTTACTCTCGGGTGAAGAAGTGAGACACCGTTAGACACGGTTGCCCTCTTGCCCCCTTCCTCTTTCTCTTCTATGCTAAGGCAATGAGCAGATTTTTGACTTCAAAGGAGGTTGGTTGAACTTGGTTTGCGTGGTCTAGAGCTCCATATTAGGGGAGACGAGTTGCTTGACGCCAAGTTTGCCGACGATCGAGGCTTGTACTTGGAGGGCCATGAGGCCAATTTGCACAGGTGTAAGCAGGCTCTTCAGGTGTTTTGTTGTGCATCAGCGGCATTGATCAACGGAAGAAAGATTGTGGCTTTCTGGGTTGGCACTGCTCCTACACCTAACTCGTCGCCAGGTGAGGGCTTCAGGTGGATACCCCCACACACTGCTGTACAATATTTGGATTGTCAGGTTGGCCTGGATTTGTCTTTAGAGCAACAGACTTGTCACGTGCACATCTAACCCTATGTGTACGTGGACAAGCTACTTCATGACATGGGTTAAGTTCAGTTCAGTTCAGTCAGCCTAGATTAGGAAGTGATCTGACACTTTTGTGAGTCTGTTCGCAAACGTGCCTGTCCAAACACTTAGAGTAGATGCACATTCTCTGGTTGCACACAACATGATCATCAGATTACCATCAAGACCATTTTTACAATGCATAGACCTATTTTCCCTATTTTAGCCAATTTTCACTTATTATTTTTAAGTGACTTTTGTTGGGAAACTCGGTAGGACAATTTAACAAGCCAAGTATATAAGAAACCCTAGCGCTAGCACTTTCTGGCAGAGGAGGCAACAGGAACCAAGTGTTCAGCAGGCACCTTCTTAGCAAGACCCCCCCCCCCCGGGCAGTCAACCTTGCGTTTTCAGCCACAGACCAAAGATCAACCAACGTTTCGCAACTTGCAGATCTACCCGACGTTAGCAGACCACAGCAGGACACCTAGCAGTTTTGCATCTAGACAGCATTCAGCCCTAGCGTTTTTTATTTGCAGATCAGCCTCAGCATTTTGCAGATCTACCGCGACACAATCATCAATTAGACCGGCGTTTTCAGTTTTCAGCATCAAGACACCGCAGAACAAGTCCTAAACCTCGCAGATCTCACCTCCTGGACATATCCTCGCCGCACGGTCAAATCCACCAAAGTTTGCAGATTCAACCCGGTAACGCAGATTTCAGCATTTGCATTTTCAACGCATCGTCGTCGCATCGTCGTCGTCGCCGTCTGTAAGGTGCAACGGAATGATTGTTTGCGCTTTGCTCAAGATGAGTGCTCCGAACTGTTCTCAAGGTTCCTTTTGTCCTTATGGAAGGTAGAGCCTTCCGTTCTTAATGAGAGAATGCTATGATCACAAACAAAGTGAATGGACACTGTGCGTGCAAGTGTATGAGACTGAGAGATAGAGAGAGAAGAGAGATACAACACCAGAGACGTTGTAAAACCCTCCTCCGAAGGCCCCACTCTCGTCGGCAAGAGTGGTCTACTTATTGATTGCACAAAGTGGTACAATGACGATGCATGGAAACTGATGCAGCCTGTGACTATGTTGGTGATGACGACGGTGATGACGACGACAACTTTAGGGCTGAAATCTGTGGTCTTCTAACTGCTGAATTTCGGGATTGTTTCCGTGGCTGAAAATGACTGTTTTGACTGCGTTTTCGAGGCTGAAAATGGGGGTCTTTTGCAACCAACTAGGGCCGAATCTGCTGTTGGTCCAAGAAGGCTGACAACGCTGACCGTCTGCTGCGGAATGACTGAAAACCAAAAACGCTGGCAGATCTGAAAAACGCTAGCAAAATCTGAGAACTGCTGATGTCCTTGTGTAGCGTTTAGCAAAACGCTGGCCTGTGGGACTGATGGCGATCACTGCAAGGAAAACGCCATGACTAGAGAGTGTGTGGGTGATGGGGGAACTAAAAACGCTAGGCTGAATGTAGGCGATAATGGAGAGACCAAAAACGCCAAGGGGTTGCTGAGGTACTGCGGGTGCTGAGGGTACTGCGGGTTCTTGCTAAGAAGATGCCTGTTGAGCGGAAACTCCTGCTGCCTCTTCTGCGAGAAAGTGTTTGCTTATATAATTTCTTAGCAAAATTGCCCTACCTACTTTTGTTGGAAAGTCACTTAAAAATAATAAGTGAAAAATACCAAAAATAGGGAAAATAGGCTAAATGCACTAGAAAATTCCCCTAACTGATTCTAATGGATTCTGATGGGAATTCTGAAGATCATGTTGTGTGCAACCTGAGGATTTGCATCTACACTAAGTGACTGGGCATGCACGGTCTACGAATAGACTCACAATAGTGCCAGATCGCTTCTAAATCTAGACTGATTGGATTGACGGAACCTTGATCATACTGTAGCTTGTCCACGAACACATGGGGTTGAATGTGTCACGTGACATCCCCTCCTTTTCAAAGTGAGGTACTGGTACCGAACTATATGGCATCGAGGGAGATCGCCAAAAGCATCAGGAATCTTGGAAGGGACTCTTCGCCAGCCCACTCTGTTGTGTGGGTCGTGCGGTACTTGAACTTCATAAAGGTCTGCAACGCTTGCTTCTTTGGCCGCGCCGAAAGCGACACAAAGTCTTCTGTGGCTCCTTCGATGCTTCAACTTCGTCGAGAGGCATGCTTCTTTCTGCTTCAAGAATCTTCATGGCTGAAAATTCCTGAAACCACTTCCAACACAAAACCATGAACATACCTATTCCATGTAAAGTGAGTGGGAAAAATCTTGTCTTCCTCAAAGACTGTGCATGCAATGTAGATGAACAAATAGACGGAGTGCTAAACCGTTCAGCACATACGCGCAAACAATGAGATCGAATCTTTCTCTTTTGATCTAGAGCAATCAATTGTGGCAATTCACAATGGAAATGCCCATGCTTGGTGCTCATACTTTCATGTGCTCGTTCGGAAACTGTGTCATGCCAAGGAAGAGACATGGAATGTGGCTTCCTTACATACATACTTTTCAGATTTTCATGCAAAATCCGCATATATTCGTGCTCATTCATGAGAGAAACGTGCTCAACATACAATATGTCATGCCTAATAAAAGGGATCACATAAAGACATTGACTAAAATACAGGAAACGATCACGAATGAAACACTCGAACAATACGTGCGTATCAATCATGCGAACACATAATACTTCATGTGAGGGTTCTTTGGACCTAGGCTCGAGAGCCAAGATCGCTTCTTCCTGAATGATCGAATCGTCATGTGGGGGTTCTTTGAACCTCGGCTCGAAAGCCAAGATCGGTGCTTCGTGATTGATCGAATCTGCAACGAGGTTAGCTTCGCTAGAAAAAGCATCCACTAACACATCATCCTTGTGAACAATCACATCTTCTTCATGCAAATCGTCATGCTAGTGAGAAATCACATCTTGATCATGCAAATCATCATGCTCATCATTATCATCCAAATCAATGTCATTCAAATCATCATGCAAGTCATTGTCAATCAAATCATCATCATGCTTCACACAATCATGCAAATCCTGTGTGTCATGCGTTGGAGAAGAAGAGACTGAGAGAGTCTCCTTTTCCCGAACCTCTTGCATTTGTGCCTGAGCTTGAGAAAAGAGTCGCAAGAACTCTACCCTTCTTGCTTTGATCTCGCGATCAAATTCTGCTTGTCTTGCTTTGTTCTCTGCTTGTCTTTTTGCTTCGTCTTCTGCGTGTCTGCTTTTCTTTCTTTGAATTCACAATCCAATTTGGCTTGTCGTTCTTTGGCTTCCAAGCGTGCTTGCTCGCGCTCACGCGCTATGGCTGCCATTCTTGCGGCATTTCTTGCTTCGCGTTGTAAATTCTGTTCCATAAACAAGAGCTCCAACTCCTCCATTGGAGTTAGTGCAATCGGTGTCGTAGATGGGGAAGGGTCGGAAAAACCTCCTGGTGGGGAAAATTCTTCTTCGCCTCTCATGCTCATCACCTCCAAGCGAAGTATCCATTCCGCTTCAAGTGATGACCATTCTGCAATCGTGGGTTCTTGTGGGTTCTTAAGTTCACGAGGAACTTGGGTTCTTGAGGGTTTTGTTCTTGGGATTCTTGAGGTTCTTGAGGTTTTCTTTTGCTTGCAAATCTGTGTTGAGAAGGATCTTCTCTTCACTCGAGTTCTGCTCTTTTCTGTGGGCGCACCCCTTGGCGGCCTTGCGCTCACACCAAGGTTGCTTTTTCCCACCCCACGTCGATTGGTCGGCTGCTAAGTGCACGGTCTACTCTCAATGAGTGAAAAGAGACACAAGGGGAGGCTCGACAAGAACTTCTTTCCTGGGATTCCTGTCACTCTTCAACAAACACGATTAGGAATCGACACGCCCAAGCGAACTTGGGTTCGTGCGACCTCAACAAGCAAAAAATTCTTGTGGTTCTTGTGGTTCTTTCCTTGAGTGATACAGAACACTGCCTGCCAAAGCTCTGATACCAATGTAAGGTGCAACGGAATGATTGTTTGCCCTTTGCTCAAGATGAGTGCTCCGAACTGTGCTCAAGGTTCCTTTTGTCCTTATGGAAGGTAGAGCCTTCCGTTCTTAATGAGAGAATGCTATGATCACAAACAAAGTGAATGGACATTATGCGTGCAAGTGTATGAGACTGAGAGATAGAGAGAGAAGAGAGATACGACACCAGAGACGTAAAACTATAACCGGCCTGGACAACGTAGAGGGCGGTACTATTTCAATTACCAGTTAACTTTACATAGAGCACTGAGAAGGGAAGAGAACACAATTGCGTCCAGCGACTAGAATGTCACTGCGCACACGAGACCGACACCCTGTAGGCCCCAAAGACTGGCGCCCCTTTTGGTATTTCTTTATTCAAATTAAGGTAGACGATCCGACCACTTCGCAAAAGCTTTCACAAAGCTGTCCAAACCTGGCGTGGGCTGAAAACGCAGGTTTTCGACCTGATTCTCGCAACATAACGGCGCAAAAACCCCTGTAGGTCAAAAGCACCTATCTAGGACGGATTCCCTCGCTATCTGGAAGCTTTCTGGTGAGCTGTCACAGAAGTTCAGCGGGCTGTAATTCCCTGTTTTTCACTGCCGGGTGCCCAAAAGCCTATACACGCATCCCAAGGCTCTCACGAGGCTCCCCCGGTGTTCCCTTGCAATTTAGGTGCGAAACCCTAAACCTGCAGAAAAACACAGCAGGCTGTAATTTGCTGTTTCGGATCATTTTTAGCGGAGCGAACACGCCTAAGCGTGTCCCAAGGGCTCCCGCACGCAATGGGACAGTTCCCCTGTGAATCGGACGAGTTTTCACGCGAGAAAACTCTCCATACTCGCAATCTTTCGCGATGGAACTGTGCGTACCTGTGGGGGATTAGCAATTAGCTAATCCGGTTCCTGTTCAGAAGGTTCTTGCCTTGGCAAACGCGCATAAACCCCCAGAACTGTACATGTTCATCTGAATAGCCCATCTAGTGGGGCATTACCATATGTGCCAAAGGGGGGAGAGAGATGCACGAGAGAAAATCATCGCGCTACATGAGACAAAGGAGAAGGCAAGCTTTCCATTAAAGCTGTAGACTTGCACCCACTACTCACACACACTATAGCTCACTTGTGTGTCAAATCAGCCTCTCTCTCTCAAATTGGGCGCCCCCTCTTGCTGATGGAAGTGGCAAAACTGCCTGGAGCCGCCATGTGTCCAATTTGCCCCTTTTGAGTTAATTCTCTAGTTCCCACTGACTTAAAAAGTTATAAGTGACTTTCCGAGTGGCCCAGACTTCATTTGGCGCGCACAGGCTTCGATACTCATCAGAATTCACTGCTAACTGGCCCGACCAGTCCCAGACTGACCGACCCAGACTCCCGCTGTGAGAAACCTATTCGGCCGCAGCCGTTTCACACTGGCCATGCAATGTCCACTTGCACCTTTTCAAGGGTTCCGGGGAAAACAAGTAAAAATAAAATAAATAAAAATATCTAGTACTTATTTACGAAAGGCAACAGGAAAAATACACCTCCTGGTGACAAAAACCCTCCTCTGAAGGCCCCACTCTTGTCGGCGAGAGTGGTCTACTTATTGATTGCACAAAGTGGTACAATGACGATGCATGGAAACTGATGCAACCTGTGACTATGTCGGTGACGACGACGGTGATGACGACGACAACTTTAGGGCTGAAATCTGTGGTCTTCTAACTATTGAATTTCGGGACTGTTTCCGTGGCTGAAAATGACTGTTTTGGCTGCGTTTTCGAGGCTGAAAATGGGGGTCTTCTGCAACCAACTAGGGCCGAATCTGCTGCTGTCCAAGAAGGCTGACAACGTTGACCGTCTGAATGTGGGAAGGCTGACAACGTTGACCGTTGTCCAAGAGTGTGCGGGCGATGGGGGAACTGAAAACGCTAGGCTGAATGTAGGCGAGGATGGAGAGACCAAAAACGCCAAGGAGTTGCTCAGGTACTGCGGATTCTTGCTGAGAAGATGCCTGTTGAGCGGAAACTCCAGCTGCCTCTTCTGCCAGAAAGTGCTAACTTGGGTTTGCTTATATAATTTCTTAGCAAAATTGCCCTACCTACTTTTGTTGGAAAGTCACTTAAAAATAATAAGTGAAAAATACCAAAAATAGGAAAAATAGGCTAAATGCACTGGAAAATTCCCCTAACTGATTCTAATGGATTCCGATGGAAATTCTGATGATCATGTTGTGTGCAACCAGAGGATATGCATCTACACTAAGTGACTGGACATGCACGGTCTACGAATAGACTCACAAAAGTGCCAGATCACTTCTAAATCTAGACTGACTGGACTGATGGAACCCTGATCATGCTGTAGCTTTTCCACGGACACATAGGGTTGGATGTGCTACGTGACACTGACATACAGTCAGAATTCAGCAGATAAAGATTTGCACATTTCAGCCCTTAGTGTTTTCAGATTTCAACCCCCGTCTTGTCGTCGTCCTCATCGTCGTCGACATTGTCAGCAAGTCCAAAGCATTGTAGAGATTTGTGCAATCAATAGCAATAGACCGCTCTCACCATAGAGTGGGGCCTTAGGAGGAGGGTTTGACAACATTCTGGTGTCGTATTCTTCTCTCTCTATCTCTCAGTCTCAACACCTTCATTCACAGTGTTTATCCACTTTGTTTGTGATCACTTGCACTCTCTCACTAAAGGAACGGAAGGCTCTCCCTTCCGTAAGTAAAAGGAACCCTTCAGCACAGTCCGGAGCACTCATCTTGAGCAAAGTTCAACATTCACTTCCGTTGCACCTTACAGTGGTATCAGAGCTTCGACAATGTTTTGTATCACTCAAAGAAAGAACCACATAATTTTTTTTGCTTGTTGCGGTCGCACGTAACCCAAGTCCACTTTGGGCGTGTCGATTCCTAATCGTGTTTTTGAAGAGTGACAGGAAACCCCAAGAAAGAAGGGCTTGTCCAACCTCCCCTTGTTTCTCTTTTCACTCAGTGAGAGCGGACCGTGCACTTAGCGGCCGGCCAATCAACGTGAGGTGGGAAAAAGCAACCTTGGTGTGAGCGCAAGGCCGCTAAGGGCTGCGCCCGCGGGAAAGAGAAGAGCTCGGGTAAGAGAAGATCCTTCTCTAACGCAGATTGCAAGCTAAAGAAGATCCTCAAGAACCTCAAGACTCCAGAACCTCAAGACTCAAGACCCTCAAGAACCTAAAGACCCTCAAGAACCAAGATGTTAGGTGCAGCGGAATGAATGTTGCGCTTTGCTCAAGATGAGTGCTCCGAACTATGCTCAAGGTTCCTTTTAGTTCTTATGGAAGGGAGAGCCTTCAATTCTTAATGGAAAGTGCTATGATCACAAACAAAGTGAATGGACACTGTGCGTGCGAGTGTATGAGACTCAGAGATAGAGAGAGAAGAGAGATACGACACCAGAGATGTTGTAAAACCGTCCTCCGAAGGCCCCACTCCTGTCGGCGAGAGTGGTCTACTTATTGATTGCACAAAGTGTTACAATGACGATGCAATGGACTGATGCAATATAGGACTATGCCGATGACGACGACGGTGATGACGATGATGACTTTAGGGCTGAAATATGTGGTCTTCTAACTGCTGAATTTCGGGGCTGTTTCGGTGGCTGAAAATGACTGTTTTGGCTGCGTTTTCATGGGCTGAAAATGGGGGAAACTTCTACAACCACTTAGGCTGAATCTGCTGCATTTCTATCTGCTGAAATCTGCGTTTTTGCTACTGCTGAAAATCTGTGTTTTTGTTAGCTACGTTCTGGGCTGAAAAACGCCAATGAGACTGCACTGTTTTGGCTGAAAAACGCTAGGGCTTATGGCCGGTGTCGGGTTGCCGGTCATGGGGAAAAACGCCAGGAGGTAGGCCTTTCTGGCGATGGCTGTTGGGGGAGGAAACGCCAAGAGGGGAGATTGTATGGCGATGCTAAAACGCTGGGCTGATGTGGCGAGGATGGGGATCCCAAAACGCTAGAGGTGCTGAGGGATTCCTGCTGAGAAGGTGCCTGTTGGGCGGGAAGCTCCTGCTGCCTCTTCTGCCATTTAGTGCTAACTTTTGTTTGCTTATATATTAACTTAGCAAAATTGCCCTACCTACTTTTGTTGGAAAGTCACTTGAAAATAATAAGTGAAAAATACCAAAAATAGGGAAAATAGACTAAATGCACTAGAAAATTCCCCTGACTGAATCTGATGGATTCTGAAGGGAATACTGATGATCATGTTGTGTGCAACCAGAGGATATGCATCTACACTAAGTGACTGGGAATGCACGGTCTACGAATAGACTCACAAAAGTGCCAGATCACTTCTAATCTAGACTGACTGAACTGACTGAACCCTGATCATGGTGTAGCTTGTCCACGGACACATAGGGCTGGATGTGTCACATGACACAAGAACTCAAGACCCTCGAACCCAAGAACCCAAGTTCCTCGTGAACTTAAGTACCCAAGACTTCAGTGTATGGTCATCACCAGAAGCGGAATGGATACTTTGCATGAAGGTGATGAGCATGAGGGTGGTGAAGAAGAATTTTTCCCACCAGGAGGTTTTTCCGACCCTCCCCCTTCCCCATCTACACCAAGGATTGCACCAACTCCTATGGAGGCACCAACTCAAGATTCGACCCCATTATTTGCGTGTGTTTGATGAACGGTTTGGCACTCCGTCTATATGTTCATCTACATTGCATGCACAGTTTTGAGGAAGACTATAATTTTTCCAGTCACTTTACATGGAATGGGTATGTTCATGTTTTTGTATTGGAAGTGGTTTCACGAATTTTCACCCTCAGAGATTCTTGAACAAGGTAGACGCATGACTATAGACGAAGTTGAAGCATTGAAGGAGCCGCAGACGACTTTGTGTCGCTTTCGGTGCGGCCCAGAGAAGCAAGCGTTGCAAACCTTTATGAAGTTCAAGTATCGCATGACCCACGCATCAGAGTGGACCGATGAAGAGTCCTTTCCAAATTCCAGACACTGATGGCGATCTCTCTCGACGCCATACAATTCGGTACCAATACCTCACTTTGGAAAGGAGGGGATGTCACGTGCACATCTAACCCTATGTGTACGTGAACAAGCTACTTCATGACATGGGTTCTGTTCAGTTCAGTCGGCTTAGATTAGGAAGTGATCTGGCACTTTTGTGAGTCTGTTCGCAAACCGTGCATGTCCAGACACTTAAAGTAGATGCATATCCTTTGGTTGCACACACCATGATCATCAGATTACCATCAGAACCCATCAAGAGCATTTTCACAGTGCATAGACCTATTTTCCCTATTTTAGTCAATTTTCTTTTATTATTTTTAAGTGACTTTTGTTGGGAAACTAGGTAGGGCAATTTAGCAAGCCAAGTATATAAGAAACCCTAGCGCTAGCACTTTCTGGCAGAGGAAGCAACAAGAACCAAGTGTTCGGCAGGCACCTTCTCAGCAAACCCCCCCCCCCCCCCCCCGGCAGTCAACCTTGCGTTTTCAGCCACAAACCAAAGATCAGCCAGCGTTTTGCAACTTGCAGATCTACCTAGCGTTAGCAGACCACAAAAGGACACCTAGCGTTTTTGCATCTCGACAGCATTCAGCCGTAGCGTTTTTGATTTGCAGATCAGCCTCAGTATTTTGCAGATCTACCGCGACAAAATCATCAGTTAGACCAGCGTTTTCAGTTTTCAGCATCAAGACACCGCAGAACAAGTCCCAAACCTCGCAGATCTCACCTTCCCGCAGCATATCCTCGACGCACGGTCAGATCCACCGAAGTTTCCAGATTCAGCCCGGAAAACGCAGATTTCAGCATCTGCGTTTTCAGCGTGTCGTCGTCGCATCGTCGTCACAGACATAGAGTCAAAATTCAACAAATAAAGATTGCAAGTTTCAGCCCTTAGCGTTTTCAAATTTCAGCCCGTCTCATCGTCGTCCTCATCGATCGGCAAGTCCAAAGCATTGTAGAGATTTGTGCAATCAATAGCAATAGACCGCTCTCGCCATAGAGAGTGGGGCCTTAGAAGGAGGGTTTGACAACATTCTGGTGTCGTATTCTTCTCTCTCTATCTCTCAGTCTCAGCACCTTCATTCACAGTGTTTATCCACTTTGTTTGTGATCACTTGCCCTCTCTCACTAAAGCAACGGAAGGCTCTCCCTTCCGTAAGTAAAAGGAACCCTTGAGCACAGTCCGGAGCACTCATCTTGAGCAAAGTTCAACATTCACTTCCGCTGCACCTTACAAGATTGCTCCCCTCCTCCTCTCCATTAGGAGGAAGCTGCTACATTGGAGTTCTGCACGGCTCTCTTTGGCTAGTAGAGTGGTAGTGGTCAACCAGATGCTGTTGGCTATTATGTGGTACATCACGTCCTATTGGATCTTCTCAAGTTCCTGTATCAGCGAGCTGGAGAGGCTGATCAAGAATTTTTTTGTGTTCAGGGCGCGACACTCAGTCAGCCACAACCAAAGTGTCCTGGCACGTCATTACCGTACCATGTTCTCAGGGAGGGTTAGGGATCGACCCAGCACAGCATAGCAGAGCCCTCCTTGGGAAGTTGGTGGTCAGAGGACTTCTTCCAAGGGAGGAGCCCTGGAAGGAGTTGTTGCTATAGCGGATTCGTGCCGAGTTCCTCATATGGGTGGCCCTTGGAGACCGTCCATCAGGTGGATTTTTACGGAGATGCGCCGGGTTGACTTGAGCAGGAGTTGGGAGGACCGCTTTGCCACGAGTCTGCTTAGGTCCTGGGAGCAGCTGAGGAGTGGCCTGGAGCAGCACCAGCCCACTTGCATGGAGGAGCGCTTGAGACGGCCAATTGTTTGGAACCCCATGGTTAGCACACACAGAGGCCACTTGGTGGGCAACAGGCCTCATGTTTCTTGGGGTCCCATGGCAAAGGGTCCAACTTGCACGTTCGGTGACGGGCTATAGTTTTTAGACCTCCCCAAGGAGGTCCAGAGCATCCAGCTACGAGGCATGAGGAGAGTGCAGAGCATGTGTCAGGATATCACAGAGGCCATCCCATCTAAGTGGCACACCCCTCTAGAGGTCACAGCTCCCAGGTGGATGGGGGCCTTCACACGCTTGGAGGTCCTCATTGCAATTGGGGCTTGCTCGAAGACAATACCCCCCCCCCCCCCCCATGTTTTTCGAGGTCCAGGGGAAGGGCCGGCTTCACAGAGTCTCAGTAGAGAGGCGCCACAGGTTGCAGAGTGCTGTTTTCAAAGGATTCGAGTTGTGGGCATCTGTGGGAGAACTTGTCATCGATCTTGGCCCAGCAGATCTTGAGTCAGGACACTAGCAGCTTTGGGCGTGAGAGAGCTGCCCTCTGGCACGAGTGCAGTGGGACCAAGGCGAGTGGTTCTGGTGAGATCCTTTCTCTTCAATCGACCACCAATGGACTCCCTTCTTCCAGTACACAGCTCGTTTGGGGTGACACATACTGACATCACAAAGAGAGGCTCGCCTAGCTACTGCACTTCATTGGCAGGAGGGTGGTCTCACGGTTGAGTTCCTGTCAGTTTCTTGGGAGCGGTTGTGGGACAGCAGGCAGCCGAGGAGAGTTACCATTTTTCAGTGGATGGTAGCGCACAAGGCTACAGCAGTTGGGAGTTAATTGGTACACAGCGGCTTATCGGTGCTGCATCTTGGTCCACTCATAGGCACAACACTCCGCTTTGAGCTGGCTTCCACCAGCAGGATGATAGTGATCTAGGAGGGTCGACCTACACTACAGCTTGCCAAAGAGTTCATCCCTCAGGAGTGGTGTAGTGACAGAGAGTGGTGTTGGAAGCGGCCTCACACTCTGGTTCATTTTGCGGGCCCGCTGCTTCCGCATCTTCAAGGCTCGGCCTATTACACCGGCAAAAATTGTTCGCGATCTTCGGCTGGAGCTGATACACACTCAAGGGTCAGTTTGAAAGACTTCAGGGAAGCTCCGACCTCATGCAGCAACGCCGAGAGGCTTTCTTACGACTATGGCACCCAAGCCCTTTCTTCACCATGGTTCAAGGTGTGCCTAGATGGCATTACATGCCACCAGCATGGCTTTTTCCTCCTCCTGTCTCGTCATTTAGCCTTCATTGTACATATTTTTTCTCACTGGGAGTCTCCCCATTTTTCTATTGTAGCCCTCTCTCGTAGAGGTGGTTTTTAGCCTTTGGGCAGTTCTCATTAACTAATAGAAGGATCTCTTTTCTTGCTAAAAAAAAAAGTTGAACTAAAGACACACTACGTCAAAGAATCCTGTCCAAGATTTTCAAGGTAATGGACTTTGGAACAAACTTGTCGTAACCCTGCCAACAACCTGTAACACATCCATAGTGTTTTGTATATGTCATGTTGGTTCCTCGCTAGATGCAATGTGCTTTAAACTTCGACACACAGGCCCAAGCATCGATGCCTTGAACTCCAACGCACGAGTGCAAATCAAGTATTGGAAGCACAACTTGCCCCTCTGCCGCCAATGGGTCTATGGCTAAAGCATGTTGCGGCACCCACTAGTGAACTAGTAGACACTCTTGTCAGTGCACTCTATGCCACACCGGCATACATTGTTGAGTCATTGGTAGAATCATTGTCACTGTTCTCCTCATCAAGCTTGCCTTTGCCTTTGTCCTTGTGCAAGCTCTTGTCTTTGCCTTTGGATTTAATATGAAAGGTTTTTCTTGTGCGAACCATGGTATACAATTTAGATCCAACCTAGGCAGGCATTGTAGTAAATTTCCAGAAATAATAGTGTCAAACCATGGATAGCTGGTGGTCCAAACATCAGTGGCCCAGTAAGTATCTTCTAGCACATAATGATGGCACAGCTATCAGAATAGCATTGACAATTGCTCCTACTCAAATAAAGCAAAGCCAATAGCAGAGCTAGCAAAACGCGAATTTTGTCCCAAAGAACAGTGACCTCACGAAAAGAGAGAAAGAAAGCATGCATCAGCCTCTGACCATTTAATTGGACATGCCCCCTCCCATTCGCTACTGTTACTATTGTTATCTTCATAAAAATATTCCTCAAAACATTTTCAGCACTGCCAAAACGACACAAGTCCTTTCTCATTTTCTATGGATAAAATTTATGAGTTATAAGAGTGGATAAAACACTCACAAAAATACAGAAGGGACACAAGAAAACAGAAAAAGGAAAAACTAAATCACTTTACTTGTTATCACATAAGCATAAATAGCTATTATACTAACTCTTACATTTACCCAACTTTCCAACAGTCAACAACATACCTCTTTAGCCAGAGAACCATTTGTAGGAGGGGATCCAAAAAACCTGACATCTCTACAAAGATTATATCTTCCCTCCTTACAGAGCGTACAGCAGCCGCAAGCAATTCCTGCTTCAAGAGCTACACGATCCCCAACTTTCAAGTTTGTAACTGAGCTTCCAACCTCACAAATAACACCAGCACTCTCGTGGCCTAAGACCATCGGCTCTTTCATTGCAACTCGAGAATTTCTGAGTTTCTGCAACCACAAGTGCTTCTTCTGACATGATCTTTGCAATTAAATTCACATCCAGAATCAACAATGGGGTTCGTTTTCGTTAAAAGAAGTGTGTAGTTGTTTATGAGATGTGGTTCGTATTCTGAATAAATTTCATGCAGCTCAAGCACTAGATTATTGAGTTTCCGTAGTAATTACAATGTTGAGAACAACGCCTTAGTAGGGCCCTGCCCCAACCTTTTCCCTTTCCCTTTACCTTATACGCAAACCCAGCTTTGACACACCTTTACATAATGCACGTCGCTGCCACATATTCCCACAGCCTTTACTTCCACCCTTACATCATTACAACCTGCGAAAAAGTTCCAATGCCACAAAAAGCGGTTAAATTGTTGGCAATACTTGTCATCAGCTACAATGGAATCTGCAAAAATTGAGATCACCACTCATCTTGAGTTTAAATGGCAACTATAGTCTTAAAAGTAGGGAGATGGAATGCAAGCAATGCTCACATAATGACAAAGCCAAGCAAATCTTGGCATGTATTATCAAGTACATTTGAATGCTGGGTTCTTTCAATCATCTCTCAATGGTTCTGTGTGACGTGAAAGACAAAAAAAGTAGAGAATTTGCATGGCTGAGAGCACAGAATTGTTTTCTTTCCTTTTGAGTGGAAAACCTACTGTTGCCACCACATGTATTGCAGGCAACTGATAAAGAAGAAAACTAGAAAACATTTATCGCTCTCCACAACCCAACAATATGCAATTTTTTTCAAACAGATTTCATGCCAGTTTCCTATTGTCTAAGCATTGATGAGATCTCACTTGTTGGCACTACCTGCTCGGGTAGCTGTCCAATCCTTTTATAGGCTTTTTTTAAACAATGCATGGCTAAATTTAGGGCTTTAATGCTAAAAAAGTTTGCTTCCCTAATATATAAGCCTGTCTGTTTCTGTTGATAGCTCTCTCCTCTCTCTATCTCTCTGTGTGCAGGCAGTGCCTCCCTCAGACACGAACGTGACGTGCCTTATTGGCAACTGCAAAGCTTGTATCGAGATACAGAATATGTGACTTCACGTACAGATTTAAAGGAAATTTCAGTGTGAGTTAAGTGAGACTAACCCAGCTGGTGTGAGACTTTGTATGGAAGCAGTCGAAGATCATCGACGCCACACACCCATACTGCTAGGTTATGCGCACATGAAGGGTCATCCCAGGATGGGTGGTAAGCACAAAACTCCTCTTCCTGGACTCCGCCCATGATCTCTCTCTCTCTCTCTCTCTCTCTCTCTCTCTCTCTCTCTCTCTGTGTGTCCGTGTGTGTGCGTGCGTCCGAGCGCGCGCGCGCAGGCGTGTGTGCGGAGCTGTGTGATGCGTCTGTAGCGCGCAGGGGGAGAGAGCGAGCTTGAGCGAGTTCAGACCTACCCGGCGGAAGAATCAGCCTGCCGCCGTGGAGGAGGCAGAGCGAAGATGTTGAGAGAGGAAGGGGGGGGGGGGGGGGGGGGGGGGGTATGGCGGGCCCGACGGAAGAGAAAGAGGCAGTGAAGGTGGGGTTGGCAACTAGTTGGCAACCGGGTGCACTCAAGTTCACGTGGAGGCTCCCTTGCGGACCTTTTTGTTTTGTTGGGAAGAAAAAAGACAAGAGAGAGAGTGGAAAAGGTGAGCGCACGTTTCTATAAAAAGCTCCCAAGGGATTCTTTTGATAAAACACTTCTAAAAAAAAGTGGTCACAATTTGTCTTTTTCTTTGGTTGCATTCTTGCTTCTCCTCCCAAGGGTGGAGCGAAAAAGGAACCAGCTGCAAACTTGTTGCCAACCCCTTCTCAAATTTTTTCCACGTGAACAAAATGGTTTCCAAAAAGTTGCCAACTAATTGCAAACCATCTCCTCATGTGAACTGGCTCAAAGCTTGTGTGCAGCAAACCGATGCAGCCACGGCAATTGGACGCCCTTGTGCGTTCTGCCACGCTGTCTGAACCCACCCTAAGGCTACCCGGAGGGAGAAACCAAGCTTGCCGCCACTTAGGCTGGGTTCAGACTGAACTGGCGGAAGAAACAAGGTTTCCTAAATGTGCCGCCGCCTAGTGTGAACAATGTGGAAGAGGAAAAGTGAAAAAGTGAAGGGGGCTAAGAGAGGCCATCAACTCTTCCGAGGGGGGGGGGGGGGGGGGGGTCGGAAGAAAAATGGAGGGCCCGTGCCTCAACTTGAGCCAATTAAAGTTTGCTATGGAGGAAGAACGCCCCTTTGCTTTTTTCTTCCGATGGGAGATGTCCTACAAGATGGGAGATGTCCTACCTGCAGACGGTGCTTTCAAGGGGCAAGAAGCTTCAGTCACTCCCTTAATCGGGAAATTGAGGCTCCATGTCCAAAGCTATGTGGACAAAGAGCACTTCTTTATCTCTCCTCTCAAGCATGAGGATGTAATCCTAGGGGCACCACGGTTTGATCGCATGGTTGCCAATGTTAAATTCCCTGAAAGAAGAATCTCCTTTAAGTTCAAAAGATATGTATATAAATGGGTAACACTATACCATTGTACATACACAAGCTTTCAACAAGTCAATAAAGAGCTCTATTTTCGTGTACATGATTTTTGTTAAAGATTCTCAAAATGAACCTAATGTTTTAGCAAAAGAAAATATACACAATCAAAAGGAAATAGAGTTATCCAATTTTCTCAAGGGATTTCAGGATGTCTTTATTGACGACATCCCTTGTGAGCTACCTCCTAAACGAGGTAATGATGACCATGCAATTTAACTTTTTCCAGGAAGTTCACCACCTAACAAACCTCCTTATAGAGTTTCTCAAGCTCAACAAGAGGAGATTATGCAGCAAGTGCATGAGTTAGTTGAGAAGGGCATGGTTAGGCCTAGCTCATTTCCATTTTGTTCTCCTGTGCTACTAGTGCAAAAGAAAGACGGCACATATCGTATGTGTGTCGACTATAGAGCACTAAATAGGATCACTATCAAATATAGGTTTTCCGTTCCACGGATAGAAGACCTATCTGATAAGATACAAGGGTCCACCTACTTCCGTAGATTGACCTAAAAAGTGGCTATCATCAAATAAGGATAGTTGATCAAGACATTGTAAAGACCGCATTTTGCACTACGTTTGGTCTTTACGAATACATTGTCATGCCTTTTGGCTTGACCAATGCACCAGCCACATTTAACCGCTTGATGGAGAAGCTATCCACGCCTCACCGAACCTTTACTGGAGTGTTCTTTGATGATACCATCATCTACTCTAATTCATTAGACGAACACAAGCAACACCTCCAGGTAATATTTCAAGTTCTAAGAGAGAATAATCTTTATGTTAATCTAAAGAAAAGTGAATTTTTCTTACAAGAGATTCAGTATTTAGGTCACGTTATCTCTCAAGATGGCATCCAAATGGATACATCAAAGTTAGAGGTAATAAAAGGATGGCCTAAACCAAGGAATCTTCATGAATTAAGAAGCTTATAGGTATGTGTGCATACTATAGACGCTTCATAGAAAAGTTCTCACTAATAGCAGGACCATTACATGACCTAACAATGAAAAACGTTAGGTACACATGGTATGCCGAGGAGAACAATGCTTTCAAAAAGCTTATCTCTCAACATGTGCTTACACTACCGGATCTCTCAAAGCCATTTGAGGTCCAATTTGATGCTTGTGGTGATTGCCTTGGGCCTGTTTTGCTTCAAGAAGGGCACGCCATAGGCTATGAAAGTCAAAGGCTCGACCCTGTTGAGCAAGCTCTAGGCATATATGAAAAGGAACTCCTTGCAGTTCTACATGCCTTAGACTCATGGAAGCACTATTTATTGGGGACTGCTTTCATTCTGCGAATGGATCACCAAAGTCTTAAGTACTTTATGACGCAGACCAAGCTCTCCGACAAACAAATGAGGTGGGCAAATTTCCTTTCGCAATTTCATTTTCATATTGCTCACATTGCTGGCAAGCATAATCCAGTAGCCGATGCACTCTCAAGACGGCCGAGAGTGAATGCGGTTTCCATAGCAACTCACAATGATCTATCTTCTATAATAGATGAGTATCTATTGATCCCGATTTTAGAGATGTGATTTCAGCCCTTGCACTAGGGAAGAAAGAGGAACCATTTACTTTACAAGATGGTTATCTTCTCTACGGCAATAGACTATGCATTACTAGCTCACTATGTGAGAAAGTAATGTATGAATCTCATGCTCCTCCTTATGCAGGGCATAGAGGGATTCGGTCTACCCTAAAGGGGATTGAAACATATTTATATTGGCCTACCATGAAAGCAAACATACAAAAGTATGTTTCTAAATGTGTGGTATGCCAAAAGGCGACTTTGATAGAGGGAAGCAACTTGGATTGCTTCAACCTTTGCCAATCCCTAATTCACCATGGGAGAGCATATCCATGGATTGCCTAAGTCTATCCGAGAATATGGACGATAGTAGAAAGGTTCAGTAAACAAGCTCATTTTATACATGTCAAAAAGACTATCAAAGCCCATCAAATGGCAACCCTCTTCATTTCACAAATCTTCAAGTACCATGGCTTGCCAATGTCCATAGTGTCGGATAGAGATCCTAGAATGACCAGTAATTTCTGGAAGGGTCTCTTTGAGAATTTTAGGAACAAAGCTAAACTTCTCTTCGTCATATCACCCGCAAATGCATGGCCAAAGTGAAATAGCTAACCTAACAATTCTCGATCTACTAAAAGCCTATGTAGCGAAAGTAGATCAAGGATCCCAATGGGAGAAGTATTTACCCTTAATGGAGTGTGCCTACAATAACATTGTACATATTTTCACGGGAAAAGCACCTTTTGAGGTAATTGAGGGAAGATCAAAAAGTCCCTTGCTACTTAAGGTACACGGGAAGATCTTCGCTGCAGATGAGTATAGCTGAGACCTACAAGAATCTTTCCAAAAGATTAAGGATGATATCTCTATCTCAAAGCAAAGGCAAAAGGCTGCTGCTGACAAGCACATAAGAGCCCAAGCCTTTAAGAAAAATGATTGGGTCTTATTAAAATTTCCCAAGGCTCGATTAAGGCACACGTGAGGCAAGAATCCTATGGGACACCAAAAGTACTATGCTAAGTTAGCAAAAAGGTACTATGGTTCCTTCCAGATTCTTAGGCCAATCAATGAGATGGCCTATCAACTCAAGTTGCCCAGTCATTGGCTCATACACAATGCTTTCCATGCGAGCATATTAAAGCCTTACAAAGAAGAGCCACCTCAAGAACCAACTATTGAAGACCCACCGAAGATCAAGGACCAAGAAGAGGTGTTGCAGCCAGAGTCCATTCTCCGACATAAAGACAAGGTACTAAGAGGCGGTAAGACTATTCGACGATAACTTCATAAGTTTAAGAATTATCCTTTTGAAGATGCTAGATGGATGCAAGGCATACAATTAAAGGATAACCTAAACCTTGTCAATGCTTACAATGCTTCCCTAGAGTAAGCAAATGTACAAATGTTTAAAATGAACAAAGTTTTTGTCTTATTAGACTCTCTTTTTCTTTATTGTGCACAAAAATGAAGTAGTATGCATGCTTAGATCAAGTTTGCGGAGACGACATCTCCCAAACACCAAGTAGAGCTTGTCACTCTAATATGGAAGACTGATAGGACTAATGTGCATACATGCTTGCGGCAGCTTAGGCTCTCAAGTGCCAAATGGATTAGTCATCCATTCTGGAACGATGTCGTAGGGTAACATAGGGATCCTCTACCCTCTACGAAAAGGACTAATGAATATTCTTTATCTTCTCTACCCCATAGTCGAGGACGACTATGATTTCAAGAGAGAGGTAATTTCATAATAATCAATATCTAATTCTCCTAAATGATTTTTTCATGTTAAACTGATCATTTAATATGGGGAAGTGTCAGGGGAGAAAAAGCTAGAACATTGGTTAAGCTAGCACAACGGCCACAATAGGGATCCAAAGGAGGGAAAATAGGGATCCAAAGGGGGGCCATATGCAAAAGAGCTATGTGCAACAATGGGCTCAAAAGACCCTAAGGTTCAGCCCATTAAGACTTCCAAAATGCTAAGGTTCCACAATTCAAAGGTTGTGTCCAAAGGTCAAACATTAGGGGAATTGGATGCTTTGAGTGTGTCCCAAAAAGTCTTTGTCAAGCCCTACATAGGAGGGGGAGAGCCCAAGAAGTAGGGGATGAGAGAGAAACTCCCACACACACTCACAATCTTCATTTGTACACAAAGGGAAAGAGGGACACATGTCACCTCCCTAGGCCAGATGCCCACAAGGTGTACTCGAATCCTATTGGATGGCCATGGAGGTGGACCAATGAGAATTAGGCCAGAGTAAATCTAGTTTAATTAATTTAAAAACACTTAATAAAAGAACCAATAAGAATTAAGCTCTCTAGAAGACTATTGGACAGTCTCCCAAGGGGACCAATGAGCATTCAACACCCCAATGGCTTGCCTGATTCCTATTGGCCAGGAGGCAAAGGAGTCCAATGAGAGTTTAGTTGCATTTAATAATTACATAAAGCTCTCACAAAGGGGAAAGGGGGACACATGTCAGAAGGCTATCACTTATGTTGCTTAATTTCCATTGGCTGAGGTTGGGGAGGTCCAATAGGGCTGTAGCATGAGTAATTAGCAAGGGGGGTCGACCAAGAGAGAGAGAGGGGGATGATTTTTGCAAAGCATTATCACACACACACTCACACAATCTCATGTGTGAAGCAAAGAAGACTCTCTCTCCTTCTCAAGCTTTAATGGAAAGCTTACCACCTACTCCAAGGTTGTGAGAAGGGAGGCCTACACCAACAACTCTCGGCTTTGTGATGCAAATCCAACCAAGAGCCAAGCTTCAATGCATGCTCATCTCCTCTACCATGCTAATTACTAAGCTAAGCTATGCTAATATGAGTGATTATGTGAGGAGATGTACATCTTTCTCGTAAGAATACTCCTTCTTCCTCTCAATCTACTCTCATACCCGGCTCTCACCATCTTTGAAGGTGTGTGAGGTCTTGGGTCTGAGACCGTGAGGGAATCGATGTTGTGCTTGATAAGTGTTTTGCTTAGTGCATGAAGTTTCCATCTTCATTGCACTAAGGAACACAAAGAATTGTATTGGAAAATGTCTCTCTTGATGGGAGAAACCATAATACAAAGCCTTTTGGAGGGGGGACCGGCTCCATGCAAATCTGGTCCTCAAGTGTTGTCAATTGCTTAATTTCTCTCTCTTTTGAAGTATTGTTCATGCTATCTACCTAGGTGTTATGCTTTTTGTTGCTCTCTCCACCCAAGCACTCTTGTTATTCTCACTAGGAAGCTATTCTAATGAAATTCCCACTATGTTCATGCTATTATCCACTACACACAAGTTACTAGACCATTAAATGTTACATGGCAGAAGTGAGAGTTTGTTTCTGTGTCGTGATACTCCTCGTTCCCCAAGCAATAGTACACTTGGTTGCAGACATCCAGTTACGTCCGAGGTTTATGTTGCCCTCCATAGCACCCATAGGCATGACCAAAAAGCTTTGGGTCATGGTCCCATTGTCATAAGTAACAGGAGTGTGCAAGCTTTCAAAGACAATAGTGTTCTTCTTGTTGATACCCTTGGCTTGGATGGTACTTTCGGATAAAGACAATTTTCCTAACTGACATCACACTCCATAGGATAACATATTATTTTTAGCTCCTGTATCCAATAAAGCGTTGTATAGCACTTTCCCATAGGTGTTATATTAACTCGACGGGGTATTGTAGAGGTGGGTCATAATCTTCCAAATCTTTCTCTGATTCAACTTGAAAAATGCATGTGTAACTCCAAGTTTGGCCTCTCGTTGGCGCCTAATACGTTGTTATCACTCTTGAGCCTCGATTTGAGCTTGTATCTTTTTTAATTCTGCTTGTGCCTTGGCTGCCTATTTGTTAGTATTCTCAACTTGGCCATTTGCTTGCGGATAATAAGGTGTCGACTTATGGTGGGATATCATGAAGCTTGTTGCGAGTTCCTTTATCACTTCATTTATAAAATGAGTACCATTATCACTCACAATTTCAAAGGGACAACTAAATCACATAATAATGTTTTCAAAGCGAAACTTAGCGGGTGACCTTGCATCAGCTTTGCATGTCGCCTTAGCTTCTGCCCACTTGTCACATAGTGTCGTGACAATAATATATCGGGATTGGGTGTTACGGGCTACCGGACTAATTGGGCCTACAAAGTCTAAACCCCATTTTTCAAATGGTTGGGTCATTTTAATAGGATGTAAGGGCATCCGATCCTTTCGCTGTGCGGTCTTGTAACGTTGGCATTCATCACATCCCTGGCAATTCATCATCGATTCAAGTAGGGGCTTCACCATTGGATATGCGAGACAGATGATCAACCATGACATGCCTTTTATTGGGTCTCACACGACAATAAAATGAAACTCAAGAAGAATTAATAACCACCTTGTGAAATTCTGCCTGTGGAACATGGTTTGTTTACCAAATACAACAACGCTTGATGATCCACATAAAAAACAACCTTGTTGCCAAGAAGGTAACATCAAAATTTCTTTACAGCATAAATCATAGCTAAACCTTCCCACTCTGTAGTGGTGTAGTTCCTCTCAGCATCATTCACTCGGCGACTTGCAAAGCTAATGGGGTAGTCCAATTTATGTTCTCCTGGTTGAGTTAAAACACACCCAATAACAAAGTTTGACGCATTAATATGCATATGGAAAATTATGTTCCAATCGGGCACTCGTAGTATTGGATCACTTGTCATGGCCCTTTTTAATAATTTATAGGCATGGTCACACTCCTCGGTCCATTGAAACTCAATAAGAAGCTTGTACAATGGACGAACTATCTCAGCAAAGTTTAAAATAAACCATCGATATAATAACCAACATGTCCCATGAATCTTTGGACTCCCTGATAGTTTGTAGGTGGTGGTAAATTAGCAATGGCTTTTATTTTGCTTTCATCTGTGGAAATCCCATTCTTGGACACAATATGCCATAAAATGACTCCATGCTTAACCCAAAATTGGCATTTGAAAGGGTTCAATGAGATGCGATACAATCTGCACCTTTCAAACACTTTTCGTAAAGATGATAGATGTTCTTTCCGCGAAGAATAAACACAAAGGTCATCTAAAAAACCTTCTCAAAAATCCCTTAAATATTCCCTAAAAGCAGTGTTTATTATACTTTGGAATGTAGCAATGGCATTAGTTAATAACACAAAACGCGAACACTCCAAATTCAGTTATAAAAGTGGTTTCAGCTTGGTCCTCTAGCGTAATCATGATTGGATTGTAACCAGAGTACCCATCCAAAAAGCTATAAGCTTCCTTTCTTGCGACTCTCTCAAGCACATGTTTCGAATATGGAAAGGGGTAATGGTCCCTTCTAGTGGCATCATTAACCTTCTTGAGATCCATGCACACTCTGAGTTTCCCATTCTTTTTTGGCACAATAAGTACTGGAGACACCCATTTTGAGTGCTCATCAATAGGGTATGTGAATCCACATTTGATACGCTTTTGAGTTATTCCTGAATAATCTTCGCATACTTAGAAATCATATTGTACGGTCTTTGTTGGACTGGTTTAGCATTGCTAATCATTGGAATCATATGTTGCACTACGGAAGGTGGAACACCCTTCATGTCATGATATGTCCAAGCAAATATATCTTTGAATTCCTTGAGGAGCTCCTTAAGTACATATTCCTTAGTCTCTGTCAAGTCTTGGGCAATAAAAACGGGTTTGGAGTCCGCATCTGGGTCCGCTAACTCTATTTCTTTAACTACCGCCGGACCATCATAGACTCCATTACTTCCATTAATAGGTATTCTTTGTGCCTTTGTATACACAACCTTACGCTCCTCGGTGGTGTAGGATTTGAAATGATCAGGCGTAGGATGTAAGTCCGTGGGATCTTGTTGTGTTGTGGACTGTGATTTTGCTTCCACTTCCCTTAGTTGTTGAGATAACTTTCCGTTTTGGTGTCTCCTTACAGTACGGCTCAACTTTGGCTTCTCTGCGGCCTCTAATTGTGCAATGTCAATGGCTTGTGGGTTGCACCTCATGACGCTTTGAAGGTATTTACCCCAATTATCTACCAACTTCCGATGAGCATCACATACCCCCATATAACTGAGCCATTTTGCGGTCAATTTCTTTTCATTTATCCTAGCACATGTAGAGTCGCTAAATGAATCGCTACTCGTGTCTTCTCCTCTTTAGGATAGATTATCATCTAGGGTACCACTAGACCTTGAACAGTTTGTCCCCTCGTTTGCACCAATATTTAACTCAGATTCTTTGTCCACACATACTCAATTTCAATTGCTGATTCTGAATCCAAATCGTGTGGGCTATAGTCTTCTGAGACTCTACTGGTTCCATTGTCAGTTAAGCCTTCATTTCATAGGTCATCAAAAGCTATATGCATTGCTCCTATCATATTTAAAGATACGAGTTGTGGCACTTCGTCCCCTCAAGTGTCACGCAAGTTGTCCCTCTATTTCCCCAAGTGTCTATGGTTGACGCTAGGTGGACCCAGTCCACGTTGTCAGACTTGGCCATTCCAAGCAGATCATCCATATAAGGGGAATCTTCCCTAACATCGGTGTCCTTTTTACACATATAACAATATTGCAATGGGGACGAGTGAATTGTGGTTTCAAATTGATAGTCAATTATATAAAAAATTTCCTAGAGGATTTGCTCAACCACTCACAAGTTTAACACGAATGACAGAGTCTTGGAACTGTTAGTAGACATGGGTTTTAGACCAGTCATGCACCATTTTTGCTTCCCTCATGAAAGGATGTCCTAAGATCATTTTAGATGATATTGTGTGCTTGGAAAAATACATAACAATGAAGGTGTGCCTTACCTGTCCAAGGACCTTGATCTTGAGATATTCTAGCATCCCAATAGGTTTAACGACGGACCCATTGGCCATCTTTACCACTATGTTTGTAGTCCCAAGATGTGGTCTCCCCATGGACTCCCAACAATTTTTAGCTACAATGTTAACCCCAGTGCCCCCATCAAGGCTTCCCTTCACATTTAATCCATTGGTAGTGATTGGTAGGATCACATTGGATTCATCGCCTTCAAAGTATTGTCCTAACTTCTTAACAGGTATTTCACCAACAGAGTTCTCATCCAGGTTGGGTTGTGGATCTAAGGTTTCCTCCTGTACTGACACTTCATTAGACCTATCTATGAGTGCAAATTGTGGTAACCCGACCTTCAGTTCTCCATTGAGGAAAGCTCGAAGAGGTAGGAATAGCTTGTGGTCTCCATATAGTTTAGGCATGATGGTGGTTCTAACTTGTGAAGCCATAAAATCTATCAATTTAGCAACATGTAATGGAACTTTTTGGCCTTCAGTCCTCTGACATGGGGAAGATGAATCTATGTTTCTTTTATAGGGTCAGGTAATCCCTTTGTAAACATTCTCTCCAACAAGAAGGGAGTACGTCCACTTTCCAATGACTTAAAATCACTTTCTTCTTGGATGACACTAGGTATGGCTAGTGGTCTATGGTATTTGAGAGGTTGATTTTGTGCAAAAAACATTGTGTCTATAATTTGGATCTTCCTAGGTGTTGGTTCTAGCTCCCTTTGGGTCTCATCTACCAAATTCCTTAATTGCTTGACTCGCTCGATCTCCTTTATAGGGTTTGGGTAAGTTCCGATCTTCTTATGTTCCATGGGTTGTGTCCATTGTGGCTTATCATGATCCTCCTTGTTTTTTCCTTTTCTAATGGTCGTTTTAGTCAACCTAAATCAGAAGCATTTTCAGCATCCTTCATATACATGGGGTTGTCACCAGTCCCTATGTTAGTCTTTGAATTGGGGTTTGACATTGTTACCTTTTGTGATCTCTTCCTTTGTGTTTTCTTCTTTTTCTTGGATTGGGCGATCGATGCCATGTCTCTTTCTTCAAGAATATAATTTTGCTTTTAGAGCATCGATCGTGTGAGTACATTTACTGGTACCACTGGTGTACTTTGTGATGGCACCTCAGTAATCTCAATTAATATCAATGGCGTGATCCTTGGTGCTGTAACATTTAATGGCCTGGTAACTTGTGTGTAGCGCAAAATAGCAGGAACATAGTGAGCATTTCATTAGAGTAGATTCTTAACGAGCATAACAAGCGCGCTCGGGTAGAGAGAGCAACAAAAATCATAACACATGGTTAGATAGGCATGAACAATACTTCAAAAGAGAGAGAAATTAAGATGATGGCAATAGTTTAGGACCGGATTTACATGGAGCCGGTCCCCCCTCCAAAAGGCTTTGTATTATAGGTTTCCCCATCAAGAGAGGCATTCTACAATACAATTCTTTGTGTTCCATCAATAACTAGCTAGTGCAATGAAGATGGAAGCTTCAAGCACTAAGCAAAACACTTATAAAACACAACATCAATTCCCTCAGGGTCTCAGACCCAAGACCTCACACACCTCTGAAGATGGTGAGAGCTAGCGGGGTATGAGAGTAGATTGAGAGGAAGAAGGAGTAGTCTTACAAGAAATATGTACATCTACTCACAGAATCACTCATATTAGCATATCATAGCTTAGTAATTAGCATGGTAGAGGAGATGAGCATGCATTGAAGCTTGGCTCTTGGTTGGATTTGCATCACAAAGCCAAGCGCTGTTGGTGTAGGCCTCCCTTCTCACAAGCTTGGAGTAGGTGATAAGATTTCCATTAAAGCTTGAGAAGGAGAGAGAGAGTCTTCTTGCTTCACACATGAGCTAGTGTGAATGTGTGTGCCATAATGCCTTGAGAAAGCCAGCCCCCTCCCTCTCTTGGTTGACCCCTCTTCCATTTTACTCATGCAGGCACGCCATTGGCCCATGCCAGGCTTAGCCAATGAAAATTGAGAGGCATAAGTGATAGCCTTCTAACATGTGTCCCCCTTTCCCCTTTTGTGAGAGCTTTAGGTTATTAATTAATGCAGTTAAACTCTCATTGGACCCCTTTGTCTTCTGGCCAATAGGAATCATGCAAGCCATTGGGCTGCTGAATACTTATTGGACCCCTTGAGAGACTGTCCAATAGTCTTCTAGAGAGATTAATTCTAATTGGTTCTTTTATTGAGTGTTTTTAAATGAATTAAACTAGATTTACTCTAGCCTAATTCTCATTGGTCCACCTCCATGGCCATCCAATAGGATTTGAATGCACCTTGTGGGCATCTGGGCTAGGGAGCTGACATGTGTTCCTCATTCCCTTTGTGTAAAGGAAGCTTGTGTGTGTGTGTGTGTGTGTGTGTGTGTGTGTGTGTGTGTGTGTGTGTGTGTGTTTCTCTCTTATCCCCTACTTGCAAGGCTCGCCCCCTCCTTTGTAGGAGTTTTGAAGACTTTTTGGTACACACAAAGCATCCAATTTAACTAAGCTTTGACCATTGCACACAACCTTTGATTTTTGGACCCTTAGCATTTTGGAAGTCTTAATGGGCTGAACCTTAGGGTCTTTAAAGCCCATTGTTGCACATTGCTCTTTTGCAGATGGCCCCCCCTTTGGATCCCTATTTTCCTCCTTTGGATCCTTATTGTGGCTGGCCTGCCAGCTTAACCAATATTCTAGCTTTTTCTACCCTGGTACTTCCCCATATTAAATGATCAGTTTAACATGAGAAAATCATTTAGGAGAATTAGATATTAGTTATTATGACATTACCTCTCTCTTGAAATCATAGTCGTCCTTGACTATGGGGTAGAGAAGATAAAGCCTTTTCATTAGTCCTTTTACTAGCGGGTAGAGGATCCCTATCTTACCTTAGAATATCGTTCCAGAATGGATGACTGGTCCATTTGGTGCTTGAGAGCCTAAGCTGCCGCAAGCATGTCTGCACATTAGTCCTATCAATCTTCCATAGTAGAGTGACAAGCTCTACTTAATGTTTGGGAGACGTCGTCTCCACAAACTTGATTCTAAGCACGCATACTACTTCACATTTGTGCACAATAAAGAAAAAGAAATTTTATAAGACAAAAACTTTGTTCATTTTCAACATTTGTACATTTGCTTACTCTAGGGAAGCATTGAGCATTGATAACATTTTGGTTATCCTTTAATTGTATGCCTTGCATCCATCTAGCATCTTCAAAAGGATAATTCTTAAACTTAATAAGATATCGTCGGATAGTCTTACCACCTCTTAATACGTTGTCTTCGTGTCGGAAAATGGACTCGGGCTGCAACACCTCTTCTTGGTCCTCAATCTCCGGTGAGTCTTCAATAGTTGGTTCTTGACGTGGCTCTCATTTGTAAGGTTTTAGTAGGCTCACATGAAAACCATCGTGTATGAGCCAATGACTAGGCAACTTGAGTTGGTAGGCCATCTCATTGATGGGTCCAAGAATCTGGAAGGGACCATAGTACCCTTTTGCTAACTTAGCATAGTCCCCATCGTGTGCCTTAATCGAGCCTTAGGAAATTTAAGTAAGACCCAATCATTTTCTTTAAAGGCTTGGCCTCTTCTGTGCTTATTAGCAACAGCCTTTTGCCTTTGTTGTGAGATAGAGATAGATATTTTGGAAAGATTCTTGTAGGTTTCGGGTATACTCATATGTAGTGAAGATCTTCCCGTGTACTTTGAGTAGCAGGAGACTTTTTGATCTTCCCTCAATTACCTCAAAAGGTGCTTTTCCCGTGGAAGTATGTACAGTGTTATTGTAGGCATACTCCACTAAGGGGAAGTACTTCTCCCATAGGGACCTTTGATCTACTTCCGTTACATAGGCTCTTAGTAGATCAAGAATTTTTAGGTTAGCTATTTCACTTTGGCCATTCGTTTGCAGGTGATAGGCAGAAGAGAAATTTAGACTTGTCCCTAAATTCTCAAAGAGACCCTTCCAGAAATTACTGGTCATTCTAGGATCTCTATCTAACACTATGGACATTGGCAAGCCATGGTACTTGAAGATTTGTGAAATGAAGAGGGTTGCCATTTGATGGGTTTTGATAGTCTTTTTGACATGTATAAAATGAGCTTGTTTACTGAACCTGTCTACTATCGTTCATATTCCCGTATTCCCATTGATAGACTTAGGCAATCCAAAGATAAAATCCATGGATATGCTCTCCCATGGTGAATTAGGGATTGGCAAATATCGAAGCAATCCATGTTGCTTCCCTCTATCAAACTTCGTCTTTTGGCATACCACACATTTAGAAACATACTCTTGTATGTTTGCTTTCATGGTAGGCCAATAGAAATATGTTTCAATTTCTTTCAGGGTAGACAGAATCCCTCTATGCCCCGCATAAGGAGGAACATGAGATTCGTACATTACTTTTTCACGTAGTGAGTTGGTAACGCATAGTCTATTACCATAGAGAAGATAACCATCTTGTAAAGTAAATGGTTCCTTTTTCTTCCCTAGTGCAAGGGCTAAAATCACATCTCTAAAATCGGGATCAATAGCATACTCATCTATCATAGAAGATAGATCATTGTGAGTTGCTATGGAAACCACATTCACTCTCGGCCATCTTGAGAGTGCATCGTTTACTTGATTATGCTTGCCAGCAATGTGAGCAATATGAAAATGAAATTGCGAAAGGAAATTTTCCCACCTCATTTGTTTGTCAAAGAGCTTGGTCTGCGTCATGAAGTACTTAAGGCTTTGGTGATCCGTTCGTAGAATGAAAGGAGTCCCCAATAAATAGTGCTTCCATAAGTCTAAGGCATGTAGAACTGTGAGGAGCTCCTTTTCATATATGCCTAGAGCTTGCTCAACAGGGTCAAGCCCTCGACGTTCATAGGCTATGGCGTGCCCTTCTTGGAGCAAAACAGCTCCAAGGCAATCACCACAAGCGTCACATTGGACCTCAAATGCCTTTGAGAGATCCGGCGATGTAAGTACATGTTGAGAGACCATGTTCTCCTTGGCAGACCATGTATACATAACGTTTTTCTTTGTTAGGTCATGTAATGGTCCTGCGATTTGTGACAACTTTTCTATGAAGCATCTATAGTATGCACACATACCTATAAAGCTTCTTAGTTCATGAAGATTCCTTGGTTTAGGCCATCCTTTTATTACCTCTAACTTTGATGGATCCATATAAATGCCATCTTGAGAGATAATGTGACCTAAATTTTGAATCTCTTGCAAGAAAAATTCACTTTTCTTTCAATTAACATAAAGTTTATTCTCTCTTAAGACTTGAAATATTACCTGGAGGTGTTGCTTGTGTTCGTCTAGTGAATTAGAGTAGATGATAATATTATCAAAGAACACTCCAGTAAAGGTTCGGTGAGGCTTGAATAGCTTCTCCATCAAGTGGTTGAATGTGGCTGGTGCATTGGTCAAGCCAAAAGGCATGACAATGTATTCGTAAAGACCAAACGTAGTGCGAAATGCGGTCTTTACAATGTCTTGATAAACTATCCTTATTTGATGGTAGCCACGTTTTAGGTCAATCCTACTGAAGTAGGTGGACCCTTGTAGCTTATCAACAAATAGGTCTTCTACCCGTGGAATGGGAAACCTATTTTTGTTAGTGATCCTATTTAGTGCTCTATAGTTGACACACATACGATATGTGCTGCTTTCTTTTGCACTAATTACATGGGTGAGAAAAATGGAGATGAGCTAGGCCTAACCATGCCCTTCTCAACTAACACATGCACTTGCCGCATAATCTCCTCTTGTTGAGCTTGAGAAACTCTATAAGGAGGTTTATTAGGCAGTGAACTTCCTGGAAGAAGTTCAATTGCATGGTCATCATTGCCTTGTTTAGGAGGTAGTTCACAAGGGATGTCGTCAATAAAGACATCTTGAAACCCCTTGATAAAATTGGATAACTCTAATTTCATGTGGTTGTTTATATTTTCTCTTGCTAAAGCATTAGGTTCATTTTGAGAATCTTTAACAAAAATCATTTACACAAAAATAGAGCTCTTTATTGACTTATTGAAAGCTTGCGTATGTACAATGGGTATGGTGTTACCCATTTCCTTAGCATCTATGTACAATCTTTTTCCATGAACCTAAAGTAGATTCTCCTATCACGGAATTTAACATTGGCAGCCATGCGATAAAACCATGGTACACTAGGATTACATCCTTGTGCTTGATAGGAGAGATAAAGACGTCCTCTTTGTCCTCATAGCATTGGACATGGAGACTCAATTTCCCAATTAAGGGAGTGACTGAAGCTTCTTGCCCCTTGAAAGCACCATCTGCGGGTAGGACATCTCCCATCTCATAGGGTTGGATGCCTAGTTTGGTGGCCAACTCTGTGGATATGAAATTGTGAGTAGAACTAGGTCAAAGAGAATAAAAGCATCATGTTCTCTTACCTTTCCCCAAGCATGGCATAACGGAGATCCTTTGTGGTGAGCTTCCTCTTCTTGGATTTCAACCAAGGTAGCTCTAAGAGGCTCATGGCGGGTGTTCTTTTGGGGACAAGCGCGGTACGCATGCCCTTGCTCGCCGCACTTGAAACATCGGTTATCCTTGCGATAACGCTCAAGCTCTTCAAGAGAGAGTTTGTTTTTGCCTTTGTAAACTCCCTTCTCCTTAGCTTTGTTGTTATTGGAATTGCCCTTAGGAGACTTTTGGACATCGTCCTTCCCTTTAGGCTCATTGGAACCCTTGTTTTTCGTGGGCTTAGAATTTCTCTTAGCCCCTGTTTGGAAATTGATTCGAGAAGCCACCATAGTATGGTGTGTAGCCACAAATATGGTGCGTGGCCTTTGGGAGTTGACATACTCCGCCATTTCTTCAGTTAAGCCCGCACAAAGTTGTTGTTTTTGCTCTCCAAAATCCATCTTTTTGAAGATAGTGGATTTGAGATGTTGTTAACTGAGTCAACGTCAGTTAACAAGAGCTGCTAAAGACCGAAGACGTACGAATGCACATCAAAGATCAAAGTGAAGAAACAGTAAATATTGGAGTTACACATTTGTCACGTTTTCCCAAAATGGTCACGTATTGTAAATTCTCGAATTATTTCAAGCCATTGTAATATTTTAATGTGTTACGGGCTCAATGGGAGTTTCAAGTTGTAAAGAACAAGTCAGTAAGTGTGCCTAGGTGGCAAATTTAGTAAGTGCTGGAGCCTTAAAGGCCTTGGGCGCTCGGTTATTGCATATTTTTACCCTAGGTATATAAGGCAGTGGGTAAAAGAAATTAGGGTTCTCAAGCTCATTTGTTGAGAGCACTCTTTGGTGAGAGCTCTTGAGGTGTGTGGCTATGGAGTCCTTGAGCTTCTCCTTGATCATGAGACTTGATTAACACTAATCAATGCTTCATTCTCTTTCACTATGCCTCTCTCATTCTTCTTATGATTGCCCATGATGCTTAGATTAACTAAATCTTAACTAATTAGTGGTTAATCCCTCTCTAATCTTGTGTGATTGCCCTCTTTTGCTTGTGTGTGCATGTAAGTTTGATTGGAGTGTGGTGCTCGATAGATCTATGTGTGTGTGCTTGCGATTAGTGTGTTGCATGATAGGATTAGTTTTGTGTGCGTCTTGCAATGGTAGTGTGTGTGATTGGGTTGATTAGAGGTGAAGAGAAGTGTATTTGGATATTGCCCTTCATTGTAGCTTAGCTCCTCCATAGGTTGAGAAGCTCACCTCGTAGAGTCACCATTCGTATTGCCATGATTAACTCACTAATCATGTGAGTGTTTCCATGCCCTAGCTGGGTAGCTCATCCCTCCGGATTGATAATTTTGTTGGTCATTGGAGCTATTGCAACGATGGGAACCCCAACATTTGGCGCCGCTGCCGGGGACGATGACCTACACTAGTGTAATTGTGGCATAATCGAATGCGTTCCCTCACTAATTTCACTTGTGTGTTTATGTTTTTGTGGATCTTGGATGTGTGTGCATGAAGCAATGCGTTCATAATTCCCTAATTTGTCACCGTATTTTGCCAATTGTGTGTTTACACACTCTAATTTCACACTAACCCCTTGCTAATTTGACTAATTTTTGCTAACTTACTAATGTGCTATGAAGCATTGGAGCATTCGACCATTCAATTGATCTTCAATGGAAGGTAATTAAGGTGGTATTCTCAACCTCCCTAGAATCTAAGGATGTGTAGAATTGTGTAGGGATCCCACCATGATGATGCAATGTAATGCTATGCTATGTTGATGCAATGCAATGTGATGCTATGTTGGATTGAAAATTTTGCGATTGTTCGTTTTCACGTCGTTGTAATGCCGAAATTTTTAAGATTTGGTGGCGCATGAATTTGACAAGTTTCAATTGTTAATTGGTAAATGTGCATTGCTAATTGGGTGCCTAATTGAGTTAATTGCATGCTTGGATGGTCAATTTCAAGTGTTTGTGCATTCTAATTGAGTGTGTGTATGCCTAATTTTAGGTGTGTGTACTATTTTGCCCATGTTTGTGCACCTAAAAATGAATGTGTGCTTAATGATTTTCAATTGTGATGATTGATTTGTGTTGTGCTCATGCCCAACTAATGATTTGTGAAGTCACATTGCAAATTCGACAAGTTTAACCCTTTTGTGTGCGCACCTAAAGATTGGTAAAAACTACCAATTGTATTAGTGTGTGTGTGTGCCTGAAAAGTGTTTAATTTGCATGGTTGATTCAATTTTTTATTGCATGATTGATGTGTGTAATGGTCAATTGCTGCGTTTTTGTGCTCAAAACAGAGATTTACACACTCCAATTGCGTCAAATTTTTACCTAGTTTTGTCGTTAATTTTATTGGTTTAATTGCCTAGTCTTGATTTTATTGATAAAATTGTTTGATAATTGAATTGATGTGATTTGTGTGATTTTATTTGGCTGCACTATTCCCCAATGTGTGGAGAATTTTTAGAAATTTTCTTGGTATTTTTCGAATAGTTTTTGTAAAATTTTGACAAATTTTTGCATTAATTTTCGATTAATTCCATATAAGTTTGATATTTTGCGTTGTTTTGTATGCGTGTATTTATGGCATCATTTTGTTTGCATTTGCGCCCTTCGAGGTCGAGTTTTGAGCGTTTTGCTATTTTCGGGGGCCGGGTTGACGATTGTGTCGCAAATTGCATTTTCGATAAAAACTGCTAATTTTGGTGTGCTTTTGTGTGTCGAAAATGTTCGGTTGTGAATGACGATGATTTTCTAAGGTTTCTTGAATTTTCTCGGAATTTTTTGGAGTTTTGACGATTTTTTGGAGTTTCGGCTAATTTTCGTTCAAATTCTGGCATTTTTGGAAATTCGAAAATAAAATAATAATAGAAAGGCCGGTTCGAGTCGCGAGGTCCGCGCCTTGCAGTGCATAAAATTTCAGGATAGAATACTCATCTTCTTCTTTTTCTCCCACTGGCCGACAACTCTTCTTCTTCTTCTCTCTCCAGGTGAACACCACCCATCACACTCACAGTCACTCTACTCTCTCTCTCCCTCGATGACCACTGTCTGCCACGTCCGCACCACGGGCGTGCTCAATCTCTCTCTCTCTCTCTAACTTACTCTCTTTCTCTCTCTGCCTTTCGGCGCAGTGCGTGAACCCAGTGTTAGAAAAAAACCGGGGTCCAATGTATTTTAATCGGTTGAAATCCTAAAAATCCCTGTTAGATTTTGGGCTTGCCTTAAAGAAAACCGGAAAGTTTTCACAAATTTTTTAGTGTAATTACCGGCAAAAGCTTTAAATTTTGACTTAGAAACCGGGAGAATTTCAAGCTTGGCCTTATTGTCTTCGTTATGAAAAATGTATTTTTCCAACCCTGCGTGAACCCCTCTCTCTACTCTCTCTCTCCCCTACTTTAACTTCCTCTCTCTCTCGTACTCTCTCTCCTCTCTACTGTCACCCCACGTGAGAACCCCCCCTCTCTCTCCCTTGTGTTGTGTACTCTGTCTCCCACGCGTGCACTCCCTCTCTGTCCGGTGTCAGTGCGCAGGGCGCTTGTCGTGTAGCTAACCGCTCCCTCTGTCCTCTTGCACGCGCAGCAGGCGCCAGTCACCTCCTGCAGTCTGCGCCAGCTGTCAGCCCGAAGTCACTGTCAGCCCCGAAATCCAGGCCCAGTCTCTGCGCGCCAATGCACGCCGCCGCCACCCACGTTCTCTCAGTCAACGGCCAGGTAAGTAGCAGATAAATAACTTTTTGTTTATTTATTTAATTACACATAAAAATTTAAATAAAAAAACAAAAAACAAGAAATAAAAACAAATTAAAAAAGGGTATAAAAGAAAATCACAAAAAACCATTAAAAAATCCAATAAAAATTTAAATAAAATAAAATCAAATTAAAAATCACACAAAAAGAATTTTAAAAAAATAAAAATTTTAAAAATTCACAGAAAATTATAAAATTCACAAAAAAAAACACATAGAAATTCATAAAGAATTCAAAAACTCCTCAAGAAATTCAAAAAAACTGTAAAAATTTCATTAAAAAATAAAAATTGTTCAAAAAAATCCCAATAAATCATTAAAAAATCATAAAACCTTAAAAAATTCTAGAAAAATTCAAAATTTCACTAAAAAATCTAGAAATTCACAAAATCCTCACAAATTCACCAAAAATTTATTAAAAAATTAAAACTTTCCCAAAAAATCATTAAAAAAAAGAAAAATCATAATTTATATAAAAAAATAAAAATAAATAGAAACTCATCGAAAGTACCAGAAAAAGCCACAAAAACCCAGAAAAGCAAAAAAAATCACACACTAAGCAAACGGCATAACGAGCAAATCAAAAGCCGAAAAGCAAAGCTGGAAAAATGCACTGCAAAGCGAGCACAAATCGAGAATAGCGGCCAGGAAAAATCCAGCAAACAGCGGAAAGGCCCAAAACAGCAAAAGAACGGCTGGAAAAGCAAGTGAAACCACCATCTCGAAGTAGTGGAGCATCAATCAAAATTCAATAATTCTGCACACTAGAAATTGACAAGTGCAAGCAATTGCATTATAAATTGAGCTTCCAGTTGGACAAACAGGGACAACTCACATGCGATTGCAGATTGGGCTAGTACGAGCAGCAGAAATTCTGCTAATCAGCACCAGAATCTGCTAGGAGACAGTTTTTACAAAACGAGCCAACATGGACTGAAATCGAGCCGAGAGTTCAAGTACAGCAGAGCAAGCTAGTTGCAGTAGCAACACATGTACAACTGCAACAGAGCAGATTTTACAGCTATATGGCTACAATGGAGATAAAGTCTTATATACAGATACAGAAGGCCATAGATACTTGGTGAGCAACAAAAGCAGCACGGGAGCCAAGATCCTATTGATCAGAGCAAAGACAGCTTCAGAAACTTCCCAGATGTTCACAGACTTCAGTGGAGCAAGGTATTGCAAGCTCAAAGATGAAGTGCAGATACAGGTGCAAAAAATCAACCCAAGCGTTTATCTAGAAATCTGCACAAGTCCGCAAAGCATCCATTTGGTGCATATGCAATGAGGATCATTGTACATGGATTACAGTGGTCAGATCTATAATCGAGAACCAGAAATGCAAGATCCAACGGATCAACCAATAGAAGCTAGTCTAATTGGAGAACCAAGCCAAAGACAGTACAAAGGTCAAGATGGAGCAATCTACAGCTTGATGCTCAGTGTTTTAAAAGAAAAGGCTGACAACTTGGTAAGCACAAAAACGGGAGCTCCTTTGCAAGAGCTTTACATAACAAAGCCATTTGAAATACCACCAGTCATGGCGTATTGCTCAGATTGTGGACGAAAAGGTGGACATTTTCCCGAAGATTGTCCAAGAAATCCAGACAACAAGGACACATCAACCGCCAAGCAAGGTACAAAGAAAATTGGAAATGTGAGTCTCGATGTATAGTGCATTTAAGTCGTCGCTTTTAATGCAATCAGATGATTCTGCATTACCATTAGATGCACGACTAAAAGCAATGCAAATTCAAAATCAGCATAAAGATGCTCAAACACCTGAAAAGCTTAAAATTGATTCTTTGAACAACAAGTTCCTGCATGAATTTGGTCAAGGTGTTGAGTATCACCGAATGTTGAAAAGACTGTTAGGTTTGCAAATGATTTTGCCTCCACTGCCACAAGTGTGCTATCATTCACGAGTCTAAGGGACACATCAAACAGAATGATGTTTGATTTGTATGGTACACATAATTCATATGCACACTATGTAGAACAAAAAGGAAAACTGTACAAAAAGGATCAACCAGTGTTTGAACGGCCCACATATCACCTCATAGAAGTGCGTCCAGTGATAGTTCAGAAAGGATGGTTCATTTCAGACGAAAGAATCTATAATAGCCCATCCTCTCTAGAGTTGAAGGATATTACCCGAGTAAACCCATAAATCTTTTCAGAGCCAAACTCTCCTCCATCGAAAATCAAACTTTGATGTTGTGACCAAACGAGCATATACTTTGATCAAAACAGTAGTAGATATAGATGAGAGTCTAGCATCTATGATGCCTTGGGTCCTAAAACCACAGAAGCTCATATCATAGGAGACCCTTGGGAAAGACAATATCAGGGCAAAGATAATGCTATTTACAACTTGACTTGGGGAATAATTTGTCATGTTTCAAGGAGATACATAGGAAACTATGTAGAAGGTTTACATGCCAAACATCATCAGTGCTACCCAAAGTGTACCTTCACAATTCCCAAAGTGAGATTAAACCAGAGCCAAACAATTTTGAACTCTTACAATGAAGCAGGCTATAATGATCACCTTAGGAAGGGGGGAGTTGCAAATCCATCAAGCTCACCTCATGTACCAAGAATTGCAATAGCATTTAGAAGCCCTAGAGCTTCTAGCCAACAGACCTCTTCAAAGCAAAAACCATTGAAAGATCATATGGTTGTTGGAAGTTTCCAATTGATGCGGAGAATGCCACCGAGACCAGAGGTAGAGAAGACAAATCTTGCAGACAAAGGTAAGGCAAAAGTGGACCCTCCACCGATTAGCAAAGAAGATGTGACAACATATGTCTCTACATCAAAGAACCCTCATGGATCAGCTTCTTCAAGCAAGTCAGGCTTTCAAAACTTAAAGTCAATTGCTGACCCTTTAACAATAGGATTTATGGTCATTGGCTCATGCCCCCATGCTTGCAAGCTAGTAGATTTAGGCTCAACAAACACTCTTTCTCCTTGAATCATTAAATTGTCCTCCAATTGGACTGCATTGGTGGTAATTGCTTTCCAAGCGGTGATACCCCTAATGACTAGGCCATTATAGATATCCTCATGTCGTATTCTTCTAACGAATCTATCAAGAAATTGGTTATTATTGAAGCGCTCATTTGGATTACAACCAGAATTCAAACGCTTCAAGCGACTAATAAAGTCTCTCACTGACTCCCCTTCCTCTCGTTGGGCTTTTTGGAGTTGAGATGCTACACCCCAAAGCACTCCTTCTCGTATATACTCCTTTAGGAACAATCTTGGAAGAGTAGGGTAAATTGTTTTCTCTTCCATCCTTAAGGTTCTATGCCAATCCCCAGCCTTCCCACTCAAAGTCAGGCTTAAAGCATTGCTCTTATGTAATTTGGTGTGTTCTCCTAGAGAATCACATATTTGTTCAAAAACTTTGATATGCTTTCTAGCATCCCCCTTAATTGAATGGCACCATGGATGACATCACAGATCATCCGTTGCTGCTCCTCTAAACTCGTGGCCCCAAACGTGGATTGTACCACCTCTAACCACCCCACAAGGTATGTGCATCCCGTGTATAGGTTGGTCAACATCTCAGTTTGTAGGTCATACTCCCAATTTTCTATAAGAAATATCCCCTCTAAGCTTGGTATTTTGGAGGTTCCCCTTGAAGTGGAAGTGTTATGGCTCCCGATCGCCTGACCCTTTGTGATTGCTATCTTGGGAGCACTCCGTTGCTCAACTGACATGGCTGTTGTCATAGAGGTCTTCGCTTTCATGGCTTGGCTTTGTTCTAGCATTTGTAGGATCTCAACTTCCCTCTCACTCATTGCTTGCATATATCGTTCGATCTCTTGCACTTTGGCAAGACTCCTACCATCGGGGAGTAGAACCTTAGGGGGTGATGGCTCGATAGGGTCTTTAATGAGCGGAATAGGTAGGATGTCAACATGGTCACCCTTGGGGAGTACAGGGTCTACATGAGAATTGAAAGGCGAATCTACCTCCCCATTGCCCTTGTTCACTTCACTAGTTGTGGGCTCCGAACGGGTGGCGCATGCCTTGCTGTGGGGCAAAGGCATGCATGTCTTGACTTGACATTTAAGGGTTTTGTGTAGGATATCCATCCATGATGCGGTAGTCGGAGGAAGAGTCCCTAGATGCGATATGAGGGTCTTGATGTGCACTACCTTTGGTCCAGTCAAAGGCCTAGAACCTGACGTAGGTTGATAATGGGTTCCCGTGCAATTCGAGGCACTCTCTAATGGATCACACTTTTCACGCGTCCAGAGTGCAATAAATGTGAGACGCGCATCCCAAAAATTTTGAGTGACGAGTACTCTAAGAGGTCTCGCCACTAGAGATTTTGGTCGTTTTACTTGGTTTAGTTTGTTTTGTATATTTTTAATTTTAATTTTTAAACCTCTTTCTATGTGAGTGAGACGGAATAGGTCATGTGATAGCTCGAAACAAGTGTCGTTCAGAGGAATTTGGCGTGCTTTATAGCACACAATTCGGCTACCAAAAACTCTCGCGACCCCCAAAATGGTCGAATTCTAGTTGGGCGTGTAGGCAAAAAGAAGAAATTTCAAGAAAGCTAGCAGAAGGAAAGGGTGAAACCTAAATCCCACATGCTTCTTTTTTACCTTTAGACTTGTGGTATATCTATAGTATGAGGTACTGTATTCCTTCACTTGAAAGGAAGCTATGGAGGTCTCCTCTTCCTATATGTATATATCAAAGACTGAGACCGAGATCGGGGTTGGGGTTGGGATTTCAAGAAAGCTAGCAGAAGGAAAGGGTGAAACCTAAATCCCACATGCTTCTTTTTTACCTTTAGACTTGTGGTATATCTATAGTATGAGGTACTGTATTCCTTCACTTGAAAGGAAGCTATGGAGGTCTCCTCTTCCTATATGTATATATCAAAGACTGAGACCGAGATCGGGGTTGGGGTTGGGGGGGTTGATCCCAATCATTCTTTTAGTGAACGATATATATATATATATATATTCAAAAACTATCTGGGCGTTTTTTCTAATTTTATTTTTCTTTTTTTGTTCAAAGAATGTAGATTTACATAAATGCAGCATAAATTCAGATTTGCAAAAATACATTGCTTAGACACATAGATCTAAAGCAAAAAACTGTTTTGACAGAAAAGTAAAAATGCCAGTGCAAAACACAGATCTGCAAAAACAACCACACACACACACTCTTCGCAACCTTTCTCTGTAAACAAAGGAAATATTAACCTCAACAATGCAGTATGCAGGCGAAGCTTGGCGCAGAACGTTTCCTCGGTAGAGCGGTGCCAAAAATGTCTACTACTAGGGACTTTCTATGCACCGTGTGCAAGCTACAAGGCTACAAGCACACAACTTAACATATGCAAACAAGCTCTACATTTTTAGGGCGGTGTATCACTCACCTCCTATAGTGCTATCACCGAGGGACTCTATGTGCGCGAAGAGAAGAAGAAGCTGCTGCTCGTCCTTCTCTGTGCTCGCCGACGCTCGGTCACCCTCTCTCTCTCTCTCATGCTCACAAGCAAGAAAGAAGAGGTGAAACAAGAGCAAAGCTTGCACGTTGAGAATGTTGGAAAACCCTAGTTTACAGTCTTATCTAGGGCTTGCTGTCCTTTTCACATACGGGCACCCATATTTTGTCAGTCAATGCTAGATGGGTCTGGTGTGTCTTTCATCGGCTATCACCAGCCTTTTATTATAAACCTCTTGGATCGACAAGCCCAACCCATGACTAAACATATGCACTAAAGAATAATGGCGGCATCATGGGTTAACACCTTTGAGTGGGATAATTATGTTTGGGAGGGGGAGAAAGAGGTGAATGATATGCCACAATTCATGAAGGGTAGATAATGGGCCACATTTGAAAGTGGAGGGAGGTGGTACGGCAGCCTTATTGGCTCCTTTCCCCTTTATTTAATTTTGGAGAGGAAGGGTGAGGTGTCATGGGGCAAGATGGCATCCTTTTCCATTTTCATTTCAAGCATATTTGGAAACCAAGCTAACTTCCAAAATTGGCTCCTTTCCCCTTTCTTTTAAATTTGGAGAAGAAGGATGAGGTGTGGTGGGGCACCATGGCAGCCTTTCCCATTTGCTTTTCAAGCTTTTTCTTTTTTGGAGAGACACCTACAACTTGAAATTACAATGCACACACCCAACACCCGTATGGTGGAGGTAGCCCATCCCTTAAGGTGGAGTCATCCCGACCGGATAAGGTTGGCCAAACCACATGGGAAACACCCCTAAGGGCTAGAACATGTCTTCGAGCAGTCAAGGTGTGTTGAACCACCACATTTTGTACTCATAGGCTATGACTCTCCTAACTGAGCTAGCACTCTTTGACCAAGCATTTTTTGGAAACCAAGCTAGCTTTTCAAGCTCCCACCTTTTTGAAGCTACATTCCTTCTTTTTGGATGAGGGTGTGTGGCTACAACAAGTAGGTATTATTGAAAATTCAACTACCCATCTTGTAGGTCCATTTGTTTTTTTGGGAAAGAGGTTTTTACATGCAATTTCTCCACCAGAAAAGTGTGCTTGATTCCATTCATGCATAATACTCTATTTCCTATCCAATCATCCCTCTAAGGTGTAGGAGCCACTATGCAGTGAGTGCAAGAGGGAAGGAGAGAAGGGGAAGGATTCCTCCTTCTTGAATGAGGGTGTGTGGCTAAAGCAAGTAGGTCTTATTGAAAATTCATCTAGCCATGTTGTAGATCCAATCTTTTTTGGAGGAAGAGGTTTTTAGATGCAATTTGCTCCACCAAAACATTGTGCTTGATTCCATTCATACATAATCCTCTATTTTTCCTTGAGTGTTGCATGGAATAAGAGATTGCAATCCTCCCTCTAAGGTAATATTCTCTTCAGCAAAAGTTGTGGAAGAGCTCATGGGGTAAAAAGGTGGTGTGTGTGTGTGTGTGTGTGTGTGTGTGTGTGTGTGAGAGAGAGAGAGAGAGAGAGAGAGAGAGAGAGAGAGAGAGGAAGAAGAGGAATAGAAATTTTAACTTTGTACTCGAAAATTCCCAAGTAATCTCATAGATCTACAGGATGAGTTTTGAACTTAAGATCTGTACTATGTAAGTTGGTTTTTGTTCTAACTACCAAGAGCCTTTTTGCCAGGAGGCAAATCACATAAAGTTCATGTGTCATTTTCTATAAGTGCATCATATTTTGATTGCATGGTAGCCATCCAATTTTGTGAATTATGTGCTTCATCAAAAGAGAGGGTTCCTCCACATCTCATAAGCTAGAAACAATCAAAGCATAACAATCTCATGAGCATAAGATGCATGCCAAGAACTTGAACAAGTATGAATAGACATAGGCGCATCCAATTTGCTATTGCACAAAGTGTGCACTAGCCATTTTGTCATACCTCTAGCCTCCTCATTCTCAACCCTTTCCACATCAAGTACATCATGTACATCCGCATCAATAATAGGCTAATCTATACCATTTTTTGAAAACCCCATAGGTTGTACATTTGCCTCGTTGGAATTTACATTCAAGTTTCCACCATTAAAAAGAGGCAACAAAGTGTTATAAATGTCTTGTGAGCTTACATTATTGTCTCTGGTACATGATAATAGAGGCTGAAGAGTATTTTCCACAAACACAATATCTCATGAAACCAAGATACATTTTGATTGTAGATGGTATAACCTGTAGCCTTTGCTTTCAGTATGTAACCAACAACCTTATCTTTGAATTTTTTGTGCTATGTTTGTGACACCAAAGCATAAGCTAAACAGCCAAATATGAGCATGTCAGCACATGATAGCCTCAAGACAAAAAGAATGTGGCAAAGCTTGACTCTTGACCATGCATCATGCCATCTCCATAAGCGACTTGTTTTTCCTTTCAACAACACCATTTTGCTAAGGTGTATACATCACTGTATATTGGTTTTTTATCCCACGATTAGCCAAAAATGCATTAAACTCATGAGGCATATACTCCCCCCTCCATATGAACGGAGGGTGCGCATAGTAAATTTAGAGATATTTTTAGCCATAGTGAAAAATTTCTTGAAGCACATAAACACTTTGGACTTAGCTTTAAGCGGATACACCCATGCATGCCTGGAGTAATCATCAATGAAAGTCACAAAGTATAGGTAATTTTCTAAGGATGAAGTTTGCATAGGCCCACAAAAATCACTATGCACAAGTTGCAATTTGTATGTAGCCCTTATTGAATCATCCTTTGGAAACTTTGAACGCTGCATCTTACTCAAAATACACCTTCACAAACATGCTTAGAAGGTGCTTCAAGAGGAGGCAAAGAAGCAACCATATCAGATTTCTGCAAACGTAGCAAACTGGTAAAATTCCGATGCCCAAAACGTGCATGCGAAAGTTTTGCATCAGAATAGCCTTTGAATACACAACTACATTTGCAAAATTTTGCCCACACTTCTCATACAAAATGAGCTTATACATCCCTTGGCACAAAATGCCAGATGCAACAATTTCATCACCAAAACTAAGATCATGAACTGTGCATTTGTCATCCACAAATTTCACAACAAGACTAATTCTAACAAGTGTAAATACAGACAAGAGGTTCTTTTTAATTCCAAGTACATAAAGTGCATCAACAAGTGTGGAATTCACAATAGTCAACACAACCTTTCCAACTCCCTTGACTAGATAAGAGGCATTGTTGGGACAAGTGACCGTATTCCCATGAGGGACAACCTCCAGAGAGGTAAAAAATGTCAAGATGTGAGGTAATGTGCTTTGTAGCACCACCAACAAAGTACCACACACATGAATCTGTAGCAACTGACATGCATGCATCATGGACAAAAGGATCACAAGTGCATTTTGCACTAAATGCCCACTCGTACCTACATCAACATCACAATCTCCTTTAGAGAAGATTCTACAATAGCTACACTTGTAGTGGACCCAGCCTCTTACTTGTTGGCCTCTTTTGCCTTCAATTTAGGAGACTGCTTTATCAAGTGATCATTAGCCATCGTGCGTGAAGAAAAATCAAGCGTCAAAAAACAAAAAATTCACCTTGTCAAAATATTCCTTTTTGATGGAATATTATGGCCAGATGGCACTAAAAAATTGGTTAGAAAACGGCTGGTCGGTTGGTCGGTGGCTGGTAGTCAATGGCCGATGGTTGAAGGTCAATGACCGATGGTCAATTTCAAGGCGGATTTGTCTTCTCAAGAGCGGACACACATGGGTGCATTGGAGAGTCCAACTTGCACTTGTCAACACAAGGGCGGTTACAGACGGCTGTCTCGCATGAGAGAGGACAACCCTTTTGGCCTATAAAAGGAGGCCTCTTCTACACACAAAATATATTGTGGTGCATTGTGAAGTTGATGCAGCAAGGTGGGTGTGAGGTGGTCAGAGTGAAGCAAGGTGGGAGCTCTATTAAGGGTATAATCCCTTTGTAACCTACTTCTTGTTTGCAATACTAAATCCATTGAGTGGCTGCTTTCCCGTGGATGTAGCCCACATTCGGTGAACCACATATATCGTGTGTGCTCTTTCTCTCTCTCTACTTTATAATCTTTCGTGTGCGAAAAATTGTCTCTCTCCATGAAGTAAGCTATTGTGCCATCTACTTAGCTACGTCTTATTTCCTAACAATTTAGAGCCATAGTACCTACGAACAACTATGCACATTCTTGCAATCCCTCTTGAATTGGATGCAAGCTACCTTGTCTTTGGTGTCCACTCACTTCTTTCATGATTTTTTTGTTAGAGAGAAATTACACTAGGCTTCCCATCCTCCTTTCTTGATTAGAACTCTAAAAAAAAACTAAACTTTTTGTGCAAAGTGTTAATTTGACCTTGCCACCACCATGCAACATAGTCTTGATATAGGATGCCTTTGCCAAGTAGAGTGACCTTCCCATTCCATATTTGCTCCATAGTGCAAGAGAGCCGTATTCATCAAGAAAATATGACGCATGTGCAAACAATATATGCTTCAATGAGACAAAAAAAAGTCAAGTGAATGGTACTTGAGCATCTTTTTGTTACCATAATACAACAATTACTCACTATATAATGTGTAGTGTATATTTCTCTGCTCATCCACTTTGCTCTATCATCCTAATCAATCAAGCAAGTCTACTACATTCTCTCTGATATATTTGCTCCTAATTTTTTTATGGAGCTCACTCTATGATGAATGGCTTATTGTTCTATCCACTATAGGTATTACACACATTGCATCACAAAACATGGCCACAATATCATGATTTCCTTTCTAGATGGAGGTTGTATGGAGATGGAAGTAGCATGATACAAAACCTTTGCTCACAATGATAAAGTTCTTTAGCAGTCCTTGGATTTGTAGCCTCTTTGACTCATACTTACTAAATCACAAACATTGAGCATCTCCATTGGTGAGATTATGTTTTTTATGTCCTTTAAGAAATGTTGACAAAGGGTTAAATGAAATCTCTCATTGCATGGATTAGGTGTTATCTTCATGGTTTCCTTTTATGTGGGTGAGATTACAAAGGCAGGAAGCTTGCACTTTGTCCTCTACTTTGTTACACCCTAATATTGCATGAAAACATGCCTTTCGCATGTCCCTTTATGGTTGGAAAGAAGCTCCACGGCTTTTCCCTTCCTTTGCCTAGCATGAAGCCCGATACAAAAGTGTGTGAAGTGGATGATGCCATAGTGAAGGTGCAAGTAGAGGATTGAAGGAAAATGTATTTTTTGTAACCAAGACATTGTTCACACATGCTTTAGGAGTTTCTCCCTCTATGCCTCAAGCTCCATCGAGAGGTCATTGATTCTCTAAGTCATCCTTTTGGTCTCCACAAGGGAAGAGGCTTCCAGTTGCTCCAATGCAAGTTGCACTTCTCTCCTGCTTGTTAGCACTTCCAAATAAAATACATGTAACCCCTTACAACATCTCAGCAACCAAGTAAACCCATCACCAATGAACCACACAAACAAGGTAATATTATGAAAAGGTGGAGGGGAATATGTAGTTGGATTAGGCTAAGAAATATTCCCCTCTTTCCAAGTTGGGAGCCTTGGCTCACTGCATTTGTAGTGGATCATGTGAAATGGTAAGACCTCTAATACGGAAATTTGCATGTTGCACATTCAGTTCAATGTATAGGTAGAACTTTGGTGGCTTATTGGTGATGTTGTGCAATGTCGTGACTGGAATAGATGGAAGGTTGATGGATGGATGGAAGGAGATTGTACATGAATTCTCTTATGAAATTTTGATTGTGATAGCATTCTTTGGTCTCATGGTTGGTCCACTTTTGTTCAATGGCACACCATTTCAACTGTCATGGTGGATTTGGTGGTGCTTGTTTTGCTAGGTGTAGCATTGGGTGTAGATATTGCACTTCCTCCTCTAAGGTTGTCAAAATTTTTGTGCTGGTTTGAAAGCTGGTTCATTATTCTCAATACTTCCTCTGTGATTTGCTCCATACTAGGCATTGGATGTGTTTTGTTTGTTCCTCTAGAGGTGCTCCCACTTCTGGTAGAGTGTGTTTTAGTGATCAAGATGTCAATTTCTTTTGTGACCTTGCCATTTTTTGTCCACAAGATACAATGCCTCATTTGTTACTCCTTCTAGAGAAGCAAATCGCTTCAAATGAAGATCTCTTTTGAGCATTTCATTTTTAAGACCTTTGATGAATAATACTGCCAATCTATCCTGTTGTGAAACTTCTCTTGGTGGATATGGCTCCTAATACTGTTTGAATCACAAAGGAGCAGCCTTGACTTTCTCATTGTCTCTTTGTTTGAACACACATATCTACAAAATGCTGATGTACTTGATTCCGCAAGACTCTCAATCATAGGAAGTTTGGCAAATTTGGTCAACAAGACTCTCAATCATAGGAAATTTGGCAAATTTGGTCAGCAAGACTCTCAATCATAGGAAATTTGTCTCTGTTGAAGGGTTGGTGGAACCATGTCAAAGCAGTTCCATCATGGAGATATATTTGAAGATCGATGATTTTTCAAGCAACAACATAATAGTCGAGCTTTTATAGTAATACATTGTGGGAATGCATTGTCATCATAAAGCAAGCCTTTTTCTTTTCTAAACCAAACAACTTTGTCATTGAAAACAAAGATGTACACCTTGGGCAATTTATATTTCAGATTGAGATACTCGCATAGATGGTCGTGATGCTAGTCATCAATCACATATTTCATATTGAGATACTCGCGTAGATGGTCGAGGTGCTAGTCATCAATCACATAGATCTCGTGCACTGCATCATCATGGTTATCGAGTGGTCCTTTGAAGCCATGCTAAAATCGTGCCTTGCCAAAATCTTATTGTCAAGAAGGCCATGGATGACGTGAGCTCTAATACCCATGAAAGGTCAGAGGAACTACCGCATGCTAATCTCCACCCATCCTTACCCCTATATAGACCCTTGGTCCCTATTTTAGGAGTTCCCTTGACCTTGCATCCATAAATTAGGGGCCTACCCCCCCAATCCTACTTTAGGCTTGACAATTTAGCAGTTGAAATAACTTTAGAACCTATAAATCCATTTGCAAGCCTTTTACACACTTGTCATAAGAATTGAGCTTGAACAACCGACAAAACAAGGTACATAATTCCACTATAGTATCATTGGAAGTAAGATCATGCACAATTCATTTGTCATCCTCAAACTTTACAGCAAGACTAAGTTTTTCGAATGCAAAAATAGACAACATATTTTTCTTGATCCCATGCACAAAAAGTACATCAAAAAGTGTGAAGGAACTCCCAGTAATTGTAGTTAGTACAATCTTACTGACTCCTTGAATTGGGAGGCATTGTTGGCACAAGTAGCTCCCAGTAATTGTAGTGAGTACAATCTTATTGACCAACCCATCAAACTTAACACCATTGTCATTGGCATATGCAAGAATCTTCAGAGTAGAAGCAAAAGTCTAATATGCATCTGCTAATATGTATATGGTAATGCATCCAAGACAATATGCATAAGTGTATGGTCATGAATGAATTCAACTTCATTAATAAGTTGCTCATTCACATCTTTGATTTCAACAAGAAAAAAGTATATTTCATCTTCCTCATGCGTGATCTTTGATTCTAGTTGTTTGCACACATATGCTACTTTTGCCCGGTGTGACGTGCATACAATCCAGCTAGAATGTCCCAAGCATGTTTTGTTGTACCAACGTGAAGGAGTAATGATGTGCTTGATAGACAGTACACAAAATGCAAGTGCCTATGCATATCTACTATCCCAACAACCTTGTTCGCTTGTAGGTAAAACGACACTAGTAGTAGGAGCAGAACTACTAAAACCTGCAACATAGTCCATAAAACATGGATCCATAGAACCTGGACATACATCAAAACCTTTAACAATGTTCAATATACCCTTGGAAACAAGTACATGCTACATCATGTAAGCCTATAAGAGCTACGGTGGTCACGCCATTGAGGCATTCATCATTGTATATGCACCATAGCAATAGAGAATAGGTAGATTCGATAGAGTATACTCAATACAATGGATAGGAAACTTGATTTGATTAATTAGAGTTGAGAAAGCTTGATACAAGCTTTGCAAAATGGCTTTATAGGCTCAAGGTAAAAGGTGGAAATCAAGGTGAGAGGGATATGCACCACAATTGATAGAGGGCAAGTAGCACGTGGGTTACATTGTGTAGCAAGTGAGTTTTATGCAAGAGAGTGTATCCATGCACATAGGGGTGCACGCTTGTATGCTTGGCATTAGGGATTGGTCACGATAGAGTGTAAGCTAAAGGCTTATTCCAACAACCGTCCCCATAAGTTGAAGTTTATACAAGAAGCATGGATTATAATCATGGAGTCTAATATGGGATACATTGGGTAACTATGTATGCCTCATAAAAATTTATCTAATGCAAGAGAGTAGGCCTTACCAATTTTTGTTGGGTTTGGGGTAGTGTCTAAATCCATTATAAAACATCCTTATAGTAGATAGTGTTGACATCTCCTTTTTCTTCTACTACTACTACATGTACCTTGCCTTTGGAATCTCTAGGATTTTGTTGATTCCTAGCATTATCTTTAAAGAAACACATGCTAGGTGCATGTCTCTTCTTGTTGCAATGAGAGAACACCTTAATACGGAAGCAAACTTGTCATTTATGGTTGTGTTTGCCACAATGTGAGAAACCTTTATCTTTGACAACTATTGCACTATTTCAAGACCTTGTGTAAATGCTAATTCTTTTCTCTTCTTTTGGAAGTGAATTGCTTACATCTTTAAGTACAAGGATAGGATATTTCTCCTTTAGCAGAGTTATACTATTATCAAAGCTACTTGATAGGCCTTTAAGGAGGACGGCTATGTTATCCTCATTTGGAGCTTGTGCCTCAACATAAATGAGTTGGGTTGAGATACTCTTAAGTTTTTAGACAAGGCAATCAACATCATATTGATCTTGCATGGTGAGACCATAAAGTTGGATATTAAGGCTCATCTTGAAGTGATTACCTTGAGCACCAAATAGACACTCTAGGGTTTGCCAATCATGAAGAGCAGATGCAACAACATCAATGTGGTGAATGAAGTCATTCTCTAGTGATGCAATGATGATTCCAAGCAATTTCTCATCTTTGGTTTGTTGTTTAGCATTCAAGGTTTGTGTTGAGGTTCCCCCGAACGAGATGGCGGTTTCACTATGCTCCAAAGGTTCTTCTTCATGAGCACCCCCTTCACTTTGGTATGCGAGGTGTGAAACCATCCGCCATTGAACTTGTGTATATGACATTGTGCATGTAGCATGGTCTTACAAAGTAAACTTGGCCATGTCGTACTCCTTTACAAATTTAGAGTGTAATGAGGTAGAGCTACTGGCATACGAAATAATTTTTACAACCAAAGAATGGATGTTTGTTGTTAGAATCTCGGGTATCAAAACCCAACAAACCTTGTACTGAGGGAAACTTTATACAAGATATATATTTACAAACTATATTTTCATCACAAAACTTGATATGGAAAATAAAGTGGGAAAGGTGTCCATAATACTAAATTCTACCCATTCCTCTATGTTTACCTTTAGAACAAGATTTCACTCCTTCGCTACAACGAAAGAAGCCTTCAACTTAGGACACTGCTTGATCAAGTGATCATTAGCTTTATAATAATGAGAACACATCTTCTTTTTGCCCTTATCACCATAATTTCCAGAGGAATTGTTGCCAACAGAAGCATTAGGAACATGTGATTTTGCACTCGTAGAAGAACCATAAGAAGTGGCTGCATTGCTGTTACCACCCTTTCTTTGAGCAACAATAAAAGCATGTTCAATTGTACGATGTCTAGTCCTGTTTTTTTAGGAAAGTGACTCTTGCAATAGCAATGTGCACAATGCATCAAACTTGACAACTTCGAGATTTCCTTGGGTCATGAGTCTTCAAGTACTAGCAAAAGTTTAGTAAGAGTCTGGCAAGGCATGAAGAATAGACTGCACAAGGGAACTGTCTGGAATGACTTCACCTGCAGAAATAAGTTGCTCATCGATATCCTTGACACTAGTAAGGAAAATGTCCATATCATCTTCCTCATGCATAATCTTCGACTCCAGCTCTTTACACAGCAATGCAATTTTTGCCTCATTGCGGTTTGCATAAAGACCAGCCAAAATATTCCAAGCTTGTTTTGCAGATTTTGCTGAACGAATGTGAGGGATAATGGTGTGCTTCACAGACAACACAATCAATGCATGAGCCTGTGCATCCTTCACATCCCAACAAGCTTGTTTTGTCGTGGCAAAACAACTTTAACAGCAGCAATCCTTGCAACAAGACCTGCAACATCCTCAACATCGCCTATATCTTAGAACCAAGACATTGACTTGCACAATATTCCAGACGCCCTTTGACACAATAACATGTTGCATCATGTAAGCCCACATAGGGTAATTATCCTCGTCCAATCTTTCCTTAGCAGCAAACATCTTGAACACATCTGTCTTGTTGTCAGCCATGGTAAATGGTACACCTGATTTGAAAACTTCCCAAAAAGAGGAGAAACAAAGCAAGAACAACACATGCTAGATAGCACAAACCGTAGAAGATTGTAAGGGACCTGTTATGCAAAAAATAGCACTAACAGAAATTCTGCACAAAATGACAAAATAGCCTGTAGTGGAAATGGAGGAACATGAAAATGACAAAATAGCATGTGCAGTATTGCCTGTAGTGGAAACGGAGAAACATGAAAATGACAAAATAGCACGCAGTATTGCCTGTAGTGGAAACACCAAAGCTCAGAGAAATCGGAGAATGTGAGCAGGCATGTGTTGGAGCTGCTGGCAACTAAGCCCGGGAGGACGCAACCCCGCTCTGTTACCAATTGTTGGAATTAGGGTTGTAGGAAAACACACACAGCTTGGAGAAGATGAAGGAAGCTAAGGGCACATAACAGAGAGTATATACTTAGTGTGCAATGGAAAGATAGGTAACCCTAGTATGATGGGCGTATATACAATACACGGGGGGAAAAAACCTCCTATTGAGGGAAAAAATGCCCCGGTGGTCCTAAGTATGTTCACACACATCACTACCACATGTATATGGTAACAAGCATGCCTATTTATAGAGTATGGGGGACACCATTGGGACCTATAGTCTAAATAATGGAGTATTTTGCGATTTATTATCTCGGTTGGTATGCCTATTTATAGAGTATGGGGGACACCATTGGGACCTATGATCTAAATAATGGAGTCCTTCAAGGCTTGCCTATGGGCTTAACCATTATTGAGCTATTAGCCACATGATAGGAACCATGGCACTATTAAACCCACTCCACTACTCTTTGCAATCAACAATATTCTAAACCACGGGTGTAGTTACTCGAGTGCTTATTTTCAAGGGATAAGAGGAGTAGTAGCCAAAGTGTTGGAAGTGCCAAGGAAAGAGCTAGCATACACATACAAGGAAATTTAATCATGGCACAACATTATCAAGAGAATGTAATTAATATTGATAGCTTAGATTTGGCACATGGTATAGCATTTGATGATGGTTACATAGTTGTCAACTATCTTGTTGACAAGTTACAAGAAGCAAGGGAAAACCCTATTTTGCAAGCGGATGTTCAAAGCCAAATTCAAGCCCTTCAAGTTCCCTCAAGTGCCCAAGAAGAGAGAGTTCCTATAAGGCCTCCTAGTGAGACCTCCAAAAGAGGAATCTCTTTGGGTAATGAAGAGGACATACCAAAAGGACCTCCGAGGCAAACTCTTCAAGAAGAAGAAGTGCATTATGTACTTTCAAGGGAGAGGTATGAAAGTGACACCACTCTTACCTCTAAAAGTGATACTGTCCCATGAAGACGGTGGGCACAACGGTCACCTCGTCCTCCCAAAAAGAAGAGGAAGTCAACGAGTACTCCCTCCCATGCCAATTTGAGGAAGGAAGAAAGAAATTCAAGCAAGAGGAAGCAAAGAAAGTGGTCATCATCCTCTCCTTCTTCTACGTCTTCATCACCATCTTCTGGCATGGAGGACAATGACTTGCCACCCACGAGAAAGAAGAGAAGGGGTAAACAGAGGAGTTATGCAGCATGGAAGAGGTCATGAAAGCTTAAAATAATCAAAGAGGGAGGAATGAACATCACTTTCCTCACCTATGGTGGAACCTTTGGAAAAACTGACAAAGTGTTGGCTTTTATCCAACAATTTGATGCGACTTTTGGAGATGAAGATATCTCAAAATCTTCAAAGCTCCGAAATGTTTCTATGCATTTCCAAAAGTCAGCCCGTCAATGGTGGGGCAAGCCTACATTCTCAAGGTGAAGGTCCAAAGACATGGAAAGCATTGAGGATTGCTATTATGAAGCAATATTTCAAGTGATGCCAAATACAAAGTCCTCACATAATGGCAAAGCTTGAAGATGGCCCCATATGAGTCTATTCAAAAGTATGTGCATAAGTTTTGGAAATTGTATCTCAAAACCACTGTCTAAATGAAGATAGACTTTGTGAAACAAAAGCAACAATTTTGTGTTGGCCTATATGAGGAGATGAGTGAGTATGTTAACTCTCAAAGACCTCAAACTATCTCGACGATCATACATCATACTATGGTCACCTCGATGATTCATTTCCAACAAGGGAGTAAGAAGGGCTCCAAGCCAATAGAAGACAAGGAATCAATTGAGCCAGAGGGGAAGAACAATGCAGCTCAAAATTATCCCAATGCTAACAACACTAACAACAATAAAGGAAATGCAAAGGAAAATGGCTACAAAGGTAAAAAAAAACTTATGCTTGAAGAGGTTGAGCATTATCGTAAAGATAACAAGTGTTTCAAGCATGGGGAGCAAGGTCATGTTTTCCGGGCATGTCCCAAGAGAAGTGAATGTAATGACTCTCCTAGATCCACAATGGTGGAAGCTCTAAAAGAGGAAGGCCATTGCAAATGAGCACCAATATCTTATGCTTGGGAAAAATAAAGAGATCATGATGCTTTCATATTGTTTGATCCTGGCTCCACCCACAACTTTATTTTGGTTGAGCTAGCTACTAAGCTAAGAATTCATGACTTCAAGATGGGGGATATGGTAAAACCAGATGGAGCTTTCAAAGGGCAAGAGGCGTCACTCACTCTTTTGATTGGGAAGCTAAAGCTTAATGTGTAGAGCTATGTTAACAAAAAACATTTCTTCATCTCTCCACTCAAGCATGAAGATGTTATCCTAGGGGCACCACGGTTTGCTTGCATGGCTAACTCTATGAAGTTTCTTGAAAGAAAATTCCTCCCTTCCTATCGAGACAAGGATGTTGCACTTGATGTAAATAGTGCGGGCAACACTATACCACTTGTACAACCTCAAACTTTAGACAAAGTAATGAAAATCTCTCCTTCTTGCTACATGGTTTTTGTCAACGGGTCTAAGAAAGATGCATGTGTTCCTAATGAAGCTAAAAATGAAACTAAAGAGGAGTTAGGATTATCTAATTTTTAAAGGAGTTTCAACATGTGTTTACAGATGACATTCCCAAGGAGCTACCTCCCAAAAGGGGACAAAATGATCATTCCATAGAATTGCTACAGGGTAGTTCACCTAAGCCTTCTTATCGAGTCTTGCCAACTCAACAAGAGGAGATTATGAGGAAGGTTAACGAGCTTGTGGAAAAAGGGATGGTCGAGCCTAGTTCATCTCCATTATAATCATCCATCATATTAGTAGAAAAGATAGATGGTACTTATAGAAAATGTGTGGACTATCGAGCTCTTAATTGGAAAACCATAAAGAATATATATTTGTGCGTGTATGTTGCACGTGTCAATGCAAGGAACTTGCCGATACACCATGTGCGAGCAACAAATGGCTCCAAGCACACAACAAGCCTAAACTAGTAAGCTCAAAGAAGTAAGCTCAAAGAAGGCGATGGTGTGTCACTCACCGCTCTACGCTTGCTTCATGGAGGATTCCTCGCCGCGAAGAAGAAGGAGCCGCCGCTTTGCCGCGCTTAACCGCTTCGCCGCCGCCGTGCCATCGTCGCAATGCTCTCTCTCTCTCTCACGCACACACACACACACACACACACACACACACACACACACACACACACACACACACACACACACACAAGGAGAAGAAGATAGAGATGGAGCAAGAGCACTCTTCTATTGCACAAATGAGAGAATGAGTGAATTTTAGGTTTAGTTGACTTTTATAGGAGCTCGCCCCATTCACACTTGGGCGCCCATGCTTAGCCAACTAATCCCTTGAATGTTTTAGTTAGAGTGCGCCTCTCATCGGCGATCACTCTTACCCCATTCCTATTGGACCAACAAGCCCGGTACCTGACTCTACCAAATAAATAATACAATGTCCGCCGTAGGTTACAATGTCCATCGTAGGTGATAGGGTGTCCGTGAGCCGTGAGGGTTAACATGCCCCCCTTCCTGATGTAGATTCCGTCCTTGGAAGCTATTGAGTTGAAGCTCGTTCGTCGAGGTGGAAGAGCAATTGAGATGAATGTCCTTAGCCTTCTTCAGTCACTGCAAAATCAAACAACATTGGCACAATAATTGCATTCTCATAAGCGATTTAAAAGCATATTCAGTTTTAGGCAGACAAATTGATTGGTAACAGAATTTTAAACAATTTGTCAGCAATAAACATTAAATTGCAATATAATCAAATGCATAAACAGATGTAAAGGTAAAAAATTAAACAAGTCTGGGGTTGCTAATTTAACGGTCGAAAGGCACTAGAGGTCGACTATTAATACCATGGATAAGCTTCTTAATTTTCTCTGGTCAATTAAGTTGTTTAATCGCGAGAGCCAAGTATTTCATGTTCAAGGGCTGACTAGAGGCTATACCTAGAAGACCTTGTAGTTAAGCTACGATAAAAGGAATTTCTCATGAAATCATCGCCTGACTGATTACCTTTTCTTTGACCTCCCAAAGTCTTTTCACAGTGATTCAATTTTGATGTGTGTGCTTATTTTGTATGCCTTGGGTTTCTTGCTTTTCAAGAAAAGCGCCCACACTGGGAGCCTCTAGGGCTCTAGTACCATAGGCAATACATGTGAGTGAAGTACCCAATCAAGCTGAGATTTCTCTTCCAGCTTAAGATTTTACATTGTGGCATTTTGATTTTTTGTTTGTTCATTTTCAACATTTTAATTTTGTAACTTTGGGGGGTCATGTAACACTGTTACACCTCCCCAGGCTCATCACACTAGTAAAATCCCTTTATATTACTTAAGCTAAAGGTCAATAGGGTCAAGCCCACTAGAAAGCCCTAGTACATTTCACACAATGCTGCTTAAATCGGATTAAGAACCTAAGTAACCATTGATTATTAGGAAGGCATTCCCCATGGTATTAAGAGAAGATCTCTAATACCTAACTTGGTCAAACTAGATTAGTCAGACTGCTTGATGTTTAAATCTAGACAAGTGATTATGACAAAAAATTCATTGACTTTAATGTTTGGTACTAAGCAAATGCGCTAAATATTATGCTACCAATCACAATCAAAGCAGACAAACATGGATGCAAAAAGATAAGGGGCAATGCTAATGGACAAGAAACACCTATTTGTGTCGATGGTCGCGCTTGATTTGAAGTGTGAATGAGAGAAAGATCCCATGAAGGTCCAAATCCTAACAACAACAACACGTTCCTGTACACACTAAGAAACACAAAGAATACCTCTAGGAGGCACATCAGTGGTGGGAAAAGGTACCAACACTTATTGAACACAACAAAAAAAACATAAGGAATCCTAACCTAATTATTTGAACTCCCCCTAGAGAGTCAAGGGAATAGGATATTGTAGAGATTGGGGGGAAACCCTAAGGCTAAACCCCTATCCTCGTTGTCGAGATAAACAAAGTCATCATCCATGAGACCATATGTGCCATCCGTGTAGTCATGTAAATCTTCTTCTTCATCAAAGGTACCCATGTTTACTAAGGTCACTAGACGCCTATAGTCATCTTGGTCAAAAGGATAGGCTTGTGCAATGGGAGAAACACTCTCTACTAAGTATGGATCAGTCGTGGTCAAGAGACGTATCAACCACTCTAACTCCTTAAAATTCCTCTCACATGCTAGCGTACTTACCAAATCCCATTCACTGGCAAGCACCGAAAAGACCATGTGAAACATTTGTGAAAAGTAACAAGGGTACCTCTCACCCAAGGCAGGAGTGGATGACTCTAGCGTACTAGCCATATCTGTACATGCAAATAGATGATGGTTAGAGTGCAAATATTACAAGGGTCGTGTTTCTTGTGCATAATGTGTTTTTATGATTTTGTGTTATGGCTCTTGCTCTTTTACTTTTTTATCTTGTTTTTGTGAGTATAAGGCTTTATATATACATTCCCTAAGATTGGAGATTAAGAGGTAAGGAAGAAAGGTTGAGAGGGAAGCAAGTGAATGATGGATGTTAACAAACACTCTCCCCTTCCTTGGGTAGATGTCGTCACCCTTTGAAACCAGTTGTTCCAAGTTGTTATAGGTGAAGGCTTTAACCAATAGTTTTCGACCGCTCTATGCGTTTCATCTAGTTGCAAGGGTGGTAAGGTACTCTCCCATGATTTTATTTGCAACATTGTTGTAGGTGGTGAACTTACCACGGGAGGTGTAAACTCTTTCTTGCGTGTATGGATATGTACAATGGTAGGTGGAGGTTGTGTCGAAGCTTCTATTTCCGTATAGGAACTACATGAAGAGCAAGAAGCTTCATTTGCTTTCCCTGTTCCTGAGCTAGGTGGAACAAATCGTTCTTTCTTCGGTACCCAAACTAGCTCTGAAGCGGGTGTGTCGCATTCCGTGATTTTTTCCTTTCCACGATCTTCAATTTGTTTTGGAGCCACAGGATTGAGCTCACATGGGTCCGGTGACAAGTAAGAGCACAATTTACGTTTTGGCACCCAGATTTGATCATTTCCTTCATAGTAGCCTTGGGCTTCCAATAGTTTTTTTGGAATCCAACGCAACATTACATGGGCCCGGTGACAAGTAAGAGCACAATTTACGTTTTGGCACCTAGATTTGATCATTCCTTCATAGTAGCCTTGGGCTTCCAATAGTTTTTTTGGAATCCAACGCAACATTTCTTTACATTTCTTGGGGCGAATGGGACGTCTCTTACCAGGCTCTTGTCTTTTAGCATTGGCTATGGTTGCTAAAGAAGCTTTAGGGACCTACTTGTATGTTTTCTTTGTTATATTGGGATGGGTCTTGTGTGTCTCAAGCTTTATTTCAACTATATCAGTTGAAGCTCTAGAGACTTGGGTTATGGGGACATATGGTTCAACCTCTTGGACATGCAATGTTTTGGGTTTTATTTCCTTAAGAGGCAATATCTCAGGGACTATGGCTTGCGTGGTAGGGCTAAGAGTTGGTTTCTGCGTTGTGACACCCCCTGTCCCCCAATCAATAGTGCATTTGGTGGCTATCATCCATGTGCGTCCTAGGTTTATATTACCCTCCATAGTTCCAACAGGCATGACCAAAAAGTCTTGAGCTACAACCCCATTGTCATAACTGACAGAAGTGTGTCAGATTCCAAAAACCGCAGTTTTTTTCTTGTTGACACCTAATACTCTCAGATAGAGGTGGCTTCCCTAACTGACACCACACCCCATATGATAGCAGATTATATTTAGCACCCGTGTCCAATAAGGCATTATATAGCACTTTTCTATAGGTGCTGTTTAGCTCAATAGGGTATTGTAGAGGTGTGTCAGAGTCCAACCAATCCTCGTCGATTTCAACGTGGAATGCATGTGTGACTCCAAGGTTAGCCTCTCGTTTTCGTCTTATACGTTGTTGTCGCTCATTAGCCTCAGCTTGAGCTTGTATCTTCTTCAATTCTATTTGTGCCTTGGCTGCCTTTTTGTATGGATGGCACGCAACTCATCTTGGCTTCAAGGATCATAGTATCTTTTAAATTTTCTCCCATTGAGGAATCCAATGGTTTCAACTCCATCAAGAGTCTCCACACAAATGGTTCCTTGTGGGGTGATCTCACATACTCTATATGGTCCTTTTCTCGCATATTTCAACTTTTTCTTTTCGTTACCCACTCCATACATAAGGACTTTATCACCAACATTGATATCTTTGTTCTTTAGATGACGGTCAAACCATTTCTTCCTCCTATCTTTCTCCACAAGTGCATTTTGCACAGCTAATTGCCTCTCTTCATCTAGCCTTTCAAGGATATATGATCGCTCAACTAAGGGGTTACCATCCCAACCTTCTTGAGAAGCTACTTGAAGACTAGGAATGACAAACTCCCATGGCCTAACCGCTTCTTGGCCATACACCATCTTGAATGGTGTGCAGTTAATGGCAACTTTATACACAGTACGATAAGCCCATAGAGCTGATGTAAGCTTTAAATCCCAATTTGTGCGATGAGCTTCCACCATTTTGGTTAAGATAGAGATTAAGGTCTTATTGGTGCTCTCAGCTTGGCCATTTGCTTGTGGATGATAAGGTGTGGACTTATGGTGAGCTATCATAAAGTTGGTAGTGAGTTCTTTTATTACTCCATTTATAAAATGAGTACCATTGTCACTCACAATCTCAAAGGGACAACCAAATCTTGTAATAATGTTCTCAAAGAGAAACTTGGCAGTTGACCTCGCATCGGCCTTACGTGTCGTCCTAGCTTCCGCCCACTTTGTCACATAGTCAGTGGCAACGATAATATATCGAGATTGAGTGCTACGAGCTGTCGGACTAATTGGGCCTACAAAGTCCAAACCCCATTTTTCAAATGGTTGAGTCACTTTAAAAGGATGTAAGGGCATCCTATCCTTTTGTTGTGTGATCTTGTAACGTTGGCATTCATCACATCCTTTTGCAAAAAGTGATGCATCCTTAAATAAGGTTGGCCACCAATAGCCTGATTGCAACACCTTTCTAGCTGTTAGTTCTCTTGAGAAATGTCCTCCGGCTATACCCATGTGGGCTTCTTGCAGTATGTATAAATACTCATCCTCACGGGCACAACGTCTAAGAATATCATCCTTCCCTAGCCTGTAGAGAGTTCCCGCAATGAGAGAGTAAGGTTCACATTCTTTTAACAGTTTTCGAGCTCTGTCTTTACGAAGCTCTTTGGGTGGAAAACCATTAACTAGAAAGTTCACAATCTTCTCACTCCATTCAAGTATGGTTTCGACTAGGAATAGAGAAGTATCAGGCAATTCATCATTGACTCTAGTAGGGGCTTCATAATTTGGTATGCGAGACAAATGATCATCCATGACATGTCTTTTACCAGGTCTCACCACAACGGTAAAATCAAACTCAAGGAGAATTAACAACCATCATGTAATTCTTCCCGTGGAACAAGGTTTATTTACTAGATACAATAAGGCTCGATGATCAACATAGAACACAAACTTGTTGGCCAGAAGGTAGTAGCAAAATTTCTTCACTGCATAAATCATATCTAAACCTTCTCGCTCTATAGTGGTGTAGTTTCTTTCGGCATCATTCAACTGACGACTTGCAAAGCTAATGGGGTAGTCCAGTTTATGTTCTCCTAGTTGAGCTAGAACACACCCAATAGCAAAGTTCGATGCATCAATATGCACATGAAAAATAACATTCCAATCGGGCACTCGTAGAATAGGAGCGCTAGTCAAGGTCTTTTTCAATGACTCATAGGCATGGTCACACTCCGCAGTCCATTGGAACTCAATAAGAAGCTTGTACAAAGGACGAGCTATCTCAGCAAAGTTTAAAATAAACCGTCGGTAATAACCAACATGGCCCATGAACCTTTGAGCTCCTTTATAATTTGTAGGTGGTGGTAATTCAACAATGGCTTTAATTTTGCTCTCATATGTGGAAATCCCATTTTTGGACACTAGATGCCCTAAAATGACTCCATGTTTAACCCAAAATTGGCATTTGAAAGGGTTTAAGGAGATGCGATACAATCTACACTTTTCGTAAGTATGATAGATGTTCTTTCCAAGAGGAATAAACACAAAGGTCATCTAAGAAAGCTTCACAAAACTCCCTCAAATATTCTCTAAAAGCAGTGTTTATTAATCTTTGAAAGGTAGCAGGGGCATTGGTTAAACCAAAAGCCATAACACGAAATGCGAACACTCCAAATTCGGTTATAAAGGCTGTTTTAGCTTGGTCCTCTAGCACAATTGTGATTTGATTGTAGCCAGAGTACCCATCTAAAAAGCTATAATCTTCCTTCCCTGCAACTCTTTCAAGCACGTGTTCTAAATATGGCAAGGGGTAATGGTCCCTCCTAGTGGTGGCATTGACCTTCTTGAGATCCACGCACACTCTGAGTTTCCCATTCTTTTTTGGCACAATCACTATTGGAGACACCCATTCTGAGTGCTCAATAGGGTATATAAATCCGCATTCCACAAGCTTTTCAATCTCTTCTTGAACGATTTTTGCATATTTAGGATTCATTGGGTAGGGTCGTTGCTGAACTGGTTTAGCCATGCTATTCATGGGGATTGTGTGTTGCACCACGGAGCGTGGAACACCTTTCATATCATGATAAGTCCAGGCAAATATATCCTTGAATTCCTTGAGAAGTTCTTTAAGTACACATTCCTCAGTCTCGGTCAGATCTTGGGCAATGAAGACAGGTTTAGACTCTTCTCCTGGGTATGCTAACTCTATTTCCTTAACTATCGTGGACCGTCATAGACTCCATTGCTCCCATCGATAGGTTTTCTTTGAGCCTTTGTATACACAACCTTACGTTCCTCTATGGTATAGGATTTAAAATGTTCAGGTGCAGGGTGTAAGTCTGTGGGGTCCTGTTGTTCTGTGGACTGTGATTTAACTTCTGATTCCTTTTGTTGTTGAGCTAACTCTTGATTTTGTCGTCTCCTTACGGTACGGCTCAACTTTGGCTTCTCTGTAGCCTCTAGTTGTGCGATGTCAATGGGTTGTGGACTACACCACATAACGCTTTGAAGGTATTCACCCCAGTTATCTACCAACTTTCGATGAGCATCACGTGCCCCTATATAATTAAGCCATTCTGTGGTAGATTTCTTTTCATTTATTCTAGCACGCACATTTGCTCGATATCGTCGCCTCTTATATCGCTTACTTTTCTTATTTAATTCTCGATTACGGTCGATTTCTAGTGAAGACTCACTAGATGAATCACTACTTGTGTCTTCTGCTCCCTTGGATAGATTATCATCTAGGTTACCACTGGGCCCTGAATGGTTTGTCCCCACATTTGCACTAAGATTTAATTCAGATTCTTCGTCCTCAGAGTCAATTTCAACTGATGATTCTGACCCCAAATCGTGTGGGCTATAGTCTTGTGAGGCGCTACTGGTTTCAATGCCAGTCAAACTTTCATCTTGTAGATCATCAGAAGCTATATGCCTTGCTTCCAGCATGTTTAAGGGTACAAGTGGTGGTATTTCATCCCCCTCAGGTGTTACCCAGGTTGTCCCCCTATTTCCCCAAGTGTCTATGGTTGCTGCTAGGTGGACCCAATCCACATTGTCCGACTCAGTCATCCCAAGTAGTACATCCATATAAGGAGAATATTCCCCAACATCAATGTCCGCTTTACACGTATAACAATACTGCAATGGGGCCGAGTGAACTGTGGTGTCAGATCTATGATCAATTATAAACCTGTTTCCTAGAGGATGTGCTTGATCCATCACAAGATCCACTCGAATGACAGAATCTTGGAACTGCAGGTAGACATGGTTTTTGACCAGTCATGCACCATTTTTGCTTCCCTCATGAAAGGACGTCCTAAGATCATCTCCGATGCCATAGTGTGTTTGGAGAAATCCATAACAATGAAGGTAATCCTTATTTTATGTCCAAAGACCTTCATCTTGAGATCTTCTAGCATCCCAATAGGTTTAACAATAGACCCATTGGCCATCTTCACTACTATGGTTGTGGTCACAAGGTGAGGTCTTCCCATAGTTTCCCAGCAATTTTTAGTCACAATGCTAACCCCAGCGCCACCATCAAGGATTCCCTTCACAGTTAATCCCTTAGTAGTGATTGGTATGGTCACATTGGATTCATCACCCTCAAAGTATTGTCCCAACTTGTTAACATGTATTCCTATAACAAGGTTCTCATCTAAGTTGGGTTGTGGATCTATGTATTCCTCCTCTATTGGCATCTCCCTAGCTCCATCCATATGTGCAAATTGTGGTAGCCCAAACTTCAATTCTCCATTGAGGAAGGCTCGAACAGCTGAGACTAGCTTAGGGTCTTTATATAGTTTGGACATGATGGTGGTTCTAACTTCTGAAGACATGAAATCCATCAATTTGGCAATGTTTAACGGCACCTTTTGGCCTTGAGTCCCTTGACGTGGGGAAGATGGGATCTCCATTTCTTCGATAGGATCAGGTAGTCCCTCTGTAAACATTCTTTCCATCAAGAAGTGAGTACGCCCACTTTCCCATGACTTTAAGTCACTTTCTTCTTGGATGACACTAGGTATGTCCAAGGGTCTATGGACTTGGTCAGGTTGTTTTTGCGTAGGGAACACGGTGTCTGTAATCTGGATCTTCCTACGTGCTGGTTCTAGATCCCTTTGGGTATCTTCTACCAAACTCCTTGATTGCTTGACTCGCTCAATCTCCTCTGTAGGGTTTGGGTAAGTTCCTATCTTCTTTTTGGATCCTGGCCATTGTGGCTCATGAAGATCTTCCTTGTTGGTTTCTATGTTAGTGGTCGTTTTGGTCTCCATGGTTTCACCTGAATCAGAATCTTCTTCAACGTCGTTCATATATACGGGGTCATCACCAGTCCTTATGTTGGTCTTTAAACTCGGGTCTGACTTCGTTGCTTTTTGCGATCTCTTTCTTCGTGTTTTCTTCTTTTTCTAAGATTAGGCAATTGATGCCGTGTCTCTTTCCTCAAGAATATAATTTTGTTTTTGGAGCATCGATCGTGTGAGTACGTTTACTGGTACCACATGTGTACTTTCTGATGGCTCCTCGGTAACTTCAATCAAGTTTAATGGTGTAATCTTCGGTGCATTTGGATTATTTGGACATTGGGCAATCAAATGATCTATGCCACATCGATTACACATGAGTATCGGCATTGTAGACGTGCTCGCTTGATTGGTTTGCATTAGTGTGCCGTTCTTTTGTAGCTTAATAGGACACTCGGCTACACGATGTGGACCTCCACACTCATAACATTGAAGAGGTGGTCTCTTAGCAGTGTAATTGATATTTTGGCCTCTTGTCGCAAGAGCAGCTACTTGATATACAGGTTTGACTTGTCCCCAATAGTCCTCCATGTAGTATTGTGGACTTTCTTCAAGCACATCCATCCCACTGGCAATATTAGGATCTATATCTTCCTCACAACCTTCCAAACAAGAAATAGATGACTCACAACCCACTTGATTCATAGAAGTGATTCTCGGATGTGGTGGTTGAGGACCTAACACTGGAGGTGGTAAGGGTGTTGTTTGAACAACATTCTGGGCCCTAGGGACCATGTGTTGTGACGTTTGTTCAAGAGGTGGGGCCGGCATCAATGTAGGCACTCGCGGTGTGTCTGTCCATGCTAAGGTTGGTCTATTGGCCATCGCGCGCTTAAATACTATGCAATCCTTAGCTTGATGACCATACCTCCCACCACAGGCATTGCAATTCCCATTGAATTTCACTCTAAAAGTAGGGCATTCACTGGTACTATGCGGACCATAGCATACTGAGGACCATTGTTGCTCCCTTCTTGGATACATATGAGTGTTTTGCGGAGCACGATTGTCTCTAAGACTCTCTTGAATAGCCTTGGTGAGATCTGCTAAAGTGATCTCAAATATCTTTGGATCCTTAGCAATAGGCTTTAGGGTCATTGACTGATGTCCTGATGCTTGCGAGCTAATAGATTTAGTCTCAACAGACACTCTTTCTCCTTGAATCATTAAATTATTCTCCAATTGGATCGCATTGGTGGTGACTGCTTCCCAAGTGGTCATACCTCTAATGACTAGGCCATTGTAGATATCCTCATGTCGTAACCCCCTAATGAATCTATCAAGCAATTGGTTATTGTTGAAGCGCTCATTTGGATTACATCGAGAATTCAAATGCTTCAAGCGACTAATAAAGTCTCTCACCGACTCTCCTTCCTCTTGTTGGGATTTCTGGAGCTGAGAGGCTACACCCCAAAGTACTCCCTCTCGTATGTATTCTTTTAAGAACAGTCTCCTAAGAGTAGGGTAAATCGTTTTTTCTTCCACCCTTAGGGTTCTATACCAATCCCCAGCCTTTCCACTTAAGGTTAGGCTTAAAGCATTGCTCTTATGTAGGTCATGGTGTTCTCCTAGAGAATTGCATATTTACTTCCCCACCCCCCTCATTTACATCATTAGCTCCATGTTCGGAGCGAGTGGCTCTACTAAAGGTTTCCTTCAGGCGGCTAAGCACGCTCGACCCGAATCGAGGACCCATGGCATGCATGTCTTGGCTCGAGCTATTGGGATTAGGCATTGGGAAACCCTCCATGACGTCGTAGTCAGAGGAAGAGTCACTAGCCGCTATGGGTCTTGGTTTGTACTACCTTGGGTCCCTGCCGAGGGTCCATAACCTAAAGTAGGTGGATATTGAGAACTCGTGTTAGTCGAAATTCTCTCTAGTTGCTCCGTCTCTAGCACACGACCAGAGTGCAGATGCATGTGCCTTTGGCACCCTACAAACGTCGGCGAATAACCTCGAAGGTTAACCGCTTACCTTTTTTAAGCGTCCGTGTTCACTCGTGTTTTTAACGTTTTTAATGTTTTTTAATGTTTAATTTTTTTGATTAAAGTGTGTGATAGTTCGAAACGAGCGTATCACTTAGAGGGTCGCTATGTGCTTTACAACACAATTTTTGGGCATCTGAAGTTCTGTTGGTCCTCAAAAAATCGATTTTTAGCTACGTGTGAAGCTAAAATTCGTAATTTTAAAAGGCGACTGAGGCCTAGGCCTGAGCGTGATCTTGGGCTTGGGTCTAGGCTTGGGTCTGGGCTTGGGCATGGGAGATATTTCTGATCCCGGTCCTACCTTTAAATTTTTGAATTTTTAATTTTTTTGAATTTTTTTTATTTTTTTAAAGGATAAGGTCGCCATGGCCTGCGCGAGAGCACACAAACACTCAATCTACCTACTTCTAATTATACCTACTGTTACACACTAACACACTCAATTAACTCTCACAGATCTACTTCCTACTTACTGTACACAGAAAACTAACTACCTTAATACACAGAGAATAAACACGGTACCTTTGAAAACTCCATTAACAAAGAAAACTAACAACCTTAATACACAGAGAATAAACACAGTACCTTTGAAAATTCGATTAACAAAAAAAACACACAGTATAACACCAAATCCCTCTTCTCAACACACACACACACACACTCCTTCCTTACCTTTCCTACAATAGAAATTGCACCACGAAGAAGCACAGAGTGCTACTCGAGCTTAATGCACCGCATTCCCCGGCAACGGCGCCAAAAATGTGCGCATATGTCGCACGTGTCAATGCAAGGAACTTGCCGATACACCGTGTGCGAGCCACAAATGGCTCCAAGCACACAACAGGCTAAACTAGTAAGCTCAAAGAAGGCGATGGTGTGTCACTCACCGCTCTACGCTTGCTTCGTGGAGGATTCCTCGCCGCAAAGAAGAAGGAGCCGCCACTTCGCCGCGCTCAACCGCTTCGCCGCCGCCGTGCCGTCGTCGCAATGCTCGATCGCACTCTCTCTCTCTCTCTCTCACGCATACACACACACACACACACACACAAGGAGATGAAGAAGAAGAAGATAGAGATGGAGCAAGAGCACTCTTCTATTGCACAAATGAGAGAATGAGTGAATTTTAGGTTTAGTTGACTTTTATATGAGCTCGCCCCATTCACACTTGGGCGCCCATGCTTAGCCAACTAATCCCTTGAATGTTCCAGTTAGAGTGCGCCTCTCATCGGCTATCACTCTTACCCTTTTCCTATTGGACCGACAAGCCCGGTACCTGACTCTACCAAATAAATAATACAATGTCCGCCGTAGGTTACAATGTCCGTCGTAGGTGATAGGGTGTCCGTGAGCCGTGAGGGTTAACAATATTTCTTGTTTCAGGATAGAAGGGATCTATTCAATAAGCTAAAAGGATTTACCTACTTTTGTAGAATAGATATCAAAAGTGGATATCATCATATAAGTATAGTGCCTCAAGACATTCATAAGAGGGCCTTTCGAACAACCTTTGGCCTATATGAATTCTTGGTACTCCCTTTTGGGCTGACCAATACACCAACTACCTTTAACCGAGTGATGGAGAGGCTCTTTAGACCTTATCAAATCTTCGTGAGAGTGTTCTTTGGCGACATTATTAAAAAGCGGATAGGCTCTAATACTCTCCAGTGCATCTCTTGTAGATGTTGGACGAGAGAGTGCCTAGTTTTGGAGCAACCATTGCACTCTTCCTTTGGATGGTTCATGTTCCAGGTGGTCATCCAGGGCGGACATCGCCTCCAACGAACTCGAGTCTTGAAATGGTACGTCCTAACTCAAGGTCTAGATTAGTTTTTTATGAGCTTAAATATAGCCTTCTATTCGTTATTTGCAGGCATGGTCCTCATACAACTTTGGAGGTGCCGGTCCATCTACCCAGGTTTCTCCACCTGTGGTAGATCCAGATCTCTAGCATGTATTGTCCTTACATGAGGACTACATGCGTTTGACATAGGAATTGTTTGGTCGGTGCTACACTCCACCTCAACTTGTAGTGTACGATCTTTCTCAGCAAACCACACCATGGGAGAGCCAGGGAGGGACATAACAACCCACCGGAAACACCTCCTTCTACCCTCCCTTCTTAACGACCCACCCCCCATCTGTCGCATGGACGCACCCCCCTCGAATCACAAGTCCCCACACCACTCCATTCGATTCCTGCTTTGGCCGAGTCTCGTGGACAGTCTACAGGTCGTTGATGAGCATCTTCTAGTAGCACATGATGATGTTTGTCTCTGGGTAGTGAGCATAGGCGGAGTGGCAGGGGATCCTTGTTTTGGTGATGGGGGGGGGGGATAGACTCACCTGTTTTGGAGTGTTCCGCTCCAACCATAGAGGACGAGGACACTGACGTGCCCATACCAGACACACATGGGCAATACTACATTGAAAAAATTTGGTGGCGAGGTTGACTTTGGGACTGCACAGGGCATAGCATTTCGATTCCATGTGTAGATTCTTATACACTCGATGTATAAGAATTGCTTTGTAAATTTCTAGGACGATGTGCCCGATCATGCGCGCTACATAGAGGAAGCGTTGCATACTCGATTTCCAAATGTCCTCGACCAATGTTTCTCAACACACTAGCTCGAGGGGTATATCAAAACATTCAAAAAAAAAAAGCAATCAAGTGTACAATGTGCAACAATCAACCAAGTCACAAATCGGGTCAGGAACTATCGTGGTGGGAACATGGCATATGTAGAGTGGGAGTGAGCGATGCAAGAAAAGATTGAGAAAGCTACAATGGTCTCATCCCATAGACAAGAAAAAGAAGCTTGGGCTAGGTCAACTCCCACACACTATGCTTTGCGAGGCAAAGAAGCCTAGAAAGATAAATAGGGACAATTACCCTATGTGGGCTTACAAGATGTAACATGTCCTTGTGTCAAAGGACGTTCGGAACATTGTGCAGGGCATTGATGTACATCTTAGTTCTGTGGATACAAGCGATGCTAAGGATGTTGCAGGTTTTGCTGCAAGGATTGCTGCTGTTAAAACTATTTTGCCAACGGTTGAGCAAGCTTGTTGGGATATAACAGATGTGCAAGCTCATGCATTGATCGCATTGTCTGTGAAACGACATCTATTTGATATGCTTGCACAAAATCACTTGTACTTGAATCTTGAAAAGAGTTCATTTTTCCAATCTGAAATTGATATTTGGGACACATCGTATCGGGTAAGGGAATACATGTAGACCCCAAGAAAATTGAAGCCATTCACTCATGGCCTAGACCCAAAAACTTGCATGAGCTACGTTCTTTCATCGGTCTTTGTAGCTATTATAGGAAATTTGTTCATAAATTTGCTTACAAGTCACATTATTTGACTCTTCTGTTGAAGAAAAACACACCCTTATGAATGGATTGATTTACAAGAAAGCTCATTTAATGCACTTAAACATGCTTTGACTAATGCACATGTATTGCAACTGCCTGATTTTGAAAGACCAAATGTCATTAATGACGTTTCTTTCCGTTTAGACCTACCTACACATTGACACATTCACAATGCATTTCACATTAGTCTTGAAAGACCATTCAAACGACCCCTACCCACACATCACATTTATGAAAACCCACCTTCACTTGTGGACCTAGAAGAACAACTCATCCCTTCAAAAATAGTTTGTCATAATAACTAATATCTAATTCTCCTAAATGATTTTCTCATTAAAATTGATCATTTAATATAAGGAAGTACCAGGTGAGAAAAAGCTAGAATATTGGTAAGGCTAGTAGAGCGGTCTCAATAGGGATCCAAAGGAGGGAAAATAGGGATCCAAAGAGGGACCATCTGCAAAAGAGCAATGTGCATCAATGGGCTTCAAAGACCCTAAGGTTCAGCCCATTAAGACTTCCAAAAGGCTTAGGTTCCAAAATTAAATGAAATACTCAATGGCCAAGCCTTAGGGAAAATTTGGATGCTTGTGGGAAGACTCAAAAGTCTTCCCACATCCCTATCATGGAGGGGGCGAGCCATTTTTGAGGGGATGAGAGAGAAACACACACACACACACTCTTCCAAGCTCCCTTTACACAAAGGGCATAGTGGACACATGCCAGCTTCCTAGCCCAGTTGCCCCCAAGGTGCATTCAAATCCTACTCCAAGCTTGTGAGAAGGGAGGCCTACACCAACAACTCTTGGCTTTGTGATGCAAATCCAACCAAGAGCCAAGCTTCAATGCATGCTTATATCCTCTACCATGCTAATTGATAAGCTATTAAGAGTGATTATGTGAGGAGAAATACTTCTTTCTGGTAAGAATACTTCTTCTTCCTCTTGATCTACTCTCATACCCCGCTAGCTCTCACCATCTTCGAAGTTGTGTGAGGTCTTGGATCTGAGACCGTGTGGGCTTCTGCCGCCCATATCGAAGCAAGGGCCTTGCCTAGCACTGTGTGCGAGCCACAAATGGCTCCAAGCATGTAACTAGCCTAAACTAGTAAGCTCAAAGATGGCGATGGTGTGTCACTCATTGCTCTACGCTTGCTGTCGTGGAGGATTCCTCACCGCGAAGAAGAAGGAGTCGCCGCTGCGCCGCGCTCAACCGCTTCGCCGCGGCCGTGCCGTTGTCACAATGCTCGATCACTCTCTCTCTCTCTCTCACGTGCACACACACACACACACACACACACACACACACACACACACACACACACACACAAGGAGATGAAGAAGAAGAGGATGTGGATGGAGCAAGAGCACTCTTCAATTGCACAAATGAAAGAATGAATGATTTTTAGATTTAGGTGACTTTTATATAAGCTCGCCCCATTCACACTTGAGCGCCCATACTTAGCCAACTAACCCTTGAATTTTCCTGTTAGAGTGCACCTCTCATCGACGATCACTCTTACCCTTTTCCTATTGGACCGACAAGCCCGGCCCATGACTACTAGAAGAGGACGCCAGTGGTTAACATGCCCCCCTTCCTGATGTAGATTCCATCCTTGGAATATAACAGTGCAGCATCGGGATCCACGATAGAAGTACCTGTGTTAGAAGAAAAACAACATTGTGAAAGCTCAAAGGCAGCATGTACAGGTGTGCAATAAGTGAGATGCATACACGATATTCTAGGAAATGCAAAAACAAATTCATGCATTGTAACATTGCCAACTAAAACAAGCGTAGTAATGCAATTGAGTTAGGGTCTATTAGGTCGACTCTAGGAGAAGTACAAAAGAGCTAAGGCTAAAGTAAGTACTAGATTGACCAACGTTAGTAAAAAAATTTAACTAAAGAGTAGTTAACCCTAGGAATGCTCGTCAGGTTCTAAGGACTAGTGGTCTTGTCACTTATACCACTTAAGTGCGATCCACATAAAATACAAGGAAGTCTGTGCTATTTGCTTTCTCTTTTTTTTTTTCTTTTTTGTTGGAATCATAGTTGCTACAAGTAGCTGGGGGACTCGAGGCCTCAAATACTAGCAGCTGGGAGACTCAAGGTCTCAAATACCAGCTTGAGCATAAACTATCCAGGAGACTCGAGGTCTCAAATACCAGCTTAACACATGGGCTTCCATAACACAAGTCACACTTAGGTGGAATAAACTAGAGAGAACTATATCCTCATAGCTTAAAACATTCCTATAGTTACTACAATTAATAGACTATTTTGGAATTAAAGTCAGCAATTAAGTGGCTTAGTTTAACTTAAGGTCCTGATACCTACTTAAAGCCAACTAATATACCAAACTCAAAGAGAAGAACAAGGTACTAGAAGTTTGAAAAAATTATAGCATCTAAATTGGCAATGTCACAACTTCATAAATTTTATGCATTGTTAGAATTCAAATGACAAGATTCAAACATGTAAATGTAGAAGCATAGATAAAAGGAAGTAGTACACCTGATATAATACAGAAAATCCGTTGTAACATATAAACATCCATTGCCGTTGTCCTTCAAAGGCATCATTATGTAGTCACAAACTGCACAATAGTCACCACCAAACATCCACCTTCCAGAGGCACATCAGTGGGAAAAGGTACCAACACTTATTGAACACGATTAAAAAACATAAAGAACCCTAACCTAATTATTTGCACCCCTCCTAGAGAGTCAAGGAATAGGATATTATAGAGAAACCCCTATCCTCGTTGTCGACAAAAACAAAGTCATCATCCGTGAGACCATATGTGCCATCCAAGTAATCATGTAAATCTTCTCGTTCATCAGAGGCACCAATGTTTACTAAGAACTTCATTAGACGCCTATAGTCATCTTGGTCAAAAGGGTAGGCTTCTGCAATGGGAGAAAAGCTCTCTACTAAGTATGGATCAGTCGTGGTCAAGAGACGTATCAGCCGTTCTAACTCCTCGAAATTCCTCTCACATGCTAACGTACCTATCAAATCCCATTCACAGGCAAGCACCGGAAAGACCATGTGAAACACTTCTGAAAAGTAACGAGGGTACCTCTCACCCAAGGCAGGAGTGGATGACTCTAGCATACTAGCCATATCTGTACACATAGATAGATGATGGTTAGAGTGCAAATATTACAAGGGTCGTGTTCTTGTGCATAATGTGTTTTTATGATTTTGTGTTATGTATAGAACTTGTAAGTTTCCACATTATTGTTTGGTGGCTCTTTCTCTTTTACTTTTTTATCTTGTTTTTGTGAGTATAAGGCTTTTTATATACATTCCCTAGGATTGGAGATTGAGAGGTCGGGAGGAAGGTTGAGAGGGAAGCAAGTGAATGATGGATGTCAACAAACACTCCCCCCTTCCTTGGGTAGATCATACCTTTTGGAAAGATGTCGTCACCTTTTGAAACCAATTGTTCCAAGTAGTTATGGGTGAAGGCTTTAACCAATAGTTTTCGATCGCCTATGCGTTTCATCTAGTTGCAAGGGTGGTAAGGTACTCTCCCATGATTTTATTTGCAACGTTGTTGTAGGTGGTGAACTTACAACGGGAGGTGCAAACTCTTCCTGTTTGTATAAATATGTACAATGGTGGGTGGAGGTTGTGTCAAAGCTTCTATTTTTGTATAGAAGCTACATGAAGAGCAAGAAGCTTCATTTGACTTCCCTGTTCCTGAGCTAGGTGGAACAAATCGTTCTTTCTTCGGTACTCAAACTAGCTCTCGAGCGGGTGTGTAGCATTCCGTGATTTTTTCCTTTTCACGATCTTCAATTCATTTTGGAGCCATAGGATTCGGCTCACATGGGCCAGGTGACAAGTAAGAGCACAATTTACGTTTTGGCACCCAGATTTGATCATTTCCTTCATAGTAGCCTTGGGCTTCCAATAGCTTTTTAGGAATCCAACGCAACGTTTCTTTACATTTCTTGGGGCGAGTGGGACGTCTCTTACCAGGCTCCTATCTTTTAGCACTATCTATGGTCGCTAAAGAAGCTTTAAGGACCCACTTGTATGTTTTCTTTGTTATATTGGGATGGGTCTTGTGTGTCTCAAGCTTTATTTCAACTACATCAGTTGAAGCTCTAAGGAGTTGGGCTATGGGGACATATGGTTCAATCTCTTGGACATGCAATGTTTTGGGTTTTATTTCCTTAAGAGGCAATATCTCATGGACTATGACTTGAGTGGCAGGGCTAAGAGTTGGTTTCTGCGTTGTGACACCCTCTGTCCCCCAATCAATAGTGCATTTGGTGGCTATCATCTATGTGCGTCCTAGGTTTATATTACCCTCCATAGTTCCAACAGGCATGACCAAAAAGTCTTGAGCTACAACCCCATTTTTATAACTGACAAAAGTGTGCTAGATTTCAAAAACCGCAGTTTTTTTCTTGTTGACACCCTTGACTTGGATAATACTTTCAGATAGAGGTAGATTCCCTAACTGACACCACACCCCATATGATAGCAGATTATATTTAGCACCTGTGTTCAATAAGGCATTATATAGCGGTTTTCCATAAGCGTTGTTTAGCTCAATAGGGTATTGTACAGGTGTGTCAGAGTCCAACCAATCCTCGTTGATTTTAACGTGGAATACATGTGTAACTCCATGGTTAGCCTCTCGTTGGCGTCTTATGCGTTATTGTCGCTCCTTAGCCTCAGCTTGAGTTTGTATCTTCTTCAATTCTGTTTGTGCCTTGGCTGCCTTTTTTTTATGGATGGCACGTAGCTCCTCTTGGCTTAAAGGATCATAATATCTTTTAAATTTGCTCCCATTGAGGAATTCAATGGTTTCAAATCCATCAAGAGTCTCCACACGAATGGTTCCTTGTGGGGTGATCTCACATACTCTATATGGTCCTTTTCTCGCATATTTCAACTTTTTCTTTTTGTTACACACTCCATACATAAGGACTTTATCACAACATTGATATCTTTGTTCTTTAGATGACGGTCAAACCATTTCTTCCTCTATCTTTCTCCACAAGTGCATTTTGCACAACTAATTGCCTCTCTTCATCTAGCCTTTGAAGGATATATAATCGCTCAACTAAGGGGTTACTATCCCAACCTTTTTGAGAAGCTACTCGAAGACTAGGAGCGACAAACTCCCATGGCATAACCGCTTCTTGGCCATTCACCATCTTAAACAGTGTGCAGTTAATGGCAACTTTGTACGCAGTACGATAAGCCCATAAAGCTGAAGTCAACTTTAAAACCCAATCTGTGCGATGAGCTTCCACCGTTTTGGTCAAGATAGAGATTAAGGTCTTGTGGGTGCTCTTAGCTTGGCCATTTGCTTGTGGATAATAAGGTGTGGACTTATGGTGAGCTATCATAAAGTTGATAGTGAGTTCTTTTATTACTCCATTTATAAAATGAGTACCATTGCCACTCACAATCTCAAAGGGATAACCAAATCTTGTAATAATGTTCTCAAAGAGAAACTTGGCAGTTGACCTCGCATCAGCCTTACATGTCTCCCTGGCTTCCGCCCACTTTGTCACATAGTCAGTGGCAACAATAATATAACGAGATTGAGTGCTACGAGCTGCCGGACTAATTGGGCCTACAAAGTCCAAACCCCATTTTTGAAATGGTTGAGTCACTTTAATAGGATGTAAGGGCATCCTATCCTTTTGTTGCGTGATCTTGTAATGTTAGCATTCATCATATTCTTTTGCAAAAAGTGATGCATCCTTGAATAAGGTAGGCCACCAATAGCCTGATTGCAACACCTTTCTAGCTGTTCGTTCCCCTGAGAAATGTCCTCCGGATATACCCATGTGGGCTTCTTGTAGTATGTATAAATACTCATCCTCACGGGCACAACGTCTAAGAATATCATGCTTTCTAGCCTGTAGAGACTTCTTGCAATGAGAGAGTAAGGTTCACATTCTTTTAATAGTTCTCGAGCTATGTCCTTACGAAGCTCTTTGGGTGGAAAACCATTAACTAGAAAGTTCACAATCTTCTCACTCCATTCAGGTATGGTTTCGACTAGGAATAGAGAAGTATCGGGCAACTCATCATCGACTCCAGTAGGGGCTTCACCATTGGGTATGCGAGACAAATGATCCGCCATGATATGTCTTTTACTAGGTCTAAAATCAAACTCAAGGAGAATTAACAACCATCGTGTAATTCTTCCCGTGGAACAAGGTTTATTTACTAGATACAACAAGGCTTGATGATCAACATAGAAAACAAACTTGTTGGCCAGAAGGTAGTAGCGAGATTTCTTCACTGCATAAATTATACCTAAACCTTCTTGCTCTATAGTGGTATAGTTTCTCTTCGCATCATTCAATTGACGATTGCAAAGCTAATGGGATAGTCCAGTGTATGTTCTCCTGGTTGAGCTAGAACAAACAAGCTTTTCCCAAGCCTTTCAATCTCTTCTTGAACGATCTTTGCATATTTAGGATTCATTAGGTAGGGTCGTTTTGCTGAACTGGTTAGCCATGCTATTCATGGGGATTGTGTGTTGCACCACGGAAGGTGGAACACCTTTTATATCATGATATGTCCAGGAATATATATCCCTGAATTCCTTGAGATGTTCTTTAAGTACACACTCCTCAGTCTCTGTCAGATCTTGGGCAATGAAAACAGGTTTGGACTCTTCTACTTGGTCTGCTAACTCTATTTCCTTAACTATCGCTGGACCGACATAGACTCCATTGCTCCCATCAATAGGTTTTCTTTGAGCCTTTGTATACACAACCTTAAGTTCCTCTGTGGTATAGGATTTGAAATCTTCAGGTGAGGTGCAGGCTGTAAGTCTGTGGGGTCCTCTTGTTCTGTGGACTGTGATTTCACTCCGATTCCTTTTGTTGTTGAGCTAAGTCTCGATTTTGTCATCTCCTTACAGTACGGCTCAACTTTGGCTTCTCTGTAGCCTCTGTTGTACGATATCAATGGGTTGTGGACTACACCACATAATGCTTTGAAGGTATTCACCCTAGTTATCCACCAACTTCTGATGAGTATCACATGCCCCTATAAAATTAAGCCATTCCGCGACCACGGTAGATTTCTTTTCATTTATTCTAGCACGCACATTTGCTCGATATCGTTGCCTCTTATATCTCTTACTCTTCTTGTCTAATTTTCGATTATGGCGGATCTCTAGTGAAGAGTCACTAGATGAATCGCTACTTGTGTCTTCTGCTCCCTTGGATAGATTGTCATCTGGGGTATCACTGGGCCCTGAATGGTTTGTCCCCACATTTGCACTAAGATTTAACTCAGATTCTTCGTCCTCAGAGTCAATTTCAATTGATGATTTTGACCCCAAATTGTGTGGGCTATAGTTTTGTGAGACGCTACTGGTTCCAATGCCAATCAAACCTTCATCTTGTAGGTCATCAGAAGCTATATGCATTGCTTCTAGCATATTTAAGGGCATGAGTGGTGGCATTTCATCCCCCTTAGGTGTTACCCAGGTTGTCCCCCTATTTCCCCAAGTGTCTATGGTTGGTGCTAGGTGGACCCAATCCACATTGTCCGACTCAATCATCCCAGGTAGTACATCCATATAAGGAGAATCTTCCCCAGCATCAGTGTCCGCTTTACACGATGTAACAATACTGCAATGGGGCCGAGTGAACTGTGGTGTCAGATCTATGATCAATTATACACCTTTTTCCTAGGGGATGTGCTTGATCAGTTACAAGATCTGACAGAATCTTGGAACTACAAGTAGACATGGTCTTTAGAACAGTCATGCACCATTTTTGCTTCCCTTATGAAAGGACGTCATAAGATCATCTCCGATGCCATAGTGTGCTTGGAGAAATCCATAACAATGAAGGTAATTCTGATCTTATGTCCAAAGACCTTGATCTTGAGATCTTCTAGTGATAGCCGTTTTTCGGCTCTCCATAATTTCCATACTAAGTTACTCCACCCTACCAAATTCACCCAAACGCTATGGCTATCCCTAACATTTCACTGTACATAGGCGTGTGTGAGCTAGGGGGCTTTTCCCATATCTTCTTAAAAAACCCTCAGCTAGCTAGTCACTGGGCTAGGTGAGCCAAAAAAAAAAAAAAAAAAAAGTATATTATGGCCTCTTTGTGTGTAAATATTTCATTGTATATATGGCCTAAATATAGGGATTTTTTATAATTATTTTGGTATTTTATTTAAATATTTCTACTTAGGTGTGTGTTTTATTAAACCTATGTACACCTTCTTTCATCCTCTTACGCCATAATTATATTTTTTGCCAATATGTACATACTCTAACCTCATATTTTTCCTTTATACAAATCACTCCCACATTTTCACCCTCACCCTCGTGAAAACAAAAAATTGATTTCTACTCATTGGTTACTTTTATTATATTATTTACTTGCATACCTTTTCCTCTTTCACCCAAAATAATTCAAGGAGGGACCATATCATATGATTCCAATATCTTTCCATATCCATAACTCCTCCATATTTTTATTATTATTTTTACTCATTATTCTAACACCATGTGCTCATTGAGCTAAAGTCCATGAATAGTCCATACACTAGTCCCACCATGTATATATTTCTTATTTCACCAATAATCCTCCTCCATGCATGGGTCAAGGGCAACTTGAATGCTTTGTATTATAATATGACAAAGGAGGGGCTCACTCTTGGATGCATTGTACAAATTCAACAAAGGAGGGGGCCACTAAAAGACTTTTGCAGGCATAAAAAACAGGTTTTTTGGTGAGAATTTTGGCACCTATCTCCACTCCGAATTTGGAGCGGTGGTCAAAAGAGAAAATGTAGCCCACGCTCTGAATAATCACCTCAAATTTTTTCATGATTTTTGGAGCTACCAACGGTGAGCTATGATTTTTTGAGTGGACCCCAGTCTGCCCACTTTTCTCACAAGTAGCCCTTAGTCTTCTCTCACCCTTCCACACACCTACTCACTCTTACACATCCCTCCCTCTCCTTCCCTCACTCAAACCTGCAATTTCCATGGCTTCTCCCACCCTCTTCACCATTACCCTTCTCTCTCATCCCTATAGTTCTTTTATGAACCTCTACATACATACACCCTCTCCATGTCTCTCTCTATTGCTTCTATGTTACAATTTCATTTACCTCTCCTAAAAATATCTAAAATTCAGCATCTTAACCATGATAACTTCTGCAAATTGAGGATTTTTCATCAACAAATCCTCTTTTCATCGTGGTGATCAACCGTGGCGGGGGCGTAAAGAAGCGAAGAAGAAGAAGAAGACCAAAGGTCATTTTTTCCACAATCTACACAAGGGTGAGTTCAAGCTTCTTCAAAGCTTCACCATCTCAATGATTCTCTTTTAATTCATCCCTCTTCCTTCATCAAATCAACTCACTCTACCCATTGTAAATGTAACATTAACTTTCTAGTGATTACTAACGACTAACATACTAACACAAAATAGCATTGACCTAACCATAAAAGACACCTCACCTCAAGACATGTACAAAGTAACTCTCTGTCTCTCTCTCTCTCTCTCTCTCCTTACTTACTTTCACCTTATCTACCATCAATAATGCTCTCTTTTGAGCCCATACCAATGACTCAAGCAGACAAAGAAGGCCCGCAATGTTTTGATATTCAAAAAAATCATAATCCTGATTTGTTAGCTTGTAAATTAGGATTTCCGATAATCTTTATGAGGGGTCTCCAACCTATAAATAGACCTCGCTCCTTCTTGTAAAACAACCTCCAATATCTCACATAGCACCCCAACACTCTATGCGTGAGGAGAGACTTAGGTGTAGCAACCACTTGTGACCTTCACTCTTGGTGTGAGAGAAGCCTTCAAGCTACACATTGTAAGTGAGAGAGCGTGAGTTTCACAAATCTCAAAACCACTATTGTATATGCTCCTTCATCATCAATAAATTGAGGTTTGGTGCATCAAAGGCGTGATTCGACGTTCAAATCTTCATCCTTCCATTTGTGCAATACGGTTCGGGGAATTCAAGGTGACTTGTGTATTTTGAGTTTTTATTGGTTGATCTTGATTTTAGAAAGTGTTTTAGTGTGTTTTTCATTGCCATTTTTTTGTCCATTGTAAGAGGGTATTGTGGTGAGAGGTCTCCCACACCCTAAGACAGTGTGTGTGTGTTTTGGCTATGTTTAGCAATCACTAAGCATTGAGTGAGTTTTGTACAAGTTCTATGATAGCATCATAACGAACCATCTCCATTTGCAAGTCACAAATAAGGTATCACGCAAGATCCTTTCCTCTCTCTCTTCCCTTTGCTCTAGCTCTCTTTCGTCCATTTCATGTGCGTCTCGGTGTGAGGTTGCTTGTGTGTGTTGTGTGGTGCATCTTCTTGGTTGTGCCAAAATCTCTCTTGCGTCCTAGTTCGCATACCATAACTAGGTGGTGCCCCTATCATGTTTGGGTTTGGCTGTGGGTTTGTTGTTGTGTTGTGCTTGTGGTTGCCCCAGCCCCAATTGAGCAGCACGGGAGCCTTGAGGGGTGTTTAGAGGTCGCCTCTCTTGTTGCCCGCCCCGGACCGCCTCAATTTTGGTGCCCCCACGGAGGACAGGCTTGTGTATGTTTTGTGTAGGCTCAACCTTTAGCATAATCAAGTAGCTTGCATGAATCACGAGAATTTGTATGATCCCTTCATTCCCATTGCAAGGCAAAAGGTACACATAATTGTTAGTACTAAGTTGCAATTTCAACATGTAATTCGTAGAATTTTAGGTCCTCTTAGGTTGGCAGAGATAAACGCATTAGTAAATCCTTTTATTTTGCCTCTCATTAGGTACGACCTTAGTTTAGACGTCTATATTTTTGTTTTGTTTTAAGCATAAGGTCATGCATAGACAATGGATAATGGCCCAAGAATAGAGGTTTTCCCCTTTCATTTCACTCCACACATTAGAATAAACATTGCAATTAGTAGAAAAATCCATTTTCAACAACGCATGGTGTTCATGTTTGGTGCCCAAAGAGTAGGAGAAATTCTCGCGTCACCAAACCCTGTCATCCTACCTCTCATTGATTATCATAGGTCATTTGATGTGAATATTTTTATTTTGTTGTAGAATAGATTGCAATTTAGAGAATATTATTGTGTAGATCTTTTAAAGAAAGAAAAAACAAAACGCTTCACTTTGAAATCAATTCAATGGAGAACCAACGCCAAATGTCTGGATATCCTCTTTTCTTTGGAGAGCCTGGAGAGGATGCAGAATTATTTTTGGCAAATTTCAAGATGTCTTGTCGTATCAAGAGGATAGTAACTGATCAAGAACGTGTAGAAATGTTTGAGGTAGTCCTTAGGAAAGATGCTAGCACTTGGTTTGACTCTTTGCCTGAGGAAGTTAAAGAAAATTACATGGAAGTTGTCAGTCATTTCAAGAGATACTTCTTTGATCCCCAAAACACTCAAAAGCTATGGCAAGACATTGTTTCTCATAAGCAAAAAGACTTAGATAACTACTACTTGTACAAGCAAGAGTTTCTACGTCTTTGGGTTGTATGGGTGAGAAATGTTGCTAACCTTGGTGATGGTGCAGAGTTCCTAAAGAAGGAGAGGTTCATAGCCGGACTCTTTTCTGACCTTAAGGTAAAAGTTGAGGCGGGTGCACCTGCTACCTTTGATGCAGCTGAAACTAGGGCTGCTGAGAAATATAGGAAACTCAAGTGCTTAAGGGGGGAGGTTCCAATAGAAGGTCCTAGACCCAAAGGTAAGTCACAAGCATCAACATGTAAGGAGCTTCCTGAGGTAACGGCGGAAGTGATTGAGAAGTTAAATGAATCTTTAAGCAGCTTGTCGATTCACCTTGCACAAGCTGTAGGTCCAAAGGGACAAGCAAAGAAGTCTGAAGAGCGAGACCCACGACCTAGGAGAGTCTTGCAATGTTGGAATTGCGGTGAGTCTGGACATGGGATGTATAATTGTCCTTGGCCCCGTGGGGAGCCAGGGAGACCTAACTTGAATTACCCAGTGATGAAAGCAGGTGAAGGAAGTAGTCAGCAACCACGGCTTATACAAAGGCCAAATGGAGCAAGACCACCTCCACAAGGAGTGGAAGCAGTTCCACCTTTGCCAGACCCAAACGTGCATGTGGTAGAGGTGACAAATTCAAGAGAGGTTGACATGGAAGCAAATGGCATTAAGCGTGGCCGAGGGAAAGGTAAGGAGAAAGAAGGAGTTACATCACAAAGTGACCATGGACGAGAAAAGAAGTCAAAGGAGACCAAGGAAGCTAAGAGGACTCGACGTCATATCAACCTCCAAGACTTTCCTCTTGGACATGGAATGGCTCCATACAACCTGTTGGAAGACATGAGAGGTAAGGGTCCTGATATCTCATGGCCTCAATTTCTTGCATTATGTCCACAAGTTAGGAGGGATTTAACAAGGGCAGTTAGCACTAGGAGAAGGGCAAAAGAGAGTGTGCCTGTTGTAAAAATTGCACAAGCTGAAATGAATGAGGACATTACACCTGTGCTAGATTGTTACATAAAAGGGAGATTGGTTAGGAAAGGTCTAGTGGATGGGGGTGCACAAATTTGTATCATGACAGAGGGACTCATGCAAAAACTAGGCATGCACATCCATGAGACACCTGAAATTAAGGTCAAGATGGCAAACAATAGCAAGGCTAGGTGCGTAGGCATTTGTAAAAATGTTTTTGTGGAGGCCTTTGGCATTAAGAAGGCAGTGGATTTCTATGTCATGTCTACCAAAGGAAATGGTTACCCATTTATCCTAGGGAGACCATGGCTAATGAAAATGCGAGCTTTGCAGGATTGGGAGAGTGGAAAGCTAATTTGCAGGAACGACAATCATAAGAAGGTTGTCTTTGACATGAAGGAGCAACGCCAAGAGGAGCTCCATGAAGAATCATCTCAAAGTGAGACGGAAGAAGGTTGGACCGATAACACTTCAGAAGAAGAAAGTAGCGGCAGCATTACTGAAGAGGAGTCTTCCATCGAAGTCATGGGGGTAAGGTTTAAGCCAAGCAACCAAGAGACCTCTTGTCAAGGCTTGGAGGAGGTAGGTCCTCAAGAGAACCAAAAAGTGGAAGATGAAAGAATGCTAGAAGGTATGCTATCTACAACACTTACAAAGGATGAAAGAGAGGAGTTCAAATGTGTGCTAAGGAAATTTCCTAGGCTTTTTGCTAAAGACTACACCGATGTGCGTGGAGTAGTTGCTGTTCAACACAAGATTGAGTTGAAGCTAGAGGCCACACCTAAGGCTCAGAAGCTACGAAGGTTAGGAGTCATCAAGGAGCAGGCTTTACTCAAGGAGGTAAGAAAGCTTCTAGCAGTAGGTTTCATTTATCCAGTGGAGAATTCAGAGTGGGTCTCTCCCGTTGTTGTCACTCCTAAGAAAAACGGAAAGTGGAGGGTGTGTGTGGATTACCGTCCACTCAATGAGGCAACAAAAAGAGATCACTTTCCCCTCCCATTTCAAGATGAGATACTAAATGAGGTAGCTGGTCATGAGAATTACACTGTGTGTGATGGCTACTCAGGCTACTTTCAAATAGGTATCGCATTGGAAGATCAATTGAAAACAACCTTTATCACTCCTTGGGGTTGTTATGCTTTTAGAGTCATGCCATTTGGTCTGACAAATGCTCCTGCAACATTCCAACGTTTCATGAACATGGTGTTTCAAGCATTCTTTGGAAAGTCAATTAGGGTGTTCATTGATGATTTCTGCATTTATAGCTCAAAATCATTGCATCTACAAAGGGTAGAAGAAGGTTTAAAGAAGCTCTACGACATGGGAGGTCAACTCAACCCCGACAAGTGCCACATAGGTGAGGATGAAGTGATCTTGCTCGGTCACAAGGTTTCCTATAAAGGCATTGAGGTGGATCCTTCAAAAGCAAAGGCTCTTATTGAGCTCCCATCACCAAAGAGTCTTAAGGAGGTTATCTCTTTTATTCAGAAGGTGAAGTATATGTCACGCTTCATTCACTTAGCCTCGGAGTTGCTTCATCCTTTGCAAAAGTTGACACAACAAGTAGAATTTGCATGGTCTGATGAGCTTGAAGAGTATTTTTGTAACATTAAAGTCATTTTGTTAGAGCTACCAACACTCATGCCTCCTTGTTGACACAACAAGTAGAATTTGCATGGTCTGATGAGCTTGAAGAGTATTTTTGTAACATTAAAGTCATTTTGTCAGAGCTACCAACACTCATGCCTCCTTGTTGGGAGTACACATTCTTTGTTAGCTCTAGTGTTGGAAGGGAAACAATTGGTGCTGTGTTGCTACAACAAGATCCCCACAGTACAAGGATGCGACCCATCTACTTTGCTAGTAGGGTCATGAATGCTTTGGAGAGAGACTACACAGAAGCAGAACTCATGATGCTTTCTCTCATGTTTGCGGTGAGAAAGTTTAGATCCTACCTGCTACCAAAACCTTTTGTAATTCTCACTGCAGAAAATTTGTTCCCTTGGGTGTCCTCTCAAATGAATCTTAGTACTAGGATCTCAAAGTGGATTATGGAGTTGTAAGAGTTTCAATACTCTTTCAAGGTAGAAGATAGTGTGCGTGCACAATTGGCAGGGATTCTCACTTATAGGGTACATGAGAAGGAAATTAAAGTGCCTCAAGTAAAGACCCTACCATTGCCACCACCAAAAAGTATTCCCAATGCTTTTACCTTGTTCTTTGATGGAGCTTTTCGACGAGCCACAGGGAAAGCAGGGGGAGGGCTAGTGTTGCTCAACTGAAGTGGAGAGGTGGTCATGAAAGAGAAGGTCAATCTACCAGGTTCAACTAGCAACAATGAAGCAGAATACGACACACTACTTCATGGTTTGAAGATGTGCATTGGCCAAGGGATAAAACGTCTCATGGTAAAGGGAGATGCACTTCTCATTGTTAAACAGATTTTAGGCATTTGGGCATGCAAGAATGAAAGCTTAAGGACAAAAGTTCATGCCATTCGTAAGATGTTTAATCAGTTTGAAGAAGTGCAACTATATCATATTCCGAGGAAACAAAATGAAGATGCCGATTTACTTGCACAACAAGCAGTTACATGTGTTCAAAGAGAAGTGCAGGTCATCATGGTGGCAGCAGCTGTCAAGCAACCGAGATACCAGGGATTGGAGTCATTGGCTCCCATTATCGGCTACATTTGGGAGGGTGAGTTTCCACAAGACTTCACGAAGGCTCAGAAGAGGAGACTCATGAAGAAGGCAAGTTTCTATCTCTTCCTAGAAGGCTCCCTCTATCAAAAAGGGAAGGATCAAGTGTGCAGAAGAGTACCAACTATCGAGGAAATTCCAGCCATTCTAAAAGGTTTGCATGAAGAGGCATGTGGTGGTCATTTTGCCCAAGAATCAACTGTGAAGAAGATTTTGCTTGCGGGGTATGTTTGGCCAAGCTTGCATGTGGACGTTCAACATTGGTGTAAAAGCTGTCACAATTGTCAGATAAATGGAAATAGAAGGTTGGTGCATGGCCCGAGGCAAATAGTTCTTGCAAATGGACCCTTTGAAAAGTGGGGCATTGATGCTATGGGTCCTCTGCCTAGGACAAAAAATGGTAAACTCTACATTCTAGTGGCTGTAGACTATATGACTAGGTGGGTGGAAGCTCAAAGTGTGGCAAGAGTTAATGAGAGGACAGTTAGCAAGTTTGTGTACACTCACATTTGTTGCAGATTTGGCACACCTTTGGAGACCGTTTCTGATAATGGTCCAGGATTTCGGAAGGGCTTGCTCACAGAAGTTTGTAATGAGCTTCACATTCTACATCGGCATAGCACACCCTACTATCCTCAATCAAATGGTTTGGTAGAGAGGGCTAATGGTGTCATTGCAGGAATCATTAGAAAGATGGTGCAAAACAAGACAAAATTATGGGATGACTTCTTGGATGGTGCCTTGTGGGCATATCGAACCACATATAGGGAAGCCACGGAGTTCACACCATTTCACTTGGTCTATGGTCAAGAGGCTTTGCAGCCTATCGAGCTCAACATTCCAACAATGCGACTTCATGGCAAAGGAGCACAAGATGATCAAGAGGTATGGATGGATCGACTTCTTACGTTAGTGGAGCTTGAGTGGAAAAGCGAAGCAGCATACGAGTCCTACAAGAGGAAAGCCACACAAGCGAAAGAAACGCACGACAAGAAACTGAAGGACAAAGGCATCAAGGAAGGAGAGCTTGTGCTAAGGTATGACAATCGACTTGACAATCGTTTTGATGCCAAGTTTGAAACTAGATGGCAAGGGCCATACATAGTCAAGAAGGCTTTCAATTCTAGTTACTATCAGCTTATGGACTTGAATGGTAAAGAGCACTCCAGGAAGGTAAACGGGTATCGCTTGAAGCCCTATTTGAGTCGCCTTCTACCAAAGGATCTACCAAAGATCTGTCCAAAGGCCGCTGTCTCATGTAAGTATTGTTACATGAAGCATGAGTGTAACTCCAGCCAAAATTCTGAGGGGCCAAACAATGAAGATCTCGTCAAGGACTTTGAAGCACTCTCTTTGGAAAAGATGCTCTATGATGGTACATGAATATACCATCATCCTGGGGGAAGGGCTATTGATAGCTGTTTTTCGGCTCTCCATAATTTCCATACTAAGTTACTCCACCCTACCAAATTCACCCAAACGCTATGGCTATCCCTAACATTTCACTGTACATAGGCGTGTGTGAGTTAGGGGGCTTTTCCCATATCTTCTTAAAAAACCCTCAGCTAGCTAGTCACTGGGTTAGGTGAGCCAAAAAAAAATAAAAAATAAAAATAAAAGTATATTATGACCTCTTTGTGTGTAAATATTTCATTGTATATATGGCCTAAATATAGGGATTTTTTATAATTATTTTGGTATTTTATTTAAATATTTCTACTTTGGTGTGTGTTTTATTAAACCTATGTACACCTTCTTTCATCCTCTTACGCCATAATTATATTTTTTGCCAATATGTACATACTCTAACCTCATATTTTTCCTTTATACAAATCACTCCCACATTTTCACCCTCACCCTCGTGAAAACAAAAAATTGATTTCTACTCATTGATTACTTTTATTATATTATTTACTTGCATACCTTTTCCTCTTTCACCCAAAATAATTCAAGGAGGGACCATATCATATGATTCCAATATCTTTCCATATCCATAACTCCTCCATATTTTTATTATTATTTTTACTCATTATTCTAACACCATGTGCTCATTGAGCTAAAGTCCATGAATAGTCCATACACTAGTCCCACCGTGTATATATTTCTTATTTCACCAATAATCCTCCTCCATGCATGGGTCAAGGGCAACTTGAATGCTTTGTATTATAATATGATAAAGGAGGGGCTCACTCTTGGATGCATTGTACAAATTCAACAAAGGAGGGGGCCACTAAAAGACTTTTGCAGGCATAAAAAACAGGCTTTTTGGTGAGAATTTTGGCACCTATCTCCACTCCGAATTTGGAGCGGTGGTCAAAAGAGAAAATGTAGCCCACGCTCTGAATAATCACCTCAAATTTTTTCATGATTTTTGGAGCTACCAACGGTGAGCTATGATTTTTTGAGTGGACCCCAGTCTGCCCACTTTTCTCACAAGTAGCCCTTAGTCTTCTCTCACCCTTCCACACACCTACTCACTCTTACACATCCCTCCCTCTCCTTCCCTCACTCAAACCTGCAATTTCCATGCCCTCCCACCCTCTTCACCATTACCCTTCTCTCTCATCCCTATAGTTCTTTTATGAACCTCTACATACATACACCCTCTCCATGTCTCTCTCTATTGCTTCTATGTTACAATTTCATTTACCTCTCATAAAAATATCTAAAATTCAGCATCTTAATCATGATAACTTCTGCAAATTGAGGATTTTTCATCAACAAATCCTCTTTTCATCGTGGTGATCAACCGTGGCGGTGGCGTAAAGAAGCGAAGAAGAAGAAGAAGACCAAAGGTCATTTTTTCCACAATCTACACAAGGGTGAGTTCAAGCTTCTTCAAAGCTTCACCATCTCAATGATTCTCTTTTAATTCACCCCTCTTCCTTCATCAAATCAACTCACTCTACCCATTGTAAATGTAACATTAACTTTCTAGTGATTACTAACGACTAACATACTAACACAAAATAGCATTGACCTAACCATAAAAGACACCTCACCTCAAGACATGTACAAAGTAACTCTCTCTCTCTCTCTCTCTCTCTCTCTCTCTCTCTCTCTCTCTCTCTCTCTCCTTACTCACTTTCACCTTATCTACCATCAATAATGCTCTCTTTTGAGTCCACACCCATGACTCAAGCAGACAAAGAAGGCCCGCAATGTTTTGATATTCAAAAAAATCATAATCCTGATTTGTTAGCTTGTAAATTAGGATTTCCGATAATCTTTATGAGGGGTCTCCAACCTATAAATAGACCCCGCTCCTTCTTGTAAAACAACCTCCAATATCTCACATAGCACCCCAACACTCTATGCGTGAGGAGAGACTTAGGTGTAGCAACCACTTGTGACCTTCACTCTTGGTGTGAGAGAAGCCTTCAAGCTACACATTGTAAGTGAGAGAGCGTGAGTTCCACAAATCTCAAAACCACTATTGTATATGCTCCTTCATCATCAATAAATTGAGGTTTGGTGCATCAAAGGCGTGATTCGACGTTCAAATCTTCATCCTTCCATTTGTGCAATACGGTTCGGGGAATTCAAGGTGACTGGTGTATTTTGAGTTTTTATCGGTTGATATTGATTTTAGAAAGTGTTTTAGTGTGTTTTTCATTGCCATTTTTTTGTCCATTGTAAGAGGGTATTGTGGTGAGAGGTCTCCCACACCCTAAGACAGTGTGTGTGTTTTGGCTATGTTTAGCAATCACTAAGCATTGAGTGAGTTTTGTACAAGTTCTATGATAGCATCATAACGAACCATCTCCATTTGCAAGTCACAAATAAGGTATCACGCAAGATCCTTTCCTCTCTCTCTTCCCTTTGCTCTAGCTCTCTTTCGTCCATTTCATGTGCGTCTCGGTGTGAGGTTGCTTGTGTGTGTTGTGTGGTGCATCTTCTTGGTTGTGCCAAAATCTCTCTTGCGTCCTAGTTCGCATACCATAACTAGGTGGTGCCCCTATCTTGTTTGGGTTTGGCTGTGGGTTTGTTGTTGTGTTGTGCTTGTGGTTGCCCCAGCCTCAATTGAGCAGCACGGGAGCCTTGAGGGGTGTTTGGTACGGTGTTGTGCCATGTGGCGGCCCAAAGTTCTTATGTGTGGCCCTAGGCATAGCAGACGTCGGATGTGACATGCTAATGCTAGCCGGTATGGTCCCATGGAAATAAGAACTTGGGTGTTGTGGTTGTGGAGCATAGGTTGTTGAAACAATGGGAGGGGTAGGGGCTACATGAGTGTGATGAACCATAGGTGCATATGATTGGTACACACTTGTAGGGGCCATCGTCGGCATTGAGCTACCATGTAGCGGTGCTTTACTAACAAACGAGGTCCATGGCGTGTTTCTTGGCATGCCCATCATTGGGGTAGGCATGGTAGTCGTGGTGTCATCAAGGGAAAGATGAGCTAGACTTGGAAAAGTAAAGCTATCACTTGTGGGCTCAGATTGCACTGAGACCCCTGGCGAAACTGAAGGGGATCGGGGAGCACCACAGACGGAGAGTGAGAGAGAGAGAAGGAGACACACACGATGTGGGTGGGGAGACTCAAAGAGTGAGCAGCCCCCTATACACTTATGCTATGTATAAGGTATACAAGTCAGTGGGCGCCCAGACTCTGGGCGGCCGGGCAAGGCACAGGCGCCTATACCCCAACAACCTCCCACTTAAAGGCGACTGTGCCTTTAAGCAAGGGAACCTAGTCTAAAGACTAAAAAAGGTGAGAGAAAACCGCTCTCAACCGATGCCCACTGGCTGGCTGTGATCGTGTGCATCCGGCTGTCCTGCTCCCGTGTAAGTCCATACACCACCAGACATACCGCACACGTACTGCAAGTATGTACACAATACCTGCATATCTCCCTCGTGCACTATGCCATCATCAGTCAACAAACGACTGACAACCCCAACTACATATGCTCCCACTGTAGCTGCGATATCCGGTTTCAAGATCAGCATCTCATATATGAGACCACCGAATGCCGATGCAATGCTAGCGGGCCCTGCTAGCTCTACGGAGCATGCATCAACATATATGTCCCTGGCAATAGGCATCTCTGACTGACAAGGCGTGTCAGCCACATGCATCTCCTGACTGACCGCAAAAGACGCATCAACCTGTCGTGCAACCTCAGAGCAAACCAGCTGCTCTAGGTGTCTGCTGGAAGACATATCCTGCACAACTATATCCCCATGCTCACTGTCGAGCATAGAAAGGAATGACTGCATAATCGCTGACATCTCAGCCTCCTCTGCAATCATCCACTGCAAACATGACCACTCAATCTGATGTGACTCACTAGAGCTCTCATGCTCTAACTCCGTATGTATAGACTCTTGCACAACGTCCTCCTGTCGTGACTCACTAGAGCAAGACCGCTCTACCTATCTATCCTGCATAGAAGTATCTCGCACAACTGACTCTCTGCTTTGCTCAGTCACTAGCAAAGCATGCATGTCTGACTCTGTCACCTCTCTGTGTGACTGCTCAAGTTGTGCCCCAACTGTGTGCACAACGAGCTCACTACTCTGCACTCCATGCAAAGTATCCTGCAACCCACAAGCAAAAGAGACTCGCCTGCTCTCTCGCTGTCTACCTGGCTGCATGATCACAGAGACAACACCGTCTGTCACGTGATCCACATGCAATGGGTAACGTGTACCACTCCTGGCACCTCTCGCAATCACTAGCGAACCCAAATGCATCACAAAATCTCGCTCTCGTAGCGAAATTTGACATCCACAATCTCTTAGCTGACCAATCGAGATCAAACTCACTGTCAAATCTGGTACATAGCGCACATGTCGTAACAAGTAAGATGCACCACTCGGTAATGACAGTCTCACATCTCCTGCACTGCTATCGCATGCACCGATCCATCGGTCAAACGTACACTGCCAAGCATCCCGCTAGAATAGCTACAAAACCATGCACGATGCAGCGTGACATGAAACATAGCATCTGCGTCTAGCAACCACTGCGAAGGGAGTGCACTATCCACATGTATAGCATCTCGTGCATAGGTCGAGATAAAAGTGACATCCCCGTCACTAGTATACTCCGACACTACATCTGCCTCAACTGTCAAAGCAACTAAGTCCATGGCATCACTACATACATCTCTGAGACTGCCATGTCTCCTACGATGTCGCATACGACGAAAACAACGCCGTCTAACGTGTCCAGAATGACCACAATACCAACATGTTACCTGTCGGCGTGCTCGTGAATGTACATGTCTCACACGAGTCCGTGATGACTCAGATCTATCATACATATCATGTAATCTGCGCCAAAGTGCTCTCGAAGTAGTCTCATACATAACAAGAGCATATACAGATTCCGCAAGGTGCAAAGAGAGCGTAGATAGTGCCATCTCCTCTAGCTCCTGCCACTGATCGTCAGACATGTTTAAAGGTCTACCTGCATCACCACTCAATGGTCGATGCAACCCTCGCTGTGTCAATGCATCAAGCATACACTCTCTCCATGCCGCAAAGTCTGACCCATCAAACATGCGCATCTGTGAGAGGTCACAATCTGATCGATCACCTGTCTCTATCATGAGCACAATGTAGCAAACTAGAAAGCAAAACCACCTCACCAACAACACCTGGAAACTGTCTACCAATATGGCCAGAAACACAATGTAAAACCTGTGAGACACACTCCAAAATAGAGCTCCCGCAATGTCAATACAAGCCTCGCCTGCTCTAGTATCACACTGCAATCTGTGAGCTAATCACCAAGCCCACATTGTGCGGTATCGATGCATACACACGCACAAATCTCCCACCTGCAGAGAACACTGCACACAAATGCTGAGTGCAACCCGCAATCTCTACCTAGATCGCATAAATGGTGCGCATAAAACTCCTGGGAAAATTTCGCCAGAGTTTCGTCAGTAAAACGGCCACAAAACCAGTAACCAAATTGACTGCACGCTCAAAACCATGAGCAACCAAAGCGCATCAAACCGCACTCCAAATGCATACACCAATCTCCACATTTTGCATACATCATTGCAAACACCTGCAAATCTAGTACACAAATATCTGTTCTACCTGTGACTGCCAAAAAACATGCTCGAGGCATACATTGCCGAGCTCAAAATGCAATCACATTAGTCTCCCTGAGCATCAAACCACATAAGGCATACATCGTATCCTCCCACCTGTGAGGAAACTTGCAGCAAATATCACTCTCACATCTGAGAGCAAACCATGTGTGGAATCCTCGACACACAATAAACAACTGCTGCTGCAGAAAATTCAGCATTCAGAATTTTACAATTCTGATATGACGAGTGCGTCCGGAGCGTGCCAAAACCCCAAGGTAAACTCCTGGATCATATGTATCCGAGTCCGGGTGTGAAAGCTATGCCAAAAACAGTGTTTTTGGGACCCGAAAGTACACAAATAAACTTGCTGCTGTACCTGCTGTAATTCAAAGCATAATTTCAGCAAATAGACATCACCATCGCGTCCGGAGCGTGCCAAAACCCTGACCTAGACTCTTGGATCATGTAGATCTGACTCTGTATGACGGAGCTACGCAAAAAACTGCGTTTTAGAGCCCGAAAATGGCAAAAACGAGCTGCACACAGTCTTGAACTTGCTCCTGCTCCACTCTGCGTGATGCAATGTCCTCTCAATGCAAGCTCCAACACAAGAGCTCTGCCACAACAGCATCCAAGCACTCGAATGTCAAGCTCTCCTCCGCCGAGCACTTCTCTAACGAGCTCCACTGAGCTCAAAAGCTCCTCTCACCAAGGAAGCCGCAACCGCCTCCTCGACCAAGCTTGACCACACCAAGCTCCTAAGCTCCAAAGACAATGCTCCTCAAGCTAAAATCACTCTCCGTGAAACTCCGCGATCGAACTCCACCGTCGAGAGCGAGCGAGCTATCGCCTCGAAGCTCTCAAAGCCGTCGTGCTCTCCGCGGTCACCATAGCTCTGATACCAATTGAAGGGGATCGGGGAGCACCACAGACGGAGAGTGTGAGAGAGAGAAGGAGACACACACGATGTGGGTGGGGAGACTCAAAGAGTGAGCAGCCCCCTATACACTTATGCTATGTATAAGGTATACAAGTCAGTGGGCGCCCAGACTCTGGGCGGCCGGGCAAGGCATAGGCGCCTATACCCCAACAGAAACAACATATGGGGGATCCATGGAACTTACCGAGGGAGTCTCCATTTGCGATAAGGTTGGTTGTTTAGCCTTCCCTGTATCCAAGAATCTCATGAGACCCGTTGAAGGCATATGGATCCCCTTGTTCTGTCTCTCTAGCTCAATAAACCTATGGATGACCTCACAAATTCTTTGTTGTTGATCCTCCATGCTAGTAGCACCCGTTGTGGATTGTAGGACATCTAACCAACCTAGGTGATAGGTGTGACTTGTGTATATGTCAGTTAGAGTTTTTGTTTGTAGTTCGTACTCCCAGTTCTTATTTAGGAACGCTCCATCTAAGCTTGAGGTGCTAGGGGTGTCCTTTGAACTAGATGATATGTGGCTCTCTATGGGTTGACCCTTAGTGGTCGCTTATTTAGGAGCACTCAATTGCTCTCCTAGCAAAGATATTGACATAGGGGCTTTCGTTTTTAACTCTCTTCGTTGCTTCGCCTTGCGTAAGCTCTCAATTTCCTTTTCCCTAGCCGTGATGATATACCGCTCAACTTCTTGTACTTCGACAAGGCTTCTACCATCAGGTAATATAACCTCAGAGGGGAATAGCTTTGAAGAGTCAGGGGGTGTAGTGAATGGAGTATTCACATGCACATTCTCTAAGGGCATAGGGTCTACGTTGGCCATGAATGGAGAATTTTCTCCCCCCCCCCCCCTCATTTACATCGTTAGCTCCATGTTCGGAGTGAGTGGCTCTACTAAAGGTTTCCTTCAACCGGCTAAGCACCCTCGACCCGGACCGTGGGCCCATGGCATGCATGTCTTGGCTTGAGCTTTCACGATTAGGCATTAAGTAACCCTCCATGATGTTGTAGTGAGAGGAAGAGTCACTAGACTCTATATGCGGGTCCTGAGTGGTACTACCTTAGATTCCCGTTGAGGTCCTAGAGCCTAAGGTAGAGGAATGATGAATGCGGAGTAACTCTCGATATGCTCGTCCTCTAGCACACGACCAGAGCGTAGGTGCATGTGACCTCGACACTCTAGAGGTGTTGGTCAGTGCCCGTGGAAGCCGCTCACCTAGTTTTTTAGGTGTTTATAACCCATTTTTTGGTATTTTTGGTCCCTTTTTTTAAACAAGACACAAAAGATGGCGTGCGATAGCTCAAAACGAGCATCTTGGCTAGAGGGACGTGCCGTGCTTTACAGCCCCCGTTTCGGTTACGTACAGCCCTCAGAATCCTAAAATAGTTTTTTCCTAGGTGGGGAGAGGGCTAGAATTAGTAAATCCAAAGGGTGAGTGCAAAGGGGATGGTGGAGGACTTGAGGAACTTGTCCCACATACCCTCATTCCCTCTTGTGGGGGTAGGGTATATATATATAAGAGTGAGTCTAATATGTATCAGAGACTGAGGCCTGCGCTTGGGCTTGGGAAAATGATCCCAATCCCAATCCAAGATTTTTGTAGAGCACGCTCACACCTCACGCTTAAATATTTTTGAATTTTTTATTTTTTTTATTTTTTTATATATCTTTATATTTTTTGGTCTGTCTCTATGCGCGGTTTCGGTGGCCTTTTTGGGCCACACACACACAAAAATTTTTGCCTACTCACCTAACTAACCTAACCTTATGTCTTCTGCAACAGCTAACAACTCTATTAACTTAGCTTATCTACTGCTAACTACTAACTCACAGTACAACTTCCTACTCTGCTAACTGCTTACTCTTTCACTACCTAACACATGTACAAGAGGTCGTGTGCACTTGTGACGTCTTTAGCGACGGAAATACATTGGTTTTTATACTCCCCAGTGTCGCTAAGATCGTCGCTAATAGCGTCGATACGGGAACGTCGCTCTAAGTGTCGCTATGGTCGTCGCTATATAGCGACGCTTACAGGCTACCTATAGCGACGCTGTAGAGCCTTATATAGTGACGCTTATAGCGACGGCCGAGCGTAAAATTTTTTGGTGGTTCAATGCCCTGCCACCCATCAATCATATTGAATGTTTCAATAATAGAGTAAACCTAAATGAATCCAAGATAAGCCCATATTCACCTTTGAAAGAAAGTGCAAGCTTAGGTATAGACCCAAAGTAGTCACCCACAAGACAATATAGCCATTAACTCCATCATCCATAGTATTGTTTGCAGAATAAAGATACAAAACTAACAAAATTAAATTAATGAATGTAAATCAATGACAATTGTACACATCGTAGGCAAAATCACTTGATTGTTAAGCTTTGCAAATGTGATAGTTACAACACCATTATCATTATTGAGAAAATATACATGGTTTTCCAATAATTACAAAAAGACGTATACACGTCATCTCATGATACATATGCTATGACAAAAGGAAACTAATGCTATCTAGCTACGGCTAGACTAACGTTTCATCGCGTCCAAGCGGCGTATCTGTCGGATTCTGCAAAAAAAAACAATAAGACAACTTTCTGTAAGTATAAAATATAATTTACAAAACAATACAACAAATAGAAAAGAGTAAACCCTAATACTAACCATGCCTCCGCGAGAACTCAGAATGTGCATCAGGGCGTTTAAACCCTTCCTCCCTGCGTACTCGCGCTCGTACGGTGTGGGGTCACGTCCTGTCATCGACCACTGTTCAAAACATACAAAGAATCCATTATGTTAGAATTTAAGAACCCCTAAACCTTAAACTATCAAACCTAAAGAGCAATGCAAAAACACTTACAAAATCGGCCTCAAATGATGCCCACCCTCTGCTAACCAAGTGGTGCCAGCTCCCTGCCTCTACTCGCGCTTTGGCTGCCTCCTTTTGTTGCTTCCACTTGTCAAGATTCTCGCGTGCTGCTCGCTTCGCATTCTTCCAATCTTCTTTGGCCAGTCAATCTGGTCTGTTCCACCCATGATTTATTGCTTTTTTCACTTCAGAACGCTTTTGCTTGCAGTATTCACGCATTTGAACCTTCATCAGGTCTTCATTGAAGCGGTCATCCTGTGTTGACACGTGAAACTCATCATGCAGCATGCTGATGACTCTGTCTTTTAATTCACTTGGTACTTCACTCCAGGTGTTTAGTATATAGTGTCTAAACACTGAGAGTGAAGACCGCGCATACGCGATATCACCTTCTTGCCTTCATCATCCAAGATGATGCCGCCGTTGAAGTTGACGGAGTAAGGCAAGCCCTCTTGCCTATGACGCGTGAACATGGGTGTCCTGGCGTGTCGATGGGGGTACGGACGTTAGGTGTCTCCATTGGAGTCTGGGCCCCGAAGCGAGGAGTGTCGATTGGGGTGACTCCCAGAGGAGTAGGTAGTGGTGTAAAGCCAAGAACGGCCGTCAGCCACGCAAAACCTGGCGTAGATGGCGATGTCGTGGCTAGTGTGGGGGCGCACAAAAAAAGGGAAGGTAAAGAGTCTCGTCGAACACGAGGCGGTGTCGAGGCATCAACGGCGGTATCCCCACAACAACCGCCGCCACCACCACTAGAACGTCGATGCCTAGACGAGTGTGAAGATCGTCTCATCAACGCCGAAGCTTTGGAGCACGCTGAATGCTCCGAAACAGAGGGAGACGCTGAAGGAGCAGAACGACGTGACGGTGCTCCAGAGCGATGAAGATCCTCGTACCACTGCCTCTGCCGGGATGACAAAGAAGAAAGAAACTCATCATTATCCATACCTGCATTAAACACACGAACATTTAATCTTAATATTGAATGGAGAAGAAAACATGGACAAGTAGAGAGAGAGAGAGAGAGAGAGAGAGAGAGAGAGAGAGAGAGAGAGAGGACTCATAAAGAGGGAGGGATTCCTATGTAGAGAGATTCCTGTGAAGTTCTTGTGATTGTCTCTCGTGTGCATTCTACGTATCTTGTAAAAGCAATGCGCTCCGAGTGCGATGGAGACTGAGGCTGCAATCGTGAAGGAGGTGATCCATCTCTGCTCATAGATGTTGCCCGCCCCTCCACTAGATCTAGTTGATCGGATGAAAGAGACGCTAAGAAGCAGTAGTAGTGATTCTTAACGTCTCTTTCACCGGATCAACAAGATCTAGTAGAGGGACGTGTAGCATCTATGAGCAGAGACGGATCACCTACTTCGCGATTGTAGCCTCAGTCTCCATCGCACTCGGAGCGTAGTGCTCGTCAGCGAGGAGTGTCCCTGCTTGTGAGAACATACCTAGAGCATACCTACCTGGAGTGGACGCAATGACGATTAAACACAATTTAAATTTCTCAAGTATAGCCACATGAATACAATATATATTATAAAACGAAGCAAAATTGTTCAAATACAATGTTTATGGCTTTAAGAGGTCTCTCTCTCATCCTCGCATAGCTCAACATAACTCCCTATATCTATATAGAGCTCTCCGTTTAGGCAGATTTCCTCCGTTTCATTTTGTAGATCCTCTACATGCACCTTATAGAGAGTAGCAGCTTGATGCTCGTCTAGCACCACCTCAACGACTTCTGACTGAGCATCTTCTCCAATATCCTCCATTGATGCCATTGTGATTGGCATATGGTAGCCCTCATATGTCCGCGCACTACGAGGGGCTACCTCTATGATGTACCACCAGTTTGATGCAGACTTTGTAGGATGAAATATCACCTGCTAGAGCCACATAACTTACATGAGAGTTCCAAGCACATAACTTCTAAAATTGGATAGCTTCCAAGCACATAACTTACTTGTTCACAATGCTCAGGTAGTACGAAAGTGTCTCTTAGGTCGGTCCATTTTCTAGTTGAATCCACTTCAAGGAAACCAGACTCTCCTTTGCGCACAGTAGCGTTGCGACCCTCCATGTTTATCTTGAACCATTTCACGTCGAACAAGTCGACAAAAAATCCTCTATAATCGATCCTCAAAATCTCTTGAAGCTGCCGAAGTAAGTGAGTTCCGCCACCATAGGGATCTGCATCAGAGGACCGTCGTCGACTAGACTGTTCAAATTTTTCTATGATTCCACAATCTTGAGTAAAACGCTTTTTGTCGATTCGTTCCACCCTAAAATGTCGACCTTTACACCATGCTACTGTGTATGACTTATACTACAACCAACAAAGATTATGAGTGGCCGTTCAAATATCTAGAAAGTCACTAGTCATACATTGCAAACTTACCTTGGTCGCGTAATCTCGAGAGTACACCCACTCCTCCTTAGCCACTTCTTCACCACACTGTTTCAATTAGTCGTACAACCATCTTAAGCTCATGAATGTTGGTAGACTCTCCAAACCCGCCGGATAATGCATCGGTGGTCGTCTTCCCCGTCTCCACTCGATCCATGCCCTTTGTCGCTCTTGCTTCGCATCCTCGTATTGTGAAATCCACTTTTGCATCACTGGATTGTGAAGCATGCAAAATTGATTGATTTTAGCCTCTAGATCTTCTGCCGTCTTTTTCTCAACACCGAGATTGCACAATCCTAGATATGCGCTCATCATCTATGGTTCTCCATAGCATGTCCCGAGCTTTATCAAATCTGTCTAGCCACTCTCCAATGTAAACTAGGGACTCTGATACCAACCAGCCTTCTACCATGCTACCCTCTGGATGTGCCTTCTGACGCACATATCCCTTAAGTATTTTCATGAAACGTTCTAAAAAGAACATCCATCTGGAATGTAATGTGCCAGCTATTTCCACCTCATCAAGTATATAAACAAGAAGATGCACCTGAATGGTTAGCATAGTAGTAGGAAAGTGTTTCTCAAACATGCACATAACCTCCATAGAATTTAGTTTGGCGGATGGTATGGAGTCTACATTGATATCCTTTTGTGAGATCCATTGCACCAACTTCGCAAGTTTGTAGATTGTGTTATGGACGTCAGGAGACAAAACATCCCTCAATGGCCACCGATAAAAGAAACTGCAAAACACGTCTAGCAATGATATTAAAGTCCACACATGATTTTGTTACACAATTCCCACTATGATATATTCCACTTCAGACATACCTGACATATTTTATGCTAGTCGTATGACTTCAAACCGGTAAGCTTTCCTTCTTTAGTGAAACACGTTCGAAGCGAGCGCATTACGCCAGTGGGGGTCCGCACAGATCAAATGGTCTCGTTTACTTTGCGTTCTTGGGCTCCTGTGAAAATCCATGGCGCTTTAGGATGTTTTATCGATCCATCGGATGCTGTCTACGGCCAATATTGCTCCATATGATCCACATTTTTAAGGTCAACCCTAGCTCCCAAAGTATCTTTCTCACCGGTCAGATGGTCCCATAGCAGATTACCCACATTCTTGAATATGTGCATTGGATTGAGTAAGTGATTGATCATGAGTCGGGACCAATATGGTAACTTGTACCATAGAGAGAGTCTTTTCATCCCTGGGGGCAAACCATCATCAAACATCTCCTTATGCTCTAACCATGCTTGTGCAGACATCCTCGATGGCTCTCTTCCCAAAAATCCATCACGTAACACATGGTTCTCTAGAAGATACGCTTGATGACCTTCATCGATTTGCTTCTTCAATGAGGGCACCCAATGTGCATTCAGTCTAGGTCCACATGTGACACATGCTCTATATCCACTTGTTTGAGGCTTTGCATGTATACACATGACAATAGATAAGCTTGAGAAAAACCAAGATTGAGTTCGAATGTAAATCACCTAAGCATTCTGCTAGTCCGGGATAGTCATGCATGGTCCACATTAGAATGCCTCTGATCAAAGCATTCCGTCGACCTGTGTGTCGGCTCATATCCACCACTTCTATGCCAATCCACAATTGTTGTAGCTCTTCCAATAGTGGACGAAGATACACATCCATATTCTTCACTTTATATCGTCCCGACACAATCAAGCTTAGCCCCACAGGTGCCCCTTCTTGGTAGTCAACCAACAGGAATGTTGTAGTTGACGATGACAACGGCCCATACACTGCAAGATGTTGATCTTTGGCCAAATGGATTTACGCCATCCATAGCCAAGCCTAGGCGCAAATTTTGAGCTTCCCTGGCAAAATCCGACCATGTTTCGTCTATATGTTTCTAGGCTGCACAATCTGCAAGAATACGTAGCACACCATCCGAAGATTTATTCTCGTCATGCCATGATGCTAGGGTGGACATGGACTTACATTCGCAGAAATGCTTGATGCGAGGAAGCAGAGAAAAATGTCGCAAAACTTTTTGTGGATTTTTTGTTCCGTGGAGATCTACTTGATATCTCTCGGAATCACATTTCAGCCACTTGTCCATGTCTATGTATTTCCCTCTGAAAAGAATGCAGTCGTTAGGACAAGCATGAATCGAATCATAATCCATTCCCAAGTTTCGCAAGATCTTTCTTGCTTCCTCTCTAGAATCTGGCATCACATTATCAGCTGGCAGTATGTGCTCTTTGAGCAATCTACACAGCGAAAAAAATGTGGTACACTTGTGTAAGTAATCTATCAAATCATTATACATCTAGAGCTTTTTATTAAAGTAAACACATTGTAATAGATCACCTGAAAAGCATTGTGATGCTAGTGTCACTCCAGCCAAACTTTGCTTGCGTGTTGAGAAGAACCAGGAGCGCCTTCAATCTAGACACATGTGCTCCATCATACAACGGCGTATCGGCTTCACTTTTCATATCATCATAGATAAGCCTTTCTGAATCCATGATCGTCTCGATCATTTCATCAATCTCGGGCTCAAACATTGCCTCGTTGGGAATGTGGTCTGCATGATCATCCTTTGAGCTGTCAGAGGCTACATCTTGTGGCCTCATGTATGCTGCTTGACCAAAGCGCCTGCGAACATGTCTATTGGGTTGCAAGATTGCTGCCTGTTGGCCAACGTCAAAGTCCAACGAGTTATAATTGGCGACAACTCAATCTACAATAGATGGATCGAACTCGCCAAATTCACGAACGTGTTGCAAAGAAACGTGTCTTGTCTGTCGCACAATATGCTTGCATTGACTACAAGGACAGAAGATCCTTGTTGAGAGATAGGTGTTCCGGTTGGACGGCCCCACATCCTCATCACTACTCATAATGAAGGTAAAAAACTTATAACCTGGACATAAATTTAATCTTATGTTGGCATCCTCTGTTCTCTCTCTCTCTCTCTCTCTCTCTCTCTCTCTCTCTCTCTCTCTCTCTCTCTCTCTCTCTCTCTCTCTCTTTGTTCACACTGTAAACTACCTCACATTCTCTAGTCATGTCCAATCCCGCACACCTCGGTCTAGAGGTGCATGGAGATCAGAACCACCGGGTTATAATCTCGTCTTTATTGGTCAATGCCTATATTTGTGGATACGAGAAATCTACACACCCACGTCTACATGATAGTGCATGTAGTGGACAAAACCCCTTTGCCTCTTCTCTAGCTTAGCATTTCATAGCATCTTAACATCTCTTCACAGTAGATCTTTGTTCGAGGGATTACTTAACGCATTACATGTTGGCCTCCAATGTGAGTATCATGCCGTTGAAAGCTTTCCAATTACTTAAGGTCGCATCCATAGAGAGAAAGAGAGGGATCACCATTCGTTTAACTCTAATTTTTTTACCGTAATCCCGAAGGTAGACTCTAATATAAAAACTCAATCCAAAATCTAATCTTAAATCTAACCTAATTGAACATGTGGTGATTTGAGGCTAATTGAATATGGTTAGTGTGTGAGTTAATAGGTGTCAGATTCTGAAGGAAATATACATATTGTTGTGTAACTAGTGTTTGCTCTTTGGGCAACGCGCGCCTTCATTGACATGCACTAAAATCTAACTTAAATCTAATCTAATCTTAAACCGAACATAAATCTAGATCTAATTTAATTTTAAACTCAAAATAAACATAAATCTAATCTAATCTAAAATATAATCTAAACCTAAATGTAATCTAACTTAAATCTAAATTTAATCTAGTTAATCTTAAATCTTGTCTTAATGTTAAATCTAAATTGAATCTAATATTAAACTCAACATAAAGTTAAATCTAATCCAATCTTAAATCCTAAACCTAAATGTAATGTAACTTAAATCTAACATAGCTAGCTAATCTTTATTACTGCCCTAATTTTAAATCTAACATAATCTTAATCTAATGTAAATCTAAATCTAATCTAATTTTAAACTCAACATAAACATAAATCTAAATGTAATTTAACCTAATATAATTTAAATCCTAACGTAATCTCTCTCTCTTTGTTTTCTCTCCTTACCTCTCTCTTTCGTCTCCTCCCCCCCTCTCTCTCTTTGGTTTTTTATTCTCTCTCTCTTTCTCCCTCTTTCTCTTTCTCTTTGTTTTCTTCTCTCTCTCTCTGTCTCTGTTTTATATCTTTCTCTCTCTCTCTCTCTCTCTCTCTCTCTCTCTCTCTCTCTCTCTCTTTTCCTCTCTCAATGTGTGTGTATATGCATTCTTTGTATATGCATGTGTGTATGTATATGTTTTCTGTTTATGCATGTGCTCTCTCTCTCTCTCTCTCTCTCTCTCTCTCTCTCTCTCTCTCTCTCTTTCAAAGACACAATGTGTGTGTGTGTGTGAGAGAGAGAGAGAGAGGGAGAGAGAGAGAAAGAGGGGAAGGGAACATGAGAGAGAGGAGAGGGAAGGAGCATACCTGTACCTGACTCTCCTTCCTCTCCTCGTGTATGTGTGTGTGTGTGAGGGGAAGAAAGAGAGAGAGCGCGGGTTACCTCTTTGCTTGAGCGCTAGAAACTCAAATCTAAGATCTGAGTTTTTGGGCGCTCTCGGTTTTTTTTTACCCTTGTCGGCGTCGCTATGGGCGTCGCTATGTAACAAATAAAATAGCGACACCCATAGCGACGCCGTGGATTGATGTGAAGTACCTCTTGTAGCATGTACACTAACTACTAGCTGTGCAAATAATAAAATGTGTAAAAGCAGACATTGACAGAAACAAACTATTCGCTAACTATGTAAAAACTGTGTGCAAGCAGACATTTGCAGAAAACACTCAATTCACTACTAACTACTAATTGTGCAAATTATAAAAAACTGTGTAAAAGCAAACATTGATAAAAAACAAGGATTATGTAGGAAATTAAAGCTTGCAGAATATAACTTCTTCTTCTTCCTCTTCCTTCCTAACAAAAACACTCACAGAAGAAGCACAGAGTGTCTCTTGAGCTCAGTGCAGGGCGATTCCCTGGCAGCGACACCAAAAATGTGGGCTTCTGCCGCACGTATCGAAGCAAGGGCCTTGCCTAGCACTCTATGCGAGCCACGCTTAGAGCCACAAATGGCTCCAAGCACGCAACTAGCCTAAACTATAAGCTCAAAGATGGTGATGGTGTGTCACTCACCGCTCTATGCTTGCTGTCGTGGAGGATTCCTCGCCGCGAAGAAGAAGGAGCCGCCGCTGCGTCACGCTCAACCGCTTCTCCACCATCGTGCAGTCGTCGCAATGCTCGATCACACTCTCTCGCTCTCTCTCTCTCTCTCTCTCTCTCTCTCTCTCACACACACACACACACACACACACACACACACACACACACACACACACAAGGATATGAACAAGAAGAGGATGGAGATGGAGGAAGAGCACTCTTCAATTGCACAAATGAAAGAATGAATGACTTTTAGGTTTAGGTGACTTTTATATGAGCTCACCCCATTCACACTTGGGCGCCCATACGTAGCCAACTAACCCTTGAATGTTCATGTTAGAGTGCGCCTCCCATCGGCGATCACTCTTACCCTTTTCTTATTGGACTGACAAGCCCAGCCCATGACTATTAGAAGTGGGCACCAGTGGTGGTTAACAGACCGTGAGGGAATTGATGTTGTGTTCTCAAGTGTAAGCTTGGTGCTTGGAGCTTCCATCTCCATTGCACCAGCAAGTTATTGAAGGAACACAAAGTATTGTATTGTAAAATGTCTCCCTTGATGGGGGAAACCTATAATACAAAGCCTTTTGGAGGGGGGACCGGCTCCATGTAAATCCGGTCCTCAACTATTGTCAATAGCTTAATTTTTCTCTCCTTTTGAAGTATTTTTCATGCCTATCTAACTAGGTGTTATGCATTTGTTGCTCTCTCCATCCAAGCACTCTTGCTATGCTCATTAAGAATCAATTCTTAATGAAATGCTATCTATGTCTATGTTATTTTCCGCTACACACAAGTTACTAGACCATTAGATGTTACATTGGTATCAGAGCACAAGGTTTCTCTTTTCTTACTCAAGAAGAGAGGTCCTCAAGCTAAGTATAAATGGTTGGTATTATTAATTGCAATTGAGTAAGTATAATTAGAGATTTTTTTAGCCTTGCAGTGCGCGTGCTTCATGTAGATAACGGGGCATCACCATGGAGAGCTATGGTCTTAATAGTGGAGTCCTATGGGGCTTTTGCCTATGGCTTAACCACTATTGAGCTATTAGAATCTTGACAAGAGCCGATGTTGTTTTGGTGGTGAAATACCCCCTCTTCTATTCCTTGCAAGTAATGATATTCGAGCCACGGATACAAGAGCTTGAGTGCTTTTCTAAAGGGGTTAAGAGGAGTAGCAACTAGGCTTGAAGTGCCAAAGTACGCTTAAAAATTTTACACCTAAAATTTGTTAGAATCGATGACAATAATAAAGAGAGTGAAATTAATTTTGATAGCTTTGATTTTGCTAATGAAATAGGCTACTAATGATGCCCCTATGTTTGTCAATTACCTTGTTACTAGGCTTCAACAAGCCATGGGCAATCCATCCCTCCAAGGTGAAGTGCAACGGCAGCTACGTGCTCATGGGATTCTGCAAGCTCCCCACCAAGAAGAGAGAGTACCTAGGAAGCCTCCTTGTGAGAGTTCCAAAAGAGGCATCTCTCCGATAAAAGAAGAAGAAGAGGATCCCTACGAAGGGCTCAAAAATCTACTACTTGACGACGCATCTCCTTCCCAAAGGAGAAAAGTTTCAATGGTAGAGCCCCCATCAAAAGAACGAGAAAGAAGTGAGTCTCGTGCCACCTCGACGGAGATGGCTCCACGAAGACGGTGGAAAAAACGCTCTCCAACACCCCCTAAACGGAGAAGACCATCGCACACTTCTCTACACCATAATTCAAAGAGGGACAAGAGAAAACAAGAGAAGAAAAAGACGAGAAAGAGGTCACCCTCTTCTCCATCTTCCTCTTCTGAAGAAAGTGATGGTGCAGACAAGGAGGAACAAGGGAAGAAAAAGGCGAGAAAGAGGTCACCCTCTTCTCCATCCTCCTCAAATTCTTCCTCCTCTGAAGAAAGTGATGGTGCAGCTCTTGAACCACCTAAAAGAAGAAGCCTAGGAAATCCTATGCCGTGGAAGAGGTCGCCCAAGCTCAAAATGTTCAAAGAGGGAGGAAAGAACGTCTCTTTCTTTACCTACGATGGCACGTTTGGTGCTACAGACAAAGTCTTGGCCTTCATCCATCAATTTGATGCGGCGTTTGGAGATGAGGATTTCATGGAATCCTCTAAGCTACGCCATGTAGCTATACATTTTCAAAAGTCCACCATGTTGGAATTAGGGTTGTAGAGAAATGCACACAGCTTGGAGAAGACGAAGGAAGCTCAAGGCACACAATAGAGAGTGTGTTACTTAGTGTGCACTGGAAAGATAGATAGCCCTAGAGTGATGGGCGTATATACAATGCTCGGGGAAAAAAACCTCCTAAAGAGGGAAAAAATGCCCCGGCGGTCCTAGTGTGTTACACACATCACTACCACATGTATATGGTAACAAATCCCCCCTGGAGTGATGCGACTTCAAACCTGTTTCCATGGGAGTGGCAATAGGTTTGTAATCCTCAGGTCCAAACTTACATAGCAATGTCTCTTTGTAATTTTTCTGACACAAGGCAATACCACCATCACACTGCTCAAACTGTATACCCAAGTAATGATGCAACAGCCCCAAATCTTTCATCTTGAAAGTAGCATTCAAATCAGCCTTAAATTCAGCAATATGTCTCTCATTTGGTCCAGTGATCAGCAAATCATTGACATAAAGAACCACAATGAGAAGTACATCACCCTCATGCTTTACATACAATGTGTTTTCTGTTGGACTATTACAAAAGCCTCGTTTGACCAAATGAGTGTCAACTTTCTCATACCAAGCAGGAGATTGCTTCAACCCATAGAAAGCCTTCTTACATCTGCACACTTTGTCCTCTTGTCCTTTTATGACAAAAGCGCGAGGGTGCGTTACATAAACTCCTCAAATATGTCACCATTCAAGAAAGGAGTAACAATGTTTGATTGATGTACATCCCAACCAAAATGAGCTGCCAATGCACATAGAAAACGCACAGTAGTCATACGACAAGTGGGAGCAAAAGTCTCTTCATAATCCATGCCTTTTTGCTGTGCATAACCCTTTGCAACAAGTCGAGCCTTATGGTGATCGATCTCACCATCCGGCTCGCGTTTCAACTTGTAAATCCACTTCGTACCAATGGCATTTTTGCCAGGAGGCAAATCACATAAAGTTCATATGTCATTTTCTATAAGTGCATCATATTTTGATTGCATGGCAGCCATCCAATTTTCTGAATTTTGTGCTTCATCAAATGACAGAGGCTCCTCAACATCATGTAAGCTAGACACAGCCAAAGCATAACAATCCGATGCATAAGATGCATGGCGAGAGCCTGAACGAGTACGACTAGACAAAGGTGCATCCAATTTACTATCACACAAAGTGTGCACCAGCCATTTTGGCATACCTCTAGCCTGCTCATTTTCAGCCCTTTCCTCTCATCAAGTACATCATGTACATCTGCATCAGTAATAGGCTAATCTGTAACATTTTCAGAAACCCCCATAGGCTGTACATTTGCCTCATTGGAACTTACGTTCGTATTTCCACCACCGAAAAGAGGCAACAAAGTGTCATAAATGTCCTGTGAGCTTACATTACTGTCTCTAGTACATGACAGCAAGGGTTGAACAGAATCTTCCACAAACACTACATCCCGTGAAACGAGAATATGTTTTGTTTGAGGATGATACAACCTGTAACCTTTGCTTTCAGCACTATAACCAACAAAAATACATTTGACAGGCTTATCATCCAATTTTCTGCGCTGTGTTTGTGGCACCAAAGCATATGCCAAAGAGCCAAAAACACGCATGTGCTCACTAGAAGACTTTCTATCATGCCATGCTTCATATGGAGTAATAGACTGCAAAGTTTTCGTAGGACACCTGTTTAGTACATAAGTGGCACACATGATGGCCTCAAGCCAAAAAGAATGCGGCAAAGCTTGACTTTTGACCATACATCGTGCCATTTTCATAATTGACCTTATTTTCCTCTTAGCAACACCATTTTGCTGAGGTGTATAAGGCACTGTACATTGGTGTTTTATCCCACGACTAGACAGAAATGCATTGAATTCACGAGACATATACTCCCACCCTCGATTGGAATGGAGGGTGCCCATAGTACATTTCGAGACATTTTCAGCCATAGCCAAAAATTGTTTGAAGCACATAAAAACTTCGGACTTCGCTTTAAGCGGGAACACCCATGCATGCCTGGAGTAATTATCAATGAAAGTCACGAAGTAAAGGTAATTGCCCAAGGACGGAGTTTGCATGGGCCCACAAACATCACTATGGACAAGCAGCAACCTGCATGTGGCCCGAACTGAACCATCCTTTTAAAACTTAGAACGTTGCATCTTACCCAAAATACAGCCTTCACAAACATGTTTAACAAGTTTGTTCCTCTGAAATTTGCTAGTTTGCTGCGTTTACAGAAATCTGATATGGTTGCTTCTTTGCCGCCTCTTGAAGCAACGTGCATGCCAAAGTTTTGCATCTGAATAGCCCTTGAATCTGCAATTGCATTTGCAAAATTTAGTCCACTCTTGTCATACAAAGTGAGCTTATATAGCCCACGGCACAAAAGGCCAGATGTAACAATTTCATCACCAAAATTGAGATCATGAACTGTACATCTGCCATCCATAAATTTGACTACAAGTCCAAGTCTAGCAAGTGCAGATAGAGACAAAAGATTCTTCTTGATCCCAAGTACATAAAGTGCATTAACAAGTGTGAAAGAACTGCCATTAGCAGCAGTAAGCACAATCTTTCCAACTCCTTGAACGGGATAAGAGGCATTGTTGGCACAAAGCGACTGAATTCCCATGAGGGACAGACTCGAGAGAGGTGAACAATTCACGATGTGAGGTGTGCTTTGTAGCACCACTGTCGAAATACCACACATGTAAATTTGCAGCAACTGACAAGCATGCATCATGGACAACATGATTGTAAGTGCACTTTGCTCTAAAAGCCCATTCTGTATCAACATCAACATTACAGTCTCCTTTTACAGAAGACTCAACAATGGCTGCATTTGTAGTGGAACCAGCATTTGCAATGGAACCACCCTCCTTCTTCTTGGCCTCTTTGGCCTTCAACTTAGGACACGACTTGATCAAGTGATCATTAGCTTTACAATAATGGAAACGCATCTTCTTTTTGCCCTTATCACCAGAATTTCCAGACGAATTGCTGCCAGCAGAAGCATTACGAATAGAAGTTTTGCCACTCGTAGCAGAACCATAAGAAGTGGTTGCATTGTTGTTACCACCCTTTCTTTGAGAAGCAGTAAAAGCATGTTCAACTGCACACTGCCTAGTCCTGTTTTTTCTGGAAAGTGACTCTTGCAACAGCAATGTGCAATGCGTCAAACTTGACAACTTCAGGATTTCCTTGGGTCATCAGTCTCCAAGTACTAGCAAAAGTCTGGTAGGAATCTGGTAAGGCATCAAGAACAGTCTGCACAAGGAAACTGTCTGAAATGACTTCACCTGCATAAATAAGTTGCTCATTGATATCCTTGACACGAGCAAGGAAAGTGTCCATATCATCTTCCTCATGCATAATCTTCGACTCCAGCTCTTTACGCAGCAAAGCAATTTTAGCCTCATTGCGACTTGCATAAAGACCAGCCAATATATCCCAAGCCTGTGTTTTGCAGATTTTGTTGAACGGATGTGAGGAACAATGGTGCGCTTGTAATGGAATTTGCCTATTCAATTTGAGAGTAGCGGAATTTAATGAGAGTACTTTCAAGAAATGATTTTGTAAGCATAGCGGGTTGACATAATTGAAGATAGCAACATAATCATAGCAATTAGTTAACTTGGCATAGACAATACTTTTGCAAGAGAGAGAATTTAGAGAACATGACAACAGTTGAGGACCGGATTTATGTGGAGCCGGTCCCCCCTCCAATAGGCATTTGTATTATGATTTCTCCCATAAAGAGAGACTTGTTACAATACAGTCTTTGTGTTCCTTGTGACCTAGGTGATGCCATGAAGATGGAAGGCTTCATGCATCACAAACATAACATAAACTTGAAGAAAGCTTTAACTATCCCAAGCCTCAGTCCCAAGACCTCAAACACCTTCGAAGGTGGAGAGAGCTAGCAGGGAATGAGGGTAGAGAAGAGGAAGAAGAAACATTTCGTAGGAGAAAGAATTAGTTCCTCACTTATCATACTCTTGTTGCTAGCATACATAATAGCATAGTAATGAAGAAGAAGGAGATGGCAAGCTTAAGCATTGAAGCATGGCTCTTGGTTGGATTTGCACTCCATAGCCAATAGTGTACCTTTACTTGCTTGGAGAGGGAGCTCTTCCACATTGCATAGCACACAATGAGAGTGCTTGTGAGTGTGTGTGGGTGAGTATACCCCCTAAGCACCCCCCTAGCTTGCTTGGGTCGACCCCCCCTTGTAGCTCATGCTTGAAGCTCATTGGACCCCTCCATGCCTAGCCAATGACAAGCAGAAGCCATTAAAAGCAACATGGATAGCCTTGGGACAAGTGTCTCCCTTTCCCCTTTGAGAGAGAGGACTTGATAAATGTAAAAACAATTAGATAATTCAAGTAATTTATCATTGGTTACCTTTGAAGCGTAGACAATAGGCTTCAAGCAACACATGAAGGTAACATGGGTAGGGACCTGACATGTGTCCTTGCTGCCTCTTCAAGCTGGGGCTTCCCTTGTGAGTGTGAGTGTGTGTTCTCTCTCTAATCCCTAGGAAAAGGGCTCTCCCCCCCTCTTGTAGGGATGCTTTTGACTTTAGGAGCTCAAGCACCTTAGTCATCAAGCATGGCAAAGCACTTGGACTAGGGGGTATTCCCACAAGCATCTCAGGCAAGCATGTCAAGGCACCTCAAGCACCATAATCAAGCGGCAAGTCAAGCACCTCAAGCATCTTAATCAAGCACCTCAAGCAGGACAAACACCTCAAACACGACAAGCACCTCAAACACGACAAGCACCTCAAGCAGGTCAAGCACCTCGAGCTTGGGCCGAGTTCCCACCTCAAGCTCAGCCCTAGCTTACCTAAGGTCAAAGGACTTTTACACACATTATTGGAGCTCTTCAATGAAGCTAACCCTAAGGTCTTATGCTCCATTGGTTAGCCTTGCTCTTGATAGACCATATCCCATTTGGGCCCCTTTACTATTGGCCCCGTGTTGAGATAGATCTATAAGCACATATCTATATCTTAACACTTGTTCCCGTTTATTCTCCCACATTAAGTGATCAATTTAATATGAGAAAATCATTTGGTTTGGTTAGATATTAGATTTTATGACATTACCTCTCTCTTGAAATCATAGTCGTCCTCGACTATGAGGTAGAAGAGATAAAGGCTTAGTCATTAGTCAATTGTACTGAGCGGGTAGAGGATCCCTTTTTTACCCTACGACATCTTTCCAAGATGGATGACTAATCCATTTGGTGCTTGGGAGACATAGCTGCCGCAAGCATGTCTGCTCTTTAGTCCATTTCATTCTCCCAAAGTAGAGTGACAAATTCTACTTGGTGTTTGAGAGACGTAGTCATCACAAACATGATTCTAAGCATGCATACTAGTTAAATTTGTGCACAATTAAAAAGAGGACTAGTCATATAAGACAAAAACATGAGTCATTTAAAAGAAATTTATACATTTGCTTACTCTAATGTAGCATTGTAAGCATTGACAAGGTTCATACTATCCTTAAGTTGTACTCCTTGCATCCATCTAGCATCTTCAAAAGGATATTTTTTGAACTTAATAAGATACAGTCTGATTATCTTACCATGTCGTGGTACCTTGTCTTCATGCCGAAGGATAGCTTCAGGTTGTAGCACCTCTTGTTGGTCTTCAATTTCGGGAGGGTCTTCAATAATTGGTTCAATTGGTGGCTCTCCTTTGTAGGGCTTAAGTAGGCTTACATGAAAGTCATTGTGTATAAGCCAATGGTTGGGCAACTTGAGTTGATAAGCCGTCTCATTGATAGGCTTCAAGATTTGGAAAGGACCATAGTATCTTTTTGCTAGTTTAGCATAATACTTTTGATGGCCCGTAGGATTTTTGCCCGTCATTTTCCTTAATCGAGCCTTAGGAAACTTGAGTAAGACCCAATCATTTTCTTTGAACATTAAGGCTCTTCTGTGCTTATCAGCAGCAGCTTTTTACCTTTGTTGAGAGATGGCTATAGCCTCCCTAATCTTTTGAAAAGATTCTTGTAGGTCACGGCTATATTCATCGACGGCGAAGATCTTCCCATGTACTTTGAGTAGCAAGGGACTTCTAGGTCTTCCCTCTATGATCTCGAAAGGTGCTTTCCCGGTAGAAGTATGGACAGTATTATTGTAGGCATACTCTACTAGAGGGAAATACTTTTCCCATTGTGAGCGTTGATCTACTTCGGTAACATAAGTCTTGAGTAGATCGAGTATCATAAGATTGGCTATCTCACTTTGGCCATCCGTTTGTGGGTGATAGGCCGAAGAGAAATTCAATCTTGTTCCTAGATTTTCAAAGAGACCTTTCCAGAAATTACGGGTCATTCTAGGATCTCTATCTGACACGATGGATGTGGGTAATCCATGGTGGTTGAAAATCTGAGATATGAAGAGAGTTGCCATTTGATGTGCCTTAATAGTCTTTTTGACAGGAATAAAATGTGCTTGCTTGCTAAACCTGTCAACTATTGTCCATATTCCTGTATTCCCACGGATAGACTTGGGTAATCCAAAGATGAAATCCATGGATATACTCTCCCATGGTGAATTTGGAATAGGCAATGGCTGGAGTAATCCAGGTTGCTTCCCTCTATCATACTTGGTCTTTTGGCATACTACACATTTTGAAACATACTCTTGTATGTCCACTTTCAGGGTAGGCCAATAGAAATACGTCTCTACTCCTCGGAGAGTAGGTTGAATACCTCTATGCCCTGCATATGGAGGATCATGGGATTCATACATAACCTTCTCACGAAGGGAATGGGTAACACATAGCCTATTGCCGTGGAGAAGATAACCATCGTGCAAGGTGAATGGTTCCTCTTTCTTCCCCAAAGCAAGGGCTGACATTATGTCTCTAAAGTCAGGGTCAGTAGCATACTCATCTATCATAGAGGATAGATCATTGTGAGTAGCTATAGTCACCGCATTAACTTTTGGTCGTCGTGAAAGTGCATCGGCAACTTGATTGTGCTTACCAGCTATGTGAGCAATATGGAAATTAAATTGCGAAAGAAAATTTGCCCACCTCATTTGTTTGTCGGAAAGCTAGGTTTGCGTCATGACATACTTGAGACTTTGGTGGTCGGTTCGTAGGATAAATGGAGTCCCCAATAGGTAGTGCTTCCATGTGTCTAGCGCATGTAGAACAGCTAAAAGCTCTTTCTCATAAATGCCCAAGATTCGTTCATCACTATTGAGCCTTCGGCTCTCATATGCTATGGCATGCCCTTCTTGAAGCAAAACCGCTCCAAGGCAATCACCACAAGCATCACATTGGACCTCAAATGGCTTTGAGAGATCCGGAAGCACGAGGACTGGTTGGGAAGTAAGCTTCTCTTTGAGTTTTTCAAAAGCATTTTGCTCCTTAGCAGTCCATACAAACTTAACGTTCTTCTTTGTTAAGTCGTGTAGTGGTCCTGCTACTTGAGAGAATTTTGCTATGAAGCATCTATAGTATGCACACATACCAATAAAGCTTCTTAGCTCATGTAGATTCCTTGGGTTAGGCCATGATTTTATTACCTCTAACTTTGATGGATCCATACGAATACCATCGTGAGAGATAATATGACCTAGATATTGAATCTCTTGAAGGAAGAATTCACTTTTCTTTTGGTTGAGAAAAAGTTTGTTCTCCCTCAAGGCTTGAAAAATCACTTGGAGATGTTGCTTATGTTCCTCCAAAGACTTGGAGTAGATGATGATATCATCAAAGAACACTCCAGTGAATTTACGATATGGTCTAAAAATTTTCTCCATGAGACGGTTGAAAGTAGCTGGTGCATTAGTCAAGCCAAAAGGCATGACTAGATATTCATAAAGACCAAATGTTGTGCGAACCGCGGTCTTTAGGATATCTTCATCCACTATCCTTATTTGATGATAGCCACTCTTAAGGTCAATCCTACTGAAGTAGGTAGAGCCTTGTAGCTTATCAAACAGATCTTCTACCCGAGTCACGGGAAATCTGTTTTTGATAGTGATATGGTTTAGTGCTCGATAGTCCACACACATACGGTATGTACCATCTTTCTTTTGCACTAAAAGGACTGGAGAACAAAAGGGAGAGGAACTAGGCCTCACCATCCCTTTGTCTACCAATTCCTGTACTTGCCTCATAATCTCCTCTTGTTGAGCTTGTGAGACTCGATAAGGAGGTTTGTTAGGCGGTGAGCTTCCTGGAAGGAGCTCAATACGATGGTCATCATCCCCTCATTTTGGAGGTATGTCCATAGGGATATCATCGATGAACACATCTTGGAATCCTTTAAGAAATGTAGACAAGTCTAACTCTTCTTGATTCCTATCATTTTCATTTGATGAAACATTATTAGCTTTTAGAGACTCTGACATAAATCATGTACGCAGAAATTGAGCTCTTCATTGATTTATCAAAAGAAAGAGGATTTACAAGTGGAATAGTGCGACCACGCTCACTAGCATCTATATACATGTTCTTTCCCCTGTAGGTGAAGTAAATTCTCCTTTCAGGGAACTTCATGTTGGCAGCCATGCGATCAAACCATGGTGCCCCTAGGATAACATCCTAATGTTGGAGAGGAGAGATGAAGAAGTCTTCTTTGTCGACATAGCTTTGGACATGAAGCCTCAACTTCCCAATCAAGGGAGTAATGGAGGCTTGTTGTCCCTTGAAAGCTGCATCGGCTGTTACTATATCTCCCATATCAAAAGCTTGAATGCCCAACTTGGTGGCCAACTCTATTGATATGAAGTTGAGAGTAGAGCTTGGGTCAAACAAGATGAAGGCATCATGCTCTCTTACCTTTCCCCACGCATAGGAAAGTGATGATCCTTTGCAATGAGCATCCTCTTTTGGAGCTTCGATGGTGGAAGCCCTAGGAGTCTCATTGCGAGTATTCTTCTTGGGGCAAGAACGATAGCCATGTCCTTGCTCTCCACACTTGAAACACTTATGGTCCTTGTGAAAAGCTTCAAGCTCTTCAGAAGAGAGTTTGTTTTTACCTTTGTAAACTCCCTTCTCCTTGGACCAATTGTTGTTGTTGTTGTTGTTGGAAGTGCCTTGGGAATTATTTTGAGCATTGGATTTCCCCTTTGCATCATTTTTATCTTTGTTTTCCATGGGCTTGACATTACGTCTAGCCCCTTGATGGAAATTGATGCGTGAAGCAACCATGGTGTGGTGGATTACTTCGGTAATAGTACCGGGCCGTTGAGAGTTGATGTATTCGGCCATCTCTTCAGTAATCCCGCACAAAATTGTTGTCTTTGCTCGGCAAAGTCTATCTTTTGAAAGACAGTAGCTTTGAGATGTAAATCCGAAAACTTGTCTACATACTTGTTGATAGACTCATGAGAGAGGAGCTTCAAGCCGCGCCATTCGGTAAGAACTTTATCTTTAGTATCACTTGGAAGAAATTTCTTCATGATGGAAACTCGTAGAGTTTTCCATGTCTTTGGGGCTTCTCCATTGCCACAAAGGCTAGCCCACCATTGACGAGCTGATTTTTGGAAGTGCATAGCTACATGGCGTAGCTTGGAGGACTCTGTGAAGCCCTCGTCCCCAAAGGCCGCATCAAATTGCTGGATGAAGGCCAACACTTTGTCGGTAGCACCAAAGGTGCCATCATAGGTGAGAAAAGAGATACTCTTTCCTCCCTCCTTGAACTTCTTTAGCTTTTGTGACCTTCGCCATGCAGGAAATGATTTGCGATGTCCTCCCCTCTTGTATTCTCTAGGAGAATAGCCATAACTTTCATCGGAAGAGGAGGAAGGTGAAGAAGAAGGAGAAGAGGGTGACCTCTTCCTAGCCCTTTTCTTCCTTTGTTTCCTCTCTTGCCTTTCAGAGTGATGAGGAGAAGGACTATGGGTTGCTCTTTTCCTCTTGGGAGGAGTAGGCGATCGTCTAGACCGCCGTCGTCGTGGAGCCACATCTTCAGAAGAACTTAGACTGTCATTGCTTTCTTTCTCTTTGGACTCCTCCTCTCGAATGGGAGAGAGTCTTCTTTTGGGGGTCTCTTCAAGAGGCCTCCTAAGCTCTCTCTCCTCTGGGAGAGGAAGGGAAATTCCATAAGCACGAAGTTGTTGAGTAACTTTGGCTTGCAAAGCAAGGTTGCCCATAGCTTGTTGCAACCTAGTGATGAGATAATTCACAAACATGGGAGCATCATCATTAGCACCTTCATGTGCAAAATCAAAGCTATCAATGTTCATTCTACTCTCTTGATTATTGTCAGCCATGTTAACAAAATTTATGTTTATACTTAGTGTATGCTTTGGCAATACAAAACCTTAGTTGCCACTCCTCTTAGCCTTTGAAAATCGGCTCTTAAGTATCTACACCCACGGCTCAAAGTGGTTAATTATAGAGAGTAGAGGAGTAGGTCTAACATAGTAGAGTTGCCAAGGGCTAGCTCCTTTCGGACTTCTTATGGCTCAATAATGGTAAAGCCGTAGGCAAGTCTAAAAAGACTCCATTATTACGTCCAAAGCTCCCGAGGTGTGCACCATCCCCCACATGTGGGCTTAACAAAACCATTTATAGGCTACTTAAGGACCTCTCTTCTTAAGCAAGAAAAGAGAAACCAATGCTCTGATACCAATGTAATGGAATTTGCCTATTCAATTTGAGAGTAGCGGAATTTAATGAGAGTACTTTCAAGAAATGATTTTGTAAGCATAGCGGGTTGACATAATTGAAGATAGCAACATAATCATAGCAATTAGTTAACTTGGCATAGACAATACTTTTGCAAGAGAGAGAATTTAGAGAACATGACAACAGTTGAGGACCGGATTTATGTGGAGCCGGTCCCCCCTCCAATAGGCATTTGTATTATGATTTCTCCCATAAAGAGAGACTTGTTACAATACAGTCTTTGTGTTCCTTGTGACCTAGGTGATGCCATGAAGATGGAAGGCTTCATGCATCACAAACATAACATAAACTTGAAGAAAGCTTTAACTATCCCAAGCCTCAGTCCCAAGACCTCAAACACCTTCGAAGGTGGAGAGAGCTAGCAGGGAATGAGGGTAGGGAAAAGGAAGAAGAAACATTTCGTAGGAGAAAGAATTAGTTCCTCACTTATCATACTCTTGTTGCTAGCATACATAATAGCATAGTAATGAAGAAGAAGGAGATGGCAAGCTTAAGCATTGAAGCATGGCTTTTGGTTGGATTTGCACTCCATAGCCAATAGTGTACCTTTACTTGCTTGGAGAGGGAGCTCTTCCACATTGCATAGCACACAATGAGAGTGCTTGTGAGTGTGTGTGGGTGAGTATACCCCCTAAGCACCCCCCTAGCTTGCTTGGGTCGACCCCCCCTTGTAGCTCATGCTTGAAGCTCATTGGACCCCTCCATGCCTAGCCAATGACAAGCAGAAGCCATTACAAGCAACATGGATAGCCTTGGGACAAGTGTCCCCCTTTCCCCTTTGAGAGAGAGGACTTGATAAATGCAAAAACAATTAGATAATTCAAGTAATTTATCATTGGACCCCTTTGAAGCCTAGCCAATAGGCTTCAAGCAACACATGAAGGTAACATGGGTAGGGACCTCACATGTGTCCTTGCTGCCTCTTCAAGCTGCGGCTTCCCTTGTTAGTGTGAGTGTGTGTTCTCTCTCTAATCCCTAGGAAAAGGGCTCGCCCCCCCTCTTGTAGGGATGCTTTTGACTTTAGGAGCTCAAGCACCTTAGTCATCAAGCATGACAAAGCACTTGGACTAGGGGGTATTCCCACAAGCATCTCAGGCAAGCATGTCAAGGCACCTCAAGCACCTTAATCAAGCGGCAAGTCAAGCACCTCAAGCATGGAGTAAGTCAAGCACCTCAAGCATCTTAATCAAGCACCTCAAGCAGGACAAACACCTCAAACATGACAAGCACCTCAAGTAGGTCAAGCACCTCGAGCTTGGGACGGGTTCCCACCTCAAGCTCAGCCCTAGCTTACCTAAGGTCAAAGGACTTTTACACACATTATTGGAGCTCTTCAATGAAGCTAACCCTAAGGTCTTATGCTCCATTGGTTAGCCTTGCTCTTGATAGACCATCTCCCATTTGGGCCCCTTTACTATTGGCCCCGTGTTGAGATAGATCTATAAGCACATATCTATATCTTAACACTTGTTCCCGTTTATTCTCCCACATTAAGTGATCAATTTAATATGAGAAAATCATTTGGGTTGGTTAGATATTAGATTTTATGACAGCGCTTCACAGACAACGCATGAGCCTGCGCATCCTTTACATCCCAACGAGCTTGTTCTGTCATAGGCAAAAAAACTTCAATAGCAGCAATCCTTGCAGCAAGACCTGCAACATCCTCAACATTGCCTACATCGTCAGAACGAGGACGTACACCAATGCCCTACACAATATTCCAGACGCCCTTTGACACAAGTACATGTTGCATCATATAAGCCCACATAGGGTAATTGTCCCCATCCAACCTGTCCGCAGCAGCAAACATCTTGAAGACATCTGTGTTGTTGTCAGCCATAGTAAATGTTGCACCTGATGTGAAAACTGCCAAAAAAGAGGAGAAACGGAGCGAAAACAACACGTGTTATATAGCACAAACCGTAGAAGACTGTAAGGCACCTGTTATGCAGAACTTGGCACTGACAAAAATTCTGCACAAAATGACGAAATTGCCTGTGCAGACCTAGGTGCCTGTAGTGGAAACGGAGGCCAAAATGAGCTCGAGTCGGAAATCTGAGCAGACTGAGCTCTACAAGCTCACCCAAAATATTTGTCGACTTGCGAACGCTTGCCAAACCTCACTATAATTGGAGAAAGTGAGTAGGCGTGTCCTGGAGCAGCTAGCAACTAAGCTCGGGAGGACGTAACCTGCTCTGATACCAATTGTTGGAATTAGGGTTGCAGAGAAACGCACACAACTTGGAGAAGATGAAGAAATCTCAAGGCACACAATAGAGAGTGTGTACTTAGTGTGCAATGGAAAGATAGATAGCCCTAGAGTGATGGGCGTATATACAATGCTCGGGGGAAAAAACCTCCTAAAGAGGGAAAAAATGCCATGGCGGTCCTAGTGTGTTCACACACATCACTACCACATGTATATGGTAACACACCAGGCAATGGTGGTCTAGTCTACGAGCAAACGGTGAAGCTCCACGAACATGGAAAGCTTTAAGAGCTCCATCACGAAGTAGTTTTTGGCTATCGATGCCAAAGACAAAGTACTCACCGAATGGTGAATCTTGAAGCTCTCTCCCTACAAATCTATTTACAAATATGTAGACAAGTTTTGGGACTTACATCTCAAATCCATTGTCTTCAAAAAGATCGATTTTGAAAGTAAAAACAATAATTTTGTGCGGGTTTAATTGAAGATATGGCGGAGTATGTCAACTCCCAAAGGCCATGCACCATATCTGCGATCATACACCATACCATGGTGGTTTCACATATCAATTTCCAACAAGGGGCTAAGAGAAATCTTAAGCCCACAGAGAACAAGGACTGTAATAAGGAGCCTAAGGGAAAGGACCACGTCCAAAAGTCTCCCAAAGGCAATGCCAACAACAACAAAGCTAAAGAGAAGGGAGTTTATAAAGGCAAAAATAAACTCTCTCGTGAAGAGCTAGAGCGTTATCATAAAGATAACCGATATTTCAAGTGCGGGGAGCAAGGGCATGCTTATCGTGCTTGTTCCCACGAGAATACACAAAATGAGCCTCCTAGAGCTACCTTGGTCGAAATCCAAGAAGAGGATGCTCACCACAAAGGATCTCCTCTATGCCATGCTTGGGGAAAGGTAAGAGAACATGATGCTTTTAATTCTCTGTGACCCTTGTTCTACTCACACTTTCATATCCACATAGTTGGCCACCAAGCTAGGCATCCAAGCCTATGAGATGGGAGATGTCCTACCTGCCGATGTTGCTTTCAAGGGGCAAGAAGCCTCTGTCACTCCCTTAATTGGGAAATTGAGGCTCCATGTCCAAAGCTATGCGGACAAGGAGGACTTCTTTATCCCTCCTCTCAAGCACGAGGATGTAATCCTAGGGGCACCATGGTTTGATCGCATGGTTGCAAATGAGCAGCAAGTGGATGAGTTAGTTGAGAAGGCTATGCTAGGCCTAGCTCATCTCCATTTTGTTCACCAGTTTTATTAGTGCAAAAGAAAGATGGCACATATTATAGAGCACTAAATAGGATCACCATCAAAAATAGGTTTCCCATTCCATGGGTAGAAGACCTATTTGATAAGCTACAAGGGTCAACCTACTTCAATAGGATTGACCTAAAAAGTGGCTACCATCAAATAAGGATAGTAGATCAAGACATTGTAAAGACCACATTTTGCACTACGTTTGGTCTTTACAAGTACACCCTTTTGGCTTGACCATGCACCAGCCACATTTAATTGCTTGACGGAGAAGCTATCCAGGCCTCATCGAACCTTTACTGGAGTGTTCTTTGATAATATAATCATCTACTCTAATTCACTAGACGAACACAAGCAACATCTCCATGTAATATTTCAAGTCTTATGAGGGAATAAACTTTATACTAATTGAAAGAAAAGTGAGTTTTTCTTACAAGAGATTTAGTATTTAGGTCACGTTATCTCTCAAGATGGCATCCAAATGGATCCATCAAAGCTAGAGGTAATAAAAGGATGGCCTAATCCAAGGAATCTATATGAACTAAGCCTGCTTTATAGGTATGTGTGCATATTATAGACGCTTCATTAAAAAATTCGCACAAATCTCGGGACCATTACATGACCTAATTAAGAAAAACGTTAGGCATACATGGTCTACCAAGGAGAACAATGCTTTCAAAAAGCTTAAAGAAAAGCTTATCTCTCAACATGTGCTTACACTGACGAATCTCTCAAAACCATTTGAGGTCCAATGTGATGCTTGTGGTGATTGCCTTGGAGTTGTTTTGTTGCAAGAAGGGCATGCCATAGCGTATGAAATTCAAAGGCTCAACCCTATTGAGCAAGCTCTAAGCATATATGAAAAGGAACTCCTCGCAGTTCTACATGCCTTAGACTCGTGGAAGCACTATTTATTGGGGACTCCTTTAATTCTGCAAACGGATCACCAAAGCCTTAAGTACTTCATGACGCAAACCAAGCTCTCCAACAAACAAATGAGGTGGGAAAATTTCCTTTCGCAATTTCATTTTCATATTGTTCACATTGCTGGCAAGCATAATCAAGTAGCCGATGCACTCTCAAGATGACCGAGAGTAAATGCAATTCCCATAGCAACTCACAATGATCTATCTTCTATGATAGATGAGTATGCTATTGATCCCAATTTCAGAGATGTGATATCAGCCCTTGCACTAGCAAAGAAAGAAGGACCATTTACCGTACAAGATGGTTATCTTCTCTATGGTAATAGACTATGCATTACTAGGTCACTACGTGGTGAGAAAGTAATGTATGAATCCCATGCTCCTCCTTATGCGGGGCATAGAGGAATTCAGTCTACCCTAAAAGGGATAGAAACATATTTTTTATTGGCCTACCATGAAAGCAAACATACAAGAGTATGTTTCAAAACGTGTGGTATGCCAAAAGACGAAATTTGATAGAGGGAAGCAACCTAGATTTCTTCAACCTTGCCAATCCCTAATTCACCATGGGAGAGCATATCCATGGATTTTATCTTTGGATTGCCCAAGTCTATCCATGGGAATAAAGGAATATGGATGATAGTAGACAGGTTTAGCAAACAAGCACATTTCATACCTGTCAAAAAGACTTTCAAAGCCCATCAAATGGCAACCCTCTTTATATCACAAATATTCAAGTACCATGGCTTGCCAATGTCCATAGTGTCGGATAGAGATCCTAGAATGACCAGTAATTTTTGGAAGGGTCTCTTTGAGAATTTAGGTACAAGGCTAAACTTCTCTTTGGCCTATCATCCCCAAACGGATGGCCAAAGTGAAATAGCTAACCTAACAATTCTTGATTTACTAAAAGCCTATGTAACAGAAGTAGGTCAAAGGTCCCAATGGGAGAAGTACTTACCCTTAGTGGAGTATGCTTACAATAACACTGTTCATACTTCCACGGGAAAAGCACCTTTCGAGGTAATTGAGGGAAGATCCAAAAGTCCTTTGCTACTTAAGGTACATTGGAAGATCTTTGCTGCAGATGAGTATAGTCAACACCTACAAGAATCTTTCCAAAAGATTAAGGATGTTATTTCTATCTCACAACAAAGGAAAAATGCCGCTGCTAATAAGCACAGAAGAGCTCAATCCTTTAAATAAAATAATTGGGTCTTGCTTGAATTTCCCAAGGCTCGATTAAGACACACGACGGGCAAGAATCCTATGGGATATCAAAAGTACTATGCTAAGTTAGCAAAAAGGTACTATGTTCCCTTCCAGATTCTTAGACCAATCAATGAGATGGCCTATCAACTCAAGTTGCCCAGTCATTGGCTCATACACAATGCTTTCCATGTGAGCCTACTAAAGCCTTACAAAGGAGAGCCACCTCAAGAAGCAACTATTGAAGACCCACCGGAGATCGAGGACCAAGAAGAGGTGCTGCAGCCCGAGTCCATTCTCCGACATGAAGACAGGGTATTGAGAGGCGGTAAGATTATCGGACGGTATCTTATTAAGTTTAAAAACTATCCTGTTGAAGATGCTAGATGGATGCAATGTATACAATTAAAGGATAACCTAAACCTTGTCAATGCTTACAATGCTTCCCTATAGTAAGCAAATGTAAATATGTCTAAAATGAACAAAGTTTTTGTCTTATAAGACTCTCTTTTTCTTTATTGTGCACAAATGTTAAGAAGTATGCATGCTTAGGATCAAGTTTGCGGAGACTACGTCTCTCAAACACCAAGTAGAGCTTGTCACTCTACTATGGAAGATTGATAGGACTAATGCGTAGACATGCTTGTGGCAGCTTAGACTCTCAAGCACCAAATGGATTAGTCATCCATTATGAAACGGTGTCGTAGGGTAAAATAAGGATCCTCTACCCGCTAGCAAAAAGGACTAATGACTAGGCTTTATCTTCTCTACCTCATAGTCGAGGACGACTATGATTTCAAGAGAGAGGTAATGTTATAATAACTAATATCTAATTCTCCTAAATGATTTTCTCATGTTCAACTGATCATTTAACATGGGGAAGTATCAAGGGAGAAAAAGCTAGAATATTGATAAGGCTAGCAGACCGGTCTCAGTAGGGATCCACAGGAGGGAAAATAGGGATCCAAAAAGGGACCATCTGCAAAAGAGCAATGTGTATCAATGGGCTTCAAAGACCCTAAGGTTCAACCCATTTTAAGACTTCCAAAAAGATTAGGTTCCAAAATCAAATGAAATACTCAATGGTCAAGACTTAGGGAAAATTTGGATGCTTGTGGGAAGTCTCAAAATTCTTCCCACATCCCTATCAAGGAGGGAGTGAGCCATTTTTGAGGGGATGAGAGAGAAACACACACACACACACACACTCTTCCAAGCTCCCTTTACACAAAGGGCATAGTGGACACATGTCAGCTTCCTAGCCCAGTTGCCCCCAAGGTGCATTCAAATCCTATTGGATGGCCATAGAGGTGGACCAATGAGAATTAGGCTAGAGTACATTTAGTTTAATTCATTTAAAAACACTTGATAAAAGAACCAATAGAAATTAAGCTCTCTAGAAGACTATTGGACAGTCTCCCAAGGGGTCCAATAAGCAATTCAATGGCTTGCCTGATTCCTATTGGCCAGAAGACTAAGAGGTCCAATGAGAGATTAATTGGATTATTTAAATACCTAAAGCTCTCACAAAGGGGAAAGGGGGACACGTGTCACAAGGCTAGCAATTATGATTCTAATTTCCTATTGGCTAAGCTTGGCATGAGCCAATGAGGGGCCATCAAGAGGAATTAGCAAGAGGGGTCGACCAAGAGAGAGAGGGGGCTGATTTTTGCAAGGCATTATCACACACACACTCACACAAACTCATGTGTGAGGTAAAGAAGACTATCTCCTTCTCAAGCTTTGATGGAAAGCTCATCATCTACTCCAAGTTTGTGAGAAGGGAGGCCTACACCAACAACTCTTGGCTTTGTGATGCAAAATCCAACCAAGAGCCAAGCTTCAATGCATGCTTATCTCCTCTACCATGCTAATTACGAAGCTATCAAGAATGATTATGTGAGGACAAATACTTCTTTCTAGTAAGAATACTTCTTCTTCCTCTCGATCTACTCTCATACTCCGCTAGCTCTCACCATCTTCAAAGGTGTGTGAGGTCTTGGGTCTGAGACTGTGAGGGAATTGATGTTGTGTTTTCAAGTGTAAGCTTGGTGCTTGAAGCTTCCATCTTCATTGCACCAGAAAGTTATTGAAGGAACACAAAGTATTGTATTGTAAAATGTCTCCCTTGATGGGGGAAACCTATAATACAAAGCCTTTTGGAGGGGGGACCGGCTCCATGTAAATCCGGTCCTCAACTGTTGTCAATAGCTTAATTTCTCTCTCTTTTTGAACTATTGTTCATGCCTATCTAACTAGGTGTTATGCATTTGTTGCTCTCTCCATCCAAGCACTCTTGCTATGCTCATTAGGAATCTATTCTTAATGAAATGCTCACTATGTCTATGTTATTTTCCGCTACACACAAGTTACTAGACCATTAAATGTTACATAGTTGATCACGAGACCACCACCACAGACACTGGCTCAGTGTATAACCGTTATCTTATGACCTTCAAGGGCCACGCTAGAGAGGATGCCAAATGGATGCCTGAAAAGTTTTTTCGCAACTCACATACCTTCTCCAAAGTTTTTATCACTCATGGTCCAATTGATTTCTCTATTGAGCAACTGAGGACAATTGCTATCCCTGGTGGGAGGGATGTTACGAGTCTAGGGACCCTCCTGTTGTAGTGGTTAGCTACAATTGGGATAGCTGGCGTAATGGTTAATTATGTGTTGTCTATTTTATTTTTCTAATTGAGTTGGTGATGATGATTTTGTAGAGTGGAATGCAAGGAGTTGACGAAGAGGCGCAGTCAATAACCCTCTCGATCGTTTTGTACTTGCACAGTATTTTAGATTTTCATTTCAATAAGCCACTATGGCTCTGTAAATAATTGTAGTGAGAAATTCTGCTTATGGGACATGCAAGAACTAATGAGCTTCACTCATTTACAAAAGTGAAGTGGTTGTAAAAGAGGGGCCTCAAATTCTGGCACCTTAAACTCACAAAATAACATATTAAATACCAAAACTCCACAAGAATAGGTGTCCTGCAGTTTGAAGCTAGATTTAGGCCTTTCTCTTGCAGATTCTCTTGTTTACACTCTTATGCTATGCTTAATTTGTTGTGTACTCTCTAATCAAGTCTCTATCTCTTACAATTGTCTTACACACTCTTATAATCTTGTCTATGTCAATTCCATGCTCTGTGTGTATGTGTGCTTGGAAATTGGAAAAAAGAGGTTGACAGGTTGATGGTGATGTCTGTGAGCAAGGTTGAATTGTTTTAAGCAACAGGTCTCCCCCTTTTCTCCCTAGTGAGTGAGAGAGAGAGAGAGAGAGAGAGAGAGAGAGAGAGAGAGGGGAAGGGGGGGGGGGGGGGGGGGGGGGGGGGGGGGAGGCAAAGAGAGAGAGAAGGCGTAGGTGATCGAGCAACGGTGAGTACTATGGCAGCGAGAAGGACGGACAACAGTAGCGGCTTCTTCCTCTTAATGCGTGTGAGATTCTGTTGTCTGTTGTTGTTGAAGGAGTACGAGCGGAAGTGCGACGCGAGAGAGAGTGCAAGAAGAAGAGCACGACGATATGGTGAACTCGCTCTACTCCTTCAACTGGTATCAGAGCTCAGATCGAGGCTCGGGGCAGCACTGCAGGAGGCTAGAGTCACCAGCTCAGATTGGAGTGAAATTCGACAGGCAAAGACACGGCCCGAAATCTTGTGGGAAAGCCCGAGGGGCTTGGTGTTCTCAGAATTTCATTCTGAGGTCATCTCGGCCACCGTTCGGCTTCAACAAAGGTCTGCGCAGGCCATTTTCGACTACGTGGTCTCGACGGGTGCAGATCCGACTCTGCAAATTTGGGGTCTTCGGCCTACGACTGCAGGTGCTAAGGATATCGACACTCCCAGAGTGTTGATTTGTGGCTATCTACACATCGAAGGACGGCTCACAGTTCTTGGAGGCGTGTCACATACGACACGGGCGCATCTACACACAGACTGTAGGCGACATCCACTAGTTCATCAGGTAGCTTGTGTTTGCTGCTTGATATTCCAGATTTCATCCTGACATTGCAGGTACTTCCACATGGGATGTATTGTCAAAGATGATGTATGTCTGTTGAGGGTTTGTTGGCTGTGAGTCACGCAGCAAACAACCGCCGCAGCGGTTACAGCATACAGTGGGAAATTTGTGGATGTATGACTTTGTGGAAAGTCTATGTACTGTCAGATTTACTGCTGCCTTTGTTGAGGGTCGAGTGAGGTTTTATTAAGCTGGGGGATTCTCGAATGTTGAGATCCTTTCGGTGATACAGGTCTTGGAGCGATCCCTCGAGCACCCTTAGATAGGCAGCTAGGATGTATTGACTGTGAGTTAGACAGTTGGGATTGCATCTTTGCTTTACTGCCGTTGAGGCATTGTCGCAGTCTATGCTTACAGGACAGTGACAGGACAGTCAGAGACAGTACAGGTGCAGGACAGGTTTACCCACAGCTTACAGTGTTAGAGAGACAGTGGTTTTTTGAGCTGTTTTTTGGTCTGTTTTTAGTACACCAGAGCCATTTTACAAAGGAGACTCTGCCAAAATTTCTGCAGAATATGAAGCTTTCTTGGTTCATTTGACAGGTTGATATTGGTTCAGAGGTCAGTTTACAGGGGAAACTCTGCTGAATTTTTCCCAGAAAAGTAAACTACTGTGAAGCGTAGCTATGGCTGGATCACAGGACACTGCTCTTTACAATATCAAGAAGCTGGATGGAACCAATTTCCCATTGTGGAAGAAGCAAATTTGGCACGTGTTGGTACAAAAGAAGCAGATAAAACCTATAAAGCTCAAGGGGATAAAACCAGAAGATATGGACGAAGATGAATGGAGCGAAATGGATGAATTAGCACTTTCTACCATTATGCTGACTTTGGCAGAAAGCGTTTACTTCAATGTAGCAGATGAGATGTCGGCTTATCAAGCATGGTTAAAGCTGAGTGATCTTTATGAGAAGCAGAGTGTAGCTTCACAGGTATACTGGCTTAAGAAGCTTGTTGACTTGAAGATGAAAGAAGGGACACCTATGTCCAATCATCTGAATGAATTCAACACAATCTATAGTCAGTTGTCAGCTCAAGGTGTCAAGTTTGATGAACCTGTTAGAGCTATGTTCCTGTTGATCACATTGCCGGAAAGTTGGGACACTTTTCGCATAGCTTTGAGTAATTCTGCACCTCCAGATGGCTTGAACATAGCAGGTGTAGAAGGAAGTCCGCTTACTGAAGAAACCAATAGAAAGACAATGGACAAAGGCAAGGGAACAGCCTTAGTTGTCAGGGGAAGGACCAAAGAAAAGTACAAAGGTGGAAAGAGGAATCAGTCTCGTAGCAAGTCCCGTAGTGCTAAAGGCAAGAGTGACATAGAACGCTACCATTGTGGCAAGAAGGGTCACATGAAAAGAGACTGCAGAGAATGGAAAGCAGAAAAAGGCAAAGAGAAAGATGAAGACCATGGTGAGAAGAACAAGTCCTCAGTGAAGATTCAAGAAATAAATGTGACAAACACTGTTGCAGAGGATGACAGTCTAGTGTCAGGAGACATCTACTTCTTGAAGAATACAATGGACTCAGCTCTTCTTACAGCATCTGATGGAAATGCACTGAGTGACTGGATTATAGACTCAGGGGCATCACTTCATGTGTCTCCAAACAAGGAGTGGTTTACCTCTTATGTGACCACTAAAGATCATGTTCGGCTATGCAATGGGCAGACATGTGAGATCTTAGGTGTTGGAGATGTTCAATTGAAGTTTTAGAATGGCTCTCTTTCACGCTGAAGAATGTGAGACATGTTCTCGCAATTACAAAGAGCTTGATCAGCACAGGTTTACTTGATGATGCTGGCTACGTCACCACTTTTGGACAGAACATGTGGAAGATATCCAAGGGTTCTATGACAGTAGCACATGGAGTAAAGTCTGGAGGACTTTACATGATTTATGTATCAAATGTCTGTAAAAATGTAATCAATGTAACCGAGCAGCCGAACGTTTCTTTGTGGCATAGCCGGTTAGGACATATGTCCAAGAAGGGAATGGAAATCTTGTCTCGTTCTGGTTATTTTCCTGGCTTTTCATTTAATGATTTTGAATTCTGTGAATATTGTCTGTATGGTAAGCAAACACGGCAGCCACATAAGCATAGAAGCAGTAGAAGAGATACAGAGTTGGCACTTGTTCATAGTGATTTGTGTGGACCTATGCCTAACCTATCTCAGGGGGAGCTTCTTACTTTATGACATTTATAGATGATTACTCGAGGAAAGTATGGGTTTACTTTCTCAAGCACAAGGATGAAGCGTTTAGTGTTTTCAAAACATTTGTGACACTTGTGGAGAATCAGAGTGGCAAGAAGCTTAAATGCTTACTCACTGACAATGGTGGAGAGTATGTTTCAAAGGCCTTTCAAGACTTTTGTGAGTCAAAAGGTATAAAACGTGAACTTACTGGTCCTTACAATCCTCCTCAAAATGGTGTTGCTGAGAGGATGAATAGGACCATACAAGAGAAGGTCAGAAGTATGTTGTCTAATGCACAGCTGCCAAATGGGTTTTGGGCTGAAGCTGTATCAACAGCTGTTCATCTTACAAATAGATCTCCTAGCAAGGTTTTGTAGAAGGATTCAATGGCAGAGATGGTATGGTCAGGCAAAATGCCCTCATACAAGCATCTCAGAGTCTTTGGCTGTGAGGCATATACTCATGTTCCAAAGGAATTTAAAAACAAACTTGAGCCAAAGAGTAGAAAGTGCATCTTTCTAGGCTATGGTAATTCTGGTGAGATGGGGTATAGACTTTGGGATCCCGAATCCACAAAGGTTATCCGCAGCAATGATGTTCACTTTAATGAAGCCAAATATCATTCTAAACCAGAGAGGGTTGAGGAGATTAGAAGAGTTGTCTTCCAAGAAGATGGACCTGCACGTGCAAGACAAAATGTCAGGGCTCAAAGGTAGCTAGCAAGGAAAGGATAGAGTGGAACCACAGGTTGTGGCTGAGCCTGAGCCACCTATTGTGCGTAGATCTGGACGTGTCACGCGACCTCCTGATAGGTTTGTTCCATCTATGAACTATGTCATGTTGACTGATTGCAATGAGCCTTCATGTTACAAGGAAGCAGTGCAAATGAAGGACTCCAGGAACTGGCAATTGGCCATGCAGTCAGAGACGACAGCTCTGCATAAAAACCAGACATGGAAGCTAGTTAAATTACCATCGGGCAAAAAGGCTCTACCTTGTAAATGGGTTTACAGGTATAAGATCACCGCTCATGATAGTCAGCCAAAGTACAAAGCAAGGCTTGTTGTCAAGGTCTTTAAGCAAGAACAAGGCATTGACTTTGATGAAGTCTTCGCTCCGGTGGTCAAGATGACTACATTGAGATGCTTTCTTGCATTGGTTGCCATATTAGATTTGGTGTTGCACCAAATGGATGTCAAGATAGCGTTCTTGCATGGTGATTTAGATGTGGAAATTTACATGCAGTAGCCAGAAGGGTTTGTTGAGAAAGGCAAGGAAGATTGGGTATGCCAGTTGTTAAAGAGTCTTTATGGCTTAAAACAATCACCGAGGACATGGTACCATAAATTCCACAAGTTTATGCTTTCTCAAGGCTACAAACGTAGTGAGTTTGATCACTATCTATATACAAATAAGGCTAAGGATGGCAGTTGGCTGATCCTTATTTTGTATGTGGATGACATGTTGATTGTTGGCAAGCACTTGGAAGAAATTTCAGCTTTGAAGTCAAAGATGGCAAAATCGTTTGACATGAAAGACATGGGTGAGGCAAGTCATATACTTGGTATGCGCATTGAGAGAGACAGATCAAAGAAGTTGATTTGGTTATCTCAAACAGAGTATATTGACAAGGTTTTGCAACGTTTCAATATGGAGAAGGGAAAGGCACTGAGTGTTCCATTGCCACCATATGTGAAACTTAGCAAACAAGATTGTCCTGTGTCTGAGGAAGAACAGACTGAAATGGATAAGATTCCATATGCGTCTGCAGTGGGTAGTTTGATGTATGCAATGATTGCTACTCACCCAGACATTGCATTTGCAGTGGGAGTAGTAAGTCGATACATGTCAAACCCAGGCAAGAAACATTGGGAGGCAGTGAAAGGAATATTGAGATACCTGAAAGCTACAAAGAGTATGCGTATATGCTATGGGAGTCAGGAGCTAAGTGTAAAGGGTTTTACAGACTCAGATTATGCAGGTGACTTAGACAAATGAAGGTCTACGTCAGGGTATGTCTTTACATTGGCTGGTGGAGCAGTATCATGGCGTTCTAGATTACAAGATTGTGTTACTTAGTCTACTACAGAGGCTGAATATGTTGCAGCATCAGAGGCATGCAAAGAATCAATTTGGCTTAATCGACTAGTAACAGATTTGGGAATCAAAGAAGAGATGCCTGTGTTATATTGTGATAGTCAAAGTGCTATACAATTGGCTCGCAATCCAGTTTATCACTCAAAGACAAAGCATGTGGATGTGAAGTATCATTTCATCAGGGAAATGCTCGAGGATAAGCAACTTCAGCTTGTCAAAGTTCACACCACAGAAAATCCTGCTGATCTACTTACAAAAGGACTTCCCTCAGAGAGCTTTGCGCATTTTCGCAAGCAGTTAGGTGTAGGGTAGTACATCACTTCTCTACATCTCTTGTATATTAGCTTGTATAGTAGCTTCTCTCACACTTAAAGTACCACATTGGACTTTAAGTGGGAGGTTGTTGGGGTATAAAGCCCAATGTGGTCGCCCAGGTAAGTGGGCGGGCCGCCAGGTATGTACACATATTCTTTTGTAAAAACCTAATAAGAACTCACTATGCTCTACACATTACAGTAGAGCGAGTTCACCATATCGTCGTGCTCTTCTTCTCGCACTCTCTCTCGCGTCGCACTTTCGCTCGTACTCCTTCAGTTGTAGAGCTTGTCTCTGTGTGCTTGCAACCCCTATGGCTTGCACATGGCATTGAGCAAGATCCCTGCAGTCGATAAACAATTTTTGGAAGAATCTCATTGAGAATTTGGGTACTATGTTGAATTTCTCTTCGGCCTACCACCCACAAACGGATGGCCAAAGTGAGATAGAAAATCCAACCATCATTGATCTACTTAAAGCCTATTTTACATAGGTAGATCAAAGATATCAATGAAAAAAGTACTTGCTCTTAGTAGAGTATGCATACAATAACATTGTCCATACTTTTACAAAAAAGGCAAAGCTCCCATTGATAGTCAAGACACTTGGGAAGATATTTGATGCTCATGAGTATAGTAGAAACCTTAAAGAATCTTTCCAAAAGATTAAGGAAGATGATGAAGAAGAAGTGTTCACTTGCTTGAAATTGCATCCATAGCCAAGTGCTTGAGCATGATGGTCTCCTCTTGAGCTCCCTTGACTATGGGTTAGGGAAAATAGCTAGTCATGTTGCTTTGGGTAGAGGATCCATTTTTACCTGTTGATGAAATTCTTCCATAGTGGTGACTAACTCCACTTGGTGCTTGGAAGACTTGGATGTTGCAAGCATGTCTTTACTTGACCCTAATCTTCTTTCATAGTAGATTGGCAAGGTCTACTAGATGCTTGAGAGACTAAGTTGTTGCAACCTTGATTCAGAGTATACATACACATAAAACTTATGAACACTTAAAAGAAATCTTAGAGTCAAAACAAGACACCTTATTAGACATAGTTGTTCATATTGATTCTTACCTTTGACAGTAGTCATTGTAAGTAGTTGGATGTCTTGCATCTTCAAAAGAATAATTTAGATATAGTCAAATAGTCTTATTGCTTCTTAAAGCATTGTCTTCATGTTGTAGCATGCTTTCTAGCGACAAGATCTCTTCTTGACCCTCAAACTCATGTGTTGCTTCAATTATTGGTCCTTTGGGTGGCTCGCTGTTAACCCTCACGGCTCACGGACACCCCATCACCTACGACAGACGTGTATTATGTATTTGGTAGAGTCAGGTACCGGGCTTGTCGGACCAATAGGAAAAGGGTAAGAGTGATCGCCGATGAGAGGCGCACTCTAACTGGGACATTCAAGGGATTAGTTGGCTAAGCATGGGCGCCCAAGTGTGAATGGGGTGAGCTCATATAAAAGCCAACTAAACCTAAAATTCACTCATTCTCTCATTTGTGCAATAGAAGAGTGCTCTTGCTCCATCTCCATCTCCATCTTCTTCTTCTTCACCTCCTTGTGTGTGTGTATGTGTGTGTGTGTGTGTGTGTGTGTGTGTGTGTGTGTGTGTGTGTGTGTGTGAGAGAGAGAGAGAGAGAGAGAGAGAGATTGCGATCGAGCATTGCGGTGGCACGACGGCGGTGAAGCGGTTGAGCGTGACGTAGCGGTGTCTCCTTCTTCTTTGCGGTGAGGAATCCTCCACGGCAGAAGCATAGAGCGGTGAGTGACACACCATTGCCCTCTTTTGAGCTTACTAGTTAAGCTAGTTGTGTGCTTGGAGCCGTCTATGGCTCACACACGGTGTAACGGCAAGTCCCTTGCTTTGACAGTGCGGCAAGGAGCGCACACTCGCCCTTATGAGTTTTCAAGAGGCTCACATGAAAGGAGCGCACACTCACCCTTATGAGTTTTCAAGAGGCACACAGTCTTTGCACAATTAGTAGTCGTTAGCTTGTCTGCAGTGAATGAATAAGTAGGAAGGCAGTTAGCAATTTCTACTTGCACACAGTCTGTACACAGTTTTCTGTCAAGGTTTGCCTACACACAGTCTTTGCACAGTAAGGTAGTGAGAGAGGAAGTAGGTGGACAGTTAGCTCACTGTCAGTAAGCAGTTAACAGATTAGTTAGTAGATTAGTTAGTGGTTAGCAGCACTGTTAGTAAGTAGATAAGGTAGTGAGCTGTCTGTGAGCTGTGAGCTGTTGACTGGGAGGTTAGGTAGGTGAAAGTGTGTGTGGCCAAGAAAGGGTCACGAAAACCGCGCCCAAGCCCAAGCCCAGGCCCAGGTCTCAGTCCTCAGTCTTATGATATATACTAGACTCACTCTTATATATATTCCCTACCCCCTCAAGAGGGAATGAGAGCATGTGGGGCAAGTCCTCCACTCTCCTCCCTTCTCTTCCCACTTGCACCCTTAGATTTTCTAATTTGGGCCTAGTTCCCTACTAGAAATTGACGGTTTTAGGGATTCCGAGGGCATAAAGTGACCAAACGGAGGGCTGTAAAGCATGGCATGTCCCTCTGACCGAGATGCTCGTTTTGAGCTATCATACGTTCTATTCTATAGCTGGGTCAGGAAAAAAGGACCAAAAAATCAACAAAAAAAAAAGACTTGGGTTGCAAAACACCCAAAATTACTAGGTGAGCAGCCTTCACGGGCCCTCACTGACACTTCTAGGGGATCCAAGTCATATGAACCTACGCTCTAGACGAGTGTTAGAGCACGAGCATATTGGTAGTGCCTCCATTTATGCGGGCACCCATTATTCCTCCACCCTAGGTTCTGGACCTTCGGCCGGGACTCAAGGTAGCGCGACCCAAGATCCTCATATCGCGTCTAGTGATTCTTCCTCTGACTACGAAGTCATGGAGGGGTATCCTACACCAAACCCTGATAGTTCAAATCAAGACATGCATGCCATGGGCCCACGGCCCGGGTCCAGCGTGTTTAGCCGCTTAAAAGAGACCCTTAGTAGAGCTACTCGCTCCGAACATGCAGTTAATGAAATAAATGAAGGGAGTGGGGAAGTAAATTCGTCATTCATGCCTAAAATGGGCCCTATGCTTCTTGAGAGTGTGCATGTGAATGTTCCATCCACTACACCTCCTGATCCTTTAGGACTATCTCCCTCTGAGGTTTTACTACCCGATGGTGGGAGTCTTGCCGAAGTGCAAGAGATCGAACGCTATATGCAAGCAACAAGGGAGAGGGAAATTGAGAACCTACAAGGGCTAGAACAAAGTCAAGCCCTGAAAGCAAAGGTTTCTATGACAACAATCATGCCAGCCGAGCAACCGAGTGCTCTCAAGGTAGCAGTCATGGAGGGGCAAGTTATGGGGAGCAATAATGCTTCCACTTCAAGGGAAACCTCCAGCACGCCAGGCCTAGATGGGATATTCCTAAACAAAAATTGGGAGTATGACCTACAAGCAGAAGCTTTAACTGATCGGTACACAGGACACACCTATCATGTGGGTTGGTTAGATGTTCTACAATCCACATCGGGTGCTACTAGCATAGATGAGCAACAACAGAAAGTCTGTGATGTCCTCCATAGGATTGTCGAGTTAGAAAGACAGAACACAGGGATCAACATGCCTTCAACAGGCCTAATGAGATTCTTGGATATGGGAAAGGCCGACCAACCAACCCTGTCACAAATGGAGACTCCCTCAGTGAGCCCCATTGATCCTCCATATGTTGTTTCGCCAGGAGCCTCAGTACAATCTCAGCCCACAAGTAGAAGCTTTACCTTCCCAGATCTAGCTCATCTTTCTCTTAATGACACTACGGCTACCATGCATATCCCAATGGTGAGCATGACAAGAAGTACACCATGGAGTTCATTTGTTAACATTGCGCCGATGCCTAGTAGCACAGTGCCCCCAACTATACCTACATGTATGTATCAATCATGTGCACCTGTCGTACCTCAGCCTCATGTAGCTCCTACACCTCCGATTATTCCAAGAGCTTACAATCCACAATGGAATTATCCAAGCTCTTATACAAGTGGAGCCATGCCATTTAATAATAACATGCCATATCAGGCACCCCCTATGCCTAGGGCCATGCCTGTAAACTTTGGACCACCGTCTGGTACACCACCATACGAAATTTGGGACCCAAGAGCCGCGCGTATGCCAAGGCCAAGGCCAACTCCCATCTCACATGTGGTTCCAGGAGCACATACACCCATTATCCCTGCTCAAATAGGAGATTTGGCTTCATTTGCTCAAACTATCGGTCGCTCTATTGCGGAAAACATGCGTAGTGCACCTGATAGAGAGCCTAGGAGCAAGGCAGTTCAAGTAGCTAAGCTCACACAGAAATTCACTGGAGACGGAGATGCTAGAAAGCATATGGAAGTCTTTGAACATGTGTGCAATTCCTTGGAAGAGCACAATGAGCTACATAAGTGTAAGGCTTTGAGTTTGACCCTAAGCGGAAAGGCTGGATATTGGTATAGAACCTTAAGAGTAGAAGAGAAAACGATCTACTCTACTCTTAGGAGACTGTTCTTAAAAGAATACATACGAGAGGGAGTACTTTGGGGTGTAGCCTCTCAGCTCCAGAAAGCCCAACGAGAAGAAGGTGAATCCGTGAGAGACTTCATTAGTCGCCTAAAGAATTTGAATTCTCGATGCAATCCAAACGAGAGATTCAACAACAACCAATTGCTCGATAGATTCATTAGGGGACTACGACATGAAAGTATCTATAATGGCCTAGTCATTAGAGGTATCACTACTTGGGAAGCAGTCACCATGAATGCAATCCAATCGGAGGATAATTTAATGATAGCAGGAGAAAGAGTGTCTGCCGAGCCGAAGTCAAGTAGCTCGCAAGCATCAGGGCATGAGCCAATGAAGATAAAGCCAATCGTGAAAGAGCAAACGATATCTGAGATGACTTTGGCAGATCTCACCAAGGCCATCCAAGAAAGCCTTAGGGGTAATCGTACTCCACAAAACACTCATATGTATCCAAGAAGGGAGCAACAATGGTGCTCAATTTGCTTGGGCCCACATACTACGAGTGAATGCCCTACTTTCAGAGTAAAGTTTAACGGGACTTGTAACGTGTGTGGTAGGTATGGCCATCAAGCGAAGGATTGCCTAATGCTTAAACGCATCATGGAAAATAGACCGCCTATAGCTTGGACAGACTCACCTCGAGTTCCTGCATTGATGCCTACCCCACCCATGGAGCAACAGTTGCCATTACAGCACATGGTCCCTAGAACCCAAAATGTGGTCCAAACCACACCATTGCCACCTCCAGTGCTAGGACCGCAACCCCCTCATCCAAGAGTTACACCTATGAACCAAATAGGTTGTGAGTCATCTAGTACTTATGTAGATTGCGAAGAGGACATAGACTCTAGTATCACCTATGGAGTCGACATGCTTGAGGAGTGTCCCATGTACTATATGGAAGACCATTGGAGACAAATCAAACCGGTATATCAAGCTACTGCGCTAGCAGTAAGAGGCCAAAACATTAATAGTTTTGCCAGTAGACCACCTCTTCAGTGCTACGAATGTGGTGGACCACATCGAGTAGCTGAGTGCCCCATTAGAATACAAAAGAATGCCGCACTAATGCAAACAAGTCAAGGGAGTGCATTGGCAATGCCAATACTCATTTGTAATCGTTGTGGCATAGATCATTTGATCGCACAATGTCCTAACATTCCAAACGCATCGAAAATCACACCATTGAACATAATAGAGATCGTTGATGGGACACCACCAACTATAAACATAGCACCAGTGAATGCACTCACACGGTCGATGCTCCAAAAGCAAAATTACATCCTCGAAGAGAGAGATGTTGCATCCATTGGCCGAGCGAGAAAGAAGAAAACACAAAGAAAGAAATCCCTTAATGCTTCTAGCTCAAAACCTAGTTCAAAGACTAACATAGGGACAGGAGAGGATCCCGTGTATATGAATGACCCTGAGGATGACTCAGATTCGATAGAGACCACGGAGACCAAAACTGTTACTACAAAGGAAAAAGCTAGTGAGGAGGATCACGAGAGGGAATCACGACGAACACCAAAAGAGTATTCAAAGTTAAACTACCCGGTTGCGAACCCCCAAGATAAGCCACGAGAGACAAAAAATGAGGATTGCAAGAGAAAGATTGGAACCTATCCAAACCCAACAGTGGAAATTGAACGAGTCCAACAACTGAGGGGTTTGGTGGAAGAAACTCAACGAACATTAGAACCTGAACCCAAACACATCAAGATGTCGGACACAGTGTTTCCCACACAAGTTCAACCTCACAAAGAACTACAGGCCGTTAGCTATACCCAGTATCATTCGGGAAGAGAGTGAGGGTAGGACATCTGAAAGTGGACACACACCTTTCCTACTAGAGAGAATGTTTGGTGAGGGAATGCCCGACCCCCTTGAGGAAGTGGAGATTCCATCTTCACCATTCTCTTGTCAGGGTCCTACGTCCCACAAGATGCCATTAAATGTTGCCAAATTGATGGATTTCATGTCTTCAGAAGTTAGAACCACCATCATGTCCAAACTATATAAAGACCCCGAGCTAGTCTCAGCTCTTCGAGCCTTCCTCAATGGAGAATTACAGGCCGGATTACCACAGTTTGCACATATGAACAAACTTGACTCGGTAATGAATGATGAGGAACATTTAGCACCACCATCTGACCTAGCGGGACATGAATCTGTAATTGAAGTACCCGTTAACAAGTTGGGGCAATACTTTGAAGGTGATGAATCTAATGCTACTCTACCAATCACTACTAAAGGATTAACTGTAAAGGGGGTCCTTGACGGTGGTGCGGGAGTCAGCATGGTGACAAAGAGTTGTTGGGAGTCTATGGGGCGACCTCACCTGGAAGCCACAAGCGTAGTGGTAAAAATGGCTAATGGATCTATTGTTACGCCTATTGGAATGCTAAAGGATCTCAGAATCAAGGTCTTGGGACACAAGGTAAGGCAAACTTTCATTGTTATGGATTTTTCCAAGCATCCTATGTCATTTGAGATGATCTTAGGGCGTCCATTCATGAGGGAAGCAAAAATGGTGCATGACTGGTCCAAAAACCACGTCTACTTACAGTTCCAAGACTCTGTCATTCGAGTTGATCTTTTAAGTGGTCGAACGCATCCTCTAGGAAATAAATTCATCATTGATAATCGATCAGACACAACAATTCACTCAGCTCCATTATAGTATTGTTACACGTGTAACGAAGACACGGATATTCGGAAGAACTCTCCTTATATGGATATCCTACTCGGAATGGCTGAGTCAGACAATGTCGATTGGGTACACCTAGCGGCAACTATAGATACATGGGGAGCTAGAGGAACAACCTGGGTAACACCAGATGGGGAAGAGATACCACACATTGCACCAGTAAACATGTTAGGTGTAGCGCATGTAACATCCGATGATAAGAAAGAGGCACACCTACCTGAGAGTGAAACCGATGATTCCTCAAAGGCTTCAGGCCAATACACATCAGAAACGGAATCTCAGGGAGAAATGGATTCAAAACCTGAGGAAACATCGAGTGAGCCAAGTATAGAAACTGAACACTCAAGGTCTAGTACGACCATATATGGTAATTTATATGAGAGTGAAGAAGATACAAGCGAAGACCTATCAAGCAAGTCGAGTTCAAACATTTACCAAAATCAAAACCTTAAAAGGAAACAAAGGTCATATAAGAGACGACGATATCGAGCAAATATGAGAGCTAGGATAAACAAGGAAAGATCTACTGCAGAATGGCTTAGCTATCTAGGGGCATGTGATGCTCATCGAAAGCTAGTAGACAATTGGGGTGAACATCTCCAGAGTGTCATGTGGTGCAGCCCGCGACCCATTGACCTCGCTCAATTGGAGGTTACAAAGCCGAAATTGAGTCGAACTATAAGAAGACGTCAAAACCGAGAGTTAGCACAACAACAAAAGGAGGCAGAACTAAAAGAAAGGTCTCCGTCAGGACAAGAGCCTGCTGACTTACATACGGCTCCTGAACATTTTAAATGTTATACCACGGGGGAGCGAAAGGTTGTGTATGCCAAAGTCCAACGAATACCTACCAATGGAAGCAGTGGAGTCTATGATGGTCCAGCGGTAGTTAAAGAGATAGAATTAGCAGAACCAGGTGAGGAGTCTAAACCAGTCTTTATTGCTCAAGACCTTACCGAAATTGAAGAGGCTGTACTTAAGGAGCTCCTCAAGGAATACAAGGATATCTTTGCTTGGACATATCATGACATGAAGGGCGTTCCACCTTCTGTGGTGCAACATACAATTCCCATGATCAACACTGCTAAACCCATCCAGCAACGACCCTATCCAATGAATCCTAAGTACGCCAAAATTGTACAAGAGGAGATTGAAAAACTTATCCAATGTGGATTCATATACCCTATTGAGCACTCAGAATGGGTTTCTCCAATAGTCATTGTGCCAAAAAAGAATGGGAAACTAAAAGTGTGCGTGGACGTCAAGAAAGTTAATGCAGCCACTAGGAGAGATCATTATCCCTTGCCATATTCAGAACATGTGCTTGAAAGAGTTGCGGGCAAGGAAGCTTATAGCTTTTTAGATGGGTACTCTGGTTACAATCAAATCACAATTGCATTAGAGGACCAAGCTAAAACTTCTTTTATCACAGAGTTTGGAGTGTTTGCATTTCGTGTTATGGCTTTTGGCTTAACAAATGCCCCTTCTACATTCCAACGATTACAAACACTGCGTTTAAAGAATTTCTAAGGGAGTTTTGTGAAGCTTTCCTAGACGACCTTTGTGTTTATTCTTCTTGGGGGAAGCATTTGTTATATCTACGAAAAATATTTGAAAGGTGCAGATTTTATCGCATCTCATTGAACCCTTTCAAATGCCAATTTTGGGTTAAGCATGGAGTCATTCTAGGGCATATAGTGTCCAAGAACGGGATATCCACAGATGAGAGTAAGATTAAAGCCATTGCCGATTTGCCACCACCTATGAACTATAAAGGAGTTCAAAGATTTATGGGCCATGTTGGTTATTATCAAAGATTTATTTTAAACTTTGCCGAGATAGCGCGTCCATTGTACAAGCTTCTTATCGAGTTTCACTGGACGGAAGAATGTCATCAATCTTATGAGTTATTAAAGAAGGCCCTAACAAGTGCTCCAATCCTGCGAACACCTGATTGGAATGTACCTTTTCATGTGCATATTGATGCATCAAATTTTGCTATTGGGTGTGTTCTAACTCAACCAGGAGAACATAAATTGGACTACCCTATTAGCCTTGCAAGTCGCCAATTAAATGATGCCGAGATGAACTACACTACTACAGAGCGCGAAGGTCTAGCTATGATTTACGCAGTAAAGAAATTTCGCTATTACCTTCTTGCTACCAAGTTTGTGTTTTATGTTGATCATCAAGCATTGCTATATTTGGTAAACAAGCCGTGTTCCACAGGTCGAATTACACGATGGTTGTTAATTCTTCTTGAGTTTGACTTCACCGTTGTTGTGAGGCCTGGGAGGAAACATGTCATGGCGGATCATTTATCTCGTATCCCTAATGGCGAAGCTCCTACGGGGGTTGATGATGAATTTCCTGATACTCCTTTGTTCATTGTTGAGACAATGCCTGAATGGAGTGAAAAGATTGTTAACTTCTTAGTTAATGGTTTTCCACCCAAAGAACTGCGAAAAGATATAGCTCGAAAATTAATCAAGGAATGCGAACCCTATTGCTTACTGGCTGGAACTCTCTATAAGAGAGGAAAAGATGATTTTCTTAGACGTTGTGCCCGCGAGGATGAGTATTTATATATTCTACAAGAGGCACACATGGGCATAGCAGGTGGTCACTTTTCAGGAAAGTTGACTGCCCGAAAGATTTTACAGTCAGGCTATTGGTGGCCCACTCTGTTTAAGGATGCATCACTTTTTGCAAAGGGATGTGATGAATGCCAACGCTTCAACAAGCCACAAAGAAGGGATAGGATGCCTCTACATCCCATCAAGGTAACCGAACCATTTGAAAAGTGGGGCTTAGACTTTGTAGGACCGATTAGTCCGGCTGCACGTAACACGCAATCACGATATATCATTGTGGCTACCGACTATGTAACCAAATGGGCTGAAGCAAAAGCAACACGGAAGGCGGATGCAAAAACAACAGCTAAGTTCCTCTTTGAGAACATTATCACACGTTTTGGATGCCCCTTTGAACTTGTGAGTGACAATGGAACTCATTTTATAAATGAAGTAATAAAAGAACTCACATCAAACTTCATGATATCACACCACAAGTCTACACCCTATTATCCCCAAGCAAATGGCCAAGCTGAGAGTACCAACAAAACTCTCATCTCCATTTTGACAAAGACAGTCGAGGCTCATCGCACTGATTGGGACCTAAAGCTTACATCAGCTTTATGGGCTTATCATACTGCGTATAAAGTTGCTATTAATTGCACACCGTTTAAGATGGTGTATGGACAAGAAGCAGTTATGCCATGGGAGTTTGTCATTCCTAGTCTTCGAGTAGCTTCTCAAGAAGGTTGGGATGGTAACCCCTTAGTGGGGCGATTATATATCTTGGAAAGGCTAGATGAAGAGAGGCAATTAGCTGTGCGAAATGCTCTAGTGGAGAAGGATAGGAGAAAGAAGTGGTTTGATAGCCATTTAAAGGATAAAGACATCAAGGTTGGTGATAAAGTTCTTATGTACGGGGTACGTAATGAAAAGAAGAAATTGAAATACGCTGGTAAGGGACCATATCGAGTGTGTGAAATTACCCCGCAAGGTACCATTCGTGTGGAGACTCTAGATGGAGTTGAAACCATTGGATTCCTTAATGGGAGTAAATTCAAAAGATATTATGATCCTCTAAGCCAGGAAGAGTTGCAAGCCATCCATCAAAAGAAGGCTGCCAAGGAACAAGCAGAGCTTAAAAAAATCCAAGCAAGAGTTGAGGCTCGAGAACGACAACAATGTCTTAGACGCCAACAAGAGGCTAATCTGGGAATCACGCAAGCATTTTTCGAGGACACAGATGACGACTCATTAGAATTTGAGCCCCCCCTACGATACCCAATTGAGCTAAATAGCCCCTATGGGAAAGTACTATACAATGCCTTATTAGATACGGGAGCTAAACACAATTTGTTATCCTATGGAGTTTGGTGTCAATTAGGGAAACCGACCCTATCCCCGACTACGATGCAAGTCAAGGGCATTAATAAAAAGAAAACTGCTATTCTTGGAGTCCTTCAGACCCCTGTTGTCTATGACAATGGAAGCATAGTGCAGAGGTTTCTAGTCATGCCCGCGGGAGCTATGGAAGGCAACGTAAACCTGGGACGCACGTGGATGTTGGCAACCAAATGCACTATTGATTGGGATATTGATAGTGTCACGATGCGACCACCGACTCTTACCCCTATCATTCAAGCAAAGTCACCTACATTGCAAACTCTAGCAAAGTTGAAGGATAGCCAACATTCACAAGCCAAGGTGGTTAACTCGTCTTTGCCAGCTACCCATGAACCTAGCACTTCAACACTTGTAGTTGCAACAAGCAGTAATATTGCAAGTACTCAACTTGCACGACCTAAGAGTACATATCAATGGGTCCCCAAGGTCTTACTTCCAACTACCTCAACCCTCCCATCCATTCCAAGAAAAAATTTCCTGGGAAAACCAAGAGCGCGCCCTAGGAGAGTCAAGACCAAATCACAATGGATTCCAAAATAACTATTAGAAGCCCAAGGCTACTATGATGGAAATGAGCAAATTTGGGTACCTAAACGTAAAATGTGTCCTTCCCTATCGACAACAAACCCATATGAGTCAAACAATGTAACTCTAAAGCCAATGGCAGACCGTGGGAAGGGAAAGATCACAGAATGCTACACACCTATTCCAGAGCTAGTTTGGGCTCCAAGGGAAAACCAATTTATTCCACCTAGCTCAGGAAGGGGGGAGTTCCATGAAGCTTCTAGCTCCTCATGTAATACATCCATAGAGGTAAAAGCTTCTACACAGCCTCCATCTATAGTAGTGGACCTCCATGAAGCTACAAAAGAATCCACACCTCCCAGTGTTCAAGAATCACCTGATGAACCACTTCAAGTTCGATCCTGGGAGAGTACCTTACCACCCTTGCAACTTGACGAGGCACCTAGGGTAATAGAAAACTACTGGCAAAAATCCTCACCTATTACCAACTGGAACAATTGGTTTCAAAGGGTGACGACATCATTTCAAACGGTATGATCTACCCAAGGAAGAGGGGAGTGTTTATGGACATCCATCATTCACTTGCTTCCCTCTCAACCTTTCTCCCTGTCCTCTTAATCTCCAATCTTAGGGAATGTATATATAAAGCCTTATACTCACAAAAACAAGATAAAAAAGTAAAAGAGCAAGAGCCATAACACAAATCATAAAAACAAATTATGCACAAGAACACGACCCTTGTAATATTTGCACTCTAACCATCATCTATTTGCGTGTACAGATATGGCTAGTACGCTAGAGTCATCCACTCCTGCCTTGGGTGAGAGGTACCCTCGTTACTTTTCACAAATATTTCACATGGTCTTTCCAGTGCTTGCATGTGAATGGGATTTGATAGGTACGCTAGCATGTGAGAGGAATTTTGAGGAGTTAGAATGGCTGATACGTCTCTTGACCACGTCTGATCCATACTTAGTAGAGAGTGTTTCTCCCATTGCACAAGCCTACCCTTTTGACCAAGATGACTATAGGCGTCTAGTGACCTTCTTAGTAAACATGGGCACCTATGATGAAGAAGAAAATTTACACGACTACACGGATGGCACATATGGTCTCATGGATGATGACTTTGTTTATCTCGACGATGAGGATAGGGGTTTAGCCTTAGGGTTTCCCCCCAACCTCTACAATATCCTATTCCCTTGACTCTCTAGGGGGAGTGCAAATAATTAGGTTAGGGTTCCTTATGTTTTTTGTTGTGTTCAATAAGTGTTGGTACCTTTTTCCACTAATGTGCCTCCTGGAGGTAGTCCTTTTGTTTCCGAGTGTGTACAGGAGCGTGTTGCTATTGGTAGGATTTGGACCTTCATGGAATCTTTATCTCAACTCACTCTTCAAATCAAGCGCGACCATCGACACAAATAGGTGTTTCTTGTCCATTAGCATTGCCCCTTATCTTTTTTGCATCTATGATTGTCAGCTTTAATTGTGATTGGTAGCCTAATATTCACCGCATTTGCTTAGTATCAAACATTTAATTCAATGTAATTTTTTATCATAATCACTTGTCTAGGTTTAAAAATCAAGCAGTCCGACAAACTAGTTTGACCAAGTTAGGTGTTAGAAATCTTCTCTTAATACCATGGGGAATGCCTTCCTAATAATTAATGGTTACTTAAGTTCTTAATCCGATTTAGGCAGAATTGTGTGAAATGTACTAGGGCTTTCTAGTGGGCTTGACCCTAGTGACCTTTAGCTTAAGTATTATAAAGGGATTTTACTAGTGTGATGAGCCTGGGGAGGTGTATCAGTGTTATATGACCCCCCAAAGTTACAAAATTAAAATGCTGAAAATGAACAAACAAAAAATCAAAGTGCCACACTGTAAAATCTTAAGCTGGAAGAGAAATCTCAGCTTGATTTGGTACTTCACTCACATGTATTGCCTATGGTACTAGAGCCCTAGAGGTTCCCAGTATGGGCGCTTTTACTTGAAAAGCAAAAAACCCAAGGCATACAAAATAAGCACACACATCAAAATTGAATTACTGTGAAAAGACTTTGGGGGGTCAAAGAAAAAGTAATCAGTCAGGAGATGATTTCATGAGAAATTCCTTTTATGGTAGCTTAACTACAAGGTCTTCTAGATATAGCCTCTAGTCAGCCCTCGAACATGAATACTTGGCTCTCCCGATTAAACAACTTAATTGACCACAGAAAATTAAGAAGCTTACCCATGGTATTAATATTCAATCTCTAGTGCCTTTCGACCGTTAAATTAGCGACCCCAGACTTGTTTAATTTTTACCTTTACATCTGTTTATGCATTTGATTACATTGCAATTTAATGTTCATTGCTGACAAATTGTTTGAAATTCTTTTACCAATCAATTTGTCTACCTAAAACTCCATATGCTTTTTAATCACTTATGAGAATGCAATTATTGTGCCAATGTTGTTTGATTTTGCAGTGACTGAAGAAGTCTAAGGACATTCGTCTCAAATGCTCTTCCACCTCGACGAACGAGCTTCAACTCAATAGCTTCCGAGGACGGAATCTACATCAGGAAGGGGGGCATGTTAACCCTCACGGCTCACGGACACCCCATCACCTACGACGGACGTGTATTATGTATTTGGTAGAGTCGGGTACCGAGCTTGTCGGACCAATAGGAAAAGGGTAAGAGTGATCACCGATGAGAGGCGCACTCTAACTGGGACATTCAAGGGATTAGTTGGCTAAGCATGGGCGCCCAAGTGTGAATGGGGTGAGCTCATATAAAAGCCAACTAAACCTAAAATTCACTCATTCTCTCATTTGTGCAATAGAAGAGTGCTCTTGCTCCATCTCCATCTCCATCTTCTTCTTCTTCACCTCCTTGTGTGTGTGTATGTGTGTGTGTGAGAGAGAGAGAGAGTGCGATCGAGCATTGCGGCGGCACGACGACGGTGAAGCGGTTGAGCGCGACGTAGCGGCGTCTCCTTCTTCTTCGCGGCGAGGAATCCTCCACGGCAGGAGCATAGAGCGGTGAGTGACACACCATTGCCCTCTTTTGAGCTTACTAGTTAAACTAGTTGTGTGCTTGGAGCCGTCTATGGCTCGCACACGGTGTAACGGCAAGTCCCTTGCTTCGACAGTGCGGCAAGGAGCGCACACTCGCCCTTATGAGTTTTCAAGAGGCTCACATGAAAGGAATTATGAATGAGCCAAGTACTTGGTAACCTTAACTTGTAAGTTGTTTCATTAATAGGCTTAAGAATTTGCCATAATATCTTTTTGCTAACTTAGCATAATATTTTTGGTGACATGTTGGACGTCCTTGTGTTCCCTTGCCCGTAGTATGGCTTAGGAGTGCTTTTAGATACTTAAGTAATAACCGATCATTTTTGTTGAACATCAAGTCTTGTCTATGATTATCAGCAATAGTCTTTTGCTTTTGTTGCATGATGGATATACAAAATATCAATTCTCTTCTTGAAAGAGTCTTCTTTCACCCTTGACTACCTCTTACCCCGCATTTCTTTCTCCCCGCTAGGGTGTTTAGGGCTTGGGAAGGAGGGTATTACCATGGAATCTTGAAGAAAACCATCATCTTAGTTCAAGAACAGCTTTGCAAGAGCACAAGTTTTGTGGTAATCAAAGATCTCTTTGAGAGAAAAATATAATACAAAGACCTTTTGGAGGGGGGACTGGCTCCAAGCAAATTTGTTCCTCAACAAGTTGTCAATCTTAATTGTGGTATTCTCTTAAAATTACATGCATGATACTACTGTTTTCATGTATAATTTTGTAAAGAAATTAGCTTGGTACTACCTATAATCTTCTCTTTAATCTCACTCTTCTGGAAAACTCTCTCTCCTTTCATATGTTTAATTCCGTTCAATTTAAAGTAAGTATTAGATTCTTTGACACAACACGTACCAATAAGAACAGAAGACTGCTAAGCTTTTCCTAAAGACGAGATTATCATCCATACCCTGTTCCCATCTCCTAAAATTAAGAGATTGTCCTTATAAACTTTTCTATGATAGTTACATATCAAGTTGATATATATATTTTTCCATTTTGGAAAGTTTAATTTTCTTTGTTGGACCGTAAGTATGGTCTACCTAGTCAATCCCATTCTATGGTTCAATAGTTTACATAAGTGAAACTACTGTTGGTTAATCAATAATAAAAACACACTTGTGTAGCCACGTGAGATCAATATATGTGAGACGATTTGATGGATTTCAATTTAATTTTTTTCAAACATGCTATTAGAAGCTCTTGTCAAAATATAAGTCTACTGTCTACTTAACATTCCAATCCCAAAGTCAATGGTTCTCTCTTTTTTGTTTGTTTGTGTGTGTGTGTCTTTACCATGATCCTCTACGGGCGATCATGTGAAAGTTGGAACGTCGGTGATCCATATGTCACCAAGGAAATTAGGTGCTTCACCCAAATTAGGTGAAATTAAGTGCTTTAGCAAAATGGGATCTGGTGCTTATAATAATAGCTACAATGCATCTACACTCACGTAAAATGAAGTAGGAGTTGCGTATGCAACTTTTGGGGGTTTCAAATCAACGCGCAAAGAAAACTTAGCAAAGCCAATTTTTGAGCAAATATTATCAACACCCTTTGTCAAATTGATGTGAGTGTAAGGTATATTGAAGGAAATAATCATGTCATGTTGGACTTGACCACCCAACACCTCGACGCAAAAGGGTCGTATATCTAAAATTTCCACAAAGCAGTGGAGGATTCATAATCTCAAACGTCCTTACATGTTGAGGCCCTTAAAAAAAATTTAAGTCTCAAAACTACATATAAAGTGACTAATTATGTGTGCATCTAGCAAGTTTATGAGGCCACTCAAGTACCTACCAAGGCTTGAAACAACTCCACCTTTGTGAGTGTAGCTTAATGCGCAAACTCATGGGCAACAAAGCCCAAACTCAAGATATGAAAGAACACAAAGCTTGGTTGGTCTTGAAATTATTGCCTTGCATTGAATGGTCAAAAAACATGCATATCGACCAGTAAAAACCATCGCATTTTAGAACCTATAGAAGTGCAATGGATTTAAGGTTTGACATGATGGACCTTTTTTTAAAGGCTAATGGGCATGTTCTTTTTTACTAGGACATGTAGCCGATTGGCGATAGCAGTCGATGTTGAGGGAGACTAGACGAGTCTAGTTTTTGTTGACTCTTTTTGGGCTTGCAAACTAAAGCTTTAATGTACCCGTCGTACAAGCAAGTTCACCTTGAGAGAATAGAGAGGGAAAGGAGGTTATTGCCTGATTAGAAAGGAGGTTAATGAATTTCTATGCCTTATGTGTGAGAAATGGGGGGAGGGAAAAGAGAATGACACAAGCACCACACACACACACACACACACACAAAGAAAGAGAGAGATAGAGAGGGAGAACTACACCATGTGCAGCCAAAAATCAAATCCAACAAGTAAGATGTAAAAGTGGCACGCTTGTCACACCATTATCATATCAAATTACATATAATCTCCTTAGTCAAATAGTGAAGAAGAATCTCATTATTTTTGGGTATTCGGTAGCAAACCTTTACTTCAAGACTTGTCGCGTAAGACCAAGAACCCTTTGTCACAAAATACATAACCATGATGGTCAGTCTCCAAAGTTATGCGTGGCACTCATCCTCTAATTCTATAGGCGATCTACCATGCGGTGATGTAGCATTCAAAGTCGATCTTTTCTAGGAGACATTAAAGAGATTGTTGTGGATACCATCCCATGAGACTTGTTTGAGCTAATGGGGTATTACCCCATGCAACACCCATATCTTTGTTATCGATGCAACTTGAATGAGAAATTGTTGTTTACCATGTCAAGATGCACTGAACTACAACACTGTTTTTGGCAAAGGTACTGACATAAGTAGTTGGACTCTTTTTAACACAATCGTAAAAGAAGTCATCACCATCCAATCTCAAACTCCATCTTGTATCTCTCAACATAAACATTTTGAATTCAAAATATGTGGATGGGGATAATTTGCACCTGAAAAACCCAATTTGAAGCTCATCACATGGTTCATAAATAGTTACTAAACGGCTATGTCTTTGGGTTCAAAGATGCATTGCACCTTGCAAAGCCGTGCAATTCTAAATTTGAGAAGGTAATTGTAGTGGGCTTAGAGTTACTTATAGTGTAATGCATACCATGAACAAGCTCATCCCATTGTGAATGTGGCATATGAAGCACTTTTATAAGTTTGTAAGTTGTGAGTAACATTGAAGGAGACACGATGCCCATAGGTTCAATCAATCTACACAATACTTGTTGTGAATTCATCTTTGCAAAGTTGAGAGGAGCTCGTTTGAGAAAATCTGCAAAGGGACTAGCTAATATCTTCATACATTTAGAGATGTCATGATCATCAAAGGGGATGTTGACAACATAGTTCTCATCGCCTGCCATAATCGGGGAAAGCACCTAGTTTAGCACATCGTCCAATTCATCTTCATCCAAGGAAGGCACTGATAAGAACTCTATAGGCACTCCATCTCATCACATGGAGGGAAGACAAGTAATAAGTGAAGTGGCATACTTGATGTCACAAACTAATTTGTTTATAAAGTAGAATAAAGTAGGCTCTCTGAGATTTCTGTAGAAGTTGCACTCACGGTCGTGGTCGGATGTGCAAAAGAGTTTCACATTGCTGCAATGCGCAAGGTGCACCTTTGCACTGGTGGGCAAGAGTATAAAGAAATTGGTTCAGATGGCAGTGCATGTCCTGTGCTTTCATTGAGTGACTCTACGTCATCTCAACACCAAGATTTTAAGAGCTAACCATGCTTTCACACCTTGTTGCATCTTTTGGCACCCATACCACAAAGGTGTGCTCACATACTCCAAGGCAAGAACTTGCATCCAATTGATGAGGAAGAGCATGGTGGCCTTGAGGATATGCAGTGCAACGAGGATGTTCTGCCAGCTCCTCTATTGAGTAGTGACGGTTGGGAGACGCGCGCACTACAATTCTTCCATGTCTTGCCTTGGATGCGCTTCATGTCTTCAAGCAAGCAAAAAGACTTAATTTGAGGGCATCTCCTTATGGAACACGCATATTGATTTCATAGTCCATAGCATTCAACGTCATTAAACACCCCCCTCCCCTAACTTTGTGTCGACTCTCTCCTTGTGAAACCTATCGAAACCAGTCCGCGTCGGCATGGACTAGTTTCAGGTTCTTCCAACACACTATACAAAGCTATCTAATTAGATAATATACAAAGCAAGTTTTTTGTTTTTTTAGTAATATGGGCTCCAACATGCATTCTTCTTAGCTAATTCGAGGGCATCTCCTTTCGTAACACTCGTATAGATTTCATACTCCAGGGCGTTCAACGTCAGTAAATACCCCCCGTCCCCCAACTTTGTCTCAACTCTCTATCTTTGTGAAAGCTGTCTAAACCAGTCCGCGCTGGTGCAAACTAGTTTGAGGCTCTTCCTGCACACTATACAAACCTATCTAATTAAATAATATACAACGCATTTTGTTTGTAATATGGGCTCCAGCAGGTTGTCTAAACTAGTCCGCGCCGGCCCGGATTGGTTCCAGCACGGAGCGAGTAAAGCATGCAGGTGAGGTTGATTGTAACTGATTGGGATTGTGATGGTGGTGCAACAAAGGAATTGTGGTGCAGCAGAGGAATGAAGCTGGCGGTAAAGGGGCCAAATGCAAGCCTATGGAGGCGGAGCTAGCATACAATGCAATTCGCTGTGAGGAAATCTTGCAATTAACCATTATGTGCGTCGTTGTATGGATTCACTATATAGCAATGGATTTTTTTTGACAAAGCTCATTCCTTTCGACAATGCCTTCGCCTACTCCTAGCTCCCAAGCACTAGCTCCTTCCCTCTGACCACTCCAACATCTCCATCTCTCTCTCTCTCTCTCTCTCTCTCTCTCTCTCTCTCTCTCTCTCTCTCTCTCTCTCTCTCTCTCTCTCTCTCTCTCTCTCTCTCTCTCTCTCTCTCTCTCTCTCTCTCTCTCTCTCTCGTCGCAAGCACTCAACTTCAATCAACGTCGACCGACTCATCATCTTGACTTCACTGTACGGATCTCTCTCTCTCTCTCTCTCTCTCTCTCTCTCTCTCTCTCTCTCTCTCTCTCTCTCTCTCTCTCTCTCTCTCTCTCTCTCTCTCTCTCTCTCTCTCTCTCTCTCTCTCTCTCTCTCTCTCCCCCCCCCCCCCCCCCCCCCCGTCGCAAGCACTCGGCTTCAATAGATGTCGACCGACTCATCATCTTGACTTCCCGGCACTCACCCCCCTCTCTACCTTTGTCCACGCTGCCACAAAGCAACCAATGGAAGTAGCATTACTGAAAACAACAGTATGGAAACCGTAAGGACACTAAGGGTAGGGTGGTGAACGTACTCTATCAGTGCAGGCATGCAATGCCCATAGGCCGGGTGGATAGCGTTCACATAAGCCGAGGAAGGTGCTGCACCGGCTGCCAGCTCACGGATTTTGCACTCAAACAACGTACACAAAGGCAAGCTTCTGACGTTGTGAGTGGCCATTGGTCTGCACAAAATGGAAGAATTTTCGAAGTGAGTCAATGAAAAAAACAATTTGGGGTCCAATTAAATTTTGAGCTTGCCTTTGTGAAAAACGCTAAATTTAGACAAGTTTTAGTGTAATTATTGGCAAAAGCTTCAAATTTTGACCTCAAAACCGGGAGAATTTCAAAGTTTATCTTATTTTCACCAACTAAGAAAAATGTATTTTTCTAGCCTTATTCTGGACACACCATACTCTTGAGCGGCACCAACCCCCTACAAATTTTACATCTCATGATTGTGCAACCATGAGATGCAACTAGAAGGGAAACGCCCACTAGACGTCGAAAATTGTGTCAGTTTTTGTGTTTTCTAAGCAATGTGCACTGTATGAAGTTACTATGAATGTCAAGCTCAAAGATCCTTTGTAAACCATGTCTGCCTCAGAGTAGATTTATAGATTTAGTGGGTTTTACTTCTGAATAAGAGTCTCATTGCTCTTTCGAGTCCCACTGCTCTTTCGATTTGCTCCAATGGTTCTAGAGCTAAGCCTGATAGTATATTTATAGATTTAGTGTGTTTTATTTCTAAATAAGATTCTCATTTCTCTTTCAAGTTTCACTTTGATTTTTCAAATGGAAGAAAAAAGCCACGTATGCTTAGCAAAAATCACAAGCCTAGCTCTTACTATGCTCAAATATCTTTCACATTTTAGCTCCAACTTAGCTTAGCTAAATTTTGATATGCGGTCAATAATCCCCCCAATTCTTATTGTTTAATTGATCATTGTGTTTACATCTAGCCTCAGTTTTGGCTAGGTAAGACTTGTCCACCTTTGCACATGGTGCACAAAAATGGAGTTTTTTTCAATTGTAAATACATACTTTCTATAGTGAAAGTAAATAGATTGACAATGCACCTTATCTACACCTACATAATTCACAATTTCAAGATCTAACATTAAGAAACATTTTCACGAATAGATGCATTTTTTGGTACTAAACTAATGCTTAGGCAAGTAATTTATTGGAGCATCATCTACATCGATAAATAAGGTCAATTCCTGATTGAGAATCTTGATGGATAGCTATCAAATGCAAATATTTTTCCAACTGAGCAAGATGAGGTTAATTTCACACTTTTGGGAAGGATCCCAAGGGAGAAGTTTATTTTACGAACTAACATTCCAACACTGGGAGAGAACAGAGAATTCATTTATGTATTGTTCCGACTAAATACTTTCAAGACTATACCATAGTCTAGACCTCAGAACACATAGTTTAAGGCCTACTTCTTTCTTTCCTTACGGCCATCCTCCATTTCTGATAGGCAAGTGTCAACTAACTTTTAAACACAAAATCCTAATAATGACTCCATATTTTTTCTAAAAGAAAAATGAGCTATATCTATGAAAAAGGTGAAAGTTTTCAATCGATTCATTTGTGAAAACAAAAGCTTGTGCATATAATGGAGCTCTTATATTATTGTAACAAAAGAACATTAATATAAGTGTATACAATTGAATATGTTGAAGTCATCTCCTTCTCGAGTATTAACTAAGGGTTATTGTATGGTATCACATGAGCATACAATACGGGGTTTTATAAGGCAACAACAATAGGTGTAGCAAATGATAGGTGAATTTTATGCACGCAGGTCACGTCTCCCTATTACTACTAGTGAATCCCACATCACCATCACATGGCTACCCTCAAGGAATATAACATTATTGAGAGATTTGCTTGGTTTTTTTTGTCGCTTGGGAAAAATTGCTCGCCATCTTGTAAGACTCGCAGCTTTTATTGTGATGCAAACTGAAGGGTGTTCCATATGTGATCATCCATGTTTGCGAGTGGAGGAGTTTAGACACTTTTTAATAAAAGTAGTTGTTGCATCAAGGCCTACGTATGCAATTGCTTTCTAATGATGGAGGTAAAGGCCGTGCTACATGTAATCACCTATGTTTGCTCTACAAAGGCTATATAGCTTGCGACCACCTATGTTTGCTCTGCAGAGGCTATATAGCACGAGGGCGCACATCAATAAATCTCAAAGTAGGCAGAAGCTTCATATGCAACGGTAAAAAAGGGTTTGTTAGCCTCCCTCAATGTGAGAACAAGAGCTACTTTCATATGGTGTGAAGTGAAGGCCTTGATATATGCCAAGTGAAGACTGCATGTCAATAAATTGCAAAGCAAGTAGGAGCTATGTATGCATGGGTAAAAGAGGCTCTTCAGACTTCATCCAAGCAAAATAAAGAGCTATTTTTACATGATGCAAAGTGAAGACCTTGCCATATGTGATCACCTATGTTTGCTATGTGACAAGATTTTGATGTAAGTGGTTACTAGAGCATTGTCTAGTTGTTGTGTAATGCTCTTTTAGGCATGATTTTGTGTGTGTGTGTGTGTGCGTGTGCATGTGTGTGTGTGTGTGTGTGTGTGTGTGTGTGTGTGTGTGAGAGAGAGAGAGAGAGAGAGAGAGAGAGAGAGAGAGAGAGAGAGAGAGATGTTATCTCTTGGAATGCATTAATTTTATTTTAGACACGACATGACCAGAGCTAAGGAGAAGGTATGAAAGGCAAAGGGACCATGATTGAGAGGATGAATATAAAAGGGATTGCATACATAGGGATGGTGATCAAAGAACTCACAGTGAGCATGATGATCGTAGGGATGAATACAGTGGATATGCAAGCAATGCTGACGATGATGAACGTAGAGGCTGGCGCAGGAGGGATCGAGATGATAGAAACTCTAGCTCTTCAGAAGGGAATCAACCGTAAGAACTTGAGCTTTCAAAGTTTACCATGGTAAGGATTAACGCGTCATGGATCGTGGATACTACTTGTGCAGCTTGCAAGCTTCATGATCGAAAGAAGGGATTGTGCATGTATTGCAAATTGCCACACATGTGATTGCTAATGAAAAAGCTATTGTGAAGAGAGATCAAGAGGCATGTATTAAGGTCATCTCCATGATTGAGAAGAAAATTCACCTTTCAGGGATGGGAAGCTAATCAAATATCCAAATCATTATGCTCATTGTAATGGAATTTGCCTATTCAATTTGAGAGTAGCGGAATTTAATGAGAGTACTTTCAAGAAATGATTTTGTGAGCATAGCGGGTAGACATAATTGAAGATAGCAACATAATTATAGCAATTAGTTAACTTGGCATGGACAATACTTTTGCAAGAGAGAGAATTTAGAGAACATGACAACAGTTGAGGACCGGATTTATGTGGAGCCGGTCCCCCCTCCAATAGGCATTTATATTATGATTTCTCCCATAAAGAGAGACTTGTTACAATACATTCTTTGTGTTCCTTGTGACCTAGGTGAAGCAATGAAGATGGAAAGCTTCATGCATCACCATCATAGCATAACCTAAACTTGAAGAAAGCTTTAACTATACCAAGCCTCAGTCCCAAGACCTCAAACACCTTTGAAGGTGGAGAGAGCTAGCAGGGAATGAGGGTAGGGAAGAGGAAGAAGAAACATTTCATACGAGAAAGAGCTAGTTACTCACTTATCATAACTCTTGTGCTAGCATACATAATAGCATAGTAATGAAGAAGAAATAGATGGCAAGCTCAAGCATTGAAGCATGGCTCTTGGATGGATTTGCACTCCATAGCCAAGAGTGTTGGTGTAGGCTCTCAACCTCTACTTGCTTGGAGAAAGAGAGGGAGCTCTTGCACTTTGCATAGTACACAATGAGAGTGTTTGTGAGTGTGTGTGGGTGAGTATACCCCCTAAGCACCCCCCTAGCTTGCTTGGGTCGACCCCCCCTTGTAGGTCATGCTTGAAGCTCATTGGACCCCTCCAGGCCTAGCCAATCACAAGCAGGAGCCATTACAAGCAACATGGGTAGCCTTGGGACAAGTGTCCCCCTTTCCCTTTTGAGAGAGAAGACTTGATAAATGCAAAATCAATTAATTAAATATCCTAAATTATCATTGGACCCCTTGGGTGGCCAACCAATAGGTTTCAGGCACACCATGAGGGCAACATGAGGAGGAACTTGACAAGTCTCCTTGCTGCCTCTTCAAGCTGGGGCTTCCCTTGTGTGTGTGTGTGTGTTCTCTCTCATCCCCCCCCCTTGTAGGCTCGCCCCCCCTCCTTGTAGGGATCTTTTTGACTTTGGATGAGCAAGCCCCTTAGTCATCAAGCATGACTAAGCACTTGAAGTAGGGGGTGTTCCCACAAGCATCTCAGGCAAGCTTCTCAAGGCACTTCAAGCACCTTAATCATGCACCAAGTCAAGCACCTCAAGCATGGAGCCAGTCAAGCACCTCAAGCATCTTAATCAAGCACCTCAAGCATGACAAGCACCTCAAGCACGACAAGCACCTTGAGCTTGGGCCGGGTTCCCACCTCAAGCTCAGCCCTAGCTTACCTAAGGTCAAAGGACTTTTACACACATTATTGGAGGTCTTCAATGAAGCTAACCCTAAGGTCTTATGCTCCATTGGTTAGCCTTGCTCTTGATAGACCATCTCCCATTTGGGCCCCTTTACTATTGGCCCCGTGTTGAGATAGATCTATAAGCACATATCTATATCTTAACACTTGTTCCCATTTATTCTCCCACATTAAGTGATCAATTTAATATGAGAAAATCATTTGGGTTGGTTAGATATTAGATTTTATGACACTCATGGATCTAGACTCACTGAAAAGGAGCTTGAAATTGAGCTCAATGAGAACGAACGAAGCAGCTTCTTAAGAGGGAAAACAAGGTACTATGACACCTTTGAAAATCGTAAGAAATTTGGATAGTTCATTTCAAAGTGTTGCAATGAACAATTTGCTTTAGCCAAAGAGAGGAGAGAGTAGCAGCAAAGGTCCATGCTTGATAGAAGAGATTCATGCATACATTTGGTGTAGTCATCTCTTAGAGTGCATTGTTTGTACGACTTGTCCCTCGTCAACCCGATGGTTTTTTTAAAAACTATTTGGGGTTACAATATGTGGATGGAAGAGATGCCAAGTATGGCTTGTCGTGAGGAAGAGAGCGCTCATGGTTTTACAAAACTTGAAGGTAACAATACTCCCCATGCACTACAAACCCAAAAAAACACGACCCTTTAACTTTGAAGGAGAATCAAAGAAGTAACATATATTGATTGCAGCTATGGAAATAAATCTCCAACACTGCCGCGGATTAAGAGATGAGAGATGATCATGGAGATTGTAGTAGACATGAGTGACATGATGATGGAGATCGTGGTTGACATGAGAGAAGGTCACTTGGAAGGTATTCATTGTAGGATATGCCCGACATGGTTGTGGAGAAAACAACTTGTAGGATATACTGAACCTAGTTGTGGAAAGGAAGCTCCAACACCACAACATTAAGAGATAAGGGATGATGATGGAGATCGTAGTAGACATGAATCGACATGATGATGGAGATTGCAGTCAACATGAGAGAAGGCCACTCAAAATGTATTGATTGTATGATATGCCCAACACAGCTATACAACGAACAAATTGCATGATATATGCAACATGGTTGTGGAAGAAAACTCCAACACCGCATCAGCTTAAGAATGATGATGGAGATTGTAATAGACATGCACAACATGATGATGGTGGTGAGAGGAGGTCACTTGGAATGTATTGATTGTAGGATATGCCCGACGTGGTTGTGGAAAGGAAGATTGTATGGGAGGATATGCCCAACAAGGTTGGCTGAGGAAGCTCCGACAAAGTGAAGGCAATTGCGCACGTTTGCGTAGGAAAAATAGGGAGCTGAGGGTGCATGGGTACAGAAGACATTGCAGGTATTTGGTCACAATCGTGGGTGCCATTTTGCACCAGGACCATCATGATGCCACTATATGTTCGAACTTGAAGGGAGTGAATTCTTCCTGAAGAAAAGTGCCCCTCCTATACTAGAGGAGAAGCCAACATGACCCTTCAAGAGAAGCATAACGTAACCCTTCAACATTGGAAAAGGAAACAAGCATAAGGGGGGAAGGGCATGTTCTGTACGGTTTATAATAAGTGAATGAGGACGGTGCCACCCCCGCCATACGCATGTATGGTTTTTCTTTCTTTTTCGGGCACAACATGCAAGCACGTGTACTACATTGATCATGTTCTTTTGAACCCATGCCTTCAAAATCTGTTGACCTCTAATATTCGATTTGCGTGAGGTTTAGACGATTGATATGTATATACATTGATTATGTTCTTTTGAATCCATGCCATCAAAATCTTTACTACCGTTGACATACATTGACCTCCAATATTCGATTTGCGTGAGGTATGGACGATTGATATGTATACCCTTCATTGGAGCAAATTCAATGCTCTTTACTTCATAAATGTGACTCGAATCAAAGTAACACTAGTTGCATATAAGAAGAGGAATATAGACTAACATTATAAGCTCTCTCTCTCTCTCTCTCTCTCTCACACACACACACACACACACACACACACACACACACACACACACGTCCCGAGTTCAAAACGTCTCTTACGAGTTACGACTTTCGTCTCACTTCCCAAGTTTTGACCCCCGCAACTACCGAATCTCCTCTTCTACGAATCCAGCGAGCGCGAGAGCTCTTTTGCTGAAAGAAACAAGAAGAATTCATGATCATCTGCAGAGATTTCCGCTTCCATTTGAAGGTCTCGTACCTCCATGCCAGCTATGGCTTCCCTGTCTAAACATTCATCGTCAGGGAAGCCCAAGCTTGAGAGGCGCCTTGCCAGGAAAATATCTGATTACGAGCCTTCCACCGATTCACCCTCACCCTCGTCTTCTTACAGGGCCATTGACAAGGGCGCTTCCAAAAGCTTCAGAGTTATAGGGTATGACAGTAAAGAGGAGATCGAGAAAATATGCGAAGAGCTCGGTCTTGCAGGCGGAGCAGACGCATTCAGCATCCCACAAGAGGCATGGGAAGCAGGGAAAGCGAAGGCAGGCTCCTTGGATCGTTTCATTCTGGATCATAAGGCACGTTCACGGTCTCTCGATGAGCCCCCAGGTAGGTTCTTTGGTCACTGCACTGGTGATGAGCTTGCTAGCTCCCCTCTGTCTGCCACTCAAAGCCTGAGCCCCAGTCCATTTTACAATTCAATGTCGTCTTCCTCTGGGGATTCCTTTGCATCAGACTCGAGCCTCATTGTGGGCGAGAAGGGGTTTCTAGGGCCTGTTGACGTGCCTAAAGAACAGGCATTGCCTCATTCTATTGTCCGTGGTCCACAAGTTCCTGAGGATCGCCATCAAACTGCCAATGCACTCTTCACCAATCATTCTCGACTTCCTGTTGATAACCAGCACACTGCTAATCCACTCATCACCCACGAGTCTCGAGTTCATGTTGGTCGTCAGCAAAGTTCACATCACCAAGTGAAAGATTTGGACATGCATGCCAGACCGCATAATGGTAGTGGAAGGCCACCTGGCAAAGTGGTGCATGAACAGCCCATTCATGACGCGAGGATTCATGAGCATGATAATTCTGATCAAGCAGATGATCTCAAATTATATGATTTTGAAAGGTATGCCTGCTCAGCAAGTATTGGTAACTTTAGTCCATTTCCTACTGCTGATTAGTTTTGGGGAACCCTATGCTTACTCGTTTAGAAGTTTTCTTCATATTTTCTCAAAGGCAGTTTATAGAGAGTCACTCAATTTTATGAAGGCTCCTGACAAGAGTAGTTACAACTTACTACCTAGCAGTAGAGGATATATTGCAGTAGATACCAAGGATGATGTAATTGCAATTTTTCTCTTGTGTGCTCTATGCAGGTTGTCAAAATCAGTCGATCAACTAGCACGTGTGACATTGCAGTCAAATCAGCCCACGTTACTTCCTCCACCTGTTCTTCGTGCAAAAGCGTACCTTCCTCTTCTCTCAACTCAAGAGTTATTGGCTGGCTTTGGGCCAAACGAAAACACGGATGGCAACAACCAACAGGCGAGCGATGGCAATGACACTTCTCCAAGCAATTCAGAAGGCTCTGAAGCTGATGATGTAGAAGACACGAAAGAACAATTTGGCTTTGTAACGAAAGTAGTACTGCAGCATTCGGATTCTGCAAAAGAGCAGATTCATGCCGAAGATGTAGGAGGTTCCGTGCCTCAAACGCCAGAACGAAGGGCAAGTGATGTAAGCATCCAGTCTTGGAGGAAGCTCGACTTGCTAGGAAGTGGCTCATTTGGAACAGTTTATGAGGGGTTGTCCGAGTAAGTTGACTTTATGAAGTTGAGTAAGCTGATTGTGGTTTGAGTACATTGATTGATAGAGAAAATTGATTGATAGAGAGAGAGAGAGAGAGAGAGAGAGAGAGAGAGAGAGAGAGAGAGAGAGAGAGAGAGAGAGAGAGAGAGAGAGAGAGAGGTGTGCACGTGAATATTGTTTATGCATCTTATTTGGTGTCTTTCTTGGCTGACAAGAATGCTGCTCTACCTCATCGGTAGACTGCCCATTTGCCTCTTTTCTTGCTTCATATTCCTTGGCAAATTCTTGTCTCTTGTTCTTCGGTTGGTGTGTGTAAGCTCATCTGCCATCCGTATCTCGGTCCCTTGTAGTGAACTTGTCTGCTTCATAACCTCGAGCTTGTGACGTAATTTGTCACGATGAAAAAGTTCATGTTTATCTTTAATACTGACTATGTGGTCCCCTATCTCTATGAAATGGTATGGCTTCTTTACTTTCCTTTGTAGAATCTCAAAATTAGGAATATATAAATGATTTTCTTTCTCTTTTTGCCAAATTATCACTACCTAGTGCCATTCTTCACCCTTTGGGTCCTCATTTCTCGATGTTTTATTAGCACATTTGCGTCTATATGACTCATGTTCTTTGGTCTATTAGTGCAAATTTGTGGTCAAAGTGATGCTCTATGTGTGTGGCATGTATGTAGGTCAAAAAATGCCAAAAAAACTCTGTTTTTTTTTTTTTTTTTGGGTAGTTCCGACCTCCGTCCGCGTTTCCCGACCGTCCCCGTCCCCGTTCCTGACCCCGACCCGCCGTCCCATGTAACTATGCAATTATCACTATCTAGTGCCATTTCTTTACCTTAGCCTCCTATTCGAATGACTCTTCCTTGTCTTCTTGAAGTTGTACTGTACGATTTTCTCAAAGGTTGTGTAATTAGAAGGTGTGGTACTCGATTGATTTGATCGTGTAATTATTGCTTTGTTGTTCTGATGGTGTACTATTCCCCATACTGGTAGGATTGATATTAAACTACCTCGATACCTGCCAAGATTCTGTGCTGCCATATCCTTAGGAGATTGTTGTCATATCCTCCTAAAAGAAAGACTGGAGACGGTGGATTCGAACTCATCACCATCATGCACAAAGCCCTCTGATGATATGATGTAACCAACCAAGCAGCTATGTTGAGGTGCTCAAACAGGGCAATTCATGCATTAAAAAAATATGGCAAGCGGTCCTCCTTCTGCTCTGCCCACAACACTGAAATGCGCGTCCCATGCCATGCTCGTCTCCCTGCGGCCCTGCTGGTCTATCCGCCGCCTTGCTCGCACGCCCACCTATTTTATTGCCACACTACCATCTGGGTGTTCATCGCGCATTGACAGGCTGCTACGCCACTTGCGACCAGTATTTTCTGAGATTCGGCTTATTAAGCCTTTTTCCAAAATGGGTACGACATACTTTTGTTCCCTGAATTGGGATTGAAATTGACTTTCAGATTGTCCATGTTCATGGACATAAAAATTTAGTGGCAGATGCATCGTCTCGGAAGCCCCTAGTCGTGGCTATTTCCGCGATTCATCACAGAAACTTTGAAGACATGGTTGACCAGTATGCCACAGATCCCGACTTTGCGGACATTTTTACTCGGATATAGAATGGGGAGACAATTTTAGGGTATTCCCTACAGGATGGCTACTTGATGAGGAAAACGATATTGTTTGTTACACAACCTTTGAGGGAAAAGGTCTTCACAGAGTGCCATTGTCCACCTTTTACGGGTCACCGTGGCATAGATACCACCTTGAAGGGTGTGGAGCGTTACTTCTATTGGCCGAGAATCAAAAAGCACGTGTACGACTTTGTCCGCAATTGTGTAGTATGCCAGAAGGTTAAGTTTGACAGGCATAAGGCATAGGGACTACTACAACCTTTACCCATTCCCAACCGCCCTTGGGAAAGCATTGCTATGGCTTCATTGATCTCCCGAGGACACAAAGTGGGCACGATGGCATTTGGACTGTCATTGACAGATTTAACAAGCAAGCTCACTTCATTCCAAACAGTCAGCCTGATCATTTAGCGAGACTGTTCATTGCTGGCTATTTGGGAGAACATTGACACGCGGTTGCAATTCTCGTCATCATTCCACCCGCAGATAGATGGGCAATCTGAGATAGCCAACTCAGTGGTTTTAGATTTTTTGAAGTCTTACATCTCGGATCAGAAGACTCAATGGGAAAAATATTTTCCTTTGGAGGAATTTGCCTACAATAACACGGTTCACTCCTCGACGGGGAAGGCGCCATTTGAGGTAATCGAAGGTGCTAAGAAGGTCCCTCCCTTTCTGACAATATTTTTGAAGCCAATCGGTATACGAGGGACTTGGACTTTGCTTTTGCCAAGGTTCGCGAGGCTCTAGAAAGTCTCAAGCATGGCACAAGAAGGTGGCAGATCGACATCGACGCCACTTGAAGTCGAAGGAGGATGATTGGGTGCTCTTACTTTTGAGAAGGCACGCCTAAGGAAATGAAAGGGAAAGGAGCGGCTTTTACCAAAGCTTAGCATGAGATATTATGGCCCTTTCCAGATTAAAGAAAAGATAAATGATGTATCCTTCAGTTGCCAGATACTTGGAAGATTTACAATGCATTCATGTAAGTCTATTGAACCCCTTCAAGGGTGAGGTGGGAATTGATGGGGAGCCTGATGAGCAACCCGAAGTGGAAGAGAGCGAGGAGATAGTCGTTCCAGAACAGATTCTGGCACATAAGGAAAGAAAAGTGAAAGGTAAAGTGATTCGGCGGTTCTTAGGGAAATTTAAGAACTATCCGGCATTGGATGCAAAGTGGATGGAGGAGGAGGACCTAGCAGATACTCCTCAGATTTTGGAACTTTGCCTTGAGGCTTTCGGTTTAGCTGCGTCTACTTTGAAAGATCCCGCAGATCATCAGGGTTGAATCTTGTGCAGACATGACTGCACAAGAGGGGAGTCACTTTGCTCCTTTGTCATAGATTACCTGGATGGAATAGTCATTAATTTCCCTTTGGATTTCAGGGATACTGCTGTGCTAACAGTATTCAGCTGTATGACTTTATGAATATTGAAATGGGAATTCTTAAACTTGAATTTGATTGATGTGCTCTCTCTCATGTGATTTGTTTGAGTGCAGGAATTGAAAGACGAAATGCTGCAGAGACGAAATGACTGCAGCATTTCGGTCTTGAGAAATCTATGGACATGATTGCAATAAGAATTAGCTAATCCGACATCAGTGAGGTTCGAGATGGATCTAGATGCGATTGCTAAATACATTGCCAGGAATCATGGTCCTAGATTTGGAATCAATTTTTATGTGATTGATCTGACGTGAAGTGCATTGACTGTGTCGTCTTTGTGCAAGTGCTAGATCTATGTTGATTAGTGCGTCGGTAGTTAGAGTCAGTGTCTATTGAACTGGGTTATGGCCTCTGTCTGTTTTATAGGCGTAATTGAGGACGATTACAACGCTTTCAAGAGGGAGGTATGTCACAAACTGATGACATGGGATCAAAGACTTTCAAATCTTAAGTTGTTCCAACTTATGGGCAACTGTCGACGAGGCCAAAGGGAGACAAAGAATTAAGAAAAATTGCGTATCAGCTGTTGACGCGGCTGGTTGTATGGAATTCCACGAATTGCGCTGGCTATTTTGGGCGGCAGCTTTTGTCACCAGATGCTTTTGAAACTTAAGCTTTTCATGTAAACTGCTTTTCCAAGGCCAAGGGCCTTTAAATAAGACCCTAGGCTCTCTTTGGCTCATACAGAGCTGACAAGCCGGTGAGCAGAGGAGAGCCCAAGGCAATTGTACTTGCTCAATTGTTAATACAAAAAGAAATACCGAAGGGGGCGCTAGTCTTTGGGGCCAATCACTCTGGGCATGGAACTACGTCGGGCCGCGTCGACTCAATTGAATTGTGATTTAATTTTGTGAAGTGTTTAGAGTAATTCTCTCTCGTGTCACAACAAAATACGTACTTGGGGTGTCCAAGTTTGTTACAGAGATCGACCGCACCTCTATTGAGAAGTAGTTAGAGCGAATGTGCTCTATAAACTACTCTCAACGCAAGAAGCCGATAGGTCCCCTATGTTATAACAAGGAAGTTGGAGCAATCGCCTAAGTATGGTGTTGGGAATGAAAGCGTACAAGAGTGCTATCCTCCTCTAGTCTTTCAGTGTATCCAATGAAGATACATGTTTGCGCAATAGGTTTGTGAATGCCACAGCTCGAGTGAAGGTAGCTGCCTCATCGGAATGTGAATCTGATGTAACTCTAGTTGACTCAAGACTTCTTTTTGTGAGTAGGACTTAGTTCTTTATACCCATTAAGAAAGTAGTGAACCTCCTCTTTCTTGCAAGCTTCACCGTATCCAAAAGTGTCATCCTTTTGTTTTGGCTTCTGCTCTAGCGTATTGCAAGTATGTCCAATCAAGGCCTTAAGAGCCCCCTCCCGGTCAGAGCTTAGTAACTGATCCAACACCATGGAAGCAAGCTCCGTGCAAGTCAAATCAGTGGTCCTCCCTGAAGTAATCGAGGGTAAATAGGATTTGTTTTACTGCGGTCTGTCCAACTCTCTTTTTAACTCAAACTACTGTATCTTGAATAAACTCAGTTTGTAAAGAGAGACCAGAAGATGGGATGGTGCCCATATCTAACCGGAGACCTACAACCCTTGTTGTATTTGCTTAGAGGCAACAATCTATCTGGAGAGTCAAAGCTTTAGGATTTGAAGTTTGCATACTTTCTTCGGAAATCTCGGTTCCTTATATGATTGTTGGGAGTCAAAACTCTCGGATATGGGGTTCTGCAGCGTATGTGAGGAAATCGCAATTCCTTGCTTTGAAGCGACTCCTGTTAGTGAATTGGGTTAACAAGACTCACACATGCGAGTCACCTACTGCTATTATTTTCAGATGGGAGCCGTCTTGCATCAACAGACAAGAAACAACAGAAAATACAATAACCAAAGACGCCACTTCTTGTTGATATTCTGAGGTGAGAATCGGCTGCGTCTATCCAATCTATCACAAAGGATACACTTCATGAGTGCTGTAATACAGCTCCGTCTTAGACGTTCGTGTGTTGTAAACAGAGCAAAGCAACAAGCTAGTGTGACAAAAGTAGCTCTAGGAGGTGCTCATCTACGATTGAACCGAGCTGTGTTGGCAATAGAGAGGCTCCAGGTGCCCTATAAGGTGGTCTACAGCAAGAGGGTGAGGCGGAGAGCTCTTGGCAAAGAGACACAAGGGCGTGTAACATAAAAGATTCACTATTGAATGTAGTCGTTTGGATAAACATATGAAACAGAGACCTCCGCTTCATATTTGGCTGCCGCAAATATGAAAGCCGATCTCCTCGTGACTACTGCTGACGTATGAAAGATCATGACATTGGTTTTCCCAAGGTTCGTTGTAAGTTGTCTTATGCTGAAATGTTGTTGATGTAGCCTTGTTCGTCACTTAGAAATCAAATAGTATCATCAACATATAACATAATATGTACCTGCCTAGCTCAGGATCTTCTTTGTTTCTTAGTTTGTAAATGGGTCCTCTCATTACGCTCACATCACATCACTTTGGTTTCATCTTTATGTTTTAGAATGCCAACGCGAGCCTTCACCTTGTTTTGCAATATCAATGCGGTATAAGCCCTTTTTTTCTTGTAAAAAAAAAGAAACGAAAAAATTTGGGATTGACATGCGCTAAAAATTTCCAAGCGTAGGACCATAGGCTTTATTACGGGTAAAAAAAAAACTTCTTTTTGTTGACTTGATTGAGATGTTTTGTTTTTCTGGCAGGGATGGCATATATTTTGCAGTGAAAGAAGTTTCTTTGTCTGAAAATGATAGCAAGGCACAACAATGTGTCACACAGCTTGAACAGGTAAAGTTTACTCTTCAAGCAATGCATTGAAGATCCAATTTTGTTTTTTTAATCTTTTGCTGTAATTGTGGGCATCTTCAGTTCTTGTAAGTCCTCATCAAAACGCTTTTATAAAATATACGAGATGAAAGACATTCTTGTCCTGGACAAACTTGGCTAGATCTGGATTATGTCCTTGTTTGTGAGAAAAAAGATAATGAGTGCTGTAGCCTGTAGATGAAACACCATCTTAAACAGCTGGCATAAGCTATATTGTTCAAAGGCAACTCTAGCTAATTTAAAAAAAATCTATGTGCCTAGGTACTTTTAATTTTAATGATGGTCTGCTGTGATTATTAGTGTTCCTGAACTTCCTCCTCTTTAAAAAAAGTCTATGTCCCCAGGTGCTTGTAATTTTAACAATGGTCTGCTGTGATTAGGCCCCTGAACTTCCTCCTCTCTTTTACCTACTGCCCTCTCCCTTCTGTGCCTGCTGCATAAAACCCTCCGGCTCCTCTTTTGTCTATCCTAAAAGTTGATACATTGGAGCTTCCTTCAAGTTAGGGGTTAGGGGTATAGTAACTAGTTGGGGGTTGTGACTGCATTTGACGTTGATTTGGACATGTTGCATTTCTTGGAAAGTAGTTGCAAGTGTTGTTCTTTGGCTTGCAAAGCTGTAGATAGAGTCTACTTCAGTAAACACCGTACAGGGCATCCTTAAAATTGGGTTTGTTTGCTGTAGATCCAAGACTTTAGGGAAACTATCAAAATAAATTCCTAAAATACCCCAAAATTTAAAAAATTCCCAAAGTACCCTTGTACCAATTTAGAATGGATTGATCTTCACATAGCTTGATAATAGTTTATTCTTTTTGATAATCAAAGTCTATCTTTTTTGTCATAGACAAAAAAATTTCACCAATAAGCTCACAAATAGTGGCATTTCTTTCTACAGACAAAGAACCGATTAACAAAATGTTTGGAGATATGTTTGTAAGATTGACGAGGGATATTCTGGAAATTTTTGGAAATTTGAGGGTTACCTCCATAGATTTCAGGAGCATGTTGGTAATTTTCCCAGGATTTTAAATGTTCGCTTGGGAAAGGCCAATATTAGACAGCGTAAGGCCTGTCCTATTCTTGCAGACTTGCAAGCGGACTTTTATGTAGCGGTGGGTTCTTTGTGGGCTGGCCAGATGAAATGGGGACGAGAGCAGGGTTGTAACGTGAGTTGTTCAAGGGAGCTTTTCCCCCTAGCTTTTTTTCCAGCCTTAGCCTTTGGCCTCTGGCCAGTTTATTCGGTTGTATCCAGTGTTACCCTTTGGTCTCTGGCCCGTTATTTTGACAGTGGTGCTACAAAGCACATTACCTCACATCGTGAATTGTTCACCTCTCTTGACTCTGTCCCTCATGGGAATTCAGTCACTTGTGCCAACAATGCCTCTTATCCGGTTCAGGGAGTTGGAAAGATTGTGCTTACTACTGCTAATGGAAGTTCTTTTACACTTATTCAGTTGTATTCAGTTTTACAGTTTTCTAGCTTAACTTTCCGGTAGGACATTTCAGCTTTTACAGCTTAACCAGGGACATTTGTTATTGTTAAACAAGGGGCTAGTTTTTCTGCGTCTACCAGATGGTAATTGAACGACATTTAGTCTGTTCTACTAACCTTGGTTCAAAATTGGCCTGCTATTTTTACAACATGTTATAGCCCTCTTAATTAAGATCCCTAAATGTTGAAGCACAATTTTATTGGGGTGTATAAGCTGGTGAAACTTCATCTTCATCTGATTTCTGAACAAGTCTATCTTTGTGATCTGCCATGTGTGATTTTTGCTAGAGGCTCGATGTCAATCTTAAGAATTGGAATTGGGGTGTAGTGTTGTCATCTTAATGATTGCTCAAAGTACATGAACTAATTCTATTGTTTCTATCATGTTTCAAACATTTGTTCATTGTAACCATTTTTTGACGCTCTGTTTTTTTTCTAGGAAATCGAGTTTTTGAGCAAATTTCAGCATGAGAATATTGTGCAATATTTGGGCACTCAGAAGGTTGGTTCTTTCAACTCAATTTTGTTCTTGCATTAATCTTAACTTACAATTCATTGTGATAGGAATTGATGCCAGACACTAGATTTTAACACTCGTGTTTGAGCCATTTAAGTCGCTTGAGCCACATTAGTGACTCAATGCGTCATTCCGCTATATTGGCTTTAAGGTTTAGTATTCTTTACAACTAAAAACATTACATATCTTTGAGGCCAGACGACATAGAGGAAGATTTTTTTGTTATATTATTTGTCTTCAAAGATTGCAAATTGAATAATTATGATTTTCTAAAACTAGTAGAAACCTATAGTCCCACAAACACTTACTTGTTGTGCCTCTTTCCCTCTAAAAGAATCCTCGGTACAATAATCTCTCTCTCTATGGAGCTGAGATTTGGGGACCTTCATTGGAACATTACGGGAGGACAGGTCGCACTGATGGATGGGGGGACATGGAGAAGCCACTAGTCTCTATAATCTCGCGGCTCATTAGAGCCAAGGCTTCAGTACCACGTGCCATTATCCGGGCAGAGCTAGCTGCCCCCCCCACTAGTGGTGGAGGCGCTCACCAGATTTGTCTCCTTCATACACCGCATGTGGGAACTTCCCAGAGACAGATATGCCCGCCTTGCACTTGAGTCCTCTCGACAGTTAGCCAGGCAGGGAGTTACAGCATGCTGGTATGGGGAGATGACATCATGGTTTCAGGCGCATGGGTTCAGCATAGACAGATTGCCCCCCTTCCAATACTCACTGGATGCACCCTCTCTGACTCTTACACAGTCCGAGATCACCAGGCTCATCCGCGAGGACCTGACTCAGCTAGACACCAGGAGGACATGGATACAGCCAGCACAGGAGTTGGGCACGAAGATGGCTTTCTACAGAGAGCATCTTCTCCAGCTTACGGAGGACGGTTTTGTGACGAGGCCCAGATACAGGGACACCCACTTGTCTCATGCGATACGGCTTTGATTTTGAACCAGAAGCTTTTGAGTTTTAAAGGCTTTTCACTGTAACTGCTTTTCAGGCCAAGGGCCTTTAAATATGAGGCTAGGGCTCATTCTTTGGCATGCTTCCTGGAGAAGGTGCAGAGTCTGGAGTACCGGCTTGTACTGTGTTGATGCAATATAAAGAAATACGAAAGGGGCGCCAAGGTTTGGGGCCAATACTCTCTGGGGTGGAATTCCGCCACTCCGTGTCGCGTGTCGTCTCTCTCTCTCTCTCTCTCTCTCTCTCAAGTCAGTTGTTATTGGAGTGCTAAAAGTCTGTTCAGTCTGTTCTTTTCTATTGGCACGTGGTGCCCGCGTTGTGACAGTGGTATCAGAGCATCAGACGTGTGCTTTTCTGAAAGCATACCGGTCCTACAAAAGAGCAGACAGAGCTATTGATGGAATTTTATTTGAGAGATCTTCGGCCACCGGTCCTACAAAAGAGCAGACAGAGCTAGTGATGGAATTTTATCTTCGGCCTCCGACCCTGGACTTATTAGCCACTCCCACCCTTACTTCATCGTGCACCGGGCGCTCCCGTCTTCACCGCTCATGTCTTACAGGCATAAGCCATAAGAGATCACTTGCAAGAGAAGGATCCAAATTTGTTTCAAGTCACTGTTTTTCTCAGAAGAAGTGCCATGCAGATGTTGATGTCTACAACTACCAAGCAGCATACTCCAAGTACTTGGCAAGCTTTCAAGAAAAAAATAAAAAATTGCCCAAAGTTATATGGTTTCTGACATCTTCCTTCGGAGTGCAACTTCTGGCAGAGAAGGGTATCCTGAAATGCTTGCCATGGAAACCCTAAGAGTTTATAACTTGAAATTTCTCGACATCTCTCAGTAGATGTCTCTTCACGAGCTGATGACCTTGGAGGTCCGATGTGACCGATATAGCTTGGGACTACCATCGCCACCAACGAAAACACTGTTTGTCCAAGAGCTAATGGACCATGCTGTGCTCGGCCACAACCCTATGGAAGAACCCTAGCCCTAACTTTTGATGCAGGTTTGAGGATGGAAAGTCAGTCGACTTTTCGAGCTCGTGTCACAAAGTGATGACATGGTGGACAGCAGAAACCCTAATTTCTGCCAGAAACCCTAATTTTCGAAAATCGCGAAGGTTGAAAAAAAAATAAAATAAAAAAATTTATAAAATGATGAGCGACGCGAATTTTGCTTTTTTTTTAATAAAAAAAGAGAAAAGACTCTCTAAGAGAGAGAGAGAGAACTGATGCTTTTTATTTTAAAAACTTTTGGGGCTCTGCTTTTGGGCATCCTGTAACCGGCCTGTTCAATCCAAAAAGGGCGGTAGACTTTACTTCAAACCTTGATTTAGCTTTCACCCATTATTAGTCGTCTATTCTACCTGTACTTTCAAGACACAACACGGGGGAAAGGGATACAGGCTGCTAGAATGCACCTCTATGAGAAGACCGACACCAGATTGGCCCCTAACTTAGGTGCCCCTTTCGGTATTTCTTTATTGCTTAAAAGAGGGAATAAATGCTGTGGTTCCCTACAAGCTGCCCCGCACAAGCTTGGCTGAATTTCAACTGTTCCGGCCCGATTTCGGCATCATAACTGTACTAGGACCCTTCACGGTCAGTATCCCCACGCATTAGATGACTTTCCCGACGCATACGGACACTTTGCAAAACCTGGTGAGAATCTGCAGCAAGCTGAATTCTCTGTTTTCTGCCCTGAAAATGCGCCAGATCACTTGTACAGTGGTCCGCTCGCGTCCCCGAACCTCCTGGGGGTATTAGGGTCCGTTTAGGGCCGAACCCTAAACCTGCAAAAATACACAGCAGGCTGTAATTCACTGTTTCGGGCTCTGTTTCACGAGCCGGTCGCATCCGTAGCAAGTCCTCGAGCTCCCGCACCTGTAGGGCTACTTGCCCTTTGAATCGGACGGGATTTCGCACGTGAAACCTCTCCGAATTCACCTGTACCTGCGGGGGATTAGCCGCTAGCTAATCCAGTACTGTGCAAGAGGCTCTTGCCTCGGCAATCGCGCATGAACCCACATAACTGTACATTGATCAAATGAAAAGCCCACTAGAGGGGCATAACCATAAAGAATAGGGGAGAGAGAGAGCAGTGAGAGGTGTGCAGGTCATGACATCCTGCACCTCACTGTACATAGAGGGTAAGCCAACACTCCATTGAAGCTCTCCCACCTGTGACAACACTCAAAAACGAGCTCACAGCTGAAAATCACGTTTTTGCCTTCTCTTTAAGTGGTAAACTGGCCTCAGAGTGCCAAGTGTCACTCATTTGTGCATTTTCCCGCTTTAGACCCTCAGGTCTAAAAATATCTCACCTGTAGCCTCTGTTGACTTGGCCACAGAGTAACAAAATGATCCCCATGTCAAACTGCACGTAATGACGCGAAGACATTTTGCCGTCCAAAAATAGCAGTCCCTTAAATTTAGGAGTTTCTGCCATTACATTCTTTTAGGTCATCTGACCCTCTTTGTACACTGCAGCCACACCCAGAACTGAAATGTAGCCTATGTAGCAAAGGATTCCGCTTTGCCTGGCCAATGACCCCACTTTGGCTAACCATAGTCCTTGTCCGAACCTTAGTGCTCTTTAGCCCTCAGGCCTGGACTCTCTCTGAACAGTTCCACACTGGCTATGCAATGCAGGGCAGTTAGATTTCCAGAGGGGTGTTTCCAAAAGGTAAAACAAACGAAATTCCCCAAAGAAAGAGAAATAAACAAAAATGGAATTGCCATTGGCCGGTGACACATCCCTTGTATCTTTAAATAAGTGGTGAGGGCTTCACTTCTCAGAGCATCTGGACGCAGAGTCTGAGAGTGAAACCCTAGCCACTCTCTTGTACTTTGATCTGATTAATATAAAAAATACCGAAAGGGGCGCCAGTCTTTGGGGCCAATATCTCTAGGCACGGAACTCTGCCGGGCCAGTGCAAATCTATTGTGATCTGTGAATTGTTTTGAAGTGGTTATTTGGTGTTGTCGCGGTTGATTCTTGACTTGGAGTGTCCAAGTCTGTTACAGTGGTATTCGAGCACGGCCGATTTCTCTTCTACGGGAAATCCGATCCCCAAATTTTTTTTCGCGGCACCTATGGCTTCAGGCAATGATCAATCGACTCCCTCTGCATCTGGAGATGCGGGCAGGGATCACAACAAAGATTCCGGCACTGAGTATGGCCCGCCTAGGCCTACTCAGGCGGAGCAGCAAGAGATGGAGCGTCGTCAATTGATTGGCGATGCAACAAAGATGATGCTCAATTTTGCCAAGGACCTGAAGATGGCAAAATATATGAACGAGACCTCTTTAGAAGAGGTACAGACGGAGTGGCAGAGAACCACAACACCACTCTTGAAACGCGCTCTCAAGAAACCTTCTGCTTCCAAGAAATATACGGAGAAGGAACTGGAGAACGTGGTTGATGCACGGATTGCTCAACTTTTCGATGTGCAAAAGAAAGACAAAAAGCACGGCAAAAAGCAGAAGAAAGGCATTGACTTCCCGGGATATTTGGGTCGTCGGTCGACATTCGACAAGGCAAAGAAACAGAAGAAGTGTGTCGAGTTTGAAGGCTTACCCAGTTCTTCTTCTTCTTTTGACAGTTCTTCTAGCTCTTCAGACTTGAGCGAAGAAGACAGAAAAAGCAAAAAGCGAAAACAAAGCTTTAGAAAGGCAAGAAAAAGGCAAAGAAGGCTACATCTCGCCGAGAGACTGACAGTTCTATTGAGGACTCGTCTACAGACAGCTCAGATTCCGATGATGGAAACTTTTATGTGAACAAGAAGAATTTTTTTACAAAGCTAACGGGTATGACTTTCTCGAAGATAAAAGCAAGAAAGTTCGAGAGTTTAAGAAAGGTGGCCACTCGATCAAGTTTGATACTTTTTCAGATACTCAGATGCTTCGAAGGCTTTGTCTTTTATACAGCAGTTTGACATCGCTTTCGCGGGAGAACGCTATTCAGAGCACTCCAAGATTCGGAGAGCTGCCTCTTACTTTAAGAGGAATGCTCGTACTTGGTGGTCCACGCTTCTTTTAAACAAGACTGTGCCAGTTAAATGGCTGAAATTTAAGAAGCTTTTTATTTCTTCTTGGTTGACGCAAGAATATGAACGAGATATACGAGCTGCTTGGAACCATCTTCGGATGACCAAGAAAGATACAATCAATGCTTACTGTGAAAGATTCTGGAACTCTTTTCTACCCGCCTCTTCATTCAAGAAGATCTTGTTCAGAGAATCTCGTTCAGAGAACAGATTGAGCGGTTTACCTTGGGTCTACCTACAGAGATCCGAGATCACTGCTTGGAACAGAAGTCAGCTTCTATTCAGGAGTTGATGAGTCATGCGAAGCGGGGCTTTGCCATTCACTCTGACAGTCTGACCTACCCCACAGATGAGGCCATGACACAACGAGCCGAACAAACTTCTGGGAATGAAAGTAGAAGGAAAAAGGGCAACCCAGAGAAGAAGGATGCACGACCCAAGCTTACTCCTCAGTAGAAAGCTCGCTTCATTAGAGAGGGGAAGTGCTTTGGATGCGGGGAACACGGACATATCTCCGCGAAGTAGAAGGAAAAAGGGCAACCCAGAGAAGAAGGATGCACGACCCAAGCTTACTCCTCAGGAGAAAGCTCGCTTCATTAGAGAGGGGAAGTGCTTTGGATGCGGGGAACATGGACATATCTCCGCGAAGTGCCCTAAAAAGACACAGAAAGAACAGAATGATAAGAACGACGACAGGCCTGAGAGTTCGAGAGCAGCTGAGGAACGTGGCAGAAAAGGCAGATAGAAAAGCAGAACTGGTACCACATGGCGTGGGACTTGCACCAAATCAAATGAATGAAAGTACAAACTTTGCGGCTTTTTGGGGCAAAGTGAAGGATCAGGAAGCTCTTTTGAGGGAGCCAAGGCCAACTTCTTTTCACTTGGAATTGGCGGCTCGATTTGGAATTACGCCCGACAGACTGATGCCACAGGCGGAGGTAGTTCGACTGGCACCCGGATGGGATGTTGCCATTACACCGAGCATTGGCAAACTTCGTTTGCAATGACAGGGGTGTTCAAGGCACGCGAGTGACGTTCTACTCGGAATGCCTTGGTACCATCGGAACTATGCCGTGGGTGACTACCGGGCCGACAAAGCGACTTTGACAAATGAAGGGCTTAGAGATTGTACTTGATGAACTTCCGTTTCTTTACTCGTTCTTTTGGGAGAGAACTGAACGATGGATAAAGGTTGAATATGTTTTGACCTGAACAAAAGAACGCCAAGATTTTTCTCCACACTCATGCCGATTGTTTTTTTTAGAGGGCCTGAAGATCAAACCATTGATCTGATACCTGGAAGCACGCCACTGAATCGGCCACCTTACTATGTGAGCCGAGTACAGAATGAAAAGATTATGAACCCAGTGAAAGACCTCTTGGAAAAGGGTCTTGTCCAGCCTAGTACTTCACTGTATTGCTCTCCAGTGTTGTTGGTTTTGAAGAAAGACGGATCTTGGAGAATGTGCATCGATTATAGCGCTCTCAACGAAATCACCATTAAGAACAGATTTCCGATTCCTAGGATCGATGATATACTCGACAGGTTACAGGGATCCTCGTGCTTTAGCAGGATTGACTTGAAGAGTGGATATCATCAGATCAGAATAGCGCGAGGAGATGTCTACAAGACAGCTTTTCGGACGATTTTTGGGTTATTTGAGTTTTTGGTGATGCCTTTTAGCTTAACCAATGCTCCTACGACATTTAACTGGCTGATGGATAGGATTTTCCGAGAGTATAGGCTATTTGTTGGCACTTTCTTTGACGACATCATTGTTTTCTCCAAGAATGAGGCAGAACACAGAGATCATCTGCTTAAGGTCTTTCAGGCATTACGAGATCACAAGTTAGTGATTAATGCAAAGAAAAGTGAAATTTTCCTACCAGAGATACACTTTTTGGGATACATCGTGTCAGCAGCAGGAGTGCAAATGGATCCGGCCAAGATAGAGACTATCCGTGATTGGCCCGACTTGAGGAATGTCCATGAAGTTAGAAGCTTCTTGGGATTGTGTTCGTACTACAGGCGGTTCATACGGAAGTTTGCAGAGGTTGCTTAGCCTTTGCATATCTTGACACAGAAAGGAGTACCTTTTTCGTGGGGACCCACAGAGGTGACTGCCTTTCAGAATTTGAAAGAGAAATTGACTACGGGACCTATTTTGACTTTGCCGGACTTGCAGAAGTCATTCGAAGTATATTGTGATGCTTGTGGTCGTAGTCTGGGTGCGGTCTTGATGCAAGAAGGCCATGTCATAGCTTACGAGAGCCGTTTGTTCTCTAGGCCAGAGATGACAGCACAGATTTATGAGAAAGAGCTTTTGGCGGTTATCCATGCTCTTACTCAGTGGCGGCATTACCTACTCGGAGCGGATTTCACAGTCTTTACAGACCATCAGAGTTTGCGCTACTTCTTGTCACAGAAGCAGTTTTCGAAAAAGCAGATGTGGTGGGCGAACATCTTGTCACAATTCCACTTCGAGATTGACCATGTGCAGGGACAGAAGAATGTGGTGGCAGATGCTTTGTCTCGGAAACCGTTGGTTCTGGCTATTTCCGCGATACATCATGGGAGCTTCGAGGATATGGTCGATCAATATGCCACAAACACAGATTTTGCAGATATTTTCACACGGATACGGGATGGGGAGAGAGTAGCTGGATACTCCCTTCGGGAAGGCTTCTTGATGAAAAAGACTATGTTGTGCGTTACACAGCCGTTGAGGGAAAAGGTTATGGCTGAATGCCACTATCCACCTTTTACGGGTCACCGATGAAAGGGGTAGAGAGATACTTCTTTTGGCCGAGACTCAAAAAGGATGTGGAAGAGTTTGTGCGCAGTTGCTTGGTATGCAAGAAGGTCAAGTTTGACATGCATAAGGCACAGGGATTGTTACAGCCTTTACCCATACCCACCCACCCCTGGGAAAGTATAGCGATGGATTTCATTTTTGATCTCCCGAGAACACAGAGTGGTCACGATGGTATCTGGACTGTTATTGACAGATTTAGCCAACAGGCTCATTTCATTCCAGTGAAGAAAACAGTCAAGCCGGATCACTTAGCGAGACTGTTTGTGGCCCAGATTTTCAGATTACATGGCATGCCTGAGACCATTGTCTCCGACAGAGACCCCAGATTTACGAGTTTGTTTTGGAAGGCAATTTGGGAGAACATTGGCACGTGGTTGTAGTTCTCGTCATCGTTCCACCCGTAGACTGACGGGCAATCCGGGATTGCCAATTCAGTGGTTCTAGATTTATTGAAGTCTTATATCTCAGATCAGAAGACTCAATGGGAAAGATATTTACGTTTGGTGGAATTTGCCTACAATAACACGATACACTCGTCGACGGGGAAGGCGCCGTTTGAGATTGTTGAAGGTGCTGCGAAGGTTCCACCCTTCCTGAGCACGAAAGATAAGATCTTTGAAGCGGATGAATATACGCGAGATCTGGATACGGCTTTTGCCAAGGTTCGCGAGACTTTGCAAAAGTCTCAAGAACGACAGAAAAAGGCAGCGGATCGCCATCGTTGCGACATGAAATTGAAGGAGGATGATTGGGTGCTCCTATGTTTTGAGAAGGCACGCCTACAAAAGAAAAAGGGAAAGGAGAGGCTTTTTCCAAAGCTTAGTATGCGATACTATGGCCCTTTCCAGATTACTGAAAAGATAAATGATGTCTCCTTCCGATTGAAATTGCCAGATACTTGGAGGATTCACAATGCAGTTCATGTGAGTCTCTTGAAACCTTTTAAAGGTGATATGCCTGATAATGGGGAGCCTGGTGAGCAACCCGAAGTGGAAGAAAACGAGGAGATCCTTGTTCTTGAACAGATTTTGGCACATAAGGATACAAAGAATAAGGGTAAAGTTCGAAGGCGGTTCTTGGTTAAGTTCAAGAATTATCCTGCACTTGATGCGAAGTGGATGGAGGAGGAGGACCTAGCAGATACTCCTCAGATTGTGAAACTTTACCTCGATGCTTTTGGTTTAGCATAGTCTACTCAAAATGGAACCCAGAATTCAGCTTGGCCGGAGATCTGGTGCAGTGGGATGCACAAGAGGGGAGTCACTCCACTCCTTTGTCAACAGATGCCTTGATCTAGATACTAGAGTCACTGATGTCTTTTTGAGCTTCGGGGATACTGAGAGCTGACAATATTCTGCTGTATGACTTTATGAAATGGAATTCCTGATAATGATACTGATTTGTTCTTGACTTCTTGTGAGTGCTGGAACTGATAGACAAAATGATTGCAGCATTTTGGTCTGATTGATCTTGAATAGACATGGTTGCAATAGGGGTTAGTCAATCGGACATCGATGAGGTCCCGATTGGACCTAGATGTGATTGCTAGCTACATTGCCGATAAATCATGGTCTAATCCGAATGAATGTTGAATGTCATGTGATGTCTGGTGATGTCCTGTGATGTCGTGTGATGTGATTGTCGATTTTGTACATGTGCTAGATGTGTGTTCCTAGTACGTAGGTACTAACAGTCAGTGTTTGCTAAGACGGTTTATGGCTTTTGTCGGTTTTGCAGGCGTGATCGCGGTCGATTACAATGCTTTCAAGAGGGGGGTATGTCACAAAGTGATGACGTGGCCGACAACAAAAACCCTAATTTCTGCCAGAAACCCTAATTTCCGGAAATCGCGGAGGTTGGAAAAAAAATAAAAAAATAAAAAAATAATAAAATGATAAGCGACGTGAATTTTGCTTTTTTTTATAAAAAAAGAGAAAAGACTCTGTAAGAGAGAGATAGAACTGATGCTTTTTATTTTAAAAGCTTTTGGAGCTCTGCTTTTGGGCATCCCTTGTATCTTTAAATAAGTGGTGAGGGCTTCACTTCTTAGAGCATTTGGACGTAGAGTTTGAGAGTGAAACCCTAGCCACTCTCTTGTACTTTGATCTGATTAATATAAAAAGAAATACCGAAAGGGGCGCCAGTCTTTGGGGCCAATATCTCTAGGCACGGAACTCTGCCGGGCCAGTGCATATCTATTGTGATCTGTGAATTGTTTTGAAGTGGTTATTTGGTGCTGTCGCGGTTGATTCTTGACTTGGAGTGTCCAAGTCTGTTACAGCTCGACTGATGTCGAGATTGCTTTTTAAGTTTGAGTTCTGTTTGATCTTGTTTGGTGATCCTGTTTGGAATTTGTTTGAAATGGATGGTATCTGTTTTGAACCTGTTTGGTGCCGATTTGAATTGTTGGACTCTGGTTTGATACTGGTTTCAATGATTGGTGATTTTACTCCCGTGCGGAGAAGTGAGAAATACTGTTTTGGTATTGTTTGAACCTTGGAACGACGCAGGCTGATGCCTGGGGAGCGTTTCGTTGTATGTTTGAAAACCTCAGAACGACGCAAGCCGATGCTTGGGGAGCGTTTGGTTGTATGCTTGTAAAATAATTGTTGTTGTGACTCCCGGCCCGGACCTGGATGGTTATGCGGGAGGAGTATTAATAAGTCTGAGCAGTGGTTACTCTTAGCACCTCCAAACGACGCAGGCTGCGGTCTGGGGGGTGTTTGGTTGTAAAAGGCCTCTATATCTCCCGGCGCGGACCTTTTTAGATTATGTGAGAGGAATGATGAGGGAGTCGTTGAATCTCCCGGCCCGGACCTAGTTAGGTTATGCGGGAGGAGTGTTCATTGGCGGCTTTATGTTTCTATGTCTTGTAACATGCATATATAAGCATTTGTGTTGCATTTGTTAGGGAATAAACATCGCTTTTGTCATTTGTTAGGGCTCTCTCTCCTGCTCCCCCACACATGGTATCAGAGCTTTAGGGTTTCCAAGAGAGCCATTTTCGCAACACAGATCAGAATTCTGTTCTTGCTCGCTGCAGGAAGGATATTCAACCGTTTTCGATCAACTCTGTCGCGAAGGGATCCTCTCACCGTGTAGAATCGACCTCCGGTGACAGTTTCCCCAAAATTAGGGTTTCAAAAACTGGCGAACAACAGCCTATTTCTGCTGAAATTGACCAATTTCGGGGTCAATTTGATGCAATTTCATTAGGGCAAGTCTCACAGGTCAATCTTACAGGTGTTTCCACCAACGAGGTTCTGAAAATTCAGCAAAACAAGTGTTTACAGGTCTGATTTTTGCCCTAAAACAGGGAATTTCAGCAAGCAAATGATGTATACACCTTGTGGAAACCTTTGGTAAGGGTTTGGCAGTGAATGTACGCCGTTTTTGGGGTGATTTCGCGTGAAATTTGCTCGCTGTTTTTCTGTAACAGCAAGCTGTTTTTGCCCGATTGCGCACATTTGGGCGTGTTTAGGTCGGCAAAACAGGGTTTCAGTGCTTGCAATCACTCAGAATGGCTTCTAGCAGTAAAGGTGGCAATTTGTTGCACATTCGCAAGCTTGAAGGGGCCCATAACTTTGCTATATGGAAGAAGCAATGTTATAATGTGATGTTGCAGAAGAAACAGGCGAAACCTATTAAGTTACAGGGTGTGAAACCGGATGATATGGAGGTTGAAGAATGGGAAGAAGCGGACGAGTTGGCTCGCTCCACGATCATGCTTTCGGTGTCTGACAATTTACTCTTCAATGTAGAGAATGAGCAGACAGCATGGGGCATGTGGAAGCGTTTAGACGAGTTGTATGCACAGCAGAGTGCTGCCAGTAAAGTGTATTGGCTTAAGAAGCTTATGGATCTCCGCATGAAGGAGGGCACGCACATGTCAGTGCACCTCAATGAATTCAATTCTATTTTCAGCCAACTGACAGAGCTGAAATTCACGATTGATGAGGAGTTCAAAGCTACTTTTCTGCTATGCACATTGCCTGAGAGTTGGGATGTATTCCGGACAGCTCTTAGTAACTCAAGTGCATCACTTAAGTATGCAGATGTAGAGAGTTCTCTCTTGATGGAAGAGATGAACAGGAAGAACACCACAGGTGGGTCTTCTAATGCATTGCACTTGAGAGGCAGGTCTCAACAGAGGGAGAAATCTGACAGTAAGGACAGGGCACGCAGCAAATCTCGCAGGAAAGATGTTGTGTGTCATCATTGTGGAAAGAAAGGGCATTATAAACGGGAATGCTATGAGTGGAAGAAAGAGAAGAACAAGGGTGCTGAAACTGATGCAAAGGACAAGAGACATGCCAAGAAGAGCACTGTGTTGATTGAGGAAATCAATGTTGCTAGTAGTTGTGACAGTGACAGCAGCACTGATGTTCTCAATGCCTCTTCTGTGGATGCACATACCCTTGCTATGGGTTCTGATGTGGATATGCATACTTGGATTCTTGATTCAGGTGCCTCCTTTCATGTAACACCTCATAGGGATTGGTTTACACAGTACTCAGGTGAGGTGCAGGGCACTGTTTATTTGGGAGACAACTATGCATGTGACGTTGCAGGTATTGGCAGTGTCCAGTTTTCCTTTGCTGATGGTATGACTTTTGTTTTGCACAAAGTGCGCCATGTGCCACAACTCAAGAAGAGTTTGATTAGTACAGGGCAGCTAGATGATGCAGGCTATCACACCACTTTTGGTGATAGCAAGTGGAAAATTTGTAAAGGGGCCCGGATTGTAGCCAAGGGTTGTAAATCAGACACTTTGTATCCTTTGTATGTATCTAGTGTGCGTGACCATGTTGTCGCCGTAACCGAGCAACCAAGTGTTTCTTTGTGGCATGGCCGGTTGGGACACATGAGTAAAAGAGGAATGGAAACTCTGTCTCGTTGTGGTTATTTGCCGTGTTTGAGGTATGCTGATTTTTCTCATTGTGAGCACTGTATTTATGGTAAGCACAGTCAAACACCGCACAAAAGGTCTCTTTCTTTGAAGTCTGACAGGTTGGACTTAGTGCATTCCGATGTATGTGAAATGCCACAGTTGTCCTTAGGGGGAAAGAAATATTTTGTCTCGTTTATCGATGATGCTACACGTAAGGTGTGGGTGTATCCAATACGTGCTAAAAGCGATGTTTTGGATACTTTCAAGAAGTTTCTTGCGTTTGTTGAGAATCAAACTGACAAGAAGCTTAGGTCTTTGCGCTCAGACAATGGGGGGGAGTATGTATCAAAAGCATTTATTGACTTTTGTGCTACTAAAGGTATTAAAAGAGAGCTCACGGCTCCTTTTAATCCCTCTCAGAATGGAGTTGCAGAGAGGTTGAACCGGACTATCCAAGAGAAAGTTCGGAGTATGCTGTCACATGCTGCATTACCTCATGGTTTTTGGGCAGAAGCTGTGCAAATAGCTATTCACTTGATTAATCGCTCACCTAGCAAGGCTTTGGGTGGAAAGGTGCCTGAGGAGGTGTGGTCTGGCAAGCCACCCTCATATGCACATTTAAGAGTGTTTGGTTGTGAGGCCTATGTTCACATCCGGAGTGAACTGCGCACCAAACTAGAACCAAAGTCTCATAAATGCATTTTCCTAGGATATGGTGAGGATGGTGAAATGGGGTATAGATTATGGGATCTCGCATTACGGAAAATCATACGCAGCAATGATGTCATCTTCAATGAGAAGTGCATGCACAAACAACCCACAAAGGTCGAGGAAGTGCGCCGGGTTGTTTTTCGTGAAGATGTTACATATGGACAGCCAAGAAGGCCCAATGTTCAGCAGCCTTTACATGCTGAAAATGGTGCTGAAAATCAGCCATTAGCTGCTGAAAATCAGCCCCAACAAGTTGCCATTGATGCACCACCGGTAGGGGAACAGGTTGATGCTCCTAGACCGCCCGTTGTTGCGATGCAACCGGCTGAACAGCCTGCTGTTTTTGATGGTTTACAGCCTGAAAATCCACCTGTTATGGATCATTGGGTGCGTAGGTCTACTCGGGTGACAAGGCCCCCCGATAGATATGAACCGTCTTTGGACTATGTCATGCTTACTGATTGTGGTGAGCCGTCTTGCTATAAAGAGGCTATGCAACGGGAAGACAGTAAGAAATGGTTCAAAGCAATGGTTTCGGAAATGCAGTCTTTGGAGAAAAACCATACATGGGACTTGGTTGATTTGCCTAAAGGGCATAAGGCTCTGCCATGTAAATGGGTTTACAAGACCAAGGTCACATCTGATGCTTCTTCTAAGTACAAGGCACGTTTGGTTGCTAAAGGGTACAAGCAAAAGCATGGTGTTGATTTTGATGAGATTTTTTCTCCTGTTGTAAAGCTTGCCACATTACGTCTTGTTTTAGGCCTGGTTGCTTCTGAAGATATGGAGTTAAAGCAAATGGATGTCAAAACAGCGTTTTTGCATGGCGATTTGCTTGAGATGATCTATATGATGCAGCCAGAAGGTTTTGTGTCAAAGGGGCAAGAGAAGAAAGTATGTAGACTCTTGAAGAGCTTGTATGGTTTGAAACAGTCTCCCCGTGCATGGTATCACAAGTTTGATATATTCATGAGGTCTCAAGGATACAAAAGAAGTAATTCTGATCACTGTTTGTATATCAAAACGGCAAGTGATGGATCTCTTCTATTGCTGATTTTGTATGTTGATGACTTATTGCGGGTAAAAATGTCACGGAGTTGGATGCATTACAGCAAAGCTTAAAGAATCGCTTTGACATGAAGGATCTTGGTGATGCTAATCATATTTTGGGCATGCGTATCTCTCGAGATAGACATAACAGGCGTCTGTATCTATCTCAACGAGATTATGTTAATAAGGTGCTACATCGTTTTCATATGGATGGGGGAAAGGCACTTGGTACTCCGCTGCCTCCATATGTAAAACTGACTGCACATGACTGCCCAAACACAGATGATATGCGGGCTGAAATGGCCAAGATTCCTTATGCATCAGCCGTTGGCAGTTTGATGTATGCTATGGTTGCTACACGTCCGGACATTGCATTTGCGGTGGGAGTGGTAAGCAGGTACATGAGCAATCCTGGCAAAAAGCATTGGGAAGCAGTGAAGTGTATCTTGAGATACTTGAAAGGCACTAAAGACTTGTGCATTTGTTTTGGGAAGAGTGAGACATCTGTGCATGGCTTTACAGATGCAGATTTTGCTGGACATCCAGATTGCAGGAAGTCTACCTCTGGATATGTGTTTACATTCACAGGAGGTGCAGTTTCTTGGATTTCTAGACTGCAAAAATGTGTTGCTTTGTCTACCACTGAGGCTGAGTATGTGGCTGCCACTGAGGCATGCAAAGAAGCTTTGTGGCTCATGCGTTTGGTAGAAGAGCTTGGCATTAAGTCACCGGTTCCTGTGCTACACTGTGATAGTCAAAGTGCTATTATGCTTGCAAGGAATCCTGTTTTTCATGCCAAGACAAAGCACATAGAGGTGAAGTATCATTTTATCAGAAGTGTGCTTGATGACAAGAGCATTACACTTGTCAAGGTGCACACAGATGACAATCCTGCAGATCTTTTGACCAAGAGTCTTCCAGCAGAGCAGTTTGCATATTGCCGTCAGATGATGGGTGTTGGATGAGTAAGTGCATGATCAGCTGTTGTATCATAGTTAGCTGATTCTTTGATCTCCCAAGGTACATTGCCTTTAGGTGGGAGGTTGTTAGGGAATAAAGGCCTAAGTGCCTTGTACTTACTAACTTATAAGTTAAAAGACTTATAAGTGAGGGGGCCCAAGTGTGAATGGCCCCCTAGTCACTTACTCATATACTCAAAGGTGAAGCCCAAAAAAAGTGCTAGCGTGACTTTTCCCAAATCTCTCTACGCGTTCTCTCTCTCTCACGTTTTCTCTCTGCGTGAGCCTCTTCTGCGCCACTCTCCTCTTCTCCTTCACTCTCATTGCATAGGATAGCAAGTGGGCTCTCTCTCCTGCTCCCCCACAGCATTGTGATGTGCCAACCATTGAATATTCCTAACTGGATAAGATTGCTTGGGTATGTAATTTTAGTGCATCAAGACACCCGTGGAAGATCAGTACGGTCTGGGTGTGATGGCTAATTTTACTACGCCGGAATATCAAGAGGTCCGATCTGGACGGAAGGAGAAGCTAACTCCTTGATCAAAACAGCCGATAGGAGAAGCTAACTCCTTGATCAAAACAGCCGAAAGGAGAAGCTAACTCCTTGATCAAAAGAGCAAAAAGGAGAAGCTAACTCCTTAATAAAAAGAGCAAACTGATTGTCCCTCGGAATGTCCCTCGGAATGACCCTTGCAAATTTTTGAACTAACTTGAGTTGTTTTGTAGATATGCTGTAATCGTGGACGATTACTCTCTTTCAAGATGGGGAGATGTAACAAATTGCTGACGTGTCAAAGCCTAAAGAATGGAGTCAACTTACAGATGTGGCCGAGGGGCCTAAACCCTAATTTTTGCCCGAAACCCTTACTGCTGAACCCCTAATTTTGGAAACTCTAACCCTAAAACCTGCAAACCATAATTCTGGAAATCCTAACCCTAAAACTGCAGAAACCCTAACCCTAATCTAAGGGTAGCAGACAGATTCCAAAAATTGCGCTAACATGATAACGTGGCAGGTTGTACGGATTTTCGCGTTTTGCGCTGGCTGATGACGTGGCAGGCTGTACGGATTTTCGTAATTGTGCTGACAGCTTTTTGACTTTGCTTTTGAACTAGAAGCTTTTGAGTTTTAAAGGCTTTTTACTATAACTGCTTTTCAGGCCAAGGGCCTTCAAATATGAGGCTAGGGCTCATTCTCTGGCATGCTTCCTGGAGAAGGTGCAGAGTCTGGAGTACCGGCTTGTACTGTGTTGATGCAATATAAAGAAATACCGAAAGGTGTGCCAAGGTTTGGGGCCAATACTCTCTGGGATGGAATTCCGCCACTTCGTATCTCGTGTCGTCTCTCTCTCTCTCTCTCTCTCTCTCTCTCTCTCTCTCTCTCAGTTCAGTTGTTATTGAAGTGCTAAAAGTCTGTTCAGTCTGTTCTTTTCTATTGGCACGTGGTGCCCGTCTTGTGACAACGTTGATGGCCGATCTTGGAAAAGGCTCGAGATGATGACATCCCAGGTGCTTGGTATTGCTTGGTTCATGAGAGGCACCTTTACTGTTCCTCTGGCTTCTACTAGTGCACCAAGAGCTGGTTAAATAGGTACAACTGCCTGGGTCGGGCAGCCATCCCAACTAGGGTAAATAAAAAGTCACTTATTAATATAATGCACTTAAAGAGGTGGTTAAGGCGCAGTAAATGCCTAAGTGCTAAAATGCGGTAATGTGCAAGAGAAGGTATGCAACTATGATTGGCCTGGACATGCACGCCGTGCTAGAGGGGCTCACAAAGGTGTCAGGCTAGGTCCTAAGCTAAGACTCATGCTAGACTGTAGCAGAAGCATGTCCATATAGCGCATGTGAAGTGCGCACGTGACACTCGTGGATACTCGCGTGTCAAAACAACCAACCCAATATGAGTTCGAAAAAGCATGTAAATGTGGCGGTAATGATCCCCCCTTGGGATAAAACAACCCAAGATGCAAAGCGCCACTCAAGTAGCGAAAAAATTGTCTCGATAGCCTGCCAATGCTTATGCATAAATCTGTTGACTTGTGAGATTGCAAACTGAATATCAGGCCTCGTGTTGCTTACGTAAATAAGGCATCCAACCAGCATCATGAAGACTCAATTTCAAACCTGTTTCCATGGGAGTAGCAGTAGGTTTGTAGTCCTCAAGTCCAAACTTACATAGCAATGTGTCTATGTAACTTGTTTGACACAATGTAATACCACCATCACTCTACTTAAACTGTATGCCCAAGTAATGATGCAACAACCCCAAATCTTTCATCTTGAAAGTAGCATTCAAATCTGTCTTAAATTCAGCAATATGTCTCATTGGGTCCACTGATCAGCAAATCATCAACATAAAGACCCTTAAGAAGTACATCACCCTCACGCTTTACATCCAAGGTGCTTTCTGTTGGACTGTTACAAAAGCCTCGTTTAACCGAATGAGTGTGAGATTGCTTCAACCCATACAAAGGTTTCTTACATTTCACACTTTATCTTCCTGTCCTGTACTGAGAAAACCGCGAGGCTGCGTTACATTAACTTCCTCAAATATATCACCATTCAAGAAAGCAGTAACAATATCTGATTGATGTACATCCCATCCAAAATGAGCTGCCAGTGCACATAGAAAACGCACAGTAGTCATACGATAAGTGGGAGCAAAAGTCTCTCCATAATCTATGCCTTTCTGCTATGCATAACCTTTTGCAAAAAGTCGAGCCTTAGCAATCAATCTCACCATCCGGCTTACATTTCAACTTGTAAACCCACTTCGTACCAATGGGCTTTTTGTGAGGAGGCAAATCACATAAAGTCCATGTGTCATTTTCTATAAGCACAATGGAAAGATAAGTTAGGCCTAGAGTAATGTGCGTTTATATAATGCACGGGGAAAAAAATCTCCTAGTGAGTGAAAAAAATGCCCCGGCGGTCCTAAGTGTGTTCACACTCATCACCACCTTATATGTATGGTAACGTTTTACACCTAAAGGATTTCAAGGATGACGGAACCACAACCAAATTTTTCACTTTTTTTGGAGTGAAGGATAGGAAGAAAGCCTTGCAGTTCCTCCAACAATTTGACAACATATATGCTTTGGGGAACTACATAGAAGAATCAAAGATTTCTCGCGCTGTGGGATTTCTCAAAGATAATGCTATGTAGTGGTGGAGTTCAATAGCTACCCAACTGCATGCTCCAAGGACTTGGCTACTTTTACGGTGTTCTTCAAGTTGATTCCCTTGGAGGACCAATGCGAGCAATACACAATTGGACTACAATCACCATTACAAGAATACTGTCTTTCTAAACAAGTATCGACAATGCAAGAATTGATGGACCATGCTGTGGTCGGGCTAGATTTCGTGAAAGTCAACCACAAACACCTCATTTGGCTCCACAACAACTAGAAACTTTATTACAAAAAGGCTGATGCTTTGGATGTTTTCAATCAGGGCATAATTATTTTAATTGTCCCCAACAAACAGATAGACCCGTAGAGCCTACCCCTGATTCGACAACCGATAGATCCTAAGGATCACCTTTGGCTAAGTGAGCTAGACCTGCAATTGGACTTGTACATGATATTTATGGCATTTATTTCGAAAGTTCTAATGAATTGAGCAGTGCTTATGAAAAATCAACGGCTTGAAAACCCTTATCATCTATCACGACTTCCTTAAGCAGATGGACTTTGACTACAATTCACAAGGTGGAGAAGGTGGTTGGTGCTCTTCTAGTAACCATCCAAGGATACCATGGAAAGGCAGACTTTCACATCATGAAGTTGGACAATTGCGAAGCTCTCTTGGGCATGCCTTGGCACGACAAGAATGATGCAACACTCCAGATTTGGAACCGTACGATTACTCTATCCAAAAGGACAAGCGAGTCGTCCTTAAGGTTTGACTGTTCGAAGAAAACCCCAAATGAATTTTCTAAGCGCTTTGTATTTAGATACTTTTTGAACTTTGTTTGAAAATACTATTTGGAATTTTTTGAAATGGATGTTATCTGTGTTGAACTTGTATTTGTGTCTATTTGAGAATTGCTTGATTCTTGTTTTAATACCAGTTTCAATGTTTTTGGGAACATTTTTTGATGCTCATGGCTCTGGCCCTCTCGGGTGGAGTATTGAAAGAAGAATTGATGCTTGATAAGGTTTGAATTTACTCATGGCCTGGACCCTTGTTGTTATTTGCAGGGGGAGTATTGAATGATTGGAAAAGTGTTGTCTTTACTCATGGCCCGGACCTTGTTGGTTATTCACGGGAGGAGTATTGAAAAAGAAATAGGATATAGTAAGAGCAGTGTTTACTCTCGGAACCTCCAAGCAATGCAAGTTGCGGTTTGGGGAGCATTTGGTTGTAAAAGTCCTCTATATCTCATGGCCTAGACCAGGATGGTTATTTGCGGGAGGAGTGTTCATTGGCGACTATTTGTTTCTATGTCTTGTAACGTGCATATGAAAGGATTTGTGTTGTATTGTGATGTGCTACTTGAATGAGATTGCCTAGGTAGGTAATTTTAGTGCATCGAGACACCCGTTACAGATCAGTGCGATTAATGTGGTCTGGGTGTGATGGCTAATTTTGCCACGCTGAATATCAAGAACTCCGATGTGGAAAATTGAATGACCCTCGGATATTTTTGAGCTAACTTGAGTTGTTTTGCAGATGTAAGCGTGGATGATTACTCTTCTTTCAAGGAGGGATGTCACAAACTGTTGACGTGTCAAGCCACTGAAGACCTAGAGGGTTGGGCACCCTAGCCTTAGCCCTAGCCAACTTGTAGATCCCGGACGAGGGGCCTGAACCCTAGCAAAAGCAGAAGAAGACAAGAAGAAGTAGAAGAAGACTAAGCTCTCACCAACTTACGAAGTCTCGTCGAGTAACCTAGGTACCCCCAAATCCTAACCCCCAACAACTTATGGTACCCTCGTCCGATGGGGCCTAAAGCTAAGCAGACTCACACACACAAATAACTTGTGTAGATGATGTTGACGTGGCAAACAGAAAATTGTGCTGACATGCTGATGATGTGGCAGTTGTATGGAAGCCGCATTTTGCGTTGATTGCTGACGTGGCAGCTGTACGGATTTCCGTGAAACGGGCTGGCAGCTTTGGTTGGGACCAGATGCTTTTGGGATATGATGCTTTTCATGTAACTGCTTTTGATGACCAACGGCCTTTATAAATGAATCAGGGGCTCACTCTCTGGCATGTGCGCGAGGAGATGCAGAGCAGTGCTGCCGATGTTGTATTGAGTTGAAGGAATGTAAAGATATAACCAAAGGGACGCCACAGTTTGGGGCCAATGCTCTCTCGTATGCAGTGTATCTCTTTCTATTCAATTGTTTTGAAGCGTATGTTCAGTCTATTCTTTTCCTTTGGCATGTGGTGCCCTCCCGTTACATGTCTCATCAAGATGATAGCCATATCCTTCAAAGAGATCAGCTTCCTCGTTTGAAGAATCACTTGCTGCAACTTGCATCTCATGTACCCGATGAATGTGATCCTTCATGGACTTGGATTGCGTTGGGTCTAAAGTCCGCAACTGTACCTCAAGGTGAACTATCTTCTTAGGCGTCATCCTATTGTAGACTTTATCCAAGTGGTTCAAGATCACCAAGCATTGGTCATACTCCGAATGTGTCCAAGTGTTTGCTGAGTACAATTGAGGAAGATGAAAGATCAGATCCTAGCATTCAGCCAATCCCATGAGCGTTAGATATTGTTCAAGCTTCTCCAACTGTTGGAAGAGAGAGTACTGGCTGTAGGAGCCTTTGGCTGATCAATCTTGTCGTACACCATCAAGATAAGGCGGTGGATCTCCAATGCCACCTCCATGAGCACTTTCCAATCCTGATCATCAAGCTTTTGAGCGTGTGGAAACACCGGCAACATTGTACTCTTCCTCTCAAGTAACACCTGCAACTCCTCATCATGAGTAGACCTCCTCAACTGCTCAAACGAGTCATCCAATGTGTGATTGATTTTGTGGTCTCCACCACGGAGCTGGAGACCATGGAACTCTTTCCAACATCCTTCGTTGCTGCCATGATCAAGCACTCCAAGGTCACAAGACAAACCTCCGTAGACAGGTACACACTGGGCTCAAGGCTGCAAGCAATCTCTCGTGAAGAGATCTCCAAACTCCTCTGGAAGGGACAGAGTCACCAGCCAAAATTAGCCCCTCCTGCCACACGAAACAGTCTTGCTGGGCAATGCTGGCTGGCTTAGAATTAGCAAAGGTACCGGGCTCGAACCATCGCACTTGAGAGTCCCCTTCTGCCTTCAAAACGCGTCACAGTCTCGTCCAACTGCTCGCTGAAAACGGCCGCACTCCTCCGATTGTCTACCTAAAGGGTTCTTCACGATAAAATTGAAGTAGAGCATCGTCAGCCCGGTTTGGGGAAGGTCTCCGTGATGAAACGCAGCAGCCACAAGTCGTCTGCTGGCTGAAAATCTGCAGCCCAATCAGTCTCTTCACGCACTCCCGATCCCGACGACAATCCCAGGCCCAGATACCATGCTAGAGAGAGAAGATGAAGAGAGTGGAAACCTGCAGGCAAACTTTGCTCAACGAGAGTATACATTTTGCAAAAGTGGGCATGCCCCCCTCCCCTATATAAGGGGTGCTACCAATCTGCCGTACCCAGGAAAAATACAACACGACCCAAAAAAGCGGAATATGAAGGGTCAACTACAGAAACTAGGGGTGCCCTCAGAAACTGGCACTGCAATGGCCATACCCGACAAAAGCTGCAGACCCCTATGATACCATACACCTACTAGAATATCACAAGGCCAGGCACAGCCACAAAATATCCCTTGCTTACTAGATCAAGACGGAGAAGCCAGGAGACCATCTCCAAGACTCTGAACTGGGTCCGTTTTACGGAGACACGTGCTCGCAGGCACGTACACTTTTTTGTTTCAGGTGCATCTTGTTATCACGCTGTTGCATATTGTTAGAGTTGCAATATCACGAGCTTCTCTCATGAATCTGAGATTGTTTTCATCATAATTCTTAACCCTTAGTACATCAGAAATTCTGCATTATCATGCCGCACAAAAGTTAATTGCTTTGGACATTTTGTTTAAGAACTTGACAGGATTTTTTTTTCTCAGGAATCTGACAAGCTGTACATTTTTCTCGAACTTGTCACCAAGGGCTCACTTTCCTCACTTTACCAAAAATATACCTTGTTTGATTCACAAATACGTTCATACACTCGGCAAATATTGAGTGGGCTGAAATATTTGCATGAACGGAAAGTAATGCATAGGTTGGTTATTTTTTTCTGACCTCAGTAAGCTTTATGACAGTAAGTTTTAATACCATTAATCTGCTTATTTATGTCAAGCTTTTCTTTACTGAGTCGACAGAGATATCAAATGTGCCAACATATTGGTGGATGTAAGCGGAAAGGTTAAGCTTGCAGACTTTGGATTAGCAAAGCAGGTGCTGCTGACTATCTTATCTTCGTAAATTGCTCTTGTTGTTGAATCTGCCCCTTTAATTTCTGTATTTGTAACAGATCTCACAACTGGATGAACTGAAGTCGTGCAAGGGAAGTGCCTATTGGATGGCTCCAGAGGTTAGTTAACGTTCTCTTTTGTGCTTTAAGGCTTATGGTGGTATATTGCATGGCTTACCTTCCTGTTATGTGAAGTATTTCATAGGAATTGAATGTCTATCTTGCAGCTCGGGCTTTAACTCTCTTTAGGAGAGTCCTTAATGACTTCACTGGTTTTTACTGACTTTCTTTCATTTGAAACTTCTAGAAAGAATATTGTATATGCATACATTACACATAAGTTAGTGAGGAGGGCCAAGCCTTGTACGTATGACTTCAGTAAAGGATCAGCTTAATGAAGGACTGATTAGCCACTTGACACATGTCACAACCCACTACTTCCCTGCATGCATTCTTTGCTATGCTCTTTATCCCGCTAGCAGGTTCTTGAGTTCATGTTTCATTTTGAGTGTGTGACTCATCTCTCAGCGGGTTAGAAAATGGAGTTATCTGGGTTGTTTGTTAGCTAGATCTCTTTACATTCATTTATGGTTGTTTTGCTAGATTAGCGAAGGCATTAGTCAATTAATAGGGGTCCCTTGGAAATTGAAGGATTTTCAGTTCCTTAAATTAGGCAAATAAGCTCAGAACCAAGTGCTTGGCATTTGCATTGTAAATGAGTAAGCAAAGACTTGCAGTTTTGGAAGGGATGCAGAGGCAGGAGAATATTTATAAGTGAAAATACAGGATATTGTTTTTGGTACTTGTCATGAAGGCACTTTGATACGACCTGCTGGTGTTTGTGCAAGTCTTACTTCTGTATCGTCCTCACTTTCCACCAGCCTCGATTGAGTAGTACTTTCTTCCCACAATTGCACCTCAGGCTGAAATAAAAGGAGGATAGCGTTTCACCTTCTTATTGTTTTCAGGTCATTGACCCGAGGAAGACATACAGCCTTCCAGCAGACATTTGGAGTCTGGGCTGCACAGTACTGGAAATGGCTACAAGGCGGCCTCCTTTTGGTGATATGGAATGGGTAACGCCTAACACCACCACAAAGAGAATGAATATAAGGCTATTAAGAGTTGGGAGTAGTACATAAGTAGGCATGAGCTAAACTATTGGAACATTCAATGCTACAGCATCGCGCTTTGTGGAAGGTGGGACATGGAGAAGCACCTCCGATACCTGAAACTCTTTCCGAGGAGGCGAAGGATTTTATCAAGAATTGTCTGGAAGTTAATCCTTTAAGACGACCATCAGCCTCTAAACTCCTGGAGCATCCTTTCGTCCAACATGTAGGAGGAACAGGTCTTACACCAAGGAACTCCTTCACTCAGGAAATTTCAGAGCTTCCAGCCATTGCAGAAGACAAGACCTTTAGTGGTTGATCATGTTAACTCCAAAATTTTAGTAATCCAAGGTTTGAGCTTTTGGCATATATCGGCTTTTTGCCCCGAAATGATTGGCCATCAATGATGCTGAATATATGGTTTGCCAGTCAGGCTTTCAGAGCTGAGTGATTCTTGCGCATGGGCTGTTGTTTCTCATTGGATAAGAAGAAGTCGAACAAGCTGAAGATTCTGCAGAGATCTATGGAGTGTGGATGCAGTTCAACCTTCTAATTGATATTTATGTGGTACTAATCCCCCAAAATTCCAGTGGATGCAAACTGCAAAGCTTCTACGGATGGTTTGTTCTCAAAATCAGCAAGCGTATCTGTACATTGCTCTGGATTCTTCAGAAGTAGCCTGATTTTCTGGCCATGTAATTTGTGTATGGGTATTGTGTTCATAATTTATGAGGGAAAAGAAGGTTTGACTTTCTTGGCAGACCTTTGCTTTGTATAGTAACATTGAACCAAATATGGCTCTACCAACGGTGGGGTTCTGTAGTCTGCACGCATTTTGACGGTTTTGTGTTCTTTCAAATGTGTAGTGTATGTTTTGACGGTCTGTAGTCTGTACACCGCTCTTTCTCTCATTCTCCTCTTATGTGTGGTATGCTACAGCAGATAGGCAGGGTATGCAAGGGAAGACCTCTTGATACACATGTATAGTACAAACAGCTTCATTACTTTGAGTAGTGTATGAGCAGGCCTCCCCTCAATTGCTCTGTATTTTGTCCTTTCCATTTTTACACAATAATCCTGCGGTCAATCGGATTTGTGGCTGCAAGCCTGCTGTTTTTGGGCAATGGCAATGAATGCATTACTTGGTTTTCAAATAAGGTGTGGCAGTTTGTAAAGCACAGATTTTTTAGTCTCAATACTCGAGTAACTGCACTCTTACCTGAATCTTTAAATCTTTGGGTCTTCCGCTGCAGATGCACAAAGCCTTTGTGTCTTTCTATAAAATGATGGCAAGCCAGTCTTGCAAACTGCAGAATTATGGGAAGATATCGTGTTCAGTGAGGGCCATAGTCATGATTCATGGGTTACGATTTTACCACATCACAATGTAGCTGAGGCACTCCTTTTGAGCCAGTAAGGGCACTTTGCGTGCGCTATTATGCTAAGACGTTGCTGCCTCATTCCTTGTTTGGCACGTCTAACTTCTGTTCTATCATCGGAGATGAGGCTAAATCTGTAAGCCGGACTGATAAGGGTTTTCATGTTCTATGTGGATAATCACTATATGCGATGCTTACTAAGCTTCAGGTGGCATCGATTATCCTACCGGCATTGAACATGAATAAAATTTTTGCAGTCTAGGGAAGTTTCATGTATTACAAGCTATGTAATGTTCTGTCACCAGTCTTCTGCGGTTTGATGGTCTCAAAAAATGTGATAGTCCGTATGTATGTGTAGTTTCAAGCAAACATAAGCTGAGCATTTAAAGCAGCAGGAAAATTCTCAGTTCTCAGTCTTTTGCAGTTCTTTTGGTCGCAAGAAATGTACATCTCTTTGTACTTGGGATTGCTTCCTTACATGCCACCTCGATTAGGCCTTTTTGTTGATTCAGGAAAATTTGTTTTTGGCTTTCTAAGATAAGCCTCAATGAAGAAGGGAGTTAAGCACACATTTGACAAAGACTGACATGTTCTTTGATATTGTAGTTTGTAAAAGAGCCCTTTCATTTAGCAGCCTCACATGGGTCCGTTTCATTAGATTGGTTTAGAATGCCAAAGTGACCCTTCACCTTGTTTTATCAATTGAAAACCAACCTTGGCATATCAAGAATCCAATTGTCTTTTGAACGCAAGACACATGAAATTTCTCTCAGGATTTTGGTTCTTGACCCTTGCTATCTCTATTACTCATTACACTCATTGTCAATGTGTTTTCTAGATTGGCATGTGTGAACGTAGCATGAGTGGTTAATATAGAAGAAACCCTAGCAGGGTCATTATGCTTTAAGTTGACCGGCTTTTGAAGGTGTAAGGGCTACCAAAGACCTTCCCTTGTCCTTGGACTTGATTGTTCTTGCTTTTACTGAGAATTTCTCCCATGACTTCTACTAACATACAATTCATATAATCGTTTGAACGACTGAGATTGCTTCTTAGGCGTCATGAAGATTTTGCTTGTTTTGAAAGACTATCTTGACGATTGCAGTACACTATCAACGTAAACATTGCAAGATTCATATGATGAAAAGCACTCAATGTGAACGATGTAAACATTGTAAGATTCATATCATGAAAAGCACTCAGTGTGAACAATGCTTTTCAACAGTGACCAAAACATTTAAGGCAAATCCTTGTCTCATCTACTTGATGAGGTAGTAGGTCCATACTCAATGTTTTAAGTATGGTGATTGATTAAGAGTTGGGGTGTGACTACGTGCACCAACACACACATTGGGTATTTGTTGAGCACTAAAATATGTTCATACACTCCTTCCATGTGATTATTTTTGAATTGCAAGTACGGTAGTCCTTGTTCAATTATAAGGGCAATGGCTAAGTTTACTACCTCTATCAAGTTTGGGTTCCTTGGATGCTTGCTTATATATGGTTTGGTCTCCTTGCCTTCAAATATAGATATATTTTGATAATATTGTGATTTCTTGATAGGCTTGTGGTGCCCTTTGGATGGTAGCCTATTTGGGAGCCTTCATATGTTTGGGTGGGCATGTAGTCCCTCTTAGAAAATGATAGTCCTTAGGTTGAAGCCTTACTTGACATTGCCCTTATTGTTGAGTGTCACGTCTATAGATCTTTGCTTTCTTTGTGCATCATGAAAAAACTTTGAGCATTAGTAAAGGGAGAAGGGGGTTGCCTTTACTATACAATAGCTTATAATTATGGGAATATGCAGTCATTTTTGTCTCACAAATGGCCACAGTTGAAGTTTGGGCCTGAGTCTGACAACTACCATGCTGAGAACATTCAAATGTGGGAGCTACTTAGGCTACATGTTGCAATTTCAATATGTTCTCTTTGGGTTTTCCTCCTACTTGCTTCTTCATTGTTTTCCTTAAGGGAGTAAGTTTTGAACAATGGCTAAGGTGGGATAAAAAAATACCATTGTCCACCTACATCTACATACCAAGGGTATACAATTTTTAAGTTAAAGACTTTGAGCATTACCATGGCTAGCCTTTAAAGATTAAGACTTGATATTCTGATTTTCAATCATACCATGCGGCTTTCTATAGAAACAATTTAATAAATAAAGAGGATCTTTGATTGATGATTGCCAGCTATAAATTTGCTTGCCATTTTAGATCAATAGTGATGAAGAAAATGTTCTATTTTAGCTCTTCTCTACTTGCAAAGATGCCTCATTCATCTATGATTAGATCTTGAATTTTGGTGTATATTTTTCATGGTACTACACATAGAGGATGGTTCTCTACCTACGATGATAGTAGACGTGGACACATAGATTTGAGCAACAACTTGCTTGAGATATAGTTGGGGAAGGAGACACACATTTGAGACTTTCCAATGGTTCTTCATCTGTGGTGAAGAATGTGAGACATGTGCCTACTCTCACAAAGACTTTGATTTTTATTGGACATCTAGATCATTATGGCTATCTTACATGTTTTGCCAATGGCACTTGGAAGATTTTTCTATCTTGGCTAGAGGAGAAAAGTGTCATATTCTTTTACATGTGTAAAATAACAAAGTGATCAAATATGTCTTTGTGGGGATGAGAACTAATGTCCTTTGTAGCACCAATGTCAAGATACCACACATGTGAATTTCCAACCTCAATAGTGCATGCATCATAGACAAAGGGGTCATATTGTCATTATGTACCAAAAGCCTATTGTGCATCAACAAAAGAACTTGCAAATTATGCAGTGGCTACATTCAAAGAAGATTCACTTACTCTCTTATGTGTCTCTTTAGCCTTTAGCTTAGGACATTGCTTTATCAAATGATTAGCAGGTATAAAACAACTATAATGTAACTTTTCCTTTCCTCTTTCAAAAAATCTACCAGATGCATTTCTCTTATGGAAGAAGGTATTTGTTATAGATGGTTTGCTACCTAAAGAAGGAAGATTGGAGGTAGTATCATTGTTATTGCTACCTCTTCTTTGTGTAGGAACAAAAGCTTCATCAACAACACATTCTTTAGCCCTATTCTTTTCTTAAATAGACTATTGTAATAGCAAAGTGACCAACACATAAAACTTAACAAAATTATCATTGCCCTGTGAAACAAATTTAAATTATTTTTTTCCCACCTCTCTCTCTCTCTCTCTCTCTCTCTCTCTCTCTCTCTCTCTCTCTCTATTGTTCTTTCCAAATAATATGGACGATTGCATGCCATAATCACGACGGCTGCAAAGTGTTCCTGGATAGGAGCATAAAAAAACAAACTTTAATCTCTCTCTCTCTCTCTCTCTCTCTCTCTCTCTCTCTCTCTCTCTCTCTCTCTCTCTCTCTCGCATGTTTCGCAAGAATGACAGCACCTGCCTCTGAGTCTCTCTCGCCCTCCCCGCACGCTCTGCCCCTACGCACCCGCACCCGCTGCCCCTGTGCTCTCTCTCTCTCTCTCTCTCTCTCTCTCTCTCTCTCTCTCTCTCTCTCTCTCTCTCTCTCTCTCTCTCTCTCTCTCTCTCTCTCTCTCTCTCTCTCTCTCTCTCTCTCGCCCGTTCGCGCATCTGAGTTTCTCTCTTCCCCGCCCCGCGCGCTGTTCCCCCCCCCGGCTGCCCCTGCTCTATCGCGTTTTCTTTCTTTCTCTTTCGTTTTCTTTTTCCCTCCTGCTCTATCGCGTTTCCATTTCATTTTTCAATTTTCACTTTTATTTTTTATTTATCTTTTGCCCATCGTACTCTATCGCGTTTTCATTTATCCTTTGCCTGTGATGCCCTCTGCAGCCTGGTCTCGCCCCGCGCGCTGCGCCGTCCCCCCCCCCCCCGCCTGCCAGGCTCTCGGCTCGCCCTTCCCCCACTTGCGTAGCTCCGCCCACGCGTTGCCCCCCCCCCCCCCCCCCCCCCCCCCCCCCCCCCCTTTCCCTTGCCACGCCCTCGCCCTTGCGTTGCCCCTCCCCTGCCATACCTCCTCGCGTTCCCCCACTCGCCCACCTACCACGCCCGCGTTGCTAGTGTGGGTGCACACGTGCGCTTAGTGGCTCTTTTTCGGACGGCGATCAAGCATGAGGAAGCTGAGCGATAAAGCCGACCCCCTAGAGGATGCCATCCAAAAGTGCAAAGAGGAAATGACGGAGACCATTACCAAGATGAACTCTTGGGCACCATAAAAATGCTCGAAGGATGCGTGCTGATTCAAGAGAGCAAGATAAATACACTTGAAGACCGAGTGACGACTCAGGACGAAGAGATTGCGTCGCTTAAGAAAGATCTCGCTGAAGCACGATCAAGAAACACACTGGAAGAGGGAGAACTACAACCCTCAGTAATCGAAGAAATCAACACGATCAAGGAGCAAGTGCCGGCTATCAAAGAGGGAGAAGAGCAACACAAAGAGATGACGACTTCTTGGGCTGATGTTCTTACCAAAACTCAACAGAAGGCGGATGAAGCCGAGAAATGGATCAAGGTGGACAAGAAAGGATTAGGCAAGGAGATAACGTCCACGTCCACACCCACTATCATTAATCAGACACTAGAGGAGGAGCAAAGAGGACGGGTGCGCGCTTTACATGTGAGAATTTGCGGTCTTAAAGACAAAGGTAATGTGGACGAAGAGGTAAAAGAACTAATGGCCTTGATGGGGATCCATGAGCCGACGCACACAAGAGCCTGGAGAGTGGGCAACATAAAGAAAAATGGAAGCAGTGGGGGAACCTCAAAAGAAAGAGCACTCATCCTCCGTTTTCCCTCCATGGAAGCGAAGAAGTCCTTCTTGAAGAAAATGTTAGGAAATAAGACGTAGCTAAATAGATAATTGAATAGATTACTTAATGGAGAGAGATATATTTATATACACGAGATTAGAGAGAGAGAGAGAGAGAGAGAGAGAGAGAGAGAGAGAGAGAGAGAGAGAGAGTACACACGATATACGTGGTTCACCCAATGTGGGCTACGTCCACGGGAAAGCAGCCACTCAATGGCTTTAGTACTTCAAAACAAAAAGTAGTTTACAAAGGGATTATACTCTTAATGGAGCTCCCGCCTTGCTTCACTCTCACCACCTCACACTCACCTTGTTGCATCAACTTCACACTATGAAATGTGTGTAGAAATGGCCTCCTTTTATAGGCCAAAAGGGCTGCCCTCTCTTATGAGAGACAACCATGTGTAGCCGCCCTTGTGCGAATAAGTCCAAATCACACCCTCCAATCCGCCCATGTGTGGCCGCCCTTGAGAAGACAAGTCCGCTTTTGAATTCGGCCACCGGCCATTGACTTCCGACCACCGGCCATCGGCCATTGACTACCGGCCACCGGCCAACCGACCGATTGTTTTCCGACCACTTTCCGGCCGCCGTCCGGCCATAATATTCCGGCGAAAAAAAAGTCTCGGGGGCGGAGAAGTTGCCCCTGATTCTTGTCCGTGAAAATTTTGGTTTCCGGTGAGTGATTTTCCTTCACGCACGATGGCTTCTCCTCATAATGGGGGCCTTACAAATGTGCGCTTTTACCACAGAAAATTACAAGGGTAAATCAGGCTCCATACTTAACAATCTCCCACTTGGAGACTGATCTCCAAACCAAACCTGTGACTGCTTTCCATTCTGGCTTCTTATCCTTGAATGCCGATTGAAGATGAGCAAAAGCTCAACTTCTCCTTGTTGACCACCTTTGTAAACATGTCTGCAGGATTTTCACTTGTATGCACCTTTCCTAGCTTTAGTTGTCCCTCTTCCAAAAGAGTGCGTATGAAGTGATATCTCACCTCAATGTGCTTTGTCCTTGAATGAAAGGTTGAGTTCTTCGCAAGATGGATAGCGCTTTGGCTATCACTGTACAAGACACAATTGTCTTGTTTGAATCCAAGCTCTTCTAAGAATCTGTGAAGCCACAGAATTTCTTTGCTTGCCTCCGTCATTGCTACATACTCTGCTTCCGTGGTAGAAAGTGAAACCACTTTCTGCAGCTTTGAAGCCCAGCTTACTGCTATTCCTCCAACTGTGAACACATAGCCAGTAGTGCTCCTTCGAGTATCTTTGTCACCTACCATATCTGCATCAGTATACCCTTCTAGAAAAATATCAGTTCCTCCAAAATACAAAGCATTTGTTGTTGTCCCTTTTAGATATCTAAGTATCCACTTCATAGCTTGCCAATGCTCTTTACGTGGGTTGTCCATGAACCTACTCACAACTCCCACTGCATGTGCAATGTCTGGCCTTGTCCAGACCATAGCATACATTAGAGAACCTACCGCTGCAACATATGGAACTTTAGACATATAGGCTATCTCCTCTTGTGTCTTTGGACACATATCCTTCGTTAGTTTAAAATGACCATCCAAAGGTGTAGAAATTGGTTTTGCATTTTGCATTGCAAACCTTTCTAGTACCTTCTTGATGTAATCTTCTTGAGATAGCTTTATTGTCTTCTTCGTCCTGTCCCTTGATATTTTCATACCAAGTATCCTCTTTGCAGCACCTAAATCTTTCATTGAAAAAGATTTGGACAGCTCCTCTTTTAGGTCTTTGATGTCCTGCATGTTAGCACTTGCAATCAACATGTCATCAACATACAACATTAGGATGATGAATTTCCCATCTCCCAAATTCTCCATGTAGACGCAGTGATCCGAGTTGCGTCTTGTGAATCCATGATCCAACATCCATCGATAAAACTTCAAGTACCATTGTCTTGATGCTTGCTTTAAACCATACAAGCTCTTCTTTAATCTGCAAACCATTTTCTCCTTACCTTTTACTTCATACCCCTTTGGTTGAAGCATGTAGATTTCCTCCTCTAAGTCACCGTGAGGGAATGCCGTATTTACATCCATTTGCTCGAGATTTAGATCACGAGCAGCCACAAGGCTTAAGACAAGCCTAATTGAGTTCATTTTTACAACAGGAGAAAATATTTCATTGAAGTCAATACCTTTCTTTTGAGAAAAACCTTTTACCACAAGCCTAGACTTGTATCTTTTCTTCCCACCTTCTTCTTCCTTTAGCTTATACACCCATTTGTTTTGAAGTGCCCGCTTACCTTTAGTCAACTCAACCAACTCCCATGTTTGGTTGCGATGTAGTGAGTCCATCTCCACTTGCATGCTCTTCGTCCATTCTTCTTTGGATTCATGTTGCATAGCTTCTTCATATGATTCCGGCTCTCCAGAATCTGAGATCAAGAGATGGTTGAAGGAAGGAACAAACCTTTCTGGAGGTCTACTTGCTCTTGTAGATCTTTGGGGAATAGGTTGAGGCTCCTCATTTGGTTGACGTTGTTGCACGTTGTCACCGTTTCCAGTCCTTGAGTCTTCACCGTCCTCAAGCTCCATGTACTCATCACCTGTTTCTTTTGTTTGTTTTCTTTTCAAGTAATCTTTGTACATATTTTGTTCGTTAAAAATTACACCCCTACTCCTTAAGATTTTACCATCTTCAGGATTCCATAGGCGATACCCAAAGTCTCCTTCTGCATAGCCAATGAAGAAACACTTTTTGGACTTTGCATCTAACTTTGATCTTAGGCTTCTATCTATGTGCATGAAAGCCTCACACCCAAACACTTTGAGAAATGCATAATTCACCGGTTTACCTGTCCATGCCTCTTTTGGAACTCCCCCATCCAATGCCGTTGAGGGTGACCGATTGATTAAGTACACAAACGTACTTACAGCTTCCGCCCAAAGCTCAAGCGGTAGGCCTGCATGTAGCCGCATGCTTTGTGCTTGTTCCATGATTGTCCTGTTCATACTTTCCAAAATCCCATTTTGTTCAGGTGTCCTTGGGGTTGTCCTTTGCCTCCGAATGCCATTGCTAGCACAAAAGCTTTCAAAAGCTTGGCTGCAATATTCGCCTCCATTGTCGGATCTGAGGCATTTAACCTTGGTACCTGTTTCATTCTCCACAAAGGCTTTCCACCTTTGAAATATGGAAAATACATCGGATTTATTCTTCATGACATAAATCCATGTTTTTCTAGTCGCATCGTCTATGAATGTTACATAGTACAACGAGCCACCAAGTGATGGTGTACTTGCAGGACCCCAAACATCAGAATGAACCAACTCAAGTTTTTTATTTTTTCTTTTATTTCCTGATTTTTGAAATTTTACCCTCTTTTGTTTACCATAAACACAATCTTCACAGAACTCTAAGTCCACTTCTTTCAAACCTGGTAGAAGCTTCTTTGTTTGAAGGATTTGCATTCCTTTGGCACTCATATGCCCAAGTCGGGGAAGCATTGGTCATTGTGCATCTAACTGATGGATCAACATATGATAAAGAGGGTGTAGAAGATGTATGTTTGTCATTACCCAATGGTGCATTTTAAATGCTACGACATGTGCGTTATGTTCCTAATATTGCACAGAGCTTGATCTATACGAGATGCTTGAGAGACATTGGATGTTAGATACTGCTTAGAGAGCAATTGTTCTAGATGCATTGGGGTTTGCTAGTCATTGCGAGAGGAGTCATGATTGGTTTGGTCTACCCTATGCATGATGAGGTGCGATACAACATAGTCTTGATAACATTATAGTCATGTCGGCGAGAGACTAGACACATATCTTTTGTGAATGATCTCTAGAGTGCTATGCACGACCAATGCTATGGTTGAGGACTTTTGCTAGTGGGAGCATTGGTTACTATATACATGCATCTTACAACGCCATAAGATACCTACATGGTATGCATGCTTAATCTAGTAGGGATATACGCTTCCACACACCACTAGAGCCTATACAAATGTTACCATATACATGTGGTAGTGATGTGTGTGAACACACTAGGACCATCGGGGCATTTTTCCCCTCTTTAGGAGGTTTTTTCCCCCATGCATTGTATATACGCCCATCACTCTAGGGCTATCTATCTTTCCATTGCACTAAGTAATACACTCTCTATTGTGTGCCTTGAGCTTCCTTTGTCTTCTCCAAGCTGTGTGCATTTCTCTGCAACCCTAATTCCAACAATTGGTATCAGAGCAGGTTGCGTCCTCTCGGGCTTAGTCGCCAGCTGCTCCAGTACACGTCTGCTCACTTTCTCCGATTACAGTGAGGTTTGCTGAGCGTTCGCAGGTTGACAAATATTTCGGGCACGATTGTAGAGCTCAGTCTGCTCAGATTTTTAATTCGGGCTCATTTCGGCCTTCGTTTCCACTACAGGCAGTACTGCACATGCTATTTCGTCATTTTGTGTAGAATTTTTGTCAGTGTCGTTTTTTGCATAACAGGTGCCTCATAGTCTCCTACGATTTGTGCTATATAGCACGTGTTATTCCCGCTCCGTTTCTCCTATTTTCAAGCAGTTCTCACATCAGGTGCAGTATTTACCATGGCTGACAACAACAACACAGATGTGTTCAAGATGTTTTTTGATGAGGATAGGTTGGATGGGGATAATTACCCTATGTGGGCTTATAAGATGCAACATGTTCTTGTGTCAAAGGGCGTCTGGAACATTGTGTAGGGCATTGATGTACGTCCTGGTTCTGAGGATGTAGGCGATGTTGAGGATGTTGCAGGTCTTGCTACAAGGATTGCTGTTGTTAGAGTTGTTTTGCCCACAACAGAACAAGCTCGTTGGGATGTTAAGGATGTGCATGCTCATGCGTTGTATGTAAAGCGCACCATTGTTCCTCACATCCGTTCAGCGAAATCTGCAAAACAGGCTTGGGATATTTTGGATGGTCTTTATGCAAGCCACAATGAGGCGAAAATTGCTTTGCTGCGTAAAGAGCTGGAGTCAAAGATTATGCATGAGGAAGATGATATGGACACTTTTCTTGCTAGTGTCAAGGATATCAATGAGCAACTCATTTCTACAGGTGAAGTCATTTCAGACAGTTCCCTAGTGCAGATTGTTATTGATACCTTACCAAATTCCTACCAGACTTTTGCTAGTACTTGGAGACTTATGACCCAAGGAAATCCAAAAGTTGTCAAGTTTGATGCATTATGCACATTGCTGTTGCAAGAGTCACTTTCAAGAAAAAACAGGACTAGACATCGTGTAGTTGAACAGGCTCTTATTGCTTCTCAAAGAAAGGGTGGTAACAACAATGCATCCACTTCTTATGGTTCTGCTGCGAGTGGCAAAACTTCTGTTCCTAATGCTTCTGTTGGCAGCACTTTGTCTGGCAATTCTGGTGATAAGGACAAAAAGAAGATGCGTTTCCATTATTGTAAAGCTAATGATCACTTGATCAAGTCATGTCCTAAGTTGAAGGCCAAAGAGGCTAAGAAGAAAGAGGGTGGTTCCACTGCAAATGCTGGTTCCACTACAAATGCATCCATTGTTGAGTCTTCCATGAAAGGAGACTGTAATGCTGATGTTGATGCAGAATGGGCTTTTAGCGCAGAGTGCACTTACAATCCTGTTGTCCATGATGCATGCTTGTCAGTTGCTGCAGATTCACATGTGTGGTATTTCGACAGTGGTGCTACAAAGCACATTACCTCACATCGTGAATTGTTTACCTCTCCCGAGTCTGTCCCTCATGGGAATTCAGTCACTGTGCCAACAATGCCGCTTATCCAGTTTAGGGAGTTGGAAAGATTGTGCTTACTACTGCAAATGGCAGTTCTTTCACACTTGTTGATGCAATTTATGTACCTGGGATCAAGAAGAATCTCTTGTCTGTATCCGCACTTGCTAGAAATGGATGACTGCCATGCAATCAAAATGACACACTTATAGAAGTGATTTTCCTCCTAGCAAAAAGGCCATTGGCACGAAGTGGGTTTACAAGTTGAAACGCAAGCCAGATGGTGAGATCGATCGCTATAAGGGTTGACTTGTTGCAAAAGGTTATGCACAACAAAAAGGCATAGATTATGAAGAAAATTTGCTCCCACTTGTTATATGACTACTGTGTGTTTTCTAACTGCATTGGTAGATCATTTTGGTTGGGATTTACCTCAGTCAGACATTGTTACTGCTTTCTTGAATGGTGAAATATTTGAGGAAGTTTATGTAATGTAGCCTCGCGATTTTGTCAAGAAAGGGCAAGAGGATAAAGTGTGCAGATATAAGAAAGCTTTGTATGGGTTGAAGGAATCTCCTTGTGCTTGCTATGAGAAGGCTTACACTCATTTGTTGAAATGAGGCTTTCATAATAGTCCAACAGAAAGCACATTGTATGTAAAGCGTGAGGGTGATATACTTCTCATTGTGGTTCTCTATGTAGATGACTTGCGCATCACTGGACCAAATGAGAGACATATTGCTGAATTTAAGGCTGATTTGAATGCTACTTTGAAGATGAAAGATTTGTGGCTGTTGCATTATTACTTGGGTATACAGATTAAGAAGTGTGATGGTGGTATTGCCTTGTGTCAGAAATGTTATATAGAGACATTCTAGTTTGGACTTGAGAAGAAAACCTATTGCAACTCCCATGGGAACAGGTTTGAAATTGATTCTTCATGATGTTGGTGATCTTTCCAATGTCATTCTTTACCAAACGACATGTTGGCTGTCTCATTTATGTATGCAACACGAGGTTGGATATTCAGTTTGAAGTCTCACAGCTCAGCTAATTCATGCATAGCCCAGGGTCTAAGTATTGGCAGGATGTCAAGAGGACTTTTTACTACTTGAGTGGCACTTTACATCTTGGCTTGTTTTATCCCAAGGGAGGATCATTGCTGCCAGATTTACATGCTTTTTTGGACTCAAATTGGGCTGGTTGTTTTGACACGCAAGTGTCCACAAGTGGTTTTTGTTTCATGCTTGGCAGCTCATGTATATCATGGTTGAGCAAGAGGCAACCTACTATGGCCACTTCTTGTTGTGAGGCTGAGTACATGGCATTATTCATAGCTACGATTGAGTGTGTATGGTTGAGATGCCTTATGGACGATTTGGGTGTTGGACAGGACATTGCCAACACTATCTACACTGGCAGTCAGAGCGCATTGGCAGTTGCGAGGAACCCAATTTTTCATGCTCGCACAAAGCATATTGAGGTGCATTACCACTATGTCAAGGAGAGGCACTCAACAGGAGAGATGAGCTTGGCTTATGTGCCAGCACGTGACAACCTTGCAGATCTTTTCACAAAGACATTCTCTCCCTCGTGAGATTTTCAAAGCTTTCCACAAAGCTTTGGGCTTACTCCCCTTTGTGAAGTGATCATGTCCTCATGGCATGGCACTTCCCTATACTCTATGTGCAAGCTCTCGTTCACCGCATCACTCCCAGGGGGGATTTGTTACCATATACATGTGGTAGTGATGTTTGTGAACACACTTAGGAACGCCGATGAATTTTTCCCCTCGCTAGGAGGTTTTTTCCCCGGTGCATTACATATATGCCCATCAATCTAGGGCTATCTATCTTTCATTGCACTCTAAGTAATATACTCTCTGTTGTGTTTCTTGAGCTTCCTTCATCTTCTCCAAGCTGTGTGTGTTTTTTTGCAACTCTATTTCCAACATAATCTCCCACTTTGGCATCTTTGGATGTAGTTTATGGTTGAGATGTTGCTCAATTTATAGGGGAGAATATTGCTCGTTTTCTCCTAGGATTTCTGGCCATAGTTTTGGTTTTGTCACCCCACACTTTTGTTGCATATGTGCTATTCATTGATATGCCATCCACTTCTTCCCATTGGTTGCTAGATGAGGGTGTAGTCTTCCATGTCACACCACACCGTGAGTGGTTGAACACTTTCTCTAGTGGGAGCTTTGGTCATGTACACTTGGCTGATGATACAACGTTTGACATTACAAAAGCAGGAGATATATGCTTATCCTTGCTTGATGGTACATCATATACACTTTGAGATGTGCATTATGTTCCTCAGCTGAAACATAGTTTGATCTTGACGAGATAGTAGATTTTGGTTGTCAGATAATACTGCTTAGAGAGCAGTATTTCTAGTTGCATAGTAGATCACTAGTGATTGCAGGGGGGCTTGGTATATCCTATGCACATATCTGCAGTACAAGGTAGCATAGTCTTGATTTCATTTTGTTGGCATGTGATGAGCAAGAGACGAGATGTGCTTCATTTGCTAGTGAGCTTTAGTATGCTCAGGAGACAAAGATTTTAACTATACAGGACGTGCCACTAGACTCTATAGAGACAAAGGTATAGCGGTAGTGCTCTATTGAGACATAACAGGTGTCATCAGAGTCTATGCGAAGAGAGCTAAATTAGGTCTTTTCCTAGGGACACAAACATATGGAGGACATGGAGTTCTTTGATATGCTCATGCTAGAGGTTGATGAGTTGATGCTAGGACACATAGTTCCACCTATGGATGAGAGGGACATAGCCATTCTAGTGTTGACAATGACACATCCATACATGATGCGTAATATTGATGATGTAGTATATACAGATAGCACTAAGGAGGCTAGTATAGCTAGGTTTGTACAAATTTTATCAACATTAGGGCATCTCATGCATGATCCACTAGTGTTGACTAACAAAAGTAGTGGGAGCATTTGCAATAGGGATTTTAAATCGTACAATGACTGACACTAGCATGATGCATTATGGATCTATGCAAACCATATAGGGATTCATATAGGATTTGCATGTAGGTAGGCTGAGTGAGCAAGCCATTTAGTGTAGGCTAAGAGAGTCTTTCACATATTTATTTGTACATACTAGTATTTAACTAGTTGGATCCACTTATCAACACATTTTCTTTTAAATAAGAGGTTGTTGGGGTTAAAGGTGAATGTACATTTTCTACAGGCCCGACTTATGGTGCTCGACTGTCCACTAACCTCTCATTCTTGTATGTACATATAGAGAATAAGGAGTGAGTTCCACATGTCCCTTCACTCCACCTACACTCAAATTCTCTCTTCTTCCCCTTCTTGCACCACACACACACTGCTTTTTCATCACCACACCGCACTTTAGCTACGACATAGAGCAAAGGGACTATTTAAATTGCTACAAACACCTTACAATGTGATCCTAGTGAAGAAATGTGTCAAAATAATATTGACAACTTATTAGGTGGGTATCAATGTGTGGATGATGGCATGCCCATGGAAGACAATAAATCCTTCTGCTATAACGAGTTTAATAATGTGTACATTGACCTATTGAAGTTTCAAGAGCCAATGATCAGGTTTTATGGGTTGACACAGGAAGAGTGTGATAGTAAAGTCATCCTCATTATAAAGCTTGATGAGTGTCAGGTTGTGACAAGTTAACATCTCAAAATGATTAGCAGTGAGGGATTTGGTGAGTGTTGATGTTGAGCTAAATGCCAATGAGAAGGGAAACATGTAATTTGGGTTTCAATCAAAGAAAAATGTTTGGTGACTGGCAAATTGTCATCTCCCACATAGGACACATGAGTCCCTCAGGTGGTATTTCAATCACACTCCAATTGTTGACATTATTCAGCAACAATAGAAAGGACAAAGATTGTAGGTTTTTTGTTTGGTATGCTCCAAGTCAAATGATGGTGGTTGTCAAGAGACTTGAAAACTCTAAAGTGTATGCTAGGGTGCAAGCAAGATGCTATGCACCTCTTTCCATGCATTTATCACTGTCGTAGTAAAGTCTCAATGACGACCATAGAAGGCGAGGGTGCAAAGGCCAACAAGTCAAATGGTGGAAATGACAAGGGTGGCAAAGGTGAAGCCAACTTTGCACAAGGTGTACGTGCTATGCAAACAATGATTGAAGAATTACATGAATTGTTTTGAGGCATTCTTAGTTGTGACTAGAGTGTACCCCCTATTCGAGATATGAAAGGCCCAAATTGGGATTCTATTCTACACATTCCATTGGCAAATGTGAATATGTGCACTCTTCATGTACGTTTAATAATTCTTGACAAGTTTCTAATGCTCCATATTAATTATTCTTGGAATATGTAGACTTCAGAACAAAGGAAAGAGTGTATAAGAGAGGCCATTCTCTCAAGTGTCGATCTCCATGGCAGTGCAATTGAGCTAACAAAGGACAAAAAGGCATCATGAAGCACACAAGATCGCTCAAATAAAATATGTATGGGTGGTAGTAAAGAGAGACATCTACTTTCAAACTATTATGACTCCCAAAGGCCCAAGGAGTTTCAATTATGGAAAAAAGTGTATGATATAACCACCTTCAAAGGTAACAAAGCACCTTTGGACTTAATCATGCTCACGTATGGGAGTATGTTAACAAGATGTTTAGTTTTATTGTAAAAGCAAAACTAACCTCTGATGACATCTCCATCTTAACATTTTCAATCAACAATTTCATAGCCCAAATGGTTAATGCCTTTGGGAGAACCACACATAACACATTATGTGGTGGGCATAGCATGTAGTCTCTATAATCTAATTTCTTGTGGATTTGAACTAAAGTCATCTATATCTATTTGAAGTACATACTTTTGCACATGGTGTATTTTTTCTCGATACTTATGATACATTGGGAATTTGGAGTAGCCAAAGGATGGGGCGCTCACACTATCAAGCAAAAGTAGTTTACTTCAAAAATACACATCATGGAGGTGGGAGGAAAGGGAAAAATTCTTAGCATGAGATGTTCAACTGGTTCTATAGAGTTTTAGCAAGAAGAGAGAGGAAGATGACTAGAGTCAAAAGTAGTCTAAAATACAGGATAAAAAAAGTGCTTAACGGGCCCTCACATCAAACAAAAGGTTTGAAAGGTATACCACATGATTGTAAATCTAAGGTACGAGAGACCAAGCAAATCAAGGGAGCTAAGGAGAAGCTAAGGAAAGAGGAGGTAGATAAAGAAGCACAACAAAAGCAGGAGGAGGACAAAAGAAAGATCAATGAGGAGGAGTGGGAAAGGATAAAGGCTGAGAGAGCCCACCTTGCCAATTTACAAGCAAGGGTAGAGGTTCAGAAGAAAGCGGCAGAGGATAGGGCTCAAACTACCCAACAAGGTGCAAGTGGGAGCTTGAACCCTTCAAAGTTTCCACAACGTGCCAAAAAATATACAAAGAAAAAGAAAGGAAAGTTTACACTTGAAGAGCAACAAGCGCAAGAGAAGAGGACAACCAAGGACAAAAATGACCATCCTCAATGGGCCCAGCAACCAACTTTGCCACCACTGCCAACAACACAAAAGAAACAGATATAGAGGCCAAGAACGGTGGCTTTGAGGGAGATTAGAAGATCTTAGAAGAGCACCAAGCCAATTCCTAAAGCGGCCTTCCCTAATGATGGCTCTATAGGAAACCTCGAAGGATATATTAGTGCAACTATTCTAAGATGGTGTTTCCTATATGGTACATGCGAAGAGGGTCACTCTCAAAAACATTGACCCAAGCCATTTCCATCGAATTATGAAATGAGGATTGCCTCCAAAAAAATTAGACTATCTCCATGTAAATTCTCTTTTGAGAACTGTAATATTTTCATATAATTCAATGACTCAATTTCTACAATTTCTTGCGATTGTATAGTTAATTCTTTGAAATTGGGAATTATTTATAACTATCACATCCCAAGTTGTTTAAGTGGTGAAGTGCGATATGGCTTATTTTCCATCACGAAATCCAAGTGCTTGAGGATGACCTTCGGGCAATTTTTCACCAAAACAAGGCCACGCAAAGCTGGGCGGAGGATGCAAGAGGCGGACACTATATCAAGGCATTGAGTACCCTCCCCCTAGCCCCCTCATGGCTCCAATTGGGCAAAAAAATGTTCAACGGTCACCCTTAGGTACCTAGACTACGACCCTACGATTGGGATTTTTTGTTGTTCTAAAGAGGCTTTGCCTTAATCAAAGTTGTAGAAACAAAATGAATTAATAAAAAAATAAGCAATACTAAAATGAAATAAGAAGACATCTAACTTAACAATTTTATTTCTATTGTTTCTAAAATTACATCATGGAGTGTTTCTCTTTCTACGAATTACATTAGTTTGTATATGACAGATGGCGGGCCTCATGCCAAGGGTTCTTACAATCTCTTTAGGGTTTGTCAATGCTTAACTTAGACTTAGGGAAATATGGGATAGGAGTGAGATAGGGAGCTTGCTTGCAAAGGCATGCAGGGCGAATTCATGACCCAATAGGATACATTTGTTGGCATGAAGAGTGAGAGAATCTTCAATAAAGATGGCGCTCAATGCCTCGCGCTTGGGTAGCTCAACACAACCATGCTTCAAGAACTCTATGTGAGCAACTTGAAGAATGGATGGTTCAGGTGGCTCAAGTAGTGCCACAAGGAGCTATTCGTGCCAATGAGCACACTGTGAGAGCCTCTAGTTTGCACAACAAGCTTATCAGGTGGTATACAACTTGAGTTTTTTTTAAAAGAACATTACCACTAATTGTAAGAAAAACATAGACAATTTTTTAAGTCTAGTATCCTTGTCCATTTCTGCAAGAGTTTCCTTGTAAGGTCGGTGCTAGAATGATTGTTTACATACATTGAAATAAACAGTTTGTGTGGGTGGAAAGCACTTTTGGACACACTCTCACAAAAATAAGCACATGATTTTATCTCCACAAAGGGTGTTTGCCATTGTTTGCACCAAATTTTTCTTGTTTTTTGGGTAGATAGAAGAGGCTTGCTTCAAAGTTGATTTCAAATTGTCTTGGCTCTTCCTTTCCACTTGAATCTTTCATGTCCACATAGATAGCAAGTACTAAGAGAAAATATTATTTTCTAAATCCAAATGTCTTTGTAATGTTGTTCAAGAATAAATTGATGACCGTCCACCACCACTACATGCAAAGTGAGTAATTGGAAGTCGGGGACTTCCTCCAACATTTCATCTTCCTCTATCATTTGGTCTTTCTCCTTGACAACGAGGGCCATGTATGCTTCTATTTGCTCATCAATCTCTTCAACATCTTCATTTTCCTTCTCCACAATGGTTACAGGGTCCTTTTTGCTAGCTTTTTCCTTTGATTTTCCCTTGTCCAGGCCCTCAAGCACAAGCTGAGCCAGAACCATGTACCAAGCTATAAATTGGGTGCCTATACACCCTATGCCCAAGTCTATGAGGTCATCCTCATCCTCTATCATGTAGTCTCATTTGGTGAGTCCTTTGATGAACCTCAAAAGGCAAAAGTGAAAGTTCTTGTCGGCCTTGTTGAGGTGTGTGAGGAAATCCAATGGCAACTACACCATGTCAGATCCCTCAAACATAATTGCATATTCAACCATGTGCTCCTTGATGTAATCAGAAATCTTTGAAAAGCCTCTGCATGCAAGTTGGGTGTGGCCTACATGTCAATAGAGCCTTGAATGCACTTACTAAGTCATGTGCTCGATCTACAAGCCAACCTTTTTGAGCTGTGCAAGGAGTGCATCACATGACGTTGCCATGGGTTCATGCAGAAGGAAGATGCCAAGAGATCGTAGAGCTAAAGGTTTGTGAAAGTGACCGTTAAACAGAACCAAAAAGTATAAATTAAAAAGAAATATGTGACAAAACAACACAAGACACCATTTAAAGTGGTTGACATTCACAATCAATCAAATTAAACATTTTTTCTTGAAAACTTGTTAGAAAATGAAATCTTCCAGGAGAACTTGAAATTAATAAATATGCGTAAAGATGAGATACAACACAATGTATTTATTGATAAGAGAACAATTTGCATTGGTTACAAGATTTTACAATAATACATCATGGGAATGCAAATTCGTCATAAAGAAAGCCTTTTACTTTTCTAAATCAAACAATGTATACCTCAGATTGAGAGGTACACATTGGGCAATGTATATCTCAAATTGAGATACACGTGAAAATGGTCAAGGTTCTAGTTGTTATTCACAGAGATGTCGTGTACCGCATCAATGTCAGGCCAAATCCCTTGTATTGTGTGTAAAAATCATGCACGTGTTCTACCCTTAAAACTTTCTTTGAAGAGGGATACATGAGCATGGGGTTCCCCTAATCCACCATACTTTCTGCTTATGCATTTGGCAACTTGTGACGATCTAATTTTTCATGATTTAGACACCAATTTGACCATCCCGTGGTTTCTCATTAAAGCATCTCTTCGTGTTTCTTGTCTTCTAGAAGGAAATCCTGGCAGAGTTCTTCCCCTTGCATTGTCTGCATCTCTACTCCCAAACTGGGGCCCTCTACGTGATCCCAATGATCATATGGGTTGATTCCCTGAAACATGCGTACACTCAATTCTTGCTCTACCAACAATTTGATGATTTTCTTTGTCAAAACAAGCTTAGAACACCAAGAAACTTGACAAGATAGTGGGCAAGGAATATTAGAACCTATCTAGACTTGTAAACTCATTTTTGAAAGGTACACAGAGCCTGACTCTTGGGTTTGTAGGTGTGCAAAACATGAGCAAAAGTGGTTGTAAAAGCTTTTCTTATATCCCATGAATCATCTCCCTTAAAAAAATCAACATTTACACTTGATCGCAGCATCAAAGAGTAAGTTTATGATCACACAATGTAGCCACAAACTTAAACAAAACCAACAATGATGCAATCAAATGAAAGAGCAAGAGGAGAGGAACAAAAGGCAATAGTTTAATCCAAAGCTTGTTTCTCATACACAACACTGTAAGATCATCCTCCTTTCTTCTACAATGCGACCTTTATACCTAGGTTTACTTCAAAAAATGGCTTTGAGTTCCATTCCCATGGGGTACCACTTAAAATAAAATGGCTTTACATATCACATCTTTAGAAAGTGGGCTTGGGCTGGTTCGCATGTTACAATGTGGTTTCACTGGGAATATTACTCTAGAAGGTGTATTCACGATGGCATCTCCAAACACTCTCTCAACTACTTTTTTAGTCTTTCATTGAAAATGTTTTAAGCCTAGAAACACATTGGCTCATCATAGATACTTTATGGTCTACTCTTGACCTAGTAACTAAATCAATGATGTTACTTTAAAATTGACAAATCTTGGAATACATCTTCAATCCTCTGTAAACAACTCAGTGGCATTGGACTAACTGAATGGAGAGGAAATCTCTCTTACCTTTCTTAACCCACTTGAAACTGGTATTTTACTTACCACACAACTTCAAGAACTATGTTATAGCCCTTGTAACAAAAGACTACATATGTTTGTTTCACCTTACAAAGCACATAAACATAAATTTAGTTGTCCATCGTAGATGCATCAAATGGAATCTACACAAAAATCATAGATTGTATGACTAACTCTCTTGAAGTGATTGTTATCAGTTAGAAAATCATTCTTCTACTAAGAAAAAACAACTCGTGATCTATTGGCATCGATTAATCACTTACTAGATTATTAAACATATACATAACTATTTTTGAATCTTCCTGACCATATAATTCATATCTACACAATCGACATCACATACTGTTCTGAGAATATTCTTATTTTTGGACCTTGAGGACTGCTATCTATTTTGAAAGAATTATTAGACCTTGTTTTAAAAAATAGAGCAAAAAAGCACTATTTTGTTATATCACTTTTCAGGAACCCTTGTTAGGTTAATAAGGGAACAAGTTCAGTCCCTTTTCACTTTAACCAAACGTATCTCCTAGTACACCTTCAATGGTTGCTCAAAGAAGAGCAACTAATATGGTGATAAATGCTTTAAATAGCAAAAAGAAATCCTTACGTGTTAATCTTGTTCACATGCACTTTGTAATATTTACCTTGCATACTTTGAGCATACATATAGTATATAAGACAATGCCTCTAAATAACTTTGCTTGTACTTCAAGTTATATGGATGACATCCTTGGTTCTACTAAATAATAAATATTTTATAGAACAATTTGTGTATATTAATATTCTAAGGATTGAGAGTACTATAGACACGAGTACTTTGCTAAGTGGAGAACCTTTTATGAAACCTATCCCATTTACACTTTAAGAAGAAAGATTTTAAAATTTTGAACTATTAGAGCCTTATACAAGTAAATTTACTACAAGATGATGGACTCAATATCACTACTATTGAAAACTTTTTTAAAAAAAAGTAGTAAACCCTTCAAGAATGTTCTAAATACCTCTTTAAGTATCCATTACCTCATTATTGAATAGCAACTCTTTTGTTGAGTTTGAGGAAATCTCTAAACTTGTCAACGACCTATGGGCCTACTACCTTATAGAGTGAGTGTTCCTGGGATTGGGTTGGAACACACATACAGGCACACATGTAATTTGTTTTACTATGAACATACATATAATTTCTCAAAGATATGGCCCCTTATGACTGAGCTGCCATCTAATGCGGTCTTTTTGAAACTAGCCTAAGTGCCTCTTTAAAATTGGTAATTTACATAATCACCACTCTCTAAAGCCTTAGACAACTTTAAAAGCCTTAAACCACTTTAGAACTGTCAATTTTCATGTTATAATATACAATCAAGGCACTTTTTTTTTTGCTTAACTACATTCTAATGCTCTAAGTATACAACAAAACCTTAAAATACCCAATTCTATCAGTGTGAAATATAGTTTCAAGATATATTTTCACTACATAAGCTTCCCCCCCCTCTAATTAGCTTTCCATCAAATTAGATTACTTACGTACATCCCATTGCAAGAATGGAATACATGGCTTGATTAAAAGGGATCAATTACCTTGATTAAAAGGGATCAATTATCTTGATTTTTCTTTCAAATTCCCTCAACTCTAAGAGCAATAGTTCTAAGAGATAAGACATAAAAAAATATACATTATGTGTCCAGCAAGTCACCTAGTAGGCCATTTTCTCATGTCCATGCTGGCAAGAGAGGACAAATACAGGTAGTCAAAAGGTCCAAAAGCATTTTTCTTTTGACAATATTATGCAATGCTTCTCACACCATGCACGATCACAACCAAACTCTCGTACTCACAATATACCTCTTTCGCCTACACACACACACACACACACACACACACACACACACACACACACACACACACATACATTGCACATGCCTTCTTCTCACAGGAGATGAAGTTTTGGGTGCAAATCTTATGCACTGCTAGTTGTCATCCCTTCACCTTGCTACTATACAATAGCCTTACATCTATTATAAGAACACGAGTATTAAACTACCTACATAAATAGCACTGAAATATGTTTATCTAAGAAGAGTAGTAAACAAAGTATGTGCAACTTTTGAACACCCAACACACACAAGAGGGGAAGCTTTTGTACTTGGGTGCTCTGCCTACAAGCACAACCACACTCTCCCAACTGTTGTATCAAAATCCTCCACATACCACGATGGTGGGGAACACGAGTGCCAAAGATGCCCCAATACAAAAGACAAGTTCTTCTTCCTCTCATGTCGATCTCATCTTTTGTATTGCTATTTTTTTGCTTCTTTATTGTATGCACTCTGCTATGGATGCTTATCTTCAATAATGATGCTTATCTTATGCCTTCCTAACTCAAGTGATGGAAGACAAATCATCAATATCACAAAGCATACACACAGCCTGTTCTTACCATTATATTGGTTGGATTGTATGCCTAAAAGGCTTGATTCCTTGCATGTTTTTATGCATTTTGTAAGAGAAGACTAAGTTGTCAAGTTGAAAGGCCATAAATTTTAGACAATTACATAATGTATACATGTTGAAAACTTCTTTTTGCATTGATTTTTGGGTGGATGGCTTCAATAAAGTTGCAGTACTTTGCCCTTATGCCTTTGTACTCAACTTATAGGCGACAAACTACAACCTTGCAAAATAAAGTAGGCACACAACTATGTTTTTATTTTTTGTTTACTGAAAACAGTAGGAACTCATTTAAAAGTACTCTTTTTTCATATTTGTGTACTCATGGGCTTACATGCAAAGGTCAAGATGGTGCAAAATTATAAAATCTTTCTTCTTAAAGTGTAAATGGGATGTCTCCTTTCTGCAAAAATATCCCAGCCATCTTCCTTAACCAAGCAAGAAATGCTTTTATAGTTTTAACTTGAGGAAATCTATTAAATGTTGGGATAAAGGCGGTGTTCCTTACCCAAGTAGGACACAATGTTTGACTACTCACTTACCACTTACTTATTCTTTATAATAAAGAGAATAAGGGGCTCTCACCATTCTGTGAAGTTGGCTCCAACCACACATAGACTGCATCTTCTCCTTCCTCTTTGTCACACACATGCATCTATACATGTGGTGCTCTTTCAATTGGTATTAGAGCTATCGATTGTCACGCCCATCCTCTCATAGCATTCCCGTTTCTTGGAAAGCTTTGCATCAGGTACATCAATGCAAAATCAAAGCTCGGACCTTCCATGGCTATGGCAGCATGGTGAGCTTGACACATAGAGCTCAAGGGTTGAGGCGATGAGAGCTTGTGCTCAACTTGCCACATGAGGAGAGAGATTGAGTTTCCTATGAGCTTAGATCTAAGACAGGGAGAAGCACATCGCTCACATTTTGGGAGCTCGATAGTAGTCCAGTATTTTGCTCATAACTTCAGCTAGGAAGCTTCGATTTTGATTTTCTTTTATCAAAACAAAGCTTGCTTTGAGCTCTACAACTTTGTAGAATAAATCCTTAGCTCGTTTGGAGTAGAAGTGCATCCCACAAAAAAACACAAAGACTTTTTTTTCCAAGATAGTTTTGCAAAAAATGTAGAAAAGAGGAAGGGAGTTGGTGTGTTGTGAACGCACATGCATGCACACACACTGTGTCAATGCAAGTGTGAAGAAAGAGAAGAGTGTTTGTGGAGCATGGTGCAAATGTGTGTGCGCACACACACACACACACATGCATAAATTCGAGCATCAATATATAGGTCTCTTTAGGGTCTCCACCATCTTCGAAGATAGAGAGCTCGTGTGAGCTTCAAAGAGATAGTGCATGTGTGTATCACACACACACACACACACACACTTACAAGAAAGGTATAGCCTTGACACTTTTGGCATCACCCACATCCTTCGATCCTCTACTTAGGCATAGAGAGAGAGAGAGAGAGAGAGAGAGAGAGAGAGAGAGAGAGAGAGAGAGAGAGAGAGAGAGAGAGAGAGAGAGAGAGGACTTTGGCTCTCCTCGAACCCACGTACAAGTCCCTTGCAAGATTGTTTTGTTGAGCACACTACTCGGAAACGGACACTCTGCATCAACATCAACAGGTGAAAAGTTTTGGAGTACCGACCGATTGATTTTATTGGGTGTAGTAGTTGACAGCTACATCTATAGGTGCTCTTACTTCTCTTTGCAATTTTTTTCAGAGAGTTTTACTTGGCAACCATATGCACTTTATTTCCTTGACCGTATGTATGCTTTGGGTAGATTTGTTGAGAAATTGAGTCTCTGATGATGTGCATAGCTTAGTAGACATTACATTACAAGTCTTTGTAGGGATTTGTGCTCATGTATTCTCTGTGTGAACTCCTAGAGAGTGTTACCAACACGTTTTGTGCTATTTTTTCTATGTTGGCATATGAAAATATAGTTTGATTTAGTTACACCTTGCAAGTGACAGATTCATAGGTGTACAACTATTTTGGACCTAGAGATCCACTCCTGCAAAAGTGAGCTAGTTTGCCATGGTTTTGCTTATGTATTCCCTATTTCAATTTGTGCATGAGTGGTTTATTTTGGACAATTTTTATGCATTTTTGTTTCACCCACATGTCATTTTGCTTCATTTTGAAGAGCCTTACAGTCGGTAATGACTTGGTGTATGACATCTTTGATGAAAGACTGAGTCTCTGTATATGCATGTAGCCTACTTGGCTTCATTTATGCTTTATGTGTTTTGGTATGCTAGGTCAATTGGCTGATATTTAATTGAGATTTTGCCCAAATTAGAAGGAAATTTATGCTTGATTTTTCCTAGATTCTTGCCATAACTTATGAATCTGCAGATTTATTCCAATGGTATAGTGGTCGAGCGTTACCCCCACTTTGACAGTGATAGAGTTTTTTGACTCTCACTTTGATAAGTTTTGTCAGCTTTAGACATGGTTTTGTGGTTTTCTATCCACTCTCGTAGTAGTGAGATTATTATATGATCAATGTGGCTACAGCTACATAGGTAGTCACATGTTTTGGTTCTAAGATTATAGATACAATTTATATGCATTTTTTAGATTTTGCACACATATTCATGGGATGTACAGTGAGCATCGTGTTTTCTCTCCACTTTTGCATATGATTATGTGGTTTTATTCTCTTTTGAGAGTTGTTATCCCTAGTTTCAGTTCACTTTGCTATACTTGTTTTGTTTGCAGTATCTCGTTGCGCTTGCTACTGCAAATTTTTTTTCTTGGTTTAGGAGAGGGTTTTGGACACTGTTTTTTGTAAGATTTCTTTGATAGAGCTACATTAAGCTCTAGGTTCCATTTGCAAGTACTGGATTGATGCATTAATCATGGTTATGATTGTGTATTGGTTGATGTGATCTTCCTCTTTGTTGGTACCTTTGATGCAATTTATGGTTGAGATTTTGAGGAGATTTTTCTCAATTTACATGGAAGACTCTGACAATTTTTTTCCAAAAATTTTCACCATCATTTTGGTTTTATCACCATACACTTTGATGCATATGCGTATTCATGATTTGTTTTATTTTGGCAGTATGTGTGATGAGTCAACAATGAAAATTCATGAGAGATGGCGATTTCAATTATGTTGATTTATGCGGTGTTAGCATTGTGGTCACACATGACACATTAGGCGTCGTTGCTTCTTTTGACCTATGAGGCAACAACAATGATGTATGCAATATGTAGAGTTGGTTTTGACACAGGAGAGGTAGCTTTGTATGCCAGTGATGATGATGTCATTTTTGCCTCTAGTGTTCCTCTTGCTTACACGTCTAGTACAAGTGACATTGATTTCTACTGTTTGGTAGATAAGGATGCAGTACTCTTCCACATCACACCATGTCATGAGTGGTTTAGCACTTTCTCTAGTGGGATTTTTGGTCAAGTGCCATTGGTTGATGGTTTGGTGTTTGACATTGTAGGAGTAGGAGATATATGTATGTCATTGCCCAATGGTGCATCATATACACTTTGACATGTGCATTATGTTCCTCGACTAAGACAAAGTTTGATCTTGGGGAGAGTCAGCAAAATATGGTTGTGAGGTACTACTTTGAGAGTAGTATTTCCAAATGCATTGCATATCAGTACTGATTGCAAGGGGAGCCTAGAGTGACTTGGTCTAACTCATGCATGTATCTAAGGTAAGATCTTGATTTGGTTGTAGACATGCCAATGAGAGAAAAGTCCCTTTTAGGGATCTCCAAATTTCTATCCACCATGTATCTATAGAGGCAGAGCTAGAGCAGTCATACTTTGGTGATGAAGGCACTGTAGCAGCATGTGCGTGCGAGTGCAATAGAAGACACAGGTTTTCTCATGTCCATGCTGGCAAGAGAGGACAAATACAGGTATTCAGAAGGTCCAAAATCATTTTTCTTTTGACAATATTATGAAATTCTTCTCACACCATGCACGACCACAACCAAACTCTGGTACTCACAATATACCTCTTTCGCCTGCACACACACACACACACACACACACACACACACACACACACACACACATTGCACATGCCTTCTTCTCACAGGAGATGAAGTTTTGGGTGCAAAGCTTATGCACTGCTAGTTGTCATCCCTTCACCTTGCTACTATACAATAGCCTTACATCTATTATAAGAACACGAGTATTAAACTACCGACATAAATAGCATTGAAATACGATTATCTAAGAAGAGTAGTCAACAAAGTTTGTGCAACTTTTGAACACCCAACACACACAAGAGGGGAAGCTTTTGTACTTGGGTGCTCTGCCTACAAGCACAACCACACTCTCCCAATTGTTGTATCAAAATCCTCCACATACCACGATGGTGGGGAACAAGAGTGCCAAAGATGCCCCAATACAAAAGACAAGTTCTTCTTCCTCTCATGTCGATCTCATCTTTTGTATTGCTATTTTTTTGCTTCTTTATTGTATGCACTCTGCTATGGATACTTATCTTCAATAATGATGCTTATCTTATGCCTTCCTAACTCTAAAGATGGAAGACAAATTGTCAATATCACAAAGCATACACACAACCTGTTCTTACCATTATATTGGTTGGATTGTATGCCTAAAAGGCTTGATTCCTTGCATGTTTTTATGCATTTTGTAAGAGAAGACTAAGTTGTCAAGTTGAAAGGCCATAAATTTTAGACAATTACATAATGTATACATGTTGAAAACTTCTTTTTGCATTGATTTTTGGGTGGATGGCTTCAATAAAGTTGCAGTACTTTGCCCTTATGCCTTTGTACTCAACTTATAGGAGACAAACTACAATCATGCAAAATAAAGTAGGCACTCAAAACAATAGGAACTCGTTTAAAAGTACTCTTTTTTCATATTTGTGTACTCGTGGGCTTATATGCAAAGCTCAAGATGGTTCAAATTTATAAAATCGTTCTTCTTAGAGTGTAAATGGGGTGTCTCCTTTTTGCATAAATATCCCAACCATCTTCCTTAACCAAGCAAGAAATGATTTTATAGTTTTGACTTGAGGAAATCTATTTAATGTTGGGGTAAAGGTGGTGTGCCTTACCCAAGTAGGACACAATGTTTGATTACTCACTTACCACTTACTTATTCTTCATAATAAAGAGAATAGGGGGCTCTCACCATTCTGTGAAGTTGGCGCTAACCACACATAGTCTGCATCTTCTCCTTCCTCTTTGTCACACACATGCATCTACACATGTGGTGCTCTTTCAATTGGTATTAGAGCTACCGATTGTCACGCCCATCCTCTCATAGCATTCCCCTTTCTTGGAAAGCTTTGCATCAGGTACATCGATGCAGAATCAAAGCTCGGACCTTCCATGGCTATGGCAGCATGGTGAGCTTGACACATAGAGCTCAAGGGTTGAGGTGATGAGAGCTTGTGCTCAACTTGCCACATCAGGAGAGAGATTGAGTTTCCTATGAGCTTAGAGACAGGGAGAAGCCCATCGCTCACATTTTGGAAGCTCGATAGTAGTCTAGTATTTTGCTCATAACTTGAGCTAGGAAGCTTCGATTCCAATTTTCTTTTATCAAAACAAAGCTTGATTTGAGCTCTAGAACTTTGTAGAATAAATCCTTAGCTCATTTGGAGTAGAAGCGCATCCAACAAAAAAACACAGAGACTTTTTTTCCAAGATAGTTTTGCAAAAAATGTAGAAAAGAGGAAGGGAGTTTGTGTGTTGTCAACGCACACGCATGCACACACACTGTGTCAAGGCAAGTGTGAAAAAAGAGAAGAGTTTGCGGAGCTTGTTGCAATGTGCACACCACACGCATAGATTTGAGCATCAATATATAGGTCTCTTTAGGGTCTCCACCATCTTCCAAGATAGAGAGCTCGTGTGAGCTTCAAAGAGAGAGTGCATGTGTGTATCACACACACACACACACACACACACACACACACACACACTTACACACTTACAAGAGAGGTATAGCCTTGATACTTTTGGCATCGCCCACATCCTTCGATCCTCTACTTAGGCAGAGAGAGAGAGAGAGAGAGAGAGAGAGAGAGAGAGAGAGAGAGAGAAAGAGAGAGAGAGAGAGAGAGAGAGAGAGAGAGAGAGAGAGAGAGAGAGAGAGAGAGAGGACTTTGGCTCTCCTCGAACCCACGTACAAGTCCCTTGCGAGATTGTTTTGTTGAGCACACTACTCAGAGACGGAGACTTTGCATCAACATCAACAAGTGAAGAGATTTGGAGTACTCACCGATTGATTTTATTGGGTATAGTAGTTGACAACTACATCTATAAGTGCTATTACTTCTCTTTGCAATTTTTTGAGAGAGTTTTACTTGGCAACCATATGCACTTTATTTCCTTGACCGTATGTATGCTTTGGGTAGATTTCTTGAGAGATTGAGTCTATGATGCTCTGCATAGCTTAGTTGACGTTACATTACAAGTCTTCATAGGGATTTGTGCTCATGTATTTTGTGTGTGAACTCCTAGAGAGTGTTACCAACACGTTTTTGTGCTATTTTTGCTATATAGGCATATGCAAATATAGTTTGATTTAGTTACACCTTGCAAGTGACAGATCCACACGTGTACAATTGTTTTGGACAATTGTTTTTGCCTAAAGATCCACTCCTGCAAAAGTGAGCTAGTTTGCCATGGTTTTGGCTTATGTATTCCCTATTTCAATTTGTGCAAGAGTGGTTTATTTTGGACACTTTTTATGCATTTGGTTTCACCCACATGTCATTTTGCTTCATTTTGAAGAGCCTTACAGTCGGTAATGACTTGGTGTATGACATCTTTCGATGAAAGATTGAGTCTTTGTATATGCACGTGGCCTACTTGGCTTCATTTATGCTTTATGTGTTTTGGTATGCTAGGTTAATTGGCTGATATTTAATTGAGATTCTACCCAAATTAAAAGGAAATTTATGCTTGATTTTTCCTAGATTCTTGCCATAACTTAAGAATCTGCAAATTTACTCCAATGGTATAGTGGTCGAGCCTTATCCCCACTTTGATAGTGATAGAGTTTTTTTACTCTCACTTTGATAAGTTTTGTCAGCTTTAGACATGGTTTTGTGGTTTTGCATCCACTCTCATAGGAGTGAGATTATTGTATGCTCAATGTGGCTACAGGTACATAGGTAGTCACATGTTTTGGTTCTAAAAGTATAGATACAATTTATATGCAATTTTTATATTTTGCACACATATTCATGGGATGTGCAGTGAGCACCATGTTTTCTCTCCACTTTTGCATATGATTATGTGGTTTTATTCTCTTTTGAGAGTTAGCAAAGGATTTTGGACACTGTTTTCTGTAAGATTTCTTTGGTAGAGCTACATTGAGCTCTAGGTTCCATTTGCAAGTACTGGTTTGATGCATTAATCATGCTTATGGTTGTGTATTGGTTGATGTGATCTCCCTCTTTGTTGGCACCTTTGATGCAATTTATGGTTGAGATTTTGATTGAGATTTTTCTCAATTTACACGAAAGACTCTTAACAATTTTTTTCCAAGATTTCTCACCATCATTTTGGTTTTATCACCAGACACTTTGATGCATATGCGTATTCATGATTTGACATTATTTGGCAGTATGTGTGATGAGTTGACAATGAAAATTCATGACGGATGGCGATGTCAATTATGTTGATTTATGTGGTGTTAGCACTGTAGTCACACATGACACATTAGGTGTCGTTGCTTCTTCTGACCTATGAGGCAACAACAATGATGAATGCAAGATGTAGAGTTGGTTTTGACACAGGAGAGGTAGCTTTGTATGCCAGTGATGATGATGTCATTTTTGCCTCTAGTGTTCCTCTTGCTTACACGTCTAGTACAAATGCCATTGCTTTCTACTGGTTGGTAGATAAGGATGTAGTAATCTTCCACATCATACCATGTCATGAGTGGTTTAGCACTTTCTCTAGTGGGATTTTTGGTCAAGTGCACTTGGTCAATGGCTTGGCGTTTGACATTGTAGGAGTAGGAGATATATGTATGTCATTGCCCAATGGTGCATCATATACACTTCGACATGTGCGTTATGTTCCTCAGCTAAGACAAAGTTTGATCTTGGGGAGAGTCAACAAACTATGGTTGTGAGGAGTATACCACTTTGAGAGTAGTCTTTCCAAATGCATTGCATATCACTATTGATTGCAAGGGGAGCCTAGAGTGACTTGGTCTAACCTATGCATGTATCTAAGGTAGGATCTTGATTTGGTTGTAGACATGTCAGCGAGAGAAAAGTCCCTTTTGTGGATCTCCAAATTGCTATCCACCACGTATCTATAGAGGCAGAGCTAGAGCAGTCATGCTTTGGTGATGAAGGCACTATAGAAGCATGTGCATGCGAGTGTAATACAAGACACAGGTTTGATGGAGCTTACGATGAGAAATTCTCACCACTCCTTATTCTTCAAGATATCCAAAAGAATAAGGTTTAGTGGTTAGTGATGGGCAACCAACCAATTGCCATGAACCCTAACAATCTCCCAGTTCAAGGCCAACGTGGCCCAAGCGACTATAAGTGTAAGGGTCGTACATACAACTATACAAGTGTGAAGCATGACCGTAGCTTCACCCTACACTCATCATCTCTATGCAATGTGAAAACCTCTCTAACGATAGACTTTTTGTCAGAGCATACCGTTGGGTTCTCATCCGTATGGACTTTGGCTAACTCAATGCATTTGCTAGCCAAAATATCTTGTATCACATGATAATTGACCTGGATGTGTTTTGATTTGGAATGAAACATGGGGTTCTTTGGTAACACAATTGCACTCTTGCTGTCTAATGTAACACTGGAGTCTAGTGTAAGAGACTATTGATCCATCAAACAAGAAAACATAGCCACATGTGGATCTCCTAGTGGCCACACAACCCACATTATCAAATCATTGTATCCAACTATGGATGCATCACTATTCCCAAAATGTAAGTACTTGCTGGTTGAACCCTTGATGTATCGCAAAATATGCTTCACTACTTTTGAATTCTTCTTTTCAAGATTTGTTATATACCTACTGACCAATCCCACTGCAAATGCAATGTCTAATTGCGTGCTAACCATGGCAAACATAAGACTGCTAACTGCTAGAGAATATGGCACCTTTTCTATCTTTTCCCTTTCAACATCCAATTTAGGGCAATCATTCTTGCTAAGTTTTACATATGCATCCATTGGGGTCCTCAATGCTTTCCCCCCTTGCATGTTAAAGTGTTACTAAGTTTTATATATGCATCCATTGGGGTACTCAATGCTTTCCCCACTTGCATGTTAAAATGTTGCAAGACCTTGTGAACTCTTCTTGTGATAGTTCAAGTATTCCATGCTTACAATCTCTCTTGATACACATACTAAGAAAGTGATGTGCATTGCCTAAATCTTTCATGGAAAACTACTTTCTTAAGGCATCCTTGAAAAGTGCAATCTCGCCTTTGTCCTTCCAGTCTATAATCATATCATCCACGTAAGATTAGAATGATGAGGGAACCATTGTTCAACCTCCTTGTGTATAAGCAATGATCCTCTTGGCTCCATATATATACACAAGCAACCTCCTTGTGTATAAGCAATGATCCTCTTGGCTCCATATATAACCTTGCGAGTGAATGTGCTTGTTAAACTTGATGTACCTCTGCCTTCATCCTTGCTTTAGTTCATACAAAGCTTTCACACAAAATTTTCCCTTGTCTTCTTCTTAGGATTTATCTCAAAATCTTATGGTTGCATCATGTAGACATCTTCTTTGAGATCCCCATGAAGAAATGCCATATTCACATCCATTTGGACCAATTCCATGTCCTCTATGGCTACTAAATCAAGCACAAGATGCAGTGTACTCATCTTGACCATTGGAGAAAAGATCTCATTGAAATCTACGCCTTTCTTTTGCTTAAATAGGCTTTAGCAACCAATCTAAACTTATACTTAGGCTCACGATGGTACTTCTTCTTGCACACCCATTTTCAAGGAAATACTTGTTTACCCTCTAGTAACTCTATCTCATTGGTTAAGATTGAGTTATACTCAGATTTCATAGCCTACTCCCACTTCATGTCATCTTCCATCTGAATAGCTTCTTTATAACAAGTGGGTTCACCGCATGCACTCAATGACTAACAAATAGTCCAATCTTGGTTGAAAACACTCAAGAACACGAGATACACAAGTAGATCTTCTAAGTTTCTAGATTATGCTCTCTTTGGAGAAACATTTGTATGTGTACTAGTGGAAGGTGCATCACTAGCATGTCCAACATTCTACGTAACCAGTGGTGTGGCAACATCCTCAAAACTTACTTTGCAATATTCAATCTCTTTCACTGGCTGTCTATGCATCTTCCTCCGCACCATATCCAATGAAGATGCACTTGTGTGATTTGGGATCCAACGTTTGTCTAGGTCTTTTGGCACATGTGAGAATGCCTCACAGCCAAATACATGTAGCCTATCATAATTAGTCTATTTGTCCATCCACATCTATTGTGGAATCTTATGCTTTACCACGGTGTGCTAGGTGACCAATTTATCAAGTAAACAGGTATTATAACAGCTTTCCCCAAAAAATCCTTAGGGTTCCCATAGATAACATAGAATCGACCTATTCTGGGATAGTCCTATTCATCCTTTCTACCATACCATTTTGAACGGGTGTGTAAGGCGTGGTGGTCTATCTTCTTATGCCTCGTTTATTGCAGAAGTCCTTGGACACAGAGGAGATATACTCACCTCCATTATTGTCAGTTTGCAAAGTTGTAAGCTTTCTACCTGTTTGGTTTTCTACCATCACTAAGGACTTTTGAAAGACACTTAAGACTTCACTCTTCTTCTTCAAGAGATAAACCCACACCTTCCTAGTAGAGTCGTCTATGAATGTAAGTAGTATAGTGCACCCCCATCCCCCTTCCGCCCTTGAGACTTAGCGGGCATAAGTCTGCATAAATTGCTATGAACAAGATCTAGAGGGCTTCCTAACTCCTTGTCTAAAGGCGCTAAGGTCAACCTAGTTTGTTTTCCATAAATGTAGTGCTCACATAAAGAGAAATTAGAGTAATCTAACACGGAGATATAACCAAAACGCTGTAATACCTTCATTCCTTAATGACTCATATGTCCCATCCGGCTATGCCACAACTCTGTAGATGACAGATCGGCAACAAAAATAGAATTATCTTTTGTTGAAGATACATAGAATAAATACAATGAGCTATACTTATGGCGTTTAAGCATGACCAGGTTTCCTTTCTTGATTATCCAAGAACCATGTGCAAAAATAGTAGTGTAACCCAAATCTTCTAATTGCCCAAATTCTTTGTCAATTTGGGTATGTGTGACATTTTGTAACATAAACTCCGTGTCATTATGCATACAGAGTTTTATGGCCCCAACGTCCCATAAATCGAGCTCATAAGAATTACCCAACGTCACTGTACTATATGTGGAGAACCACTCCTTATGAGGAGTCACATGAAATCGAGCTCATAAGAATTACCCAACGTCACTGTACTATATGTGGAGAACCACTCCTTATGAGGAGTCACATGAAAGCTAGCACCACCTGAGCCCACTATCCAATTCTAAGCATAACACTTGTCAAGAGCTAACAATCCATCAGGTTTCAAATCTAAGGTGAAGATTAATACATATGAGAGATTCATCACATCAGGAACAACTGGAGACTCAACTACATTAAGTTCTTCTCTCTTCACGGTGCTTTTAGGTGTATCAAACTTCGCTTTTTTTGCCTTTTTCATGCTGTAATGCAAAGCAATCCTTCTTCACGTGTGGTAGCGATAACATTCAATGTTCTTCATGTCTCTTCCATGACTCTTACTATGATTGTTCTTGCGATCCTAAGAACGACCACGCTGCCTTGTCTTGTTACGTTTTCCACTAGCCATATACGCATCACCATGCCCACTTGCATCAAGAAAGTAATGTCTAGTCCTTAGTGGGCAACATGCTAGTAACATCAGTGAACACTAACTTCCCACCAAGTTCTAAGTTACTTATGACTGTATTGATCGTGTCCCATGAAGATGGTAGCAAAGATAGCAAGAAGATTTCCTTCATCTCATCATCAAAGTTAAGACCTTTGGAAGTAAGCTATGAAAAAACATTGTTGAACTCATTCAAATGAGAGCTAACACTGCTGCTTTCTTTTATGCTCATGTGCATAAGTTTCTTCATAAGAAAAACCTTATTCAAGGCACTTTTACCATCCCATGTTGCACATAAAGCATCCCATAAATCTTTGGCATTGTTCTTATTCATTATTGTGAAATAAATGGATTCACCAAGGCAAATGGTCGCCATAGCACGCTCATTCAAATCTTCCCATTGATCAACAATTTATGCATTCTCTTTTTTCTCATGTAATGGCGCTATCAAGCCCTTATTGATCATCACATCTTGTATTACGCTACTTCCATATTGCAAAGTTTATGCCATCAAACTTCTTAATGTAGTACTCATCCTTGTCCCTAGCACTACTAGCAGCTATAGTTGAAGAGAATGTGACAAAAGACTTATGGAAATTTTTTTGGAAGAATTTTAACAGAGTTTTCCCTGTAATAGGAGCAAAACCTCAAGACAATATGCAACAAAATCACAATGTGGAAAAACAAGAAATGGTAGCATAAACAACTGACAGAGCAAGGATGGCCGCAACTCGGCATTAAAAGCACCTATACCCATCAAAACAAGCCAAAAAGTGGCTCCACAACATCATACAATGGTAATATCTACAAGTCAACATCCATATAACGATAATCATTGCTAGTGTAGCAGGATCTGTGCACAAACAGACATGAAAAAGAAGTGCAAGCAAGCTTCAACTGATACCTCTCCTTGCAGGGAGTGAAAATAGCTCTCAACAAAGCAGAGTAGCACCAAAGTGCTAATCATGCATAAAGCTCCGACTAGAGCAAGAATCTATCAACTGTAGCCAACTAGGGGAAGCATGTGACCACATATGCCATGCATGTGCCAAAACGGGTATGGTAGTAACAAACTCTCTAAAAACTGTAGAGAAGAGTGCAAATTTTGTAGCAAGTAAACACCTAATAAACCTATCTCCACCTATACCTGTGAGCCGACACAACTATGCTGAAACTCAAAGAAATTCAATCTTTAAACCACATAGAGCATACATTAAGATGTACTCCTGTGTGTGCCAAAAAATTGCTCGCTGATGTCGATGCCAATGCTAATGCCGATGATGATGCCGATGCTGAGAGCCAATGTCGATGCCAAGAGAGAGGCCAAGTGAGAGCTTTCCTCTCTATGCTCTCACTCCTCCCCCTAGTTGAGGATTTATGTGTGTGTGTATGTGTGTATACACACACACACACACATATGCGTGCTCTTTGCTGCTTGCTAAATCGTTTGCCGCTTGCAAACATTGGAGAGCTTACACTCTCGCACTTCCTATCCTTGCTCTTTGGCTCTGTAGTGTTGCCTTCTCCCTCTCTAGCACTACACAGAGACTTCAAATTATCCAACATTTTGACTTCAAATTATCCAACATTTTGCTTGCCCATAAATTCAACACTACTGCATTATGCAATTTCCCAACGCTGTGAGTCTGCAAAAAATCCAACTCTGTGCTTCAAAAAACACTAGCGCTATATATTCAAAGATTTAGCGCTACGGTGTTATACTTCAAATTACAATGCTCTCTGCTAAAAACACCAACGCTAAGTTTCATCGAGTTAATGCTAGCACTACTGTATGTTGTTTGACACTTCTCAAAAGAAAAGTTTCTGATGAGGCTTGAGCCTTAGCTTGCCTCAAAGCCTGTGCACACACGTTGAAAGCGGACCGAGAACCTCCGTGCTCTGATACCACTTGAAGGTGTTGCAGGAGCACGTGCGTGCGAGTGCACGAGTGCGATGTAGTGGAGCAGAAGACACGGGTTTGGTGGATCTTTCTCACCACTCCTTATTCTTCAACATATCCAAAAAATAAGGGTTAGTGGCTAGTGATGGGTAACCGGCTAGTTGACTTGAACCCTAAAGGCGAGACACAACAAGTTTACCCTCTTTAGGAAAAGGATGCCTTCTACTATGGAGATGGATGATATGGAGGTTTGTTATATACTCATGTTGGAGGCTTACATGATTATTCTAGGAGATGTAGATATTTGAGTGGATGCACATAGCATTGAGATGACCGCCACAACTAGATTGGCAAAGATTGCACTAAGCATGATACAGCTACAAAGAATTGGTTAGCATATATCATGAACTTATCATTAGTCTTTGAAAGCCTTATTTACAATATTTTAGTGTTGAAACCTAAAACAGCAATTGTAATGGAAGCATTTGGAGTTGGAGTTGGAGTTGTCAATCCCTTGAGGATTGACACTAGCATGATGCATTATGAAGCTATGCAAGTCATTACAAGATACCTGTAGGATATGCATGCGCAATCTAGTGGAGATACAAGCTTCCACACATTGCGAGTACTTATACGATGGCATGCATGTATTTTGAGAGAGCCAATGGATATAGGTTGAGAGAGTTTCACACCTATCATTGTGTATTCTACAAAGTCCTATAGTGGATCCACTTAGGCTCACCTTTAATTGGGAGGTTGTTGAGGTAAAGGCGGTGGACCTTACCACGGGTCAGACATAATGTCCAATCGACCACTTATCACCTAATTATTCTTTATAGTATAGAGAAGAAGGGGCTCTCACCATTCTGTGAGGTTGGATCCACCCACACACAATCCCCATCTTCTCCTTCCTTTCTCTCGCACGCACACATCCACATATGCACTCTTTCACTAAATATTTTTCATACTTCAAAAAAGAGATTCATGTAGTTTCATCTTTACATTATTGGCCTGTTCAAACAGGACTTAGAGGAGAATCATGAAAAGTCATTCCTCTTAGGGTCCCTCAAGTGGAGTTTCAAACAATTAAGATAAACGATACGGAAATTATTTCATTTGGGTCTTCTCTTTAAGAGCTGCCTCTCAAGGTTCTCTTTAGCTTTTTGGGTTTTATCATCACTTTTCTTTAGTTTATCTAGAGAATAAAAAAGAGTCTCTCGAAAAATATTTTTTTTTTGTGGTTTTCATTAATTTGTCCTAAAAAAAACACATTCTTGAAATGCGCACTTCTCTTTAGCTTTAAGGACCATGTAAATAGGATATTCAAAAATTTTGATCATTGTTTTTTGTAAATGTACAATACTTTATAGATTTTACAATGACCGTCATAAAAAAAAATTATAGGAGACTCAAATTTATAGTAATCATATTTCATTAGGTCCTTAAACTTTTACAACGATCTAAGGTTTTTGAAATTTTTGAAGGGGTTATTTGTAATTTTAAAAACCTTTTTTGGAATGCTATATGCTATATGCGAAGCACACTTGCTTGAATAAAGATTGTAAATCTTTGCCTTAAACTTAGGCATTTAGTTTAATTTCCACTTGGCTCAAGTTGCTACTCAAACTTGAAGCACCTTCATGAGCTTGTGATAAAAGTAGTTTCGTCATGGTGACGTCACACACACTCCCCAATGCACTAAACGAGAACTACCTCTACACATTCAACCTGAAGAAAGCTCCTCGATTATTGTCATCCATCAAAATCATGATCACTTTTAACTGTCGCCCTGAGCTTCTACTTAGGTAGTTGATTTAATTTAGTCTAATTTCTATCTTGATTCTTAAAAATGGGAATTTATATACAAGTTATGGCATCTCTAGTATATGGCCCAATGTGATCCCAATATTTACTTTGGCTTTAGGTATCTATTTTACATATTTGTCAACGTTTTTGGTAGGGAAATTTACTACGAATAGTATATAAGAATAGTTCAGTCCGCTGTTGGAATTAGGATTGGAGGGAAACACACACAGCTTGGAGAAGATGAAGGAAGCTCAAGGCACACAACAAAGAGTGTATAGCTTAGTGTGCAATGGAAAGATGAGATAGCCCTAGAGTGATGGGCATCTATACAATGCACGGGGGGAAAAGCTCCTATGAGGAAAAAAATGCCATGGCGGTCCTAAGTGTGTTCACACACATCATTACCACATGTATATGGTACCCTGGGAGTGATTTACTGAACAAGAGCTGGCACATAGAGTATATGGAAGTGCCATTCCCTGAGGACATGATCAATCCACAAAGGGGAGTAAGCCCAAAGCTTTGCGGAAAGCTTCAAACTTCTCACGAGACAATGCCTTTGTGAAAACATCTGTAAGGTTGTCCTGTGTTGGCACATAAGCCAAGTTGATCTCTCCTACTAAGAGCCTCTCCCTAACATAGTGGTAATGCACTTCAATGTGCTTTGTGCGAGCATGAAAAATTGGGTTCCTTGCAACTGCCAATGCGCTCTGACTGTCAATGTAGATCGTGTTGGTAGTGTTCTGTCCAACACCCAAATCAACCATAAGGCATCTTAGCCATACACACTCAATCGTAGCTGTGAAGACTGCCCTCTATACTTAGCCTCACAATTGGAAGTGGCCCGAGTAGGTTGCTTCTTTCTCAACCATGATATGCATGAATTGTTGAGAATGAAACAAAAACCACTCGTGGACACTCACATGTCAAAACAACCAACTAACTCTGAGTTCGAAAAAAGCATGTAAATCTGGCGACAATGATCCCCCTTGGGATAAAACAAGCCAAGATGTAAAGTGCCACTCAAGTAGCAAAAAATCCTCTTGATAGCCTGCCAATGCTTAGACCTTGGGCTATGCATAAATCTGCTTACCTGTGAGACTGCAAACTGAATATCCGGCCTTGTGTTGCATACATAAATAAGACAGCAACAGCAGTTTGGTAAAGAGTGACATGGGTAGGATCACCAGCATCATGAAGACTGAATTTCAAACCTGTTTCCATGGGAGTGGCAATAGGTTTTCAATCCTCAAAGTGAAACTTACATATCAATGTCTCTATGTAACTTGTCTGACACAAGGCATTACCACCATCACACTGCTTAAACTATATACCCAAGTAATGATGCAACAACCCCAAATCTTTCATCTTGAAAGTAGCATTCAAGCTAGCCTTAAATTTAACAATATGTCTCTCATTTGGTCCATTGATCGGCAAATTGTCCACATAGATAACGACAATGAGAAGTACATCACCTCCTGCTTTACATACAATGTGCTTTTTGATTGGATTGTTACAAAAGCCTTGTTTGACCAAATGAGTGTCAGCCTTCTTATACCAAGCACGAGGATATTGCTTCAACCCATACAAATCTTTGTCATATTTGCACATGTTGTCCTCTTGTCCTTTCTTGACAAAACCACGAGGTGTTGCTACATAAACTTCCTCAAATATATCACCATTCAAGAAAGCAGTAACAATGTCTGTCTGATGTACATCCCAACCAAAATGAGCTACCAATGCACATAGAAAACGCACAGTAGTTATACAACAAGTGGGAGCAAAGGTATCTTCGTTATCTATGCCTTTTTGCATAACCTTTTGTAACAAGTCAAGCCTTATAGCGATCAATCTCACCATCCGGATTGCATTTCAACTTGTAAACCCACTTCGTACCACTGGTCTTTTTGCAAGGAGGCAAATCACATAAAGTCCATGTGTCATTTTCTATAAAGTGCATCTATTTTGATTGAATGACAGCCATTCAATTTTTTTTTGAATTTTGTGCTTCATCAAAAGACAGAGGTTCCTTAGCATCACATGAATTAGACACAGTCAAAGCATAACAATCTGCTGCATAAGATGCATGGCAAGAACCTGAATGAGCACGACTAGAAAAAGGTGCATTCAATTTATTTTCATGCAAAGTATGCACCAGACATTTAGGCATGCCTCTAGCCTCCTCATTCTTAGCCCTTTCCTCATCAAGTACATCATGTACATCTGTATCGGTAATAGGTTGATTTGTAACATTTTTAGAAAACCCCATAGGCTATACATTTGCCTCATTGGAATTTACATTCAAACTTCCACCACCGAAAAGAGGCAACAAAGTGTTGTACATGTTTTGTGATCTTACATTAATGTACATGTCAACAAGAGATGAACAGAATCTTTCACAAACACAACATCCCTTGAAACCAAGATATGCTTTTTTTGCGAATGATACAACCTGTAACCTTTACTTTCAGCACTATAACCAATGAAAATGCATTTGACAACCTTATCATCCAATTTTTTGCACTGCGTTTGTGACACCAAAGCATATGCCAAACAGCTAAAAACACGCATGTATGTAATAGAAGGCTTTCTATCATGCCATACTTCATAAGGAAACATAGACTGCAAAACTTTCATAGGACACCTGTTAAGTACATAAGTGTTGGGGTATAAAGCCCAATGTGGTCGCCCAGGTAAGTGGGCGGGCCGCCAGGTATGTACACATATTCTTTTGTAAAAACCTAATAAGAACTCACTATGCTCTACACATTACAGCAGAGAGAGTTCACCATATCGTCGTGCTCTTCTTCTCGCACTCTCTCTCGCGTCGCACTTCCGCTCATACTCCTTCAACTAGTATCAGAGCTCAGATCGAGGCTCGGGGCAGCACTGCAGAAGGCTAGAGTCACCAGCTCAGATTGCAGTGAAATTCGACAGGCGAAGACACGGCCCCAAATCTCGTGGGAGAGCCCAAAATTCATTCTGAGGTCATCTCGGCCACCGTTCGGCTTCGACAAAGGTCTGCGCAGGCCATTTTTGACTACGTGGTCTCGGCGGGTGCAAATCCGACTCTGTAAATTTGGGGTTTTCGGCCTACGACTGCAGGTGCTGAGGATATCGACACTCCCGGAGTGTTGATTTGTGGCTGTCTACACATCGAAGGACGGCTCACAGTTCTTGGAGGCGTGTCACATACGACACGGGTGCATCTACACACAGACTGTAGGCGACATCCACTAGTTCATCAGGTAGCTTGTGTTTGCTGCTTGATATTCCAGATTTCATCCTGACATTGCAGGTACTTCCACATGGGATGTATTGTCAGAGATGATGTATGTCTGTTGAGGGTTTGTTGGCTGTTGGTCACGCAGCAAACAACCGCCGCAGCGGTTACAGCATACAGTGGGAAATTTGTGGATGTATGACTTTGTGGGAAGTCTATGTACTGTCAGATTTACTGTAGCCTTTGTTGAGGGTCGAGTGAGGTTTTATTGAGCTGGGGGATTCTCGAATGTTGAGATCCTTTCGGTGATACAGGTCTTGGAGCGATCCCTCGAGCACCCTTAGATAGGCAGCTAGGATGTATTGACTGTGAGTTAGACAGGTGGGATTGCACCTTTGCTTTATTGCCGTTGAGGCATTGTCATAGTCTATGCTTACAGGATAGTGACAGGGCAGTCAGAGACAGTACAGGTGCAGGACAGGTTTACCCGCAGCTTACAGTGTCAAAGAGACAGTGTTTTTTGAGCTGTTTTTTGGTCTGTTTTTAGTACACCAGAGCCATTTTACAAAGGAGACTCTGCCGAAATTTATGCAGAATCTGAAGCTTTCTTGCTTCATTTGACAGGTTGATATTGGTTTAGAGGTCAGTTTAAAGGGGAAACTCTGCCGAATTTTTCCCAGGAAAGTAAACTACTGTGAAGCGTAGCTATGGCTGGATCACAGGACACTTCTCTTTACAATATCAAGAAGCTGGATGGAACCAATTTCCCATTGTGGAAGAAGCAGATTTGGCACGTGTTGGTACAAAATAAGCAGATAAAACCTATAAAGCTCAAGGGGATAAAACCAGAAGATATGGACAAAGATGAATGGAGCGAAATGGATGAATTGGCACTTTCTACCATTATGCTGACTTTGGCAGAAAGCGTTTACTTCAATGTAGCAGACGAGATGTCGGCTTATCAAGCATGGTTAAAGCTGAGTGATCTTTATGAGAAGCAGAGTGTAGCTTCACAGATATACTGGCTTAAGAAGCTTGTTGACTTGAAGATGAAAGAAGGGACACCTATGTCCAATCATCTGAATGAATTCAACACAATCTACAGTCAATTGTCAGCTCAAGGTGTCAAGTTTGATGAGCCTGTTAGAGCTATGTTCCTGTTGCTCACATTGCCGGAAAGTTGGGACACTTTTCGCATAGCTTTGAGTAATTCTGCACCTCCAGATGGTTTGAACATAGCAGGTGTAGAAGGAAGTCTGCTTACTGAAGAAACCAATAGAAAGACAATGGAAAAAGGCAAACGAACAGCCTTAGTTGTCAGGGGAAGGACCAAAGAAAAGTACAAAGGTGGAAAGAGGAATCAGTCTCGTAGCAAGTCCCGCAGTGCTAAAGGCAAGAGTGACATAGAATGCTACCATTGTGGCAAGAAGGGTCACATGAAAAGAGACTGCAGAGAATGGAAAGCAGAAAAAGGCAAAGAGAAAGCTGAAGACCATGGTGAGAAGAACAAGTCCTCAGTGAAGATTCAAGAAATAAATGTGACAAACGCTGTTGCAGAGGATGACAGTCTAGTGTCAGGAGACATCTACTTCTTGAAGAATACAATGGACTCAGCTCTTCTTACAGCATCTGATGGAAATGCACTGAGTGACTGGATTATAGACTCAGGGGCATCACTTCATGTGTCTCCAAACAAGGAGTGGTTTACCTCTTATGTGACCACTAAAGATCATGTTCGGCTAGGCAATGGGCAGACATGTGAGATCTTAGGTGTTGGAGATGTTCAATTGAAGTTTCAGAATGGCTCTTCTTTCACGCTGAAGAATGTGAGACATGTTCCCGCAATTACAAAGAGCTTGATCAGCACAGGTTTACTTGATAATGCTGGCTACGTCACCACTTTTGGACAGAACATGTGGAAGATATCCAAGGGTTCTATGACAGTAGCACATGGAGTAAAGTCTGGAGGACTTTACATGATTTATGTATCAAATGTCTCTAAAAATGTAATCAATGTAACCGAGCAGCCGAACGTTTCTTTGTGGCATAGCCGGTTAGGACATATGTCCAAGAAGGGAATGGAAATCTTGTCTCGTTCTGGTTATTTGCCTGGCTTTTCATTTAATGATTTTGAATTCTGTGAACATTGTCTGTATGGTAAGCAAACACAGCAGCCACATAAGCATAGAAGCAGTAGAAGAGATACACAGTTGGCACTTGTTCATAGTGATTTGTGTGGACCTATGCCTAACCTATCTCTAGGGGGAGCTTCTTACTTTATGACATTTATAGATGATTACTCGAGGAAAGTATGGGTTTACTTTCTCAAGGACAAGGATGAAGCGTTTAGTGTTTTCAAAACGTTTGTGACACTTGTGGAGAATCAGAGTGGCAAGAAGCTTAAATGCTTACGCACTGACAATGGTGGAGAGTATGTTTCAAAGGCCTTTCAGGACTTTTGTGAGTCAAAAGGTATAAAATGTGAACTTACTGCTCCTTACAATCCTCCTCAAAATGGTGTTGCTGAGAGGATGAATAGGACCATACAAGAGAAGGTCAGACGTATGTTGTCTAATGCACAGCTGCCAAATGGGTTTTGGGCTGAAGCTGTATCAACAGCTGTTCATCTTGTAAAAAGATCTCCTAGCAAGGTTTTGTAGAAGGATTCAGTGTCAGAGATGGTATGGTCAAGCAAAATGCCCTCATACAAGCATCTCAGAGTCTTTGGCTGTGAGGCATATACTCACGTTCCAAAGGAATTTAGGAACAAACTTGAGCCAAAGAGTAGAAAGTGCATCTTTATAGGCTATGGTAATTCTGGTGAGATGGGGTACAGACTTTGGGATCCCGAATCCAGAAAGGTTGTCCGCAGCAATGATGTTCACTTTAATGAATCCAAATATCATTCTAAACCAGAGAGGGTTGAGGAGATTAGAAGAGTTGTCTTCCAAGAAGATGGACCTACACGTGCAAGACAAAATGTCAGGGCTCAAGAGGAGCAAGGACAAGATAGAGTGGAACCACAGGTTGTGGCTGAGGCTGAGCCACCTATTGTGCGTAGATCTGGACGTGTCACGTGACCTCCTCATAGGTTTGTTCCATCTATGAACTATGTCATGTTGACTGATTGCAATAAGCCTTCATGTTACAAGGAAGCAGTGCAAATGAAGGACTCCGGGAATTGGCAATTGGCCATGCAGTCAGAGATGACAGCTCTGCATAAAAACAAGACATGGAAGCTAGTTAAATTACCACAGGGCAAAAAGGCTCTACCTTGTAAATGGGTTTACAGGTATAAGATCAACGCTCATGATAGTCAGCCAAAGTACAAAGCAAGGCTTGTTGCCAAGGTCTTTAATCAAGAACAAGGCATTGACTTTGATGAAGTCTTCTCTCCGGTGGTCAACATGAGTACATTGAGATGCTTTCTTGCATTGGTTGCCATATTAGATTTGGTGTTGCACCAAATGGATGTCAAGACAACGTTCTTGCATGGTGATTTAGATGTGGAAATTTACATGCAGCAGCCAAAAGGGTTTGTTGAGAAAGGCAAGGAAGATTGGGTATGCCAGTTGTTAAAGAGTCTTTATGGCTTAAAACAATCACCGAGGGCATGGTACCATAAATTCCACAAGTTTATGCTTTCTCAAGGCTACAAACGTAGTGAGTTCGATCACTGTCTATATACAAAGAAGGCTAAGGATGGCAGTTGGCTAATCCTTATTTTGTATGTGCATGACATGTTGATTGTTGGCAAGCACTTGGAAGAAATTTCAGCTTTGAAGTCAAAGATGGCAAAATCGTTTGACATGAAAGACATGGGTGAGGCAAGTCATATACTTGGTATGCGCATTGAGAGAGACAGATCAAAGAAGTTGATTTGGTTATCTCAAACAGAGTATATTGACAAGGTTTTGCAACGTTTTAATATGGAGAAGGGAAAGGCACTGAGTGTTCCATTGCCACCATATGTGAAACTTAGCAAACAAGATTGTCCTGTGTCTGAGGAAGAACAGGCTGAAATGGATAAGATTCCATATGCGTCTGCAGTGGGTAGTTTGATGTATGCAATGATTGCTACTCGCCCAGACATTGCATTTGCAGTGGGAGTAGTAAGTCGATACATGTCAAACCCAGGCAAGAAACATTGGGAGGCAGTGAAAGGAATATTGAGATACCTGAAAGCTACAAAGAATATGCGTATATGCTATGGGAGTCAGGAGCTAAGTGTAAAGGGTTTTACAGACTCAGATTATGCAGGTGACTTAGACAACCGAAGGTCTACGTCAGGGTATGTCTTTACATTGGCTGGTGGAGCAGTATCATGGCGTTCTAGATTACAAGATTGTGTTACTCAGTCTACTACAGAGGCTGAATATGTTGCAGCATCAGAGGCATGCAAAGAATCAATTTGGCTTAATCGACTAGTAACAGATCTGGGAATCAAAGAAGGGATGCCTGTGTTATATTGTGATAGTCAAAGTGCTATACAATTGGCTCGCAATCCAGTTTATCACTCAAAGACAAAGCATGTGGAGGTGAAGTATCATTTCATCAGGGAAATGCTCGAGGATAAGCAACTTCAGCTTGTCAAAGTTCACACCACAGAAAATCCTGTTGATCTACTTACAAAAGGACTTCCCTCAGAGAGCTTTGCGCATTTTCGCAAGCAGTTAGGTGTAGGGTAGTACATCACTTCTCTACATCTCTTGTATATTAGCTTGTATAGTAGCTTCTCTCACACTTAAAGTACCATATTGGATTTTAAGTGGGAGGTTGTTGGGGTATAAAGCCCAATGTGGTTGCCCAGGTAAGTGGGCGGGCCGCCAGGTATGTACACATATTCTTTTGTAAAAACCTAATAAGAACTCACTATGCTCTACACATTACAGTAGAGAGAGTTCACCATATCGTCGTGCTCTTCTTCTCGCACTCTCTCTCGCGTCGCACTTCCGCTCGTACTCCTTCAATTAGTGGCACACATGATGGCCTCAAGCCAAAACGAACGCGTCAAAGCTTGACTTGTGACCATACATCATGCCATTTCCATAAGTGACCTATTTTCCCTCTCAGCAACACCATAGTGTTGTGGCATATAAGACACTATACATAGGTTTTCATCCCATGACTAGCGAGAAATGCATTAAATTCATGAGACATATACTTCACCCCTCGATTTGGACGGAGGTGCCCATAATACATTTCGAGACATTTTCAGTCCAAAAATTGTTTGAAGCACATAAAAACTTTGAACTTAGCTTTATGCGGATACACCCATGCATGCCTGGAATAATCATCAACGAAAGTCACAAAGTAAAGGTAATTGCCCAAGGACGGAGTTTGCATGGACACACAAACATCACTATGCACAAGCTGCAACCTGCTTGTGGCCCTAACTGAACCATCCTTTGGAAACTTCAAACGCTGCATCTTACCCAAAATACAGTGTTCACAAACATGTTTGACAGGTGCTTCAAGAGGCGGCAAAGAAGCAACTAAACTATGTCAGATTTTTGCAAACGCAGTAAACTAGCAAAATAAAGCTGTCCAAAACGTGGATGCCAAAGTTTTGCATCTAAAATACCCTAAGAATCCACAACTGTAGTTGTAAAATTCTGTCCACACTTGTCATACAAAGTGAGCTTATATAGCCCACCGCATGAAATACCAAATGCAACAATTTCATCACCAAAACTAAGATCATGTATTGTACATCTATCGTCCACAAATTTGATTACAGGACCAAGTCTAGCAAGTGCAAATACAAACAAAATATTCTTCTTGATCCCAGGTACATAAAGTGCATCAACAAGTGCCATTTGCAGCAGTTAGCACAATCTTTCCAACTCCCTTGAACGAATAAGAGGCATTGTTGGCGTAAGTGACTGAATTCCCCAGAGGGACATCCTGAAGAGAGATAAACAAGTCACGATGAGAGGTAATGTGTCTTGTCGCACCATTGTCAAAGTACCACACATGAACATCTGTACCAACTAACAAACATGCATCATGGACACAAAGATAATAAGTGCACTTTGCACTAAAATCCCATTCTGCTTCAACATCTGTATCACAATCTCCTTTCATAGAAGATTCAACAAAGCTGCATTTGTAGTGGATCCAGTATTTGTAGTGGAACCAGCCTCTTTTGCCTGCAGCTTAGGACACTACTTGATCAAATGATCATTAGCCTTACAATAATGGCAACACGTATCTTCTTTCCCTTATCACTGAAATTCCTAGATGAATTGTTGCCAGTTGAAGCATTAGGAACATGTGATTTACCACTCGCAGAAGAACCATAAGAAGTGGCTACATTGCTGGTAAACCTTTTGTTGTGGTGTAGGCCAGGTGGCCGTGGGAAACCACCCTTAGAGAAAGTGAGAGAGTTGACTTACTCTCTCACTTTCCTCTCCACTAACCCACTGTGTTTGTTAGGAAATAAGACGTAGCTAAATAGATAATTGAGTAGATTACTTGATGGAGAGAGACAGATTTATATACACGAGATTATAGAGTAGAGAGAGAGAGAGAGAGAGAGAGAGAGAGAGAGAGAGAGTACACACGATATACGTGGTTCACCCAATGTGGGCTACGTCCACGGGAAAGCAGCCACTCAATGGCTTTAGTACTTCAAAACAAGAAGTAGTTTACAAAGGGATTATACCCTTAATGGAGCTCCCGCCTTGCTTCACTCTCACCACCTCACACTCACCTTGTTGCATCAACTTCACACTATGAAATGTGTGTAGAAATGGCCTCCTTTTATAGGCCAAAAGGGCTGCCCTCTCTTATGAGAGACAGCCATGTGTAGCCGCCCTTGTGCGAATAAGTCCAAATCGGACCCTCCAATCCGCCCATGTGTGGCCGCCCTTGAGAAGACAAGTCCGCTTTTGAATTCGGCCACCGGCCATTGACTTCCGACCACTGGCCATTGGCCATTGACTACCGGCCACCGACCAACTGACCGAATGTTTTCCGACCACTATCCGGCCGCCGTCCCGCCATAATATTCCGGCGAAAAAGAATATTCCGGCGAAAAGAAAGTCTCTGGGGCCTCCACCCCCGCGGGCTTTAAAGTTGCCCCTGATTCTTGTCCGTGAAAATTTTGGTTTCCGGTGAGTGATTTTCTTTCACGCACGATGGCTTCTCCTCATAATGGGGGCCTTACAAATGTGCGCTTTTACCACAGAAAATTACAAGGGTAAATCAGGCTCCATACTTAACAATCTCCCACTTGGAGACTGATCTCCAAACCAAACCTGTGACTGCTTTCCATTCTGGCTTCTTATCCTTGAATGCCGATTGAAGATGAGCAAAAGCTCAACTTCTTCTTGTTGACCACCTTTGTAAACATGTCTGCAGGATTTTCACTTGTATGCACCTTTCCTAGCTTTAGTTGTCCCTCTTCCAAAAGAGTGCGTATGAAGTGATATCTCACCTCAATGTGCTTTGTCCTTGAATGAAAGGCTGAGTTCTTCGCAAGATGGATAGTGCATCACTGTACAAGACACAATTGTCTTGTTTGAATCCAAGCTCTTCTAAGAATCTGTGAAGCCACATAATTTATTTGCTTGCCTCCGTCATTGCTACATACTCTGCTTTCGTGGTAGAAAGTGAAACCACTTTCTGCAGCTTTGAAGCCCAGTTTACTGCTGTGCCTCCAACCGTGAACACATAGCCAGTAGTGCTCCTTCGAGTATCTTTGTCACCTGCCATATCTGCATCAGCATACCCTTCTAAAAAAATATCAGTTCCTCCAAAATACAAAGCATTTGTTGTTGTCCCTTTTAGATACCTAACTATCCACTTCACAGCTTGCCAATGCTCTTTATCTGGGTTGTCCATGAACCTACTCACAACTCCCACAGCATGTGCAATGTCTGGCCTTGTCCAGACCATAGCATACATTAGAGAACCTACCTCTGCAGCATATGAAACTTTAGATATATACGCTATCTCCTCTTGTGTCTTTGGACACATATCCTTCGTTAGTTTAAAATGACCAGCCAAAGGTGTAGAAATTGGTTTTGCATTTTGCATTGCAAACCTTTCTAGTATCTTCTTGATGTAATCTTCTTGAGATAGCTTTATTGTCTTCTTCGTCCTGTCCCTTGATATTTTCATACCAAGTATCCTCTTTGCAGCACCTAAATCTTTCATTGAAAAATATGTGGACAGCTCCTCTTTTAGGTCTTTGATGTCCTGCATGTTAGCACTTGCAATCAACATGTCATCAACATACAACATTAGGATGATGAATTTCCCATCTCCCAAATTCTCCGTGTAGACGCAGTGATTCGAGTTGCGTCTTGTGAATCCATGATCCAACATCCATCGATAAAACTTCAAGTACCATTGTCTTGATGCTTGCTTTAAACCATACAAGCTCTTCTTTAATCTGCAAACCATTTTCTCCTTACCTTTTACTTCATACCCCTTTGGTTGAAGCATGTAGATTTCCTCCTCTAAGTCACCGTGAGGGAATGCCGTATTTACATCCATTTGCTCGAGATTTAGATCATGAGCAGCCACAAGGCTTAAGACAAGCTTAATTGAGTTCATTTTTACAACAGGAGAAAATATTTCATTGAAGTCAATACCTTTCTTTTGAGAAAAACCTTTTACCACAAGCCTAGATTTGAACCTTTTCATCCCACCTTCTTCTTCCTTTAGCTTGTACACCCATTTGTTTTGAAGTGCCCGCTAACCTTTAGGCAACTCAACCAACTCCCATATTTGGTTGCGATGTAGTGAGTCCATCTCCACTTGCATGCTCTTCGTCCATTCTTCTTTGGATTCATGTTGCATAGCTTCTTCATATGATTCCGGCTCTCCAGAATCTGAAATCAAGAGATGGTTGAAGGAAGGAACAAACCTTTCTGGAGGTCTACTTGCTCTTGTAGATCTTCGGGGAATAGGTTGAGGCTCCTCATTTGGTTGACAGTGTTGCACATTGTCACCGTTTGCAGTCCTTGAGTCTTCACCGTCCTCAAGCTCCATGTACTCATCACCTATTTCTTTTGTTTGTTTTCTTTCAAAGTAATCTTTGTACATATTTTGTTCGTTAAAAATTACATCCCTACTCCTTAAGATTTTACCATCTTCAGGATTCCATAGGAGATACCCAAAGTCTCCTTCTCCATAGCCAATGAAAAAACACTTTTTGGACTTTGCATCTAACTTTGATCTTAGGCTTCTATCTATGTGCATGAAAGCCTCACACCCAAACACTTTGAGAAATGCATAATTCACCGGTTTACCTGTCCATGCCTCTTCTGGAACTCCCCCATCCAATGCCGTTGAGGGTGACCGATTGATTAAGTACACAGACGTACTTACAGCTTCCGCCCAAAGCTCAAGCGGTAGGCCTGCATGTAGCCGCATGCTTCGTGCTCGTTGCATGATTGTCCTGTTCATCCTTTCCGAAATCCCATTTTGTTGAGGTGTCCTTGGGGTTGTTCTTTGCCTCCGAATGCCTTTGCTAGCACAAAAGCTTTCAAAAGCTTGGCTACAATATTCGCCTCCATTGTCGGATCTGAGGAATTTAACCTTGGTACCTGTTTCATTCTCCACAAAGGCTTTCCACCTTTGAAATATGGAAAATACATCGGATTTATTCTTCATGACATAAACCCATGTTTTTCTAGTCGCATCATCTATGAATGTTACATAGTACAATGAGCCACCAAGTGATGGTGTACTTGCAGGACCCCAAATATCAGAATGAAGCAACTCAAGTTTTTTATTTTTTCTTTCATTTCCTGATTTTTGAAATTTTACCCTCTTTTGTTTACCATAAACACAATCTTCACAAAACTCTAAGTGCACTTCTTTCAAACCTGGTAGAAGCTTCTTTGTTTGAAGGATTTGCATTCCTTTGGCACTCATATGCCCAAGTCGGTAGTGCCACACCGGACTGTTACCTTCTGTAGTTGCTGCACAAGCTGAAGGTTGTGTGCTAACAGTACACAAGTAAAGTATACCGACTTTTTCACCCTTGGCAACCACCAAAGATCCCTTTGAGATCTTCCACCGTTTGTTTCCGAATGCAATGTTGTGACCTTCATCGTCCCATTGTCCTGTAGAGATCAAGTTTTTGGGAAGAGAAGGAACATGCCTAACATCTTTAAGCTTCCATTCATTTCTGTTAGCAGTTTTGACAGAAACTGTACCTTTGCCGACAATCTCACAAGCTTCATCATCTCCCAAGTATACATACCCAAAATTACCTTTGGTGTAGTCTTGGAAATGTTGCTTGTGTGGTGTCGCATGGAATGAAGCCCCGGAATCTACTATCCAGGAATTAGACACATTGTCTAATGAGAGAATTAGAGCATCTTGCTCTACTTTACCTGCCACATTGGCCTCCGATGTTGGCTTGTTGTCTTGAGACTCTGTCTCCTTCTTCTTCTTGGACCAGCAATCCTTCTTGACGTGGCCCTTCTTGCCGCAGTTCCAACATTCAAGAACTGACTTTGTGCGTGACTTGCTCCGCCTTGAGCGATCATGACCCTTTTGGTTTTTGAACCTCTCCTTAAGCCTTCCTCTTGTTTTCACTGATAGTGCAGCACTTGATGATTCTTCTGTGCTTCTCCTTCGCATTTCCTCTCTTAGGAGAACACCCACAACATCATCAAACTTAAAAGTATTTGTGCCAGAGATAGAATTACTTACAAGCATCACAAGGCTGTCCCAACTATCCGGTAGAGATGATACTATAAGGAGAGCTCGCACTTCGTCATCGAAATTGATTTTCACTGATCGAAGTTGACTTATGTTTGTGTTAAAGTCATTTAGGTGTTCTGCAACTGAACCATTCTCTGCCATATTTAGATTGAACAAGCGCTTCATAAGAAATACCTTATTGGATGCCGATGGTTTCTCGTAGAAGTCGTCAAGTGACTTCATCAAGTCCTCCGTGGTCTTCATCTCCGAAACATTGAAGGCCACCGTTGACGCCAAGCTTAACCGGATTGTTCCCAGTGCCTTTCGATCAAGGACAATCCATGCTTCATCTGCCATTGTTGCAGGCTTCTTCGCAAGACCGCCTAGTGCAAATAGAGGTCCTTCTGGTAGAGATAGTTTTCAATCTGCATCTTCCAATGTTGGTAGTTTTTGCTGTTGAACTTCTCAATCTTGAGCTTCCCTTCCTCCGCCATAACTCCCACTCAATTCAAGGAATCCTTTCCTTGAGATAATTTAGCTACGAGCAAACCTTGCTCTGATACCAGTTGTTAGGAAATAAGACGTAGCTAAATAGATAATTGAGTAGATTACTTAATAGAGAGAGACAAACTTATATACACGAGATTATAGAGTAGAGAGAGAGAGAGAGAGTACACACGATATACGTGGTTCACCCAATGTGGGCTACGCCCACGGGAAAGCAGCCACTCAATGGCTTTAATACTTCAAAACAAGAAGTAGTTTACAAAGGGATTATACCCTTAATGGAGCTCCCGTCTTGCTTCACTCTCACCACCTCACACTCACCTTGTTGCATCAACTTCACACTATGAAATGTGTGTAGAAATGGCCTCCTTTTACAGGCCAAAAGGGCTGCCCTCTCTTATGAGAGACAGCCATGTGTAGCCGCCCTTGTGCGAATAAGTCCAAATCGGACCCTCCAATCCACCCATGTGTGGCCGCCCTTGAGAAGACAAGTCCGCTTTTGAATTCGACCACCGGCCACCGGCCAACCAATCGGTTGTTTTTCGACCACTTTCCGATCGTCGTCCGGACATAATATTCTGACGAAAAAGAATATTCCGACGAATAAAATAGTCTTGGGGGCCTCCGCCCCCGAGGCCTTTAAAGTTGCCCCTGATTCTTATCTGTGAAAATTTTGGTTTCCGGTGAGTGATTTTCCTTCACGCACGATGGTTTCTCCTCATCATGGGGGCCTTACAAATGTTCGCTTTTACCACATAAAATTACAAAGGAATCAGGCTCCATACTTAACAGTGTTGTGCATCTTCTCCTTCCTCCCCCATTCTCCCTTACACACTCTCCCTTGCTATTGAACCTGCGCACACACGCACCCGCACGCACGTAAACTCCACAATTGGTATCAGAGTGACGGTTCGGTGGCGGCGGTGATCTCTCAGCGGCAACAGAGCTCGGCGCTTCACGGCATCGGATCGGGCTGAGTCAGGCTGGATCCAACACGGATTGGAGAGATCGACGGTTCTCGACTACGCGGCACGTGCAAAACCCTCTTGGCTTGAGGGAAATCTTGGAGAACTCCAGAGAGATAGACCTTGAAAAAGCTGGAGCTTTTAGAAGCTTTGCAGGCAAGCAAGTCGGCATTGAGCAAGATATAGCTTGACAGGGCATTGGAGTGCCCGTAAGACAACAAATTAGCAAGGCTCGTGGAAAAATCAAAAGCTTGAACAAGGGGTGAAAGCAATCTTTGAAGGCTTCAGAGCCTGCGGATAAAGGAGCTTGAAGGAAGGGGCTTCTGGAGGTGTTAAAGACACACACACACATTGTGTGTAGGGGCAGTTGAAGAGCCTTGAAAGCTTGAAGACAAGCAAGCATCGCAATTGGGGCAGCCTGTACCGTGTGAAGCAGAGCCCTGAGCAGCACATGGGGCAGCTGAAGGCTTGTTAGCCAAGCAGGTCGAGACTCACGCTGGCAATTGCGGGAGAGGATTGCTTTGCAATCGCGCAGTGTGCAGGCAAGCAAGCCAAGGGAGAGCCAGGCGACACACTAAGCATGGCAGCGTTGCAAAGCAGCTCGCAAGCAGGAAGGGGCAGCTGTTCCGAGTGCAACATGACCTGATTGAGACTTAGTGGAGCAGGACTGGCAGCTCGTCGGCTCTAGCTTGTTAAAGCGCTCACACACACACTCACACTTGTCGGCTCCAGCTCGTCAAATCCTGCAAGTCGACAGAATGCAGAGATAATTTGATTTATTTTTTTTTAAATGAAAGCCTTTTAACACAAACACATTGTGTGTGCAAGGGTACATTCACACACCCCTCTCCCATCTTTCGACTTTCGACCCTCGCTTACATAATCTCTTCCTGAGCGGTCGACTCTCACAGGCCGGCAGCGGGTCGGTAGAATTTTAAAAGCTTGAAACAAATCGAGTTTAGAAAGAGAGCTTGAGAGCGATCGAGTGATTGAGAGACGTGTGTGTGTGTGTGTGTGTGTGTGTGAGAGAGAGAGAGAGAGAGAGAAAGAGAGGAAAGCAAAAACTATACAGTTTCTTTGACATCGACATCCCGTCTCCGCCTCCGGACCCTCCGATTTTGACGATATCCTGTCTCCACCTCCAGACTCTCCAATTTTGACACTCACACAGTGTATGTGCACCTTTTTTTAACATTGATATCGACCTCGACCTCGACCTCGACAAATTTCCTCGACACCGGCTTCGAGCATAGGTGTCTACGGCTATTCGCCTAGCCACTCCTGTTTGGCGACAGGGGACGACACCGACATCAATGATTTACTGCTCCGCATCGGCACATCAATTTTTGACACCATTTGTAGCACACCGGCTCGACATTCTTACACATTGTGGCGAATTCCTAGATATCTAACCTGACATCGATTTCACGCGGACAACTTTTTTCCGTGATCGACAATTGTGCTTGCCACACACACAGGTGAGGTACCTCTACCATAGAGGAGTGACACCCGGCATCGACACCAAGCGCACCAACTGCGCTCTACGGCATGGTTTTTCGCTATGACCTTTGGCGGCTATTCTCGCATAGCGACACCGACACGCAAGTTACAGGTTACATGTTACAGGGGGGTTTTTAGCTTGTTTACACAGCAAATTCTCGAGGTTTCCAAACAGAGTGCTTTCATAGGCGATTTGGCAGTCATTTTGACAACAAATTCTTTGCGGACAGATGCGTTGGCAGATGCATTTTTGTGTGAGCCCACCTAGTGCTATTTAGCTCTTTTGAGAGTAGATATCCCCGCACAGATCACTTTTATTGCATGCAGCAGTTCTTGATGCATGTTTGAGCGCGGTTCACTCATGTATGTTCAGTTGCGGACACTACCCACTGTACACGTGTGGAGCCATTTTTTGGATATTTTGGCAGTTTCTCCCGGTCGTTTTTGAGACTCGGACCGGAAGAGCCCTTTATGAGACTGTGGCTAGTCCATTTGTGTCTGCACTAGCCTTTCAGAGGGTCGATAGCGTGAGGTTTTCTTTGAGCTGGGGTGTGCTCGAATGTTGAGACACCTTCGGTGATATAGGTAGCTGGAGTTCCCCTTTACGGTACCCTCGCCATAGGATATGTATCTGGAGAGTTTTTTGTGCTCTTGACACTGAGTTGGTAGTCACACAACAATGGTTTTGTGCCGTAGGTACCCAGTTAGTGCACCTGGCACATTTATGTGTATTTTGAGTTGAGTTTTGACTCCTCATATAAAGGAGACTTTGCCCAAATTTTTGCAACTTCTCACCATAGTTTGGCACCTTTCAAACCCTCTTGTTAACCATGTCTTCTTCTTCAAAAAAGGAGGAGTATTTCATTTGCAAGTTCGATGGCAGCAACTTCACCATGTGGAAAGAGCGCATGAAAGATGTTTTGACAAACAAAGGCCTATCAAAACCATTGAAAGAGCGTGCAGAGGATGATGACTATACGCAAGCTCAGTGGGAGCTTTTGGATGCGAGAGACATGGCTACAATACGTCTACATCTAGCCGAGTTAGTGTTCTGCACTATCATAGGGAAGACAACAACCAAGGAACTTTGGGATAGCTTATGTTCAGTATGGGAGAGCAAAAGTGCATCCAACTAAGTTTTTCTCATGAAAAAACTTATGAAGCTCAACATGAAAGAAGGTAGCACAGTTTATGGTCACTTAAATGAGTTCAACTCCTTGTTCAGTCAGTTGACATCTTAGGGCTTTAAGGAGTTTGACAGTGAGCTAAAGGCTATATTCTTGTTATGCTCTCTACCCAGTTCATGGGACATCTTTTGCACAACCATTAGCAATTCGGCTTCGAATGGCAAGTTAGTGTTCAATGCTATCACATATGTGTTGCCCACTGAAGAAATTCGTCGTAAATCTCTCGATGGTGCTAGTCATGGAGATGGTGCTAGTCATGGAGATGCATATACGGTTGGCAGTTCAACAAAGGCAAGAGACCGTGACAGGAACAAATCCAAAAGCAAAAGTAGAGAGCAAAATCCTCGTAGTCCTAGCAGACACGGGAACTCAAGTAGAGACTGCAGTACCAAAAATGTCAAGTGTTACTATTGCCACAAGAATGGCCATTACAAAAACGATTATCGCAGTTTCCTAAGAGATCAGAAAAACATGCAAAAGGATAATATTGGCAAAGGCAAAAGTAAGGTAAAGTTTGACGAGCTCAATGTGGTTGAGTCTCCCATACCTACCACTACAATAGAGGATGCTCCTCCTCCAGTGATGATCATTATACCAACAAAGATTCTTGCAGAGGTGATAATAGATCCCTCAGATGTTCTCATTTTCACTTCAAATCTCACTCCAGATGCTTTGGTTGCACAGGATGAGGGTTATGCACAGAGTTGGATTCTTGATTCTGGTGCAAGTTTTCGTGTCACACCGCATAGAGAGTGGTTTTCCTCTTATGCATCCATGCATGGCATAGTCAAGCTTGGTGATTCCTATGAGCTTGACATTATTGGCATTGGTGATGTGAAACTTCAGATGCATAATGGCACTACTTTTGTGTTGCAGAATGTCAGACATCCAAGCTTACAAAGAGCTTGTTTTCTATAGGGCAATTGGATGATCTTGGCTACACTACAATTTTTGGTAATCGTTCTTGGCTGATCCGAAAGAACAACCTTGTCACGATGAAAGGTCATAAAAATGGATCCATTTACTGTATATTTGTTTTGAGTGTCGATGAACACTCTATCTATGTTGCCAAGCTGCTGTCTTCTGAGTTGTGGCATAGCCGGCTAGGGCATATTAGTCAAAAGGGAATGAAAACCCTGAAGGAGTACGAGCGGAAGTGCGACGCGAGAGAGAGAGTGTGTGAGAACAAGAGCAGGACGATATGGTGAACTCGCTCTACTGTAATGTGTAGAGCATAGTGAGTTCTTATTAGGTTTTTACAAAAGAATATGTGTACATACCTGGCGGCCCGCCCACTTACCTGGGCAACCACATTGGGCTTTATACCCCAACAACCTCCCACTTAAAGTCCAATGTGGTACTTTAAGTGTGAGAGAAGCTACTATACAAGCTAATATACAAGAGATGTAGAGAAGTGATGTACTACCCTACACCTATCTGCTTGCAAAAATGCGCAAAGCTCTCTGAGGGAAGTCCTTTTGTAAGTAGATCAGCAGGATTTTCTGTGGTGTGAACTTTGACAAGCTGAAGTTGCTTATCCTCGAGCATTTCCCTGATGAAATGATACTTCACATCCACATGCTTTGTCTTTGAGTGATAAACTGGATTGCGAGCCAATTGTATAGCACTTTGACTATCACAATATAACACAGGAATCTCTTCTTTGATTCCCAAATCTGTTACTAGTCGATTAAGCCAAATTGATTCTTTGCATGCCTCTGATGCTGCAACATATTCAGCCTCTGTAGTAGACTGAGTAACACAATCTTGTAATCTAGAACGCCATGATACTGCTCCACCAGCCAATGTAAAGACATACCCTGACGTAGACCTTCGGTTGTCTAAGTCACCTGCATAATCTGAGTCTGTAAAACCCTTTACACTTAGCTCTTGACTCCCATAGCATATACGCATACTCTTTGTAGCTTTTAGGTATCTCAATATTCCTTTCACTGCCTCCCAATGTTTCTTGCCTGGGTTTGACATGTATCGACTTACTACTCCCACTGCAAATGCAATGTCTGGGCGAGTAGCAATCATTGCATACATCAAACTACCCACTACAGGCGCATATGGAATCTTATCCATTTCAGCTTGTTCTTCCTTAGACACATGACAATCTTGTTTGCTAACTTTCACATATGGTGGCAATGGAACACTCAATGCCTTTCCCTTCTCCATATTGAAACGTTGCAAAACCCTGTCAATATACTCTGTTTGAGATAACCAAATCAACTTCTTTGATCTGTCTCTCTCAATGCGCATACCAAGTATATGACTTGCCTCACCCATGTCTTTCATGTCAAACGATTTTGCCATCTTTGACTTCAAAGCTGAAATTTCTTCCAAGTGCTTGCCAGCAATCAACATGTCATCCACATACAAAATAAGGATCAGCCAACTGCCATCCTTAGCCTTCTTTGTATATAGACAGTGATCGAACTCACTACGTTTGTAGCCTTGAGAAAGCATAAACTTGTGGAATTTATGGTACCATGCCCTCGGTGATTGTTTTAAGCCATAAAGACTCTTTAACAACTGGCATACCCAATCTTCCTTGCCTTTCTCAACAAACCCTTCTGGCTGCTGCATGTAAATTTCCACATCTAAATCACCATGCAAGAACGCTGTCTTGACATCCATTTGGTGCAACACCAAATCTAATATGGCAAACAATGCAAGAAAGCATCTCAATGTAGTCATCTTGACCACCGCAGAGAAGACTTCATCAAAGTCAATGCCTTGTTCTTGCTTAAAGCCCTTGGCAACAAGCCTTGCTTTGTACTGTGGCTGACTATCATGAGCGGTGATCTTATACCTGTAAACCCATTTACAAGGTAGAGCCTTTTTGCCCCGTGGTAATTTAACTAGCTTCCATGTCTGGTTTTTATGCAGAGCTGTCATCTCTGACTGCATGGCCAATTGCCAATTCCCGAAGTCCTTCATTTTCACTGCTTCCTTGTAACATGAAGGCTCATTGCAATCAGTCAACATGACATAGTTCATAGATGGAACAAACCTATAAGGAGGTCGCGTGACACGTCCAGATCTACGCACAATAGGTGGCTCAAGCTCAGCCACAACCTCTGGTTCCAATCTATCCTATCCTTGCTCCTCTTGAGCCCTGACATTTTGTCTTGCACGTGCAGGTCCATCTTCTTGGAAGACAACTCTTCTAATCTCCTCAACCCTCTCTGGTTTAGTATGATATTTGGATTCATTAAAGTGAACATCATTGCTGCGGACAACCTTTTTGGATTCGGGATCCCAAAGTCTGTACCCCATCTCACCAGAATTACCATAGCCTAGAAAGATTCACTTTCTACTCTTTGGCTCAAGTTTGTTCCTAAATTCCTTTGGAACGTGAGTATATGCCTCACACCCAAAGACTCTGAGATGCTTGTATGAGGGCACCTTGCCTGACCATACCATCTCTGGCACTGAATCCTTCTACAAAACCTTGCTAGGAGATCTATTTACAAGATGAACAGCTGTTGATACAGCTTCAGCCCAAAACGCATTTGGCAGCTGTGCATTAGACAACATACTTCTGACCTCTCTTGTATGGTCCTATTCATCCTCTCAGCAACACCATTTTGAGGAGGATTGTAAGGAGCAATAAGTTCACGTTTTATACCTTTTGACTCACAAAAGTCCTGAAAGGCCTTTGAAACGTACTCTCCACCATTGTCAGTGCGTAAGCATTTAAGCTTCTTGCCACTCTGATTCTCCACAAGTGTCACAAACGATTTGAAAACACTAAACGCTTCATCCTTGTGCTTGAGAAAGTAAACCCATACTTTCCTCGAGTAATCATCTATAAATGTCATAAAGTAAGAAGCTCCCCCTAGAGATAGGTTAGGCATAGGTCCACACAAATCACTATCAACAAGTGCCAACTGTGTATCTCTTCTACTGCTTCTATGCTTATGTGGCTGCTGTGTTTGCTTACCATACAAACAATGTTCACAGAATTCAAAATCATTAAATGAAAAGCTAGGCAAATAACCAGAACGAGACAAGATTTCCATTCCCTTCTTGGACATATGTCCTAACTGGCTATGCCATAAAGAAACGTTCGGCTGTTCGGTTACATTTATTACATTTTTAGAGACATTTGATACATAAATCATGTAAAGTCCTCCATACTTTACTCCATGTGCTACTGTCATAGAACCCTTGGATATCTTCCACATGTTCTGTCCAAAAGTGGTGACGTAGCCAGCATCATCAAGTAAACCTGTGCTGATCAAGCTCTTTGTAATTGCGCGAACATGTCTCACATTCTTCAGCGTGAAAGAAGAGCCATTCTGAAACTTCAATTGAACATCTCCAACACCTAAGATCTCACATGTCTGCCCATTGCCTAGCCGAACATGATCTTTAGTGGTCACATAAGAGGTAAACCACTCCTTGTTTGGAGACACATGAAGTGATGCCCCTGAGTCTATAATCCAGTCACTCAATGCATTTCCATCAGATGTTGTAAGAAGAGTTGAGTCCATTGTATTCTTCGAGAAGTAGATGTCTCCTGACACTAGACTGTCATCCTTTGCAACAACGTTTGTCACATTTATTTCTTGAATCTTCACTGAGGACTTGTTCTTCTCACTATGGTCTTCAGCTTTCTCTTTGCCTTTTTCTGCTTTCCATTCTCTGCAGTCTCTTTTCATGTGACCCTTCTTGCCACAATGGTAGCATTCTATGTCACTCTTGCCTTTAGCACTGCGGGACTTGCTACGAGACTGATTCATCTTTCCACCTTTGTACTTTTCATTGGTCCTTCCCCTGACAACTAAGGCTGTTCCTTTGCCTTTGTCCATTGTCTTTCTATTGGTTTCTTCAGTAAGCAGACTTCCTTCTACACCTGCTATGTTCAAACCATCTGGAGGTGCAGAATTACTCAAAGCTCTGTGAAAAGTGTCCCAACTTTTCGGCAATGTGATCAACAGGAACATAGCTCTAACAGGTTCATCAAACTTGACACCTTGAGCTGACAACTGACCGTAGATTGTGTTGAATTCATTCAGATGATTGGACATAGGTGTCCCTTCTTTCATCTTCAAGTCAACAAGCTTCTTAAGCCAGTATACCTGTGAAGCTGCACTCTGCTTCTCATAAAGATCACTCAGCTTTAACCATGCTTGATAAGCCGACATCTCGTTTGCTACATTGAAGTTAACGCTTTCTGCCAAAGTCAGCATAATGGTAGAAAGTGCCAATTCATCCATTTCGCTCCATTCATCTTCGTCCATATCTTCTGGTTTTATCTGCTTATTTTGTACCAACACGTGCCAAATCTGCTTCTTCCACAATGGGAAATTGGTTCCATCCAGCTTCTTGATATTGTAAAGAGGAGTGTCCTGTGATCCAGCCATAGCTACGCTTCACAGTAGTTTACTTTCCTGGGAAAAATTCGGCAGAGTTTCCCCTGTAAACTGACCTCTGAACCAATATCAACCTGTCAAATGAAGCAAGAAAGCTTCAGATTCTGCATAAATTTCGGCAGAGTCTCCTTTGTAAAATGGCTCTGGTGTACTCAAAAACAGACAAAAAAACAGCTCAAAAAACACTGTCTCTCTGACACTGTAAGCTGTGGGTAAACCTGTCCTGCACCTGTACTGTCTCTGACTGTCCTGTCACTGTCCTATAAGCATAGACTGCGACAATGCCTCAACGGCAGTAAAGCAAAGATGCAATCCCAACTGTCTAACTCACAGTCAATACATCCTAGCTGCCTATCTAAGGGTGCTCGAGGGATCGCTCCAAGACCTGTATCACCGAAAGGATCTCAACATTCGAGAATCCCCCAGCTCAATAAAACCTCACTCGACCCTCAACAAAGGCTGCAATAAATCTGACAGTACATAGACAACCCACAAAGTCATACATCCACAAATTTCCCACTATATGTTGTAACCGCTGCGGCGGTTGTTTGCTGCGTGACTCACAGCCAGCAAACCCTCAACAGACATACATCATCTCTGACAATACATCCCATGTGGAAGTACAGTCTGTGTGTAGATGCGCCCGTGTCGTATGTGACACGCCTCCAAGAACTGTGAGCCGTCCTTCGATGTGTAGACAACCACAAATCAACACTCTGGGAGTGTCGATATCCTCAGCACCTGCAGTCGTAGGCCGAAAACCCCAAATTTGCAGAGTCGGATCTGCACCCGCCGAGACCACGTAGTCGAAAATGGCCTGCGCAAGCCCTTGTCAAAGCCAAACGGTGACCGAGATGACCTCATAATGAAATTCTGAGCACACCAAGCCCATCGGGCTTGCCCACGAGATTTGGAGCCGTGTCTTCGCCTGTCGAATTTCACTCCAATCTGAGCTGGTGACTCTAGCCTCCTGCAGTGCTGCCCCGAGCCTCGATCTGAGCTCTGATACCAGTTGAAGGAGTACGAGCGGAAGTGCGACGCGAGAGAGAATGTGAGAAGAAGAGCACGACGATATGGTGAACTCGCTCTACTGTAATGTGTAGAGCATAGTGAGTTCTTATTAGGTTTTTACAAAATAATATGTGTACATACCTGGCGGCCCGCCCACTTACCTAGGCGACCACATTGGGCTTTATACCCCAACAAACCCTTCAACATTTTGGCTACTTATCTATGTTAGATTACACGAACTTTCCATTGTGTGAGCATTTTCTATACGGCAAACATACTAGTTTGACATCTTTGCCATTGAACAAGAAACTAGGCAAACCCCTAGATTTAGTGCACAGTGATTTGTGTGGTCCAATGTTACATAAAACTCTAGGGGGGCCAAACTACTTTCTCACGTTCATAGATGACTCTACCAGAAAGGTGTGGGTGTATCTCCTTAAGCGTAAGGAAGAGGTATTTTCTACGTTTCAAAAATTCCTCGCCATGGTTGAGAACCGATCAGGAAAAAAGATCAAAGATTTTTGCACAGACAATGGTGGAGAATACGTCTCCACATAGTTCAAGGATTTTTGCAATCAAAGAATCATTTATCAGCAGTTTACTGCTCCATACACACCTGCAAAAAATGAAATAGCTAAAAGAATGAATCGCACGATTCAAGAGCAAGTTATCTCTATGATGTCTATGGCAAAGCTTACTCCAGAGTTTTGGGGGGAAGCTGTTCTGACAGCAGTGCACATCATCAACGGGTCACCTAGTTCTGCTTTGAATTTCAAAATTCCATAGGAATTATAGACTTGGAGGACGCCAAGCTATGAGCATTGACGTGTATTTGGATGTGAGACATATGCACATGTGCACAAAGAACTTCATCGCAAGTTAGATCCTAGGTCACACAACTGCATTTTTATCGGCTATGGTCAAATGGAGAGATGGGCTATCGTCTCTAGCAATCAAAATCCTGCAAAGTCATTCATAGCTCACACGTGATTTTCAATGAATAAAAAATGCACAAGCAGCCCATGAAAGAAGTTAAGTACATACGTGTTCGTTTTGAGGATGTATCCTCTAAACAAACTCAGTACAGTAGTGTTGCAATTAATCCTCAAGTGCAAGATACTACTATTGCTTCGGAGAGAGCAAAGTCCAGCAGTCAGGCACTGAGACGCTCTGTAAGAGTATCACATGCACCCGAATGGTTTGAGCCGGGTATACACCACATTTTGGTCACTGACAGTGGAGAGCCAACCTGCTACAAAGAAGCTATACAAATGGACGATATCGTTAAGTGGGAGCAGGCTATGCAATTAGAATACAATTCGATTGTGGCTAATGAGACATGGAATTTGGTTGAATTACCAAAAAGAAAAAATTCTTTCCCTTGCAAGTGGGTATACAAGAAGAAGTATACAACAGAAGATCCCGAGCCTAGGTACAAGGCTCGTCTAGTTGCCAAGGGATTCAAGCAGCAAAAAGGTGTGCATTTCGATGAGATTTTCTCTCAAGTAATCAAGATAACTACACCGCATTGTGCTTGGCTTGGTTGTTATCTAGGACATGGAACTTGTCCAAATGGATGTGAACACATCATTTCTTCATGGGGATCTAGATGAATATGTCTAAATGAAACAACCAGAGGGTTTCGTATGTGAAACCCAAAAACCAACGAGGGCAAAATTGGTTTGTAGACTTAAAAAGGAACTCTATAGCCTCAAGCAAGGTTCAAGACAGTGGTATTAAAAATTGACAAATTCATGCAGTCTCAGGGCTACATAAGAAGTCAATAGGATCATTGCTTATACACAAAGAGGTTGAATGATGGTTCTTTAATCATCTTGATCTTGTATGTAGATAATATGCTTATCGAAAGCAAACAAATTTATGAGATCAATCAGTTGAAAAAGATGATAAGCACTTAGTTTTCCATGAAAGATTTGGAAAATGCCAATCACTTTCTTGGTATGCAAATCAAGAGAGACAAGCAACATGGAATTCTTAAATTATCTCAAGAAAATTACATCCACAAAGTCTTGCAACGTTTTAGTATGCAGGGGGGGAAGTCACTGAGTACCCCAATGCAAGCATATTCCAAACTTAGCAAGGAAGATTCTCCCAAGACAATTGTTGGGAAAGAGGAAATGGCAAATGTTCTATATTCTTCAGTGATTGGTAGTTTGATGTACGCTATGGTAGCCACAAGACCAGACATTGCACATACAGTGGGAGTGCTTAGTAGGTACATGGAAAACCTTGGCAAGAAGCATTGGGAAGGAGTGAAGAAAATCCTCACATACTTGAAGGGTACAGCTAGCAAGTGTTTACGCTTCAAAAACAATGATGCATCTATTGTAGGTTACACGGATGCGAATTATGCGGGTTGAGTGGATCGTTGAAGATCCACATGTGGCTATGTGTTCATGTTTACAGAAGCAGCTATCTCTTGGAGATCGTGTCTCTAAGACTGCACATCTTCATCTACCACTAAGGTAGAATATGTTGCTGCATCTGACACAAGCAAGGAAGCCATATGGTTAGCTCATCTAGTGGGAGATTTGGGCATTCACAAGGTTCTAGTACTACATCGTGATAGTCATAGTGCCATTGCTTTGGCAAAGAATCTGGTGTTTCACTCAAAGTCAAAATACATAGAGGTCAGATACCATGTCATACGAGATGCATTGGTTGGCAAGCGCATTGAGCTTGTCAAGGTTCACACTGACAACAACCCCGCAGATGCTCTCACAAAGAGCCTAGCCTCGGAGCAATTTACACCTTGCATAGAACTTATGGGTGTAGGATGAAGCCTAGATGATGCTTCATCAACTTTGTATAGACTAACTATACTGATGCCACTATTGACCACCATGACCTTCAAGTGGGAGGTTGTTGGGGTGTAGGCTAAGTGGCCGTGTGAAACCACCCTTAGAGAAAGTGAGAGAGTTGACTTACTCTCTCACTTTCTACTCCACTAACCGACAACGCTATGCAACTTCTCCTTCCTCCCCAATTCCCCCTTACACACCCTCCCTTGCTAGTGCACCTACGCACACACGCATCCGCAGACAGGCACACTCCACACCTTTTCTTTGAGCGGTAATAAAAACCTGCTCAATTGCACGCTATCTAGTCCTGTTTTTTTGGGAAAGTGACTCTTGCAACAACAATGTGAATAATGCATCAACTTGACAACCTTTGGATTTCCTTGGGTCATAAGTCTCTAAGTGTCAGCAAAAGTCTGGTAAGAATCTAGCAAAGCATCAAGAACAATTTGCACAAGGGAACTATCAGAAATGACTTCCTGCAAAATAAGTTGCTCATTGATATCCTTGACACTGACAAGAAAAGTGTCTATATCATCTTCCTCATGCATAATCTTTGACTCTAGCTCTTTATGCAACAATGCAATTTTTGTCTCATTGTGTCTTGCATAGAGACCAGCCAGGTATCCCAAGCCTGTTTTGCAGATTTTGCTAAACAAATTTGGGGAGTAATAGTGCACTTCATACACAATGCAATCATGCATGAGCCTGTGCATCTTTTACATCCCAAAAAGCTTGTTTAGCCGTATAGGCAAAACAACTCTAGTAGCAACAACCCTGACACCAAAACCTGCAACATCCTCAACATCGCCTACATCCTTGAAACTAGGACGTACATTAATGCCTTGCACAATATTCCAGACACCCTTTGACAGAAGGACATGTTCCATCATATAAGCCCACATAGGGTAATTGTCCCCATCCAATCTATCCTCAGGATCAAACATCTTGAACACATCTAAGTTGTTGTCAGCCATGGTAAATGCTACACCTGATGTGAAAATTGAAAACTTCTTGAAAAGAGGAGAAACGAAGCGGGAACAACATGTGTTATATAGCACAAACCGTAGAAGATTATAAGGGACCTGTTATGCAAAAAACGGCACTGACATAATTTTTGCACAAAATGAAAAAATAGTATGCATAGTACTACTTGTAGTAAAAACGGAGGCCAAAATGAGTCTAAATAAAAAGTTTGAGCAGACCATGCTCTACGAGCTCTCTCAGGAATATATGTCGACTTACAAACGCTCGCCAAAGCTCACAAAAATTGGAGAAAGTGAGCAGGCGTATCATAAAAACTAATGTCTAACCAACCCAAATGATTTTCTCATATTAAACTAATCATTTAATGTGGGAGAATAAATGGGAACAAGGGTTAGAATATAGGTATGTGCTTTAGATGCATCTCAGCACGGGACCAAAAGTAATGGGTCCAAACGAGAGATGGTCTATCAAAGAGCAATGCTAATGGAGCTTAAAGACCCTAGGGTTAGCTTCATTAAAGACTTCCAAAGGTTTGTGTTAAAAAGTCCTTTGACCTTAGGTAAGCTAGGGCTGAGCTTGAGGTGGGAACCCGGCCCAAGCTTGAGGTGCTTGTCATGCTTGATGACTAAGGTGCTTGAGGTGATTGTCTTGCTTAATAACTAAGGTGCTTGAGGCGCTTGAGGTGCTTGTTGTGCTTGATGACTAAGATGCTTGAGATGCTTGTCGTGCTTGCCGACTAGGGAGCCTGAGGTGCTTGTGGGAACACTACCCAGGCTTGAGGTGCTTTGTCATGCTTTCTGACTAAGGTGCTTGGGGGTATGGTGTCCAAAAAGTAAGATCCCATCCCTACAAGAGAGGGGGCGAGCCCTAAAGCTAGGGGGATGAGAGAGAACACACACACCCTCACACAAGGCAAGCTTGGTACAAAGAAAGCAAAAGGGACACTTGTCAAGCTCCTCCTCATGTTGCCTCATGATATGCCTTAAGCCTATTGGTTGCCTCCCAAGGGGTCCAATGACAAATTAGTTAATTTAATTAATTATTTTTTCATTTATCAAGTCTTCTCTCTCAAAGGGGAAAGGGGGACACTTGTCCCAAGACTAGCATGCCTTCTTGATATGCCTCTTGCTTGTGATTGGCTAGGCCTAGAGGGGTCCAATGAGCCTGAAGCATGAGCTACAAGGGGGGGTTGACCAAAGCAAGATAGGGGGTTGCTTGAGGGGTATACTCTCCCACACACACTCACACACAGCCTCATTGTGTGAAGTGCAAAGTGCAAGAGCTCCATGTCCTTCTCCAAGCAAGTAGAGAAATTGAGATCCTACACCAACACTCTTGGCTATGGAATGCAAATCCAACCAAGAGCCATGCTTCAATGCTTAAGCTTGCCATCTTCTCCATATTCATTACTATGCTATTATGTATGCTAGCAAGAAGAGTGATGATAAGTGAGGAGCTAATTCTTTCTCCTATGAAATGCTTCTTTTTCCTCTTCCCTACCCTCATTCCCTGCTAGCTCTCTCCACCTTCGAAGGTATTTGAGGTCTTGGGACTGAGGCTTGGGATAGTTAATGCTTTCCACAAAGTTTATGTTATGCTCGCAATGCATGAGGCTTTCCATCTTCATTGCATCACCTAGGTCTCAAGGAACACAAAAGATTGTATTGTACCAAGTCTCTCTTGATGGGAGAAACTATAATACAAATGACTATTGGAGGGGGGACCGGCTCCACATAAATCCGGTCCTCAACTATTGTCATGTTCTCCAAACTTTCTCTGTTGCAAAAGTATTGTTCATGTCAAGTTAACTAAATGCTATGTTTGTGTTACTACCATCAATTAAATTCACCCTCTATGCTCACAAAGTAATTTCACAAAAGTACTTTCTCTAATTTTCGCTACTCTCAAAGTTAATAGGCGATTTCCATTACAAGGCGTGTGCTAGAGCTGCTAACAACTAAGCTTTGGAGGACACAACCTTCTCTGATACCAATTGTTAGAATTAGGTTTGCAAGGCAACACACACATCTTGGAGAAGATGAAGGAAGCTCAAGGCACACAACAGAGAGTGTATTACTTAGTGTGCAATGGAAAGATGAGATAGCCCTAGAGTGATGGGCGTCTATACAATGAACCGGGGAAAAAACCTCCTAGTGAGGGAAGAAATGCCTAGGCGGTCCTAAGTGTGTTCACACACATCACTACCACATGTATATTGTAACATCCCCATTGTATAATCACAAATTCATTCCCTAGTTGGTTGATATAATAGAATCTCTCTCTCTCTCTCTCTCTCTCTCTCTCTCTCTCTCTCTCTCTCTCTCTCTCTCTCTCTCTCTCTCTCTCTCTCTCTCTCTCTCTCTCTCTCTCTCTCTCTCTACTTGTTGATCATAAGGAGAGGATAGTGATGTGAAGAGGAGGTGACGACTAGTAGTTTTTTGGGTCTAATAGCTCTAATGTCTAAATGCCTGGTGAAAAATTGGCTCTAGGGTGCTCATGATTGAGCAAACACCGTGGATCAATCTCTCTTAGAGCGCTTCCCAAACGACAAAAGTCTCCTCCTTGTAGTGATTTGAAACGATAATAAGAACGTCATACAACACCAGTGTTTCATATGCGTTTTGAAATGCAAGCTTTCCAAACAATCTTGGGAGATGTTGTGTTGGTATTTTTTGGAGGTACATGTGGAAAACATTTTAAAACACTATAGCCATCCATGACTAGCGACAAATTTTGGCCTCTTGTTAGCAATGTTTTGAAACACTAGAGCAGTGGATTGTCATTTTGTAAGAAGGTTTTGGAAAGCTATCAGAAGAGAATGCTTGAAGCTGCATTTTTTAAGGAGTGCTTGGCAATTGGTGACCGGTGTTGTTGGCTTGTCCTCAATATCAAAATAGCTCTATGCTTTTTAACACAAAAGGTGAACCACGTAAAGCTCGCGGCTATGGAAAGTGACCTCGCTAGTACTCATTTTGTTGCCTTCGGAGTCTCAAAGTCCTCAAGTGAGAAGAGGCTCAATTTGTTTTGGGATTGTAAAGCCAAAGGTAATTGCAATAATGCAAAAAGACGGCGGCAAATGCAAGCTTGATGAGCAGATAGTGTACGCTTTGATGTACGTGTCAAAGCTAGGAACTTGAAGGATCCTGTGCTGCGAAGAAAAAGGAGCCGTCGTCGATGCTGTGCTCAACCGCCTTGCTGCCACCGATGCGGCCACAATGCTGGATCTCTCTCTCTCTCTCTCTCTCTCTCTCTCTCTCTCTCTCTCTCTCTCAAGCATACACACACACACACACCTATGAGCACAGGAGATACAGATGGAGCAAGAACACTTCTTAGCTTACACCTCAGAGAATGAGGATTTTTAGGTCAAATGGACCTTTTATAAGAGTTTGGCCCATTCACACATGGGCGCCCACAGTGGTCGGTCGTTGCAAAACTACTGTAAAAATAAGATAGGTGGTGTGTCTCTTAATGGAAATCACCTACACACCTATTCGACCAACAAGTCTAGTCATGACTCAATCAAATAAATAATATGCATCCATCGAAGGTGATAGTGTTTCCGTGAGGGTTAACATCCCCCCTTCCTCATGTAGATTCCTTCCTCGGAAGCTATTGAGATGAAGCCCGATCATCGAGGTGGAAGAGCATCCGAGATTGAATGTCCTTTGCCTTCTTCAATCATTGCAAAATCAACCAAAATTGGCACAGTAACTGCATTCTCATATACAATTGAAAAGCATATGCAGTTGTAGGCAGACAAATTGATTGGTAACAGAATATAATTAAACAATTTGTCAGCAATAAGTATTAAACTATAATATAATCAAACGCATAAACAATTATAAAGGTAAAAAACTAAACAAGTTTGGGGTTGCTAATATAATGGCCGAAAGGCACTAGTGGTCAACTATTAATACCATGGGCACGCTTTTCAATTTTCTTTGGTCACTTAAACTGTTTAATCGCGCGAGAGCCAAGTATTTCATGTCCAAGGGCTGACTAGAGGCTGTACCTAGAGGACCTTGTAGTTAAGCTACAATAAAAGGAATTTCTCATAAAATCATCGCCTGACTTATTTCCTTTTCTTTGACCCCCCAAAGTCTTTTCACATTGATTCAATTTTGATGTGTGTGCTTATTTTGATGCCTTGGGTTTTTTGCTTTTCAAGGAAAAGCGCCCACACTGGGAACCTTTAGGGCTCTAGTACCATATGCGATACATGTGAGTGAAGTACCAAGTCAAGCTGGATTTCTCTTCCAACTTAAGATTTTACATTATGGCACTTTTGATTTTTTATTTATTTTTGTTCGTTTTAGCATTTTAATTTTGTAACTTTGGGGGGTCATATAACACTATTATCCTCCCTAGGCTCATCACACTAGTAAACTCCCTTTATAATACTTAAGCTAAAGGTCAATAGGGACTAAGTCACTAGAAAGCCCTAGTACATTGCACACGCTGCTGCCTAAATTGGATTAAAGAACCTAAAGTAACCATTGATTATTACGAAGGCATTCCCCATGGTATTAAGAGAAGATCTCTAACTCCTAACTTGGTTGAACTAGCGTAGTCAAACTGCTTGATTCTGAAACCTAGATAAGGGATTATGACAAAAAATTATATAGAATCTACTGTTTAATCTAAGAAAATGTGCGGAATATTATGCTACCAATCACATTTAAAGCAGACAAACATGGATGCAAAAACAAAGACAAGGGGAAATGCTAATGGTCAAGAAACACATGTTTGTGTTGATGATCGTGCTTGATTTGAAGAGTGAACGACAGAAAGATTCCATGAAGGTCCAAATCCTAACAACAACAACACGTTCCTATATTCACTAGGAAACCCAAAGAATACCTCTAGGAGGCACAACAGTGGAAAGATGCACCAACCCTTATTGAACACAATCAAACAACATAAGGAACCCTAACCTAATTATTTGCACTCCCCCTAGAGAGTCAAGGGAATAGGATATTGTAGAGGTTGGGAGGTAACCCTAAGGCTAAACCCCTATCCTCGTCATCATCAAGAAAAACGAAGTCATCATCCGTGAGACCATATGTGCCATCCATGTAATCATGTAACTCTTCCTCATCATTAGAGGCACACATGTTCTCTAAGAACATCATTAGACGTCTATAGTCATCTTGGTCAAGAGGGTAAGTTTGTGCAATCGAAGAGACGTCCTCTACTAAGTATGGATCAATCATGGTCAAGAGATGTATCAGCCATTCTAACTCCTCAAAATTCCTCTCACATGCTAGCGTATCTATCAAATCCCATTCACAAGTAAGCACCGGGTAGACTATGTGAAACACTTGTGCAAAGTAAAGAGGGTACCTCTCACCCAAGGTAGGAGTGGATAACTCTATCATACTAGCCATATCTGTACACACAAATAGATGATGGTTAGAGTGAAAATATTATAAGGGTCGTGTCAAAAGGTCGTGTCATTGTGCATAATGTGTTTCTATGATTTTGGGTCATGTACTAGAACTCGTAGGTTTCTAGATTTTTTTTTGGTGGCTCTTGCTCTTTTACTTCTTTTATTTTTGTTTTTTGTGAGTATAAGGCTTTATAATACATTCCCCAAGATTGGGAGATTGAGAGGTCAGAGAAGAAGGTTGAGAGGGGAGTGAGTGAATGATGAATGTCAGCAAACACTCCCCCCTTCCTTGAGTAGATCGTACCTTTTGGAATGATGTTGTCACCTTTTGAAACCAATTGTTCCAAGTTTTCTTGGGTGAAGACTTTGACCAATAGTTTTCGACCGCCCCCTGCATTTCATCTAGTTGCAAGGGCGGTAAGGTACTCTCCCACGAATTTATTTGCAACGTTGTTGTAGGTGGTGAACTTACAACGGGAGGTGAAAACTCTTTCTTGTTTGTATGGATATATACAATGGTAGGTGGAGGTTGTGTCAAAGCTTCTATTTCCGTATAGGAACTACATGAAGAGCAAGAAGCTTCATTCATTTTTTCTATGGTTGAGATGAGCGAAACAAGCCTTTCTCGCTTGGGAACCCATACTAGCTCCGGATCCGGTGTATAGTGTTTTGTGTTTTTTCCTTTCCCACAATCTTCCATCGGCCTTGTCGTCTCACAGGATTTGACTCACATGGGTCAGGTGACAGGTAAGAACACAATTTACGTTTTGGCACCCAAATTTGATCATTTCCTTGATAGTAGCCTTGGGCTTTCAATAGTCATTTAGGACTCCAATGCCACATTTTCTTACATTTCTGGGAGCAAGTGGGGCGTTTCTTAAAAGACTCTTGTTTTTTAGCATCATCCATGGTTGCTAAAGAAGCTTTAGGGACTCGTTTGTATGTTTTCTTCGCTATATTAGGGTGTGTCTTCTGTGTCTTAAGCTTTATTTCAACTACAAAAGTTGAAGATTTAAAGAGTTGGGCTATAGGGACATATGGTTCAACCTCCTGGACATGCATTGTTTTGGGTTTTATTTCCTCGGAAGTAATATGTCAGGGACTATGCTTGAGTGACAAGGCTAAGAGTTGGTTGCTGCATTGTGACACTCCCAGTCTGGGTATCAATAGTGCATTTGGTGGCTATCATCCACGTGCATCCCAAGTTTATATGACCGTCTATAGTTCCAACAGGCATGACCAAAAACTCTTGAGCTACAACCCCGTTATCATAATTGACAAAAGTATGCCAGAGACCAAAAATCATAGTTTTTTTCTTGTTGACACCCTTGACTTGGATAGTACTCTTAGACAGGGATGGCTTTCCCAACTGACACCACACTCCGTATAACTATAGATTATATTTAGCACCCGTGTCTAATAAGGCGTTATATAGCACTTTACATAGGTGCTATTTAGTTCAACATGGTATCTTAGAGATGTGTCAGAGTCCAACCAATCATCCTCTGTTTCAACGTGGAATGCATGTGTAACTCCAAGGTTGGTCTCTCATTGGCGTCTTATGTATTGTTGTTGCTCGTTAGCCTCAGCTTGAGCTTGTTTCTTCTTCAACTCTATCTGTGCCTAAGCTGCCTTTTTCTTATGGATGGCTTGTAGCTCCTCTTGGCTTAAAGGATCATAGTATCTTTTAAATTTGCTCCCATTGACGAATCCAATGGTTTCAACTCCATCAAGAGTCTCCACACGAATGGTTCCTTGTGGGGTGATTTCACATACTGTATATGGTCCTTTTCCTGCATATTTCAACTTTTTCTTCTCGTTTTGCACTCCATACATAAGGACTTTATCACCAACATTGATATCTTATGTTCTTTAGATGACGGTCTAACCATTTCTTCCTTCTATCTTTCTCCACAAGTGCATTTTGCACAGCCAATTGTCTTTCTTCATCTAATCTCTCAAGTATATATAACCGCTCAACTAAAGGGTTACCATCCCAAGCTTCTTATGAAGCTACATGCAGACTAGGAATTACAAACTCCAATGGCATAACTGCTTCTTGGCCATATACCATTTTGAATGGTGTACAATTAATAGCAACTTTGTAAGAAGTTCGGTAATCCCATAGAGCTGATGTCAGCTTCAAATATCCCAATCTGTGCAATGATTTTCCACTGTTTTGGTCAAGATAGAAATTAAGGTCTTGCTAGTGCTCTCAGCTTGGCCATTTGCTTGTGGGTAATATGGTGTAGACTTCTGGTGAGCTATCATGAAGTTTGTTGTGAGTTCCTTTATCAGTCCCTTTTTCAAATGAGTACCATTGTCACTCACAATTTCAAAGGGACAACCAAATCTTGTAATAATGTTCTCAAAGAGAAACTTAGCAGTTGATTTTGCATCAGCCTTACGTTTCGCCCTGGCTTCCACCCACTTTGTCACATAGTCAGTGGTGGCAGTGATAATATATAAAGATTAAGTGCTACGAGTTGTTGGACTAATTGGGCCTACAAAGTCTAAACCCCATTTTTCAAATGGTTGAGTCACTTTAACATGATGACAGGGCATCTTATCCTTTCGTTGTGTGATCTTGTAACGTTGCCATTCATCACATCCTTTTGCAAAAAGTGATGCATCCTTGAATAAGGTAGGCCACCAATAGACTAATTGCAACACCTTTCTAGTAGTTAGTTCTCTTGATAAATTTCCTCCGACTATACCCATGTGGGCTTCTTGCACTATGTATAAATACTCCTCCTCATGGGCACAACGTCTAACAATATTGTCCTTTCCTAGCTTGTAGAGAGTTTCTGCAATGAGAGAATAAGGTTCACGTTCTTTTAAAAGTTTTTGAGCTATATCCTTACGAAGCTCCTTGGGTGGAAAACCATTAACTAGAAAGTTCACAATCTTCTCACTCCATTCAAGCATGGTCTCGACTAGGAACAGGGAAGTATCGAGCAATTCATCATCAATTCCAGTAGGGCTTCACCATTGGGTATGCAAGAGACAAATGATCCGCCATGACATGTCTATTACTAGGTCTCACCACAACGGTGAAATCAAACTCGAGAAGAATTAACAACCATCATGTAATTCTTCTCATGAAACAAGGTTTATTTACTAAATACAAAAAGGCTTAATGATCAACATAGAAAACAAACTTGTTGGCAAGAAGGTAGTAGCAAAATTTCTTCACTGCATAAATCATAGCTAAACCTTCTGTCTCTGTAGTGGTGTAGTTTCTTTCAGCATCATTTAACTGGCAGCTTGCAAAGCTAATGGGGTAGTCCAGTTTATGTTCTCCTGGTTGAGCTAGAACACACCCAATAGCAAAGTTTGATGCATCAATATGTACATGGAAAATTACATTCCAAAAGGGCACTCGTAGAATGGGAGCTATTGTCAAGGTCTTTTTCAATGACTCATAAGCATGGTCACACTCCGCAGTCTAGTGGAACTCAATAAGAAGCTTGTACAAAGGATGAGCTATCTCAACAAAGTTTAAAATAAACCACCGGTAATAACCAACATGGACCATGAACCTTTGAACTTCTTTATAGTTTGTAGGTGCTGGCAATTCAGCAATGGCTTTAATTTTGCTCTCGTCTGTGGAAATACAACTTTTGGATACTATATGCCCTAAAATGACTCCATGTTTAACCCAAAATTGGCATTTAAAACGGTTTAAGGAGATGCGATACAATCTGCACTTCTCAAACACTTTTTTGTAAACATGATAGATGTTCTTTCCAAGAAGAATAAACACAAAGGTCATCTAAGAAAGCTTCACAAAACTCCCTCAAATATTCTCTAAAAGCAGTGTTTATTAATCTTTGGAAGGTAGCAAGAGCATTGGTTAAGCCAAAAGCCATGACACGAAATATGAACACTCTGAATTCAGTTATAAAAGCCGTTTTAGCTTGGTCCCTAGTGCGATTGTGGTTTGATTGTATCTAGAGTACCCATCTAAAAAGCTATAAGCTTCCTTTCCTGCAACTCTTTCAAGCACATGTTTTGAATATGGAAAGGGGTAATGGTCCCTCCTAGTGGCGGCATTGACCTGCTTAAGACCCACGCACACTCTAAGTTTTCCATTCTTTCTTGACACAATCACTATTGGAGACACACATTATGAGTGCTCAATAGGGTATATGACTCAGCATTTGACAAGCTTTTCAATCTCTTCTTGAACAATCTTTGCATACTTAGGATTCATTGGGTAGGGTTGTTGCTAGACTGGTTTTGCTAGGTTACTCATGGGGATTGTGTATTGCACCACGGAAGGTGGAACACCTTTCATATCATGATATGTCCAAGCAAATATATCTTTGAATTCCTTGAGAAGTTCTTTAAGTACATACTCCTCAGTCTCTGTCAGATCTTGGGCAATGAAAATAGGTTTGGACTCTTCTCCTAGGTCTGCTAACTCTATCTCCTTAACTATCACTGGACCGTCATAGACTCCATTGCTTCCATCAATAGGTTTTCTTTGAGCCTTGGTATACACAACCTTACGCTCCTCCGTGGTATAGGATTTGAAATGACCAGGTGCAGGGTGTAAGTCTGTGGGGTCTTGTTGTTCTCTGGACTGTGATTTCACTTCCGCTTCCTTTTGTTGTTGAGCTAACTCTCGATTTTGTCATCTCCTTACGGTGCGGCTCAAAATTTGGCTTCTTTGTAGCCTCTAGTTGTGCGATGTCAATGGGTTGTGGACTACATCACGTAACGCTTTGAAGGTATTCACCGTAGTTATCTACCAACTTCCAATGAGCATCACATGCCCCTATATAATTAAGCCATTTTGCAGTAGATTTCCTTTCATTTATTCTAGCACGCACATTTTCTCAATAACACCACCTCTTATATCTCTTACTCTTCTTGTCTAATTTTGATTATGATTGATCTCTAGTGAAGAGTCACTAGATGAATCGCTACTTGTGTCTTCTGCTCTCTTGGATAGATTGTTATCTAGGGTACCACTAGGCCCTGAATAGTTTGTCCCCACATTTGCATTAAGATTTAACTCAGATTCTTCGTCCTTAGAGTCAATTTCAATTGATGATTCTGACTCCGAATTGTGTGGGCTAAAGTCTTGTGAGACGCTACTGGTTCCAATGCGAGTGAAGCGTTCATCTTGTAGGTTATCAAAAGCTATATGCATTTCTTCTAGCATATTTAAGGGTACGAGTTGTGGCATTTCATCCCCCTTAGGTGTTACCCAGGTCGTCCCCCTATTTCCCCAAGTTTCTCTGGTTGCTGCTAGGTGGACCCAATCCACATTGTCAGACTCAGTCATCCCAGGTAGAACATCCATATTAGGAGAATCTTTCCCAACATATTGCAATGGGGCGAGTGAACTATGGTGTCAGATCTATGATCAATTATAAATATGTTGCCTAGAGGATGTGCTCAACCAGTTACAAGATCCACTTGAATGAGAGAATCTGGGAACTACAAGTAGACATGGTTCTTAGACCAGTTATGCACCATTTTTGCTTTTTCTCATGAAAGGTTGTCCTAAGATCATCTCAGATGACAAAGTGTGCTTAGAGAAATCTATAACAATGAAGGTATTTCTTATTTTGTGTCCAAAGACCTTGATCTTGAGATCTTCTAGCATCCCAATAGGTTTCACAATAGAACCATTGGCCATCTTTACTACTATGGTTGTGGTCCCAAGGTGAAGTCTTCCCATAGTTTCCCAGCAATTTTTAGTCACAATGCTAACCCCAACGCCACCATCAAGGATTCCTTTCATAGTTAATCCCTTGGTAGTGATTGGTATGGTCGCATTTGATTCATTGCCCTCAAAGTATTGTCCCACCTTGTTAACATGTATTTCTACAACAGGGTTCTCATCTAGTTGAGTTGTGGATCTAAGTGTTCCTCCTCTATTGGCATCTGCCTAGCTCCATCCATCTGTGCAAATTGTGGTAGCCCGACTTTCAATTCTCCATTGAGGAAAGCTGGAAGAGCTAAGAATAGCTCGGGGTCTCCATATAGTTTGGACATGATGGTGGTTCTAACTTTTGAAGCCATGAAATCCATCAATTGGCAATATTTAACGGCATCTTTTAAGCTTTAGTCCTTTGACATGGGAAAGATGGGATCTCCATTTATTCGATAGGGTTACGTAGTCCCTCTGTAAACATTCTTTCCAATAAGAAGTGAGTACGTCCACTTTCCCATGACTTTAAGTCATTTTCTTCTTGGATGACAGTAGGTATGGGTAGGGGTCTATAGACTTTGTGAGTTTGTTGTTGCATAGGGAACATTGTGTCTGTAATCTGGATCTGCCTAGGTATTGGCTCTAGATCCCTTTGAGTATTTTCTACCAAACTCTTTAATTGCTTGACTCGCTCGATCTCCTCTGTAGGGTTTGGGTAATTTCCTATCTTCTTCTTGGGTCCTGGCCATTGTAGCTCATGACGATCTTGGTCTCCATGGTTTCACCTGAATTAGAATCCTCTTCAGTGTCGTTCATATATATGTGGTCGCCAGTCCCTATGATGGTCTTTGAACTAGGGTCTGACTTCGGTGCTTTTTGTGATCTCTTCCTTCGTGTTTTCTTCTTCTTCTAAGATTGGGTAATCAATGCTGTGTCTCTTTCTTCAAGAATATAATTTCGTTTTTGGAGCATCAATCGTGTGAGTACATTTACTGGTACCATAGGTGTACTTTGTGATGGCTCCTCGATAACCTCAATCAAGTTTATGGCTTGATCTTCGGTGTGTATGGAATTTGGACATTGGGCAATCAAATGATCTATGCCACATCGATCATACATGAGTATGAGCATTGTAAACGTACTCGCTTGATTGGTTTGCATTAGTTTAGCATTCTTTTATAGCCTAATAGGACACTCGGCTACACGATGTGGACCTCCACACTCATAGCATTGAAGAGGTGGTCTCTTGGCAGTATATTTGATATTTTGGTCTCTTGTTGCAAGAGCATCTACTTGATAGACATGTTTGACTTGTCCACAATAGTCCTCCATGTAGTATTGTAGACTTTCTTTAAGTGCATCAATCCCATAGGCAATATTATGGTATATATCTTCCTCACACCTTCCAAACAAGCAATAGATGGCTCACAACCCACTTGATTCACAAAAGTGATTCTCGTGTGTGGCGGTTGCAGTCCTAGCACTAGAGGTGGCAAGGGTGTTGTTTAAACAACATTTTGGACCCTAGGGACCATGTGTTGTGACGTTTGTTTAAGAGGTGGAGCCGGCATCAATGCAGGCACTCGAAGTGTGTCCTTCCATGCCAAGGTTGGTCTATTGGCCATCGCGTGTTTAAGTACTATGCAATCCTTAGCTTGATGACCATACCTGCCATAGGCATTGCAATTTCCATTAAATGTTACTCTAAAAGTAGGGCGTTCATTGGTACTATGCGGACCATAGCAAATTGAACACCATTGTTGCTCCCTTCTTGGATACATATGATTGTTTTGTGGAGCATGATTATCTCTAAGACTCTCTTGAATGGCCTTGGTGACATCTGCTAAAGTCATCTCAGATATCTTTGGCTCCTTAGCAATAGGCTTTAGGGTCATTGGCCGACGCCCCGATGCTTGCGAGCTAGTAGATTTAGGCTCAACAGACACTCTTTCTCCTTGAATCATTAAATTATCCTCCAATTGGATCGCATTGGTGGTGACTACTTCCCAAGTGGTGATACCTCTAGATGACTAGACCATTGTAGATATCCTCATGTCGTAATCCCCTAATGAATCTATCAAGCAATTGGTTATTATTGAAGTGCTCATTTGGATTGCAACGATAATTCAAATGCTTCAAGAGACTAATAAAGTCTCTCACCGACTCTCCTTCCTCTCGTTGGGCTTTCTGGAGTTAAGAGGCTACACCCCAAAGCACTCCCTCTCGTATGTATTCTTTCAAGAACGGTCTCCTAAGAGTAGGGTAAATCGTTTTTTCTTCCACCCTTAGGGTTTTATACCAATCCCCACCCTTCCCACTTAAGGTCAGACTTAAAGCATTACTCTCATGTAGGTCATTGTGTTCTCCTAGGGAATCGCATATTTGCTTAAACGCTTCGATATGCTTTCTCACATCCCCATCTCCACTAAATTTTTGTGTGAGCTTGGGTATTTGTACCGCCTTACTTCTAGGCTCTCTATCAGACATGTTACGCATATTCTCAGCAATAGATCATTCAATAACTTTAGTAAATTTGCCAAGTCACCTAAGTGAGCAGGCATCGTGGGTGAAGGTTCTCCAGAAGACTACAGGTGGAGTAGGTATTGGCATTGGGCTTGGCACATAGGGAGACCTTGGGTTCCATGTTTGGTACGGTGTTGTGCCATGTGGTAGCCCAAAGTTCATATGTGTGGCCCTAGGCATAGCACTTGGCCTAACCGGCCATATGGGGATTTATCCCAACACCTCCCACGTAAAGGCCAATGTGACCGTGAGAGAGAAAAGAAAACCGTACAAAACCTATACAAGGCCATCACAAGTATGACCTCAGCCAACGCCCACAGGCTCACTGAATCTGTGTGCATCCAACTCTAATCGTAGAGAAAGTATACAGCAATCGACACCATACTCCTCACCAAAGAGGCACACATCCTTCTTGTATCTCACCATACATTGAAAAGTGCCCCTATGCTCAAGGCCAACGTAAGTCACTGCATGACTAACTGCTCCCACTGTAAATGCACCTACCACAAATGCAATCTTGTGTCTCAAGACGAGTATCTGGTACATGAGAGTCCCGAATGATGATGCAATCCTAGCAATATCTGCCAATTTGACCATCTTAGTCAAATCTGGCTCAGATTTTCACTCATGGAAATCACCCTGACACCCAAACTACGATCCCTAGAATCCATCCTCGTGTCCATCGCATGTCACATGCACACCAAGAGCACCTGTCTGTCCTGAACCCTGTGTGGTAAGAGCAATGCCTAGCTCTAACTCACACACGTCAGCCTCTGTCCTAAGCATATCCATGAATGAGTGAATCACGGTTGAATCCTCAACACTCAAACCATCCATATCCTTCATCATATCCACAAATGACATGCCCTGCTACACAACTATCTGCACAACTGGCTCATCATGCTCACAAACTGGAGCATCATGCAACCTATCCGCAAAGAGACATGCCTCGTCTCTCTGCATGGCTGCGTACTCACAAAGACTGTGTCGTCTCGTACGTGACGTACTCGCATCACATGAATCGTGCCAATACTAGCACCTCTCACTATGACTAGATGTCCACGATGCAATCTAAAACTGTGCTCATCCAGCACTACCTGGCATCTGTTGTCTCGTAACTGACTCACAAAGATCAAGCTCTACGTCAAACTTGGCACATGGCGTATGTTAACCACCGGTATCCACTTCTAGTAGTCATGGTCCGCGGGCTTGTCGATCCAATAGGAAAAGGGTAAGAGTGATTGTCGATGAGAGTTGCACTCTTACTGGAACATTCAAGGGTTAGTTGGCTAAGCATGGGTGCCCAAGTGTGAATGGGTGAGCTCATATAAAAGTCACCTAAACCTAAAAATCACTCATTCTCTCATTTGTGCAATTGAAGAGTGCTCTTGCTCCATCTCCATCTTCTTCTTCATCCCATTGTGTGTGTGTATGTGTGTGTGTGTGTGTGTGTGTGTGTGTGTGTGTGTGTGTGTGTGTGTGTGTGTGTGAGAGAGAGAGAGAGAGAGTGTGTGATCGAGCATTGCGACGGCACGGCGGCAAGGCGGTTGAGCGCGGCACGGCGGTAGCTCCCTCTTCTTTGCGGCGAGGAATCCTCCACAAAGGCGAGCGTAGGGAGGTGAGTGACACACCCTTGATCTCTTAAGCTTGCTAGGTTAATTTGGTTGTGTGATTGCAGCCATTTGTGGCTCACACACAGTGTACGGCAAGTCCCTTGCTTTGACACGTGCGACATATGCGCACATTTTTGGCACCGTTGCCGAGGAGATGCCCTGCACACTAAGCTCGAATAGCACTCTATGTTGCTTTGTGGTGCAATATGAGATGTAGGAAAGGTAGAGAAAGAAGGTGTGTGGCGGTTGAGAAGGATTTGCGAACTTTTTTGCTACAGTGTATTGTTGTCTGTTAAAAAGGTGCTATATTTTTTTTCTGCAATGTACTGTTTTCTGTTGATAAGGTGTTAGATTTAAGGTATTAGATCTATAATGTTAGATCTGTAAGGTACAGTAAGTAGATCTGTTAGTTAATTAGTTGTTGTAGTACTGTGTTAAAGAGTGTGTAACAGTAGCTCTGTTAGTTGCAAGTAGGTAAGTTAGGTGTGTGCGAGCGCGGCACGGCCGCGACGACCTTATCCAGCAATATATATTTATATTTATTTATTTATTTATTTAAAAGGAAGGATCGAGATCGAGAACATTCCAGAAGCCCAAGCCCAGGCTCAGGCCTCAATCACCCTTTGGACTTACTTATTTTAGCCTCACGCCTGAATAAAAATTGACCCTTTTGAGGACCATCGGAGCTTCGGATAACCGAACGCTGTGCTGTAAAGCACACCACGACCTCCTAAGCAATATGCTTGTTTCGAGCTATCACACACTCTAATCCAAAAACCGATCATAAAAAGACATTAAAAATATCAAAAAACGAGTGAAAATGGGTGCAAAACGCCTAAAAAATCAAGCGGTTAACCTTCAAGGGTATTCGTCGACGCTTGTAGGGTGCCAAAGGCACATGCATCTACGCTCTGGTCATGTGCTAGAGGCCAAGCAACTAGTGAGCACTTAGACTTACGCGGGTTCTCAATACCCACCTACCTTAGGTTCCAGGCCCTCGGCGGGAACCCAAGGTAGTACAACCCAAGACGTGGGGCATACCATCTAGCAATAACATGTCATATCCGGCACCGGCTATGCCTAGCACCTATGGACTTTGGACCACCACGTGGTACATCACCATACGAGGTATGGGACCCGAGGACCGCGCTTATGCCAAGGCCAAGGCCAAGGCCAACTCCCATCCCACATGTAGTTCGAGGAGCACCTGCACCTGTATCCACTATACCTGCTTATTTAGGAGATTTGGCAGAATTTTCTCAAAGCATCGATCGATCTATTGCTAAGAATACGTGTAACATGCCTGATAGAAAGCTTAGAAGTAAGGCAGTACAAATAGCCAAGCTCACACAAAAATTTAGTGGAGACGGGGATGTGAGAAAGCATATCAAAGTGTTTGAACAAATATGTGATTCTCTAGGAGAACACAATGACCTGCATAAGAGTAATGCTTTAAGCCTAACCTCAAGTGGGAAGGCTGGGGATTGGTATAGAACCCTAAGGGTGGAAGAAAAAACGATTTACCCTACTCTTAGGAGACTGTTCTTGAAAGAATACAAATGAGAGGGAGTGCTTTGGGGTGCAGCCTCTTAACTCCATAAAGCCCAATGAGAGGAAGGAGAGTCGGTGAGAGACTTTATTAGTCGCTTGAAGCATTTGAATTCTTGTTGTAATCCAAATGGGTGCTTCAATAATAATCAATTGCTTGATAGATTCATTAGGGGATTACGACGGATATCTACAATGGCCTAGTCATTAGAGATATCACCACTTGGGAAGCAGTCTCACCACCAATGCGATCCAATTGGAGGATAATTTAATGATTCAAGGAGAAAGAGTGTCTATTGAGCCTAAATCTACTAGCTCGCAAGGATCCGGGCGTCAGCCAATGACCCTAAAGCCTATTGCTAAGGAGCCAAAGATCTCAGATGACTTTAGCAGATCTCACCAAGGCCATTCAAGAGATTCTTAGAGACAATGGTGCTCCACAAAACAATCATATGTATCCAAGAAGTGAGCAACAATGGTGTTCAGTTTGCTATGGTCCGCATAGTACCAATGAATGCACTACTTTTAGAGTAAAATTTAACGAGAATTGCAATGCCTGTGGGAGGTATGGTCATCAAGCTAAGGATTGCATAGTATTTAAGCACATGATGGCCAATAGACCAACCTTAGCATGGACGGACACACCTCAAGTGCTTGCATTGATGCTGGCCCCACCTCTTGAACAAACGTCACAACGCATGGTCCCTAGGTCCAAAATGTTGTTCAAACAACACCCTTGCCACCTCCAGTGCTAGGACTGCAACCACCACATCCAAGAATCACTTCTGTGAATCAAGTGGGTTGTGAGTCATCTATTGCTTGTTTGGAAGGCTGTGAGGAAGATATAGAGCCAAATATTGCCTATGGGATTGATGTGATTGAAGAAAGACCACAATACTATATGGAGGACTATTGAGGACAAGTCAAACATGTCTATCAAGTAGCTACTCTTGCAGCAAGAGGCCAAAATATCAATTACACTGCCAAGAGACCACCTCTTCGATGCTATGAGTGTGGAGGTCCATCGTGTAGCCGAGTGTTCTATTAGTCTACAAAAGATAGCTACACTAATGCAAACCAATCAAGCAAGCACGTCTACAATGCCAATACTCATGTGTAATCGATGTGGCATAGATCATTTGATTGCCCAATGTCCGAATAATCCAAATGCGCCAAAGATCACACCATTAAACTTGATTAAGGTTATCGACAAGGAGCCATCACAAAGTACACCCCGGTATCGGTAGACGTACTCACACGATCAATGCTCCAAAAACAAAATTATATTCTTGAAGAAGGAGACACTGCATCAATTGCCCAATCGCAGAAGAAGAAGAAAACACGAAGGAAGATTTCGCAAAAAGCAGCGAAGTCAGACCCCACTTCAAAGACCAACATAGGGACTGGTGACGACCTTGTATATATGAACGATACTGAAGAGGATTCTGATTCAGCTAAAACCATGGAGATCAAACTGACCACCACTAAGAAAGAAACCAACAAGGAAGATCGTCATGAGCCACAATGGCCAGGATGATCCAAGAAGAAGATAGGAACTTATCCAAGCCCTACAAAGGAGATCGAGTGAGTCGAGCAATTAAGGATTTTGGTAGAAGATACCCAAAGGGATCTAGAACCATCACCTAGGCAGATCCAGATTATAGACACATTGTTCCCTACGTAACAACAACCTCACAAAGTTTATAGACCCCTAGCCATACCTAGTGTCATCCAAGAAGAAAGTGACTTAAAGTCATGGGAAAGTGGGCGTACTCACTTCTTGTTGGAAAGAATGTTTACAGAGGGACTACTTGACCTTATCAAAGAAAGGGAGATCCCATCTTCCCCACGTCAAGGGACTGAAGCCAAAAAGGTGTCGTTAAATATTTCCAAATTGATGGATTTCATGGCTTTAGCTGAGGTATGCTTAGCTCTTCAAGCTTTCCTTAATGGAGAACTGAAGGTCAGGCTACCACAATTTTCACAGATGGATGGAGCTAGGGAGATGCCAATAGAGGAGGAACACTTAGATCCACAAACCAACCTAGATGAAAACCCAGTTGTAGAAATACATGTTAACAAGTTGGGACAATACTTTGCGGGCGATGAATCCAATGCAACCATACCAATCACTACCAAGGGATTAACTGTGAAGGGAATCCTTGATGGTGGTGTTGGGGTTAACATTGTGACTAAAAATTTCTGGGAAACTATGGGAAGACCTCACCTTGGGACCACAACCATAGTAGTAAAGATGGCCATTGGGTTTATTGTTAAACCTATTGGGATGCTAGAAGATCTCAAGATCAAGGTCTTTGGACATAAAATAAGATATACCTATATTGTTATGGGTTTCTCCAAGCACCCTATGGCATCTGAGATGATTTTAGGACGTCCTTTCATGAGGGAAGCAAAAATGGTGCATGACTGGTCTAAAAACCATATCTACTTGCAGTTCCAGGACTCTATTATTCAAGTAGATCTTGTAACTGGTCGAGCACATCCTCTAGGAAACAAGTTTATAATTGATCATAGATATGACACCGCAGTTCAATACAAAAGAAAAGTTCCCACAATTACAATTATGAAGATGAAAACAAAGACAAGCAGCTTATCAACATGATTAAGTGTAATGGAAATGCCTATGAACTTTGAGAATAGCGGAATTAAGAGAATTAGAGTGAGAATTTTTGTGAGACTACTTTGAGAACAAAGAGGGTGAACTTAATTACCGGTAGCAACATAACCATTATACCTAATTAACTTGGCATGAACATACTTTTGCAAGAGAGAGAATTAGAGAACATGACAACAGTTGAGGACCCGATTTATGTGGAGCCGGTCCCCCCTCCATTAGGCTTTCGTATTATAGATTCTCCCATCAAGAGAGACTTGGTACAATACAATCTGTGTTTTCCTTGTGGCCTAGATGATGCAATGAAGATGGGAAACTTCATGCATCACAAGCATAACATAATCCTTTGTAAAAAGCATTAACCATCCCCGGCCTCAGTCCCAAGGCGTCAAACACCTTCAAAGGTGGAGAGAGCTAGTGGGGAATGAGGGTAGGGAAGAGGAAGAAGAAACATCCATATGAGAAATAAATATCTCCTCAATTATCATCACTCTTCTTGCTTATCATAGCATAAAATAGCATAGTAACAAAGATGGAGAAGATAGCAAGCTTAAACATTGAAGCATGGCTCTTGGTTGGATTTGCATTCCATAGTAGCCAAGAGTGTTGGTGTAGGCTCTCAACTTCTCAACAAGCTTGGAGAAGGAGATAGAGCTCTTGCACTTTGCACTTCACACAATGAGAGAGAGAGTGTGTGTGTGTGTGTGTGTGTGTGTGTGTGTGTGTGTGTGTGGGAGAATATATCCCCCAAGCTAACCCCTAGCTTCCTTGGTCGACCCCCCCCCTCGTAGCTCATGCTAGAGGATGATTGGACTCCTACAAGACTATCCAATCACATGCAAGGTGTATATCAAGCAACCATGCTAGCTTTGGGACAAGTGTCCCCCTTTACCCTTTGAGAGAGAGGACTTGATAAATGCATAATCAAATAAATAAATCGGCTTAATTACCATTGGACCCCTTGAGAGGCCAACAAATAGGCTTTATGCACACCATGAGGGCAACATGAAGAGGAACTTGACAAGCGTCCTAGTTACTTCTTTAGACAATGCTTGACTTGTGTGAGGGTGTGTGTGTTCTCTCTCTAGCTCCTTCAATGAGGGTTCACCCCCCCTTGAGTAAGGATCATGTTGACTTTTGAGAACACCTTGAACCCTTCAAGCTTGGGAAAGGAGTCTCACCTCAAGCTCAAGTCTATCAAGCTTGGAGAAGGTTCCCACATCAAACTGAGCCCTAGCACCTCAAGCACGACAAGCACCTTAGTCATCAAGCACGGCAAGCACCTCAAGCTTGGACCGAGTTCCCACCTCAAACACATCCCTAGCTTGCCTAAGGTTAAAGTAATTCTTAACACTAACCTTTGGAGGTCTTTAATGAAGCCCCAATGAAGCTAACCCTAAGGTCTTTAAGCTTCATTAGGTAGCATTGCTCTTTGACAGACCATCTCTCATTTGGACCCCTTTAACCTTGGCCCCATGTTGAGACAGATCCATAATCACATGTCTATATTCTAACCCTTGTTCCTATTTACTCTCCCACATTAAATGATCAACTCTATATGAGAAACTCATTTGGGTTGGTTAGATATTAGATTTTATGACATTAAGCATACTTTAGATGCTCAAGTCAAGACAAAACTAAACAACTCCTCTAAAAAGGTATTTTCGTTTATAAAGCATGATAGGAAAAATGATGTACTATGCTTCTCTCTTGGTTATCATCCTTGGAGGATTACTTTCAAGGAGAAAAGTTCACCAAAGGAGACAAAATCAAGTGTGCAATAAACCAAATGACGGAACGTGCTTCTCTTTGGTGGAATGTAACTAATTAATGACACAAAATTGAACAAAATTTCAAAGAATGGTAATGAATACTTTCTTCCTTCTCAATACAAAGAGAAAGCTAGACATGCATAGGATAATCTTCATTTTAAAACATGGGAAATTGTCAGACAGTACACAAACAAAGTTTGGCAAATTCTACTTGCTCTTCAAAATATCACTCTACTTTCAAATGTAAATATATTGCCAGTTTAGAGTATTTGCATGTTATCCATGTACATTGGAAAAAGCTACTGCAATGTTACCATATACATGTGGTAGTGATGTGTGTAAACACACTTAGGACCGTCGGGGCATTTTTACCCTTAGTAGGAGATTTTTTCCCTCGTGCATTGTATATACTCCCATCACTCTAGGGCTAACTTATCTTTTCATTTCACACTAAGTAATATTACTCTCTACTGTGTGCCTTGAGCTTCTTCATCTTCTCCAGGATGTGTGTGTTTCCTTGCAATCCTATCTCCAACAATTGGTATCAGAGCAAGTTGTGTCCTCTCGGGCATAGTTGCCAGCATCGCCAGCACCCATCTGCTCACTTTCCCAGATTTGGTTGAGCTTTGGTGAGCATTAGCAGGTCAACAAATACTTTGGGTAAGCTTGTAGAGCTTGATCTATTGAGTATTTTGATTCAAGATCATTTCAGATTCCATTTCCACTACAGCCAGTACTACGCAGACATTTTTGTCCTTTTGTGCAGAATTTTTATCAGTGCTATTTTTTGCATGATAGGTCCTTACAATCTTCTTTGGGTTGTTCTATATAGCACGTGTTATTCCCGCTTTGTTTCTCCTCTTTCTGACAGTTTTCACATCAGATGTGCAGGCACTTGCCATGGCTAACAACAACACAGATGTGTTCAAGATGTTTGCTGCTAAGGATAAATTTGATGGAGACAATTACTCAATGTGGTTTTACATGATGAAACATATTCTTGTGTCAAAGGGCGTTTGGGATGTTGTGCAAGGCATTGATGTACGTCCTGATTCTATGGATGTAGGCATTGTTGAGGATGTTGCAAGTTTTGGTGAAAGGGTTGTTGCTGCTAGAGCTGTTTTGCCTACAACTGAGCAGGCTCATTGGGATGTTAGAGATGCACAGGCTCATGCATTAATTGCGTTATCTGTGAAGCGCACTATTACTCCTCATATTCGCTCGGCTAAATCAGCTAAATAGGCTTGGGATATTATGGCTCGTCTTTATGCAAGTCGCAATGAGGCTAAAATTGCATTGTTGCATAAAGAGATGGAATCAAAGATTATGCATGAGGAAGATGACATGGAAAATTTCCTTGCTAGTATCAAGGATATAATGAGCAACACATTTCTATAGGCAAAGTCATTTCAGGAAGTTCCCTTGTGCAAATTGTTCTTGATGCATTGCCAGATTCTTATCAAGATTTTGCTAATATTTGGAGACTTATGACCCAAGGGAATCCTGATGTTGTTAAGTTTGATGCATTATGCACATTGCTATTGCAAACAGAAGTCACTTTCAGAAGAAAAAAAATAGGGCTAACATCGTGCAATTGAACATGTTTTTATTGTTGCTCAAAGAAAAGGATGTAATAGCAATGTAGCCACTTCGCATGGTTCTTGAACGAGTAAAAAATCACCTATTCCTAATGATTCTACTGGCACCACCTCGTCTAGGAATTTTGGCTAAAAGGTCAAAAAGAGGATGCATTGCCATTATTGCAAAGCTAATGATCACTTGATCAAGCAGTGTCCTAATTGAAGGCAAAAGAGGCCAAGAAGAAAGAGGCAGGTTCTACTACAAGTGCAACTATTGTAGAATATTTTGTGAAAGGAGATTGTGATGCTGAGGTACAAAGCACATTACATCACATCATGAGTTGTTTACCTCTCTTGAGGCTGCCCCTCATGGGAATACAGTCACTTGTGCCAACAATGCCTCTTATCCGATCCAGGGATTTGGAAAGATTGTGCTTATTGTTGCATATGGTAATTCTTTCACACTTGTTGATGCACTTTATGTACTCGAGATCAAGAAGAATCTTTTGCTTGTATCTACACTTGCTAGACTTGGTCTTGTTGTGAAATTTGTGGGTGACAAATGTAGAATTCATGATCTCAATTTTTGTGATGAAATTATTGCATATGGCATTTTGTGTTGTGGTCCATATAAGCTCACTTTGTATGACAAGTGTGGGAAGAATTTTGCACATGTGGATTCAAAGGTTGTTTCAGATGCAAAACTTTGGCATGCATGTTTTGGGCATCTGAACTTTACCAGTTTGCTACGTTTGCAGAAATATGATATGGTTGCTTCTTTGATGCTTCTTGAAGCACTTGTGAAGCATGTTTAAGAAGGCTGTATTTTGGGTAAGATGCAGTGTTTGAAGTTTCCAAAGGATGGTTGAGTTAGGGCCACATGCAGATTGCAACTTGTGCATAGTGATGTTTGTGGGGCCTATGCAAACTTTGTCCTTGGGCAATTAGCTTTACTTTGTGACTTTCATTGATGATTACTCTAGGCATGCATGGGTGTATCCGCTTAAAGCTAAGTCTGAAGTATTTATGTGCTTCAAATAAATTTTGGCTATGGCTGAAAATGTCTCTAAATGTACTATGGGCACCCTCTATTCAAATTGGGGGTTGGGGGGTATATGTCTCATGAGTTTAATGCATTTCTGGCTAGTCACGGGATAAAACACCGATGTACAGTGCCATATACACCTCAAAAAAATGGTGTTGTTGAAAGAAAAAATAGGTCTCTTATGGAGATGGCACGACGTATGGTCAAGACTCAAGCTTTACCACATTCGTTTTGACTTGAGGCCATCATGTGTGCTACTTATGTACTCAACAGGTGTCCTAGAGAGTTACATGAAACATTCTACGAGCTCCCATGCTTGTTGCTGCTGCCTGCACCCTCCCCTGCGCAACACCTGCACACCCACTCTCTCTCGCCATTACTCTATCCCCCCTCGTGCTGCCCTGCCCTGCACAACCTGTTGTCTTCCACCCAACACGTAGTCAACCCAGAGCCGCCCGCCCCAGCCCCTTGCACCTCAGCTTGCCACCTACCCCTGCCTCGCGTTCCCGCTTGCATTCACCCCCCCCCCCCCCCCCCCCCCCATCTCATTTCTTCGCACGCAGGAGTCTGTCTTTGCAGCATTCTGGGAGTTTCATGTCACTTTTGTCTTCCTCGACTCAGCAGCAGCAGACACAAAATAGCGGCTTCTGCTCCACCACAAAGGGACTCCACTGTAGCCCCCTCGCCCAACATCGCGGAGCCGACCCTTTAACTTGCTCTTTTGCCAAAAGAGCAAGCAAACTTGATGGCCGAAGTGGAGTGCTTGCAAGCCACTTTGGTTATCGGTAAGATCATTGGCACTCGGCCCAGTTAGGGCGAGGTTCAGGATTTACTACATGCCTGTCTTCTCTCCGATGTGGGCAAGATCACCGATGTCCAGATCCTCAGGAGAGGGTACTACAAGGTAGAGTTCAAGTCTACAGATATGACGACCAAGGTAATTTTGATGAGCCCAATCGGCATCCGAGCAGCTCGAGCTTGCTTCCAACGTTGGCATCATGGTTTTGACCCTACTACAAATGTGCTTGAGGAGCAGGCAGACTTGCCGATTTTGGTATGTTTCCCAGGCCTGAGGTGAGAGTACCTCCCCCTCCTCCCCAGGATTGGTTTCATGTTTGGGAGAGTTCTGGAGTCTCTGTGCACTGCAGCTTCAATTGTGGCCAAGGCCGCAGGTTTACCTACTGTGCGGGTTCTTGTTCCCGACACACACTCCCTATCCAAGGTGGTACTGCTGCCTTGGGTAAATGAGGCATGGATCAGACAAAGTGTGGAGTATTTGGGTCTCCCAAACCAGTGTTTCATTTGCAGGCAGATGGGCCATTTGGCAAAGACCTGTCCTCACAGGAGACCTCGACCCACAGCGCATGCGCAACCTCCCAAGGCTGAGCATGCCAAGCGGCCAGATACACAGGATGCACAGGCTGGTACCTCGACAGAGACCAGTGATCAAACAGCTGACGGTTGGCAACAGGTGCTTGGCCGCCATCGACAGGGGCGGGCTCGCCCCACTGCTCCCCTTGGTGGCCGACCTTCTACAACTCAGTAGCACTGGGTTCCGACTGGGAACTGTTTTGACCCCTTCAGTAGGACTAGCCTGAGGAGGATCCGTCCACTTCAATTCCTCCACCTTTGCCTCCTCCTCCCTCAGACACTGTCGCTTTGCCTCCCCCGCCTCCTCTCTCACTCTCCCCCCCCCCCCCCCCCCCCACCACCTCCACCTTCGCCTCTCGCCCCTCCTCTCTCCCCGATGGGGCCCACAACTGCATCTCACAACCCCTCCTCCACTCCTCCTGAGACACAACGAGCCGTGTGGCTCAAGAGGGACAGCCCCACGTGAGGGTACCTTTCTTGGTGGAGACTTCTCCCTTTGCAGCAGTCCCTAAAGGTTTGACTAGTTTCGACATTCGCAGATGCTGGGACTTCTTTAACTACAGCTTCACAAGGTTTGTGGGTGACTCTTCTCCTAACCTGGAGGAGGCTAGCTTTTGAGTACACATCCTCTTTCTTGCAGCTAGAGGCATTGAGGCCCTGGATAGAGTGGTGGGTTTCTCCTTTCCGCTGTGTGGTAGGGATCTCACAGAGTGGACCCAGCATACAGTCTTTGACTAGCTCCAGATTCAGGCTACTGAGTTCTCACACCACACAGGGGACTTAGCGGTTACAGATCTGGTGCAGACACTTTGGCCTCTTGCCAAGTTCAGTGTGACGCCTCCGGATGCAACGCATTGCAAGCACACTGTGGCGCATTTGTTTGTTGACACTTAGTGCCCTCCTTGTTATGTATTTGTGCATGAGGATTCTTGGATAAGTATGTAGCCCTTCAGGCGGCACGCTCACCTTCGGCCTGGGCAAGACAGTCACTTCTTTTGCGCTTGTTTAGAGGTCATTCAGATGTGGATTACTCCCCATCCAAACCGGCCTAAAAAATAGCGAGGTTGGCTGCGACAACATCTGTTTTCTCTCATTAACTCCATGAAGATCATCTCATGGAATGTACAGGGATTAGAAGGGCCCCAATTTCAGCGTCAGAGGGGTCGGCTGTGTGAGGAGATGCAGAGATTCCTTGTGAGTGGTGAGATTGACATTCTTATGCTACAAGAGCATCACCTTTGTGAGAGCCGCATTCAACGATGTGGTCAGATTTTGCGTGGTTGCTATGAGACGTTTTGGTCAGCTACATTTGGACCTGGAGGCATCCAGGGTGGGGTATGTATGACTATTGTGGACTCTTTGCAGCAGGCCATTGTGGACAGAGGGATTATTGTGTCAGGCAAGGCTTAGTGGATTACTATGCAGCTTCAAGGTTGCCTCATGGGCTTCCTGGACATCTACGGCGAGCGCACGTGCAGAGTTTTGTGCTCACATAGTAGAGTCTCTACCGCAGGCAGAGCAATGGTGCATTGGGGGAGACTTCAACATGTTGGAGGACCCCACTGACAGCATTGGAGGTACCCATAATTTTGTGCATGGAGTTGACTTGGTAGCTTGGGAGAGGTTATGTATGACTTTGCGGGTTTCAAATGTGTGGCAGCTTTAGCTTTGTGAGGCCACCTGACAGCTGTCTCGTTCGGATTGTAGAGTGGGAGGAGTAATCTATCTCGGATTGATCGTGTCTACACTAGTGACCACTTCTGTGACTTGGGTGGGACTGTTGGCAATTTGGCTGGGACTTCCTTTTCGAACCATGCACGAGTGATCCTTACAGTGATGACTGATAGGCAGAGGAGGGAGAGCACGATGCTACGCATCTCTGAGAGGGTCTTGCTGGACTTTGCGCTCAGAGAGAGAGTGGAGGCTCTTTGGACAAAGGGCTTAGAAATGCAGGATTCTCCTGCTAACAGAGTGGCCGCCTCGGAACTTGCTCAGCTTAGTCGACTCTTTCTTCATGAGTCTTCGGCTTGCGTGGCTGCAGCGATATAGGAGGAGCAGTGTCTCTTACGAGGTGTTGCTTCCTTGCAAAGGATGCAGGAGCAGCATCCAGACAATCCTTGGTTGAAGGAGCAGTTGTAGCAGGCTCGCCAGGAGCTTGTCAGCACAGAGGAGAGGCGCCATGAGTTTGCTTTCCATCGACACGCATCTCAGTGGACCCAAGTGGGTGACAGAGTGTCAGACGCTTTCTTTGAGGCAGTGGACCCCGGCATATGCATGCCAACATCAGTCAGTTGAGGAGGCCCGATGGGTCAGTTGCTTTAGAGCTAGAGGACATGTGAGCATTTGTTGCTACTTACTTCTATCGTGATCTACTGTTGGAAGAGCCTCAGTCAAAGTGTTAGGATGCATGCAAAGAGCAGGTGTGGGCACAGATGCCTTGTCTTGTGACTGAGGAGATGCGCCAAAGGCTTGAGCTACCTCTTCAACTAGAGGAGATTCACTCGGCTTTTAGCGCACTCCCCCATGGTAGATGTCCAGGTGAGGGGTTTAACTCCCATCTTTTTCTTGGAGTACTAGGACTTGCTTGGCTCAGATCTCTGCAGTGCTTTTCAGTACATCCTACACAGAGGAGAGATGCCTGATAGCATGAGTGAGGGCTTGATTTACCTCATTCCCAAGGAGGGTGGCTCCTTGGATGAGATTCGACAATGGTGACCCATCACCATCCTCAAATCATCCTACAAAATTCTTGCCAAGGCTCTGAGTTTGAGGATTCAGCCACTTCTTGAGAGCATTATACATGGGATAGAGAAAGGTTTTGTCAAGGAGTGTAGTATCGTTGACAATATCTTTACTTTTTGGGAGGCTTCTACCCTTGCGCGGCTCTGTGGTAAGGATCTGATGACTTCTTCTCGATTTTGACAAGGACTATGATAGAGTTGACTAGACTTTTTGGAGGGCACTCTACGCAGGATGGGCTTCTCAAATGCTTGGATAAAAGGTGTTTCACCTCTGTACAGACAGGAACATTGTCAGGTTCTTTTGTCAGGAGGTAGAGGTGATTGTTTCATGCTTACACATTCGGTCAGACAGGGCTGCCCTCTTGCCCCCTTCCTCTTTCTATTCTATGCGGAGGCGATGAGCAGGTTTTTGGTTTCACAGTAGGTTTGCTTACGTGGCTTAGCACTCCCTATTCGGGGAGATGAGCTACTAGATGCTGAGTTTGCAAACGACTCAGCCTTGTACTTGGATGGCCACGAGGACAACCTTCACAGGTGTGAGCAGGCTCTTGAGACTTTTTGTTGTGCATCAGGCGCACTGATCAACTGGAGAAAGACAGTGGCTTTCTCAGTTGGTAGTGCTCCTATGCCTGATTGGATGCCAAGTGAGGGTTTTGAAAGGATTCCCCCAGGGACTGGAGTTCGATACTTGGGCTGTCAGGTTGGCTTGGACTTGTCTCCCAAGCAGCAGATTTCTCCCCTGCTCTTGTCCATCAGGAGGAAGTTGTTACATTGGAGCTCTGCACGACTTTCTCTGGCAGGCAGAGTTGTAGTGGCCAACCAGGTGTTGTTGGCTACTATGTGGTACATCACTTCTTGTTGGATCTTTTTGAGTTCTTGCATCAGCCAGGTAGAGAGGCTGATCAAGAACTTCCTTTGGTCAAGGCGTGACACTCAGATAGCCCGAGCCAAAGTGGCATGGCAGGTCATCATTCTTCCTTCTTCTCAGGGAAGGTTGGGGATCATAGACCCAGCACAACAGAGCAGAGCCCTTCTAGGGAAGTTTATCGTCATAGGACTTCTTCGAGGAGGGGAGCGCTGGAAGGAGTTCTTGCTTCAATGGCTTAGTGCTAGAGTGCCTCAGGCTGGAGGCCCCTGGTGACCTTCGATCAGATGGATTTTCACAGAGATGCGCAAAGTTGGCTTGACCAGGAGACTGGAGGACCGCTTCACTGTGAGTCTGCTCCAATCCTGGGAGTAGCTGCGGAGAGGCCTGGAGTAGCATCAGCCTACTTGCACGAAGGAGCGCCTGAGACAGCCCCTTTTTTGGAACCCCATGCTTAGCACTGAGAGAGGCCACTTGGTTGGTAGTAGGCCTCATGTTTCCTGGGGTCCCATGGCAGAGGGTCCATCACGCACTTTAGGTGACTGGCTACAGTTTTCAGGCTTGTCTGAGGAGCTTCAGGGCATTTAGCTACAGAGCATGAGAAGGGTGCAAAGCATGTGTCAGGACATCTTAGAGGCAGTACCAGCCGAGTGGCTCACACCTCTCGAGTTAGCAGCGCCCAGATGGATGGGGGCCTTCATGCGACTGGAGGTTCTCATCTCAGTTTGGGCTTGTTCAGTGACTGTACCCTCCCTGTTTTTAGAGCTACAGGGTGAGGGACGCTTACACCCAGTTGCAGTAGAGGCCCAACATGTGGCAGAGTGTTGTTTTCAAAGGATCCAAGTGGTGGGCATATGCAGGAGGACTTGTGTCATAAATTATGACCCAGCAGCTCTTGAGACTGGCCACTTGAGATTGTGGGCTTAGGAGAGTTGTCCACTAGCACGAGTACAATGGGATCTTGGAGAGTGGTTTTGGAGGGACCCTTTCTCCTCAGCAGACCATACAAGTGTCCCTTTGTTTCAGTCCATTGTTCCACTGGGACACCACATACTGGCAGTGTAGAGAGAGGCTCGTCTTGTTGCAACACCGCATTGACAGGAGGAGGGTCTCACAACTGAGTTCTTGGCAGCTTTTTGGGAGAGGTTGTGGGACTCTAGACAGTCGAGGCGAGTCACTAGTTCCAGTTGGCTGGTTGCACACCGAGCTACAACACTTGGGAGATGGCTTGTACATAGTGGTCTCTCAACAGCATGTGCAGCTTGTGACCATCTTGTGGAGAGTCGGAATCACTGTCTTTGGGACTATCCTTTGGCAGAGCAGGTTTGGCTTCGTGTTCTTTGGTTGGCAGTACACTTGGGGGGCAGCTGCTTGGTCCACTCTTACGGGCCCGACACTTTAGTTTGAGCTATCCTCCACTAGCAGGATGATAGTGATGCAGGGGGATCAACCTACACTCTAGCCTGCTATAGAGCTTACTCCACAGGAGTGGTCCAGTGAAAGAGAGGAGTGTTGGGAGGAGCTCATCTGTAGCCTGGCACTCTGGTTCATCTGGTGGGCCCGCTGCTTCCGCATCTTTGAGGCTCGCCTTGTACCACCAGCAGAGACTGTTCGGGATCTTTGGCTAGAGCTGATCCATACTCTCAGAGGACAGTTTGAGAGACTTCAAGGCAGCTCTGACCGCATGCGAGAGCACAGAGAGGCTTTCCGTCGACTCTTGCGCCCTGAGCCTTTTTTCACCATGGTCCAGGGTGTGCTCAGATGGCACTACCGTCCACTTGTGTGGCTTTTCCCTCCTCCCATCTCTTGATTTAGCCTCATTGTACATATGCCATTTTTTCATTGGGAGAGTCTCCCCATCATGATTGTTATAGCCCTCTCTTGTAGAGGTGGTTGTAGCCCTATGCGCAGTTTCATTAACTAATAGAAGGATCTTTCTCTCATTAAAAAAAATAGGTGTCCTAGAAAATCTTTGCACTCTATGACTCCATATGAAGCATGGCATGATAGAAAGCCTTCTATTGATCACATGCGCGTATTTGGTTGTTTAGCTTATGATGTGGTGCCACAAACCGTATGCAAAAAATTGGATGACAAGGTTGTTAAATGCATTTTTATTAGTTATAGCACTAAAAGCAAAGGTTACAGGTTGTATCATCCAAAAATAAAGCGTATCTTGGTTTCATGAGATGTTGTGTTTGTGGAAGACTTTGTTCAACCCTTGTTGTCATGTACTACAGACAATAATGTAAGCTCACATGACATTTATGCCAGTTTATTGCCTCTTTTTTGTGGTGGAAATTTGAATCTAAATTCGAATGAGGCAAATATATAGCCTACAGAAGTTTCACAAAATCATATGCATCAACCTATTACTAATGCAGATATACATGATGTACTTGATGTGGAAAGGACTAAGAATGCGCACGCTAGAGGTATGCCAAAATGTCCGGTGCATACTTTGTGTGACAGTAAATTGGATGCACCTTTTTCTAGTCATTATTCAGGTTCTCACCATGCATTTTATGCATCAGATTGTTATGCTTTGGTTGTTTCTAGTTTATGTGATGTAGAGGAACCTCTGTCTTCTGATGAAGCACAAAATTCTAAATATTGGATGGCTACCATGCAATCAAAATATGATGCATTTTTAGAAAACAACACATGGACTTTTTGTGATTTGCCTCCTAGCAAAAAGGTAATTGGTACAAAGTGGATTTACAAGTTGAAACAAAACCCGGATACAGATTGATTGCTATAAGTCTTGACTTGTTGCAAAAGGCTATGCACAACAGAAAGCATAGATTATGAAGAGAATTTTTTCCCACTTGTCGTATGATTACTGTGCATTTTCTATGTGCATTGGCATTACATTTTGGATGGGATGTACATCAATCAGATATTGTTATTGGATTTCTTGAATGGTGATATATTTGAGGAAGTTTATGTGACGCAGCCTTGCAGTTTTTTCATTAAAGGGCAGGAAGATAAAATGTGAAAACGTAAAAAATCTTTGTATGGGTTGAAGCAATCTCCTCATGGTTGGTGTGAGAAAGCTGACACTCATTTGGTTAAAAGAGGCTTTCGTAACAGTCCAGCAGAAAGCACCTTGTATGCAAAGCGTGTGGGTGATGTACTTCTCATTGTTGTTCTTTATGTTGATGATTTGTTGATCATTGGACCAAATGAGATACATATTGCTAAATTTTAGGCTAATTAGAATGCTAATTTCAAGATAAAAGATTTTGGGATGTTGCATCATTATTTGGGCATGCAGTTTAAGCTGTGTGATGGTGGTATTGCCTTGTGTCAAACAAGTTACATAGAGACATTGCTATGTAAGTTTGGACTTGAGGACTGCAAACCTATTGCTACTCCCATGGAAACAAGGTTGAAGTTGAGTCTTCATGATGTTGGTGATCATACTGATGTCACTCTTTACCAGATGCCTTATTTATGTATGAAATACAAGGCCGGATATTAAGTTTGCAGTCTCAAACGTCAATAGATTTATGCATAGCCTAGGGTCTAAGCATTGGCAAATTGTCGAGTGGACTTTTCCCTATTTGAGTGGGACATTGCATCTTGGCTGGTTTTTTATCCCAAGGGGGATCATTGCCACTAGAGTTATATGCTTTTTCGGACTCAGATTGGGCTAGTTGTTTTGACACGCAAGTGTCCACAAGTGGTTTTTTTTTCATACTTGGCAGTTCATGCATATCATGGTTGAGCAAGAAGCAACCTACTATGGCCACTTCCAATTGTCAGGCTAAGTAGAGGGTAGTCTTCACAACTACAGTTGAGTGTGTATGGCTTAGACGCCTTATGAGTGATTTGGGTGTTTGCCAGGACACTGCCAACATCATATAAAATCATACTTAGAGCACATTAGGAGTTGCAAGGAACACAATTTTTCATGATCGCACAAAGAACTGTGAGGTGCATTATCACTATGTCAGGAGAGACTCTCACCAAGAGAGATTAGCTTGGCTTATGTGTCAACACAGGAAAACCTTGTAGATCTGTTCTCAAAGGCATTGCCTCCATAAGCTTTTCGCAAAGCTTTGGGCTTACTCCCTTTTGTGAATTGATCATGCACTCAGGGCATGGCACTTCCCTTTACATTATGTGCCAATGATTGTTCATCGCATCACTCCCGTGGGATATATGTTACCATATGCATGTGGTAGTGATGTGTGTGAACACACTTAGGATCACTCGGGCATTTTTTCCCTCACCAGGAGGTTTTTTCCCCCATGCATTGTATATACAACCATCACTCTAGGGCTAACTTATCACACTAAGTAATACTACTCTTTGTTGTGTGCCTTGAGCTTCTTCATCTCTCCAAGTTATGTGTGTTTCCCCGCAACCCTATTTCCAACTTGCTTAAGGTAAATATTCAACCTCAAAAGTGCCACCAACCAGAAAGAGTTATCCTTCTTTTCCACCACGATGTATAAATCCTACTACTCTTCATCCAAAGATCAAGGACACCAATGGACAAGGGTGGATGCAAAACTCAATCAATATCAACCACATTCAAGCAATTCCAATCAAAACGGTTTTGGGCAAAGGAGGGTAAATAGCAATGGTTCAAGTAACGCTTTTAAACCTTCATTTGTTCCTTTCTTGAAGTCACAAAACAAGGCTCCACAAAGTCAAACAACAACAATAACATCAACAAGAATAACGGAAAAGTTGATATGCACAACATGGATATGGATATCAACATTGACAACACTTTTGATGATAGAAATCAAGAACCTCAAGGTAACTCAGACTACCAAGATCACACATGTACTCCTGCTTCTCAATTACATAGTCTCTTACATATGCAAGTTATGTGAGTGCGTGAATGCGATGCGAGGGTGGAGAGAGAGAGAGAGAGAGAGAGAGAGAGAGAGAGAGAGAGAGAGAGAGAGAGAGAACACAAGATGTGGGTGGAGCAGCTCACTACTCTGTGTGTGTGTGAGAGAGAGAGAGCCCCTTATTCTTCTAACTAGTAAAGAATAAGGTGTGTACAAGTAATGGGCGGTCGGACGTCTCTGACGCGTCCGCGACTGAGGTAAGAGGCACACTGCCTTTACCCCAACAATCTACCACTGAAAGACGAATGTGCCAATAAGTGGTACTACAATAGGACCTAGTAGTATGTATTGTAGGTAAGGGAGAAAACTCGTCTCTCTATTTTTCATTATGCGTTTAATCACTAGGCAATCCTTAGCTTAATGGCCATACCTACCATACACATTGCAAGTCCCATGCTCTCTATCAAGCGTGCTACGCATATTTTCAACAATAGATTGACCGATATCTTGAGCAAATGTTACCAAGTCACCCAAGGGAGCACGTATAGTGCAGAGATGCTCCCGGGATTGCATGTGGAATGGGGTTTGGCATATGGGAGATCCTTGGGTTCCAAGCTTGGTATGATGTTGCACCATGTGGTGACCCAAAGTTCATATGTGTGGCCCTAGGCATAGCAGACGTAGGATGTGACATGTTAATGCTAGCTGGTATGGCTCCACTAGAATAAGGGCTCGGATAGGGTGGTCGTGGAGCATAAGTTGTCAAAACAATTAGGGGTGTAGGAGCTACATGGGCATGAGGACCATGTATATATGATTGATATACACTTGTAGGTATTGTTGTAGGCACTGTGCTACTAACGAATGAGGTCCATGGTGTACTTTTTTCCATGCTCATTACTGGGATATGCATAGTATCCATAGTGTCTTCAAGGGAAAGATGAGATAAATCTGGAGAGTAGAGGTATGGAGAGAGCTTTTTGAGGGAGCTTTTTTTCTTCATTTTTACTTGCAGTAGCAAAAATAAAAAAAATCTCCCTTAGAAAGGTCCCTCAGAGAGAGCTTTTGGAGGGAGCTTTCTCCCTTCTCTCTCTCTCTCTCACTATATATATATATATATATATATATACTCATGAGGTGAGCGTTAGCGCTCATCTCATGAGCATGATGGAGATGGAAAGAGAGAGAGAGGGAGAGGGAGAGAGGGGGGAGATGGTAGATATATATATATATATATATATATATATAAATTCACACACACACACATAACTATATGTATACACACACACAGAGATATATACACACACACACACACACACACACACACACACAAGGGAGAAAGCTCTCTCCATGAGGGAGCTTAAAAAAAAGCTCCCTTAAAAAAGCTCTCTCAATTCCCATCCCCAAATTTGAAAAGGTAAAACTATTGCTTGTGGGCTTAAACTGTATCGAGACTCCAAGCGAAACAACATATGAAAGATCCATGGAACTTATTCAAGGAGTCTCCATTTGTGATAGGGTCGGTTGTTTGGCCTTTTTCGTATCCAAGAATCTCGTACGAGCCATCGGAGAGATGTTAATTCCCTTGTTTTGCCTCTCCAATTGGACAACCCCATGGATGACATCACAGACCATCCATTGCCGCTCCTCTAGACTTATGGCACTAGATGTGGATTGTACAACCTCTAACCAACCCACATGGTATGTGTAGCCCGTGTACAAGTCGGTCAAAGTCTCGGTTTGCAGGTCATACTCCCAATTTTCATTGACCCCCTCTAAGCTTGGCGTGTTGGAGGTTCCCCTTGAAGTGGAGGATTGAGCTCCTTATGGTCTAACTCTGAATAAATTGCTAATTTGGGAGCACTCGGTTGCTTGATTGGCACGATTGTTATCATAAGAAACTTTGCTTTCATGGCTCGGCGTTGTTCAATTATACGTAGGCTCTCAATTTCCCTCTCTCTAGCTGCCTGCATATATCATTCGACCTCTTGTACTTCAATAAGACTCCTTCCATCGAACTTTAGAGGGTGATGGCTTGGTAGGCTCTCTAGTGAATGCATGGGATAGGATATCGACATGGACACTCTTGGGGAGTAGGGTCTACATGAGAAGTGAAAGGCGAATCTATCTCCCCGTCGCCTTTGTTTACTTCACTAGCTGTAGGCTCCGAATGAGTGACTCGATTGATGGTTTTCATTAGGTGGCTAAACACACTAGCACTTGGTTGTGGGGCCGAGACAGGTACGTTTTGGTTTGTATTTTTTGGGTATGGGGTAGGGTGTCCCTCCATCATGTCAAAATCAGAGGAAGAGTCACTAGCCACTGTGATGTGTGGGTCTTAGGTTGCACTACATTGGGTCCCAGCCGAAGGCTCGGAACCTAACGTGGGTGGATAATGGGTGCCTTTGTAATTTGAGGCACTCTCTAATTGCTCAGACTCTAGCACTCGTCCAGAGCGTAAATACATATGATGTGCGTACCCTAAAAGTGTTGACAAGTACCCTTGCCACTAGCGATTTTGATTGTTTTAACTTGATTTTTCTTGTTTTTTCTCATGTGCGTGATGTGGAATAGGTCATGTGATAGCTCAAAACGAGCGTATCGTTTAGAGGAATGTGGAGTGCTTTACATCACACGATTCGACTATCAAAACTCTTGTAACCCCCAAAATAGTTGATTTCTACTTGGGCGTGTATGCACAAGAGGGAAAGTAAAGGAAACTAGTGGAGGAAAAAGGTGAAGTCTAGATCCCGCATGCTTCCTTTTGCCCTTGAGAAGTGGGGTATACATATAACATGAGACAAATTATTCCTTCACTTGAAAGGAAGCTATGAAGGACCCTACTTCCTATATATATAAATCAAGACCGAGGCCGGAGCCAAAGGGGCTCTCTGTTTTTCTCGCCAGTGCCTAGTTGGAGTTGTTTTTTTTTTTGTATGTGTCAATTCAAAAATCCCAACCAGTTTGCAAGGCATTTCTGTCTTTTGTTCGTTTTTGTTTCTTGGGTTTCTTTTTTTTTTAAAAAGTTGACCTCAACAAGAACGTATATTTACTGAAATACATTTGCAAAAAAACTGAAATTACCACGCCTTAACAAAGATTTGTAGAAAACAGAAAATAGTCGATTATTGAAATACAAATAAACTATGAGTAGAAATGCTAAATAAGAATCGAAACACAAGACAACATATTGGGCATCAACCATCCCCCTCAGTCAATATGAATGAGTATTCGCCTTCCACATCTTTATTCATCTCATGGAGCATGAATTACAATACGATAAATATATGAAAGATAAGAGATCATAAGCTACGTAATCAAAAGAGTGTATCCCATGATTTAGAGATAAAATTAGCATAAAAGGAGACAAAAGTGTATCTTTTGTAGCTTAGCTCTAATCGAGATTTTGATGGCTCTGTTGGCTTCGAAAGGGGGGTTAAACCGCAGGTCACATGTTCATGATACTTTTAGAGCACTCGTCTTCCTCGTGGAGGGTCAAGTAAAGTGTAGTGTGTACGATGACACAGTTCTCTTTCTATCTTCATCACTTGCATTGCATACACACACCCAAAATAGAAATGATTGCTTTTCACTTAAACTCTCAAAATAGTAGGTAAAGGAAAGCTCTATCTACATTGCTTTTTTTGAATGGTTTTTGAGAATAAAACACAAGCAAAATTTGATAAAATATCCAAAAGTAGTAATAGTGTAGTCTTCCCCAATGTCCTAGTTGTGGAAAATACTCAAGAGGGAACTTCCATCATAATATTCTGAAAGGAGAAAACCAAAAAGGTACATGCAATCCATCTATCAAAATATCTACAAAATTGAAAGAGATCTTTATTAGTTGGCCCTCTAACAAAGACAAGAAGAGCATGACAACAATGAAAAGCAATCGCCTTTTACACTATTAAGAGAGAAAAAACCTCAATCAAGTATTGCTCTAAATGATGCAATGAATAGTTGTTAAAGGGTGAAACTCACTTATCAAATACCACTGAACAAAGGCCAAACCTCAGCATCAAATTACCACTGAATGAACAATCAAAGGACAAACTTCAAGTATGAAATACCACAGTCATTAGCTAAAGGGCAAACCTCAAGTAAAGAAGAAAAACGTTTAGCTTTTAGAAGTTTGATATGCTTCCATAGGATGAGAGCAAAAAAACCGCTTTAGCATTTACTTTGCACTTCCAACGCCATGATAATACTTGTGATGAAACATACCACTGGGTGTCAAAGTGTCTTGATGGCCTATGATGGTCTCACATACAAGAATTCAAGAATTTTCTTCTAAAAGGGATGAATCATCAATGATAGGGTGATGGTAGAGAACCTTTGAAAGGACGAAAAAGACGTGTGACGTGTTTTGAATTTTTCAAGAGGAACCAAAGAACTAATTGAAAGAAATTAGCATTGATGTGATTAGTGCTTTTAAAGAGACCATAATACTGTGGTACGGGCTTAACAACAGGACTGGACTCTACGCTCTTAAGACGTCTCTTTTTAATGCGAAGGATCACAAAATCTCCCTCTTTAAATTTGTTAACTTTATGTGTCATCCTTATTATTATTATTTGTATTCAATTATGGATCGGGCTTGTCAGTCCCGTAGGTCTATAGTCTAGGGCTGATGATCGTTGATGAGAGGCACACTAGACTGCACACTAAACTAGTTTAGTGCCAATTGGCTCAATGTGGGCGTCCGTATGTGAAAGGGATGGACCCGACCCATAGATAAGGTTGTAAAACTGATTTTTTAAATCATTCTAAACGTACGAAGCTTGCTCTTGCCTTATCTTCTTGTTATGTCTGTCTGAGAGAGAGAGAGAGAGAGAGAGAGAGAGAGAGAGAGAGAGAGAGAGAGAGAGAGAGAGAGAGAGAGAGAGAGAGAGAGAGAGAGAGAGAGAGAGGGGGGGGGGGAGAGGGAGGGCATATGTGATCGAGTAGCGGGAGTACGACGGTAGCGAGGAGGGTGGTCAGTAGCGTGGCGGCTTCTTCCTCTTGGCACGCACACGGATTCTCTCAGCGACAGCAGGTAGGAGGTGAGCGACCCACCAATCTACAGTCGTAGAGCTTGCATGTATGTGCAAGTTGTGTGCTTGCAACCCTGTGGCTCGCACACGGTGTTTAACAAGTCCCCCAGCAACAACTAACACTTTTGCCACCGTTGCTGGGAAACTTCTCTACGCCAAGCTCCAACCGCAACATGCATGCTGTGTTGAGGTCATTTTTTACATGTTAGAAATGTTGGGAAGTGGGTGTGTGTTGTTTGTGTGTGCATATTTGGATACGATGATATCAAACAGTTTGCTGTTTTTGGTTAATAATTTTTATGCTTCATTTTTGTTCAGTGTTTGTGTTGAAAGTGTTGGTAGATATCAGGAAGCCAACTCTTAGCCCCCATTGTATAATCACTAATTCATTGCCCAGTTGGTTGGTTCAACAAAATCTCTCTCTTTTTCTATCTCTTATGCTTTCCCTCCCCTCTCATTGTACGCTTCCGCATAGTCAACTCTGACAATTTTCCCTTATTTTATTTACACTTCAAATATAAAACACTGCTCCCTAATGTGTTGTGTCTTCTTAATCTAGCTTTTAATTATGGTGATTTATAAGGACATACTAAATACCATCTACATATACATGTACATATAACAACAAACAACAACAACAACACACACACACACACACACACATCAATACACACATTTCTTTATACATAGTATTCATATGCATTTTAGTGTGCATACTTGAAATATATGGGGGTTTTCATTTATAGTACACCTAGAGCACAATGCTCTAGGAATTTGTGTGGCGAGGCTACTATCCTCGCATGGCTTGCATGATGTGTGCAGATTGTAGTCTTTGATCAACAGTTTTACTGCTGGCGGGGCGCTGGTGTGACCGGAGTCTTCTAAATTAGCACAATACCGTAATATAAGGTGGTGTGCGTTCATTGTCATTGGGTAATAGGAACGAGATTAAAGAAAAGCAAGGCAAGAAAGGAAGAACTGCCAGGTGTCTCTTTGTAGAAGCAGCTATTTTACAACATGATGGAGACAAAGATTCAAGTGAGACTTTTACAGAGTTGCCACTACTCGCGCTCAAAGGCTTTCTCAGGTCGCCATCGCCATTTTCTTGAAAGTTCCAAATTGCAGAGAAGAACAGTGTTCTCTTGTTCTTTCATGGGTAGGCAACTGCACTCCCCTCATTTTGCCTAGCTTTTCACGTGCGCATTTTCAACAACGGCCGGTAGCTTATCAGGAAGCTTGTTTTCAGTGCCCACGTTATCTGCGCGTTAGGGTTTTTTTCAATTTGATCTTCTGAAATGATTTCCCCTTCTCATTGTTTTTAACTCCAATTATTTGGCATGGCACGGCAGCGCGCCTGGTTGACAGCGTACTGTGCAGATTTTGGAATAGTGCGCGACCATTGATGGTTAAATTTGCAGATTTTGTGCAATACTCTTAGATTTCTCATAGCAGAAGACCTTAAACGTTTTCATCCGGGAGTGGCTTTGTTGTATACTCCACAGTAACATTATAGACGCATTTTACGCAACTAGCAGATCGATTGTGATAAACTCACTAGCTTTGCCCTAAAAATGGCCTCTTCGAACTATGGGAACCCTGAAACACCGCTGCTCAGAGGTGGGAGCTCCCTCTATTCCCTTACTTTTGAAGAATTTCAGAATGTTTTGGGAGACCGAGGCACTAATCTAGAATCAATGAACATGGATGAATTGCTCAAGAATATCTGGACTGCTGAGGAGAGCCAGGCTATGGCAGCTGCGATGAATTCTGTTGAGGGGCTTAATGGTGGCCTGGCCTCCCAATTTTCCTTACAGAAACAAGCCTCCCTGTCTCTTCCAAGAACTTTGAGTGCCAGAACTGTCGAGGACGTTTGGAAAAGCCTACAGCCCCAACAGCCTGGTGCAGAGGCTGTTCCGAGCAGCATTAACCATCAAAGGCAGATCACCCTCGGAGAAGTTACATTAGAAGATTTTTTGATGAAAGCTGGCATTGCTAGGGGAAGGCCACCCCTGAACCATGTGCCCTCTAAGCAAGTGCCCAAGTCTGAGGTGTTACTGCCCTTCAATCAAGTGCTCAAGTCACCCACCATGCATAATGCAGTGCCCTCCAGTCAATTACATCACGGTCCCAATATTCGACCTCCAACTCCTTCCAATTTTATGCATGAGGTACTCACAGGCCAGACATTTTCGTCCTCCAATCAGATGCATGCCCCTGCCCAGCAACAGGCACACCCTAACCCAGCAATTGTCGGTCTTGGCAGAAATAGGAATACGGCGTTTCCCTTTGCAAGAGCCGATGGAATAAGTCAAAATGAGAAACATCAAAGTTGTACTAGTGTGTTGAACAATTCTATCCCAGCTACAGTAGACACACTTATGTGTCCACCCTCTTCAAATGGAACACGTTTTGATGCCCTTAATACAGGTTTGCAGGGACAACAAGGTGATTGGGTGAATAATAGCTGTCTCACGTACCAGAGTCAGCAGGGTCCACAACCTGTGCAAGGGAAAGACATTGTAGACACTACACATAGTTTTGGGAATTTTTCAAATGGTACTAATCACCCACTGGCAGACGCCTCTGCAGGGCAGTTGTCTCCTTTACATGGGGGTCTAGGATCTGTTCTAGGAACAGGAGGTCTAGGCATGAATCTTGGAGCTAACCCAGGTTCTACCAGAATAAGCTTTGGAGCAGGTTCGCCTCTCAGCCCTGCTTTTGATGAAGGTAGCCCTGGGACCAGTAATTTCTCATTGTCATTGATGACTGACTTTGGGAATGGGCAACAACAAAGGAGAAAAAGGTGTGCGGAAGCCCCGGTAGAACGGGTGATTGAAAGGCGCCAACGAAGGATGATAAAGAACAGGGAATCTGCTGCTCGCTCTCGAGCTAGGAAGCAGGTACTATCGATTGAAGTGATCAGACATTTATGTTGTGAAGTGCTAGTATGGATGATAAATGGCTACCGAGTATGCTATAAGATTTTGGAGTAGAGAGGGCTAACAAACCAACAATGTCTGCTCGCTTTAATTATAAAAGGCAAAGCTTATGTGGTCTGGAGTTCTCCTGGTTTCTTCCTTTTGCTTTTGAGCTTAATTTTCCTTTCAAACTTCTATCAAAATTGCAAGATCTTTATTGGCCTGGATAAAACTCCTGAGTATGATCAAAGCTAAAGCTGCAACTTTTTCAGGCTTATACTGTGGAGTTGGAAGCTGAGGTTTCTCAGCTAAAGGAAGAGAATATGAAACTTTTACGGAAACAGGTATGCAATCTGTATGTAGGCTTTGGGTATGGTTTATGAGTGATTTTGTGGTTTTAGCATACTTGATGCATTAGCAGGGAACTTTTTATGTTTCTATGGTGTTGGTGCATGTGGGTGCACGCACGTGTGTGTGAAACGGCAGCAGTTGGAAAGCAATCTATCTTTCAGAGAGAGAGAAAAGAAAGACAGAAAGCTTTGTTAACGTCTTCTCGAGGTGGAAGTGGACCTAGGAGACAGAATGGTGTACATGGATCCTCAAGGTATCCCAAAAAAAGGACAAAAAGCGCTGAAAATTAGCCTGCTACATTATAAAATAGGCTGACATGTGGGTGTGTGCATGTGTATGAGGAATGAGGGGGAGAGGAGCTCTAACTTTAATGGATGCGGAACTATATGCATAGGGAAATACAACCATGATATACAAAGGACTAGCTAGCTCCTCCTGTACCAAACTGGAGGTGTATTATGGCATGCATCCGCAGCATAGCAGCAGGGTGCGAGAAGGCCCGCCCTCTGTCTAGTGACTAGTCTGCTCATGTCATAGCCAATCTCCTAGATGGCCTTGTGATCTATGCTTTGGGTCTGGTATCCTTGTACTGTAAAGCGCCTAGCGCTGCCTATGGGCTTGGAACAATTTCTGCCTGTTGTAGCTCGATCCCTCTCCGAACGTCGGTGGGTGGAGCTGGGGCAGCTTTGTAAAAGAGGTTTGTGACCTGTGGTCGTTGCCCTCCTCTAGTGGGTGTGGGTGAATGGAGGAGAGTCTCCCTGCGTCTTTGAATCTTCAGTAAGAAGTGGGCTGGATGAGGCAGAGCAGCCCCCGGATAGATCTCTTGAAGAGGTTACCAAATCAGGATTGGGAAGAGGCTGTAGAGAGCTCAGGACCAGCCTAAGGTGCCCTAAGATATGTGAATTCAGCAGCCTTTGGACTCTTTGGAGATCCAGTCGCGCAGGTGCCTCTTTCAACAGGTTCTATTGGGGGTGAGTATCTTCATTTAAATGAGGAGTTGACTATTCAGCAGGTTTTGCATAACCGACAGATGTTTCGAAATTCGATATCCAGGATCTCGCCTGCCCATTACTTTGCGTGTGCTCCATGGAGCTTTCCAGATGTTTCTTTGAGGAGTGGGCCACTATGTGTGTTATGCGCAGCGGAAGCGAGTGTGTGCTCAGAATTAGTGCTCAATGCGTACTCAAAATTTCTTTCAATGAATGGGATAAATTTTTTTACGTCATGAGAGTTGTGCAATAGACTTGAAAGAAGAGAGGGTTTGAGAGAGAGAGAGAGAGAGAGAGAGAGAGAGAGAGAGAGAGAGAGAGAGAGAGAGAGAGAGAGAGAATGAAATGAAATGTTATATTAACAATTTCAAAAGCCCAAAATGACCTATGAGACCAGAGCGTTACAATGTGGTGGATCTGATACAAAGTCGGTAACAAAATGAAATGACAAAATGATGAGAAAGAAAGAAAGAAAGAAAGATTTTTAACGTCTATGTCAGGCCGAAATCGGCCTATGAGACAAATCAAATGTACATGGTGTGTATGTCATCCGTCTATCGGAAAGACAAATGAAACAAAACTGATACAAAACTGAACTGAATGTAGGTAGTGGAGTATCTGAGGAGGGATGGAGCTCTATCTCTAGGGGTATATGCATGTCTATATGCTCAAGTTAGTACAATCATGAGAATGCATCAAGCTATCTAGCTCCATCCTGTACTAATGGGGGGATGTAAGATGTGGTACATGGGCGGGTCTGGTGCCAAGGCTACCCGGATGAAAGCTGTCGGGTCGGCCCTCATCTGAGCCACTCGCTCCTCAGTGGCACGGCGCTCCTGGGCTCGGATCTCCTCGATCTGTCGGTGGTGGGAGCTCGCGCCCCTGTAGCCTGTGACTCGTGGTCGTCGTCTAGCTCGGTTCACCTCCGCCTGTGGGAGTGTCACTCCCCTCTGAGTGTCTGGTGAGGGAGGGGCGGAAATCCTCTGAAAGAAGTCTGTGAGCTGCGACTGTCTCCCCTCTGTCTGTGTAGCTGTGTGTGGCTGTAGTAGTGTGTCCCAATGGCTCTGTATCTCTAGTAAGAAACGTCCGAGCTGTCTCTGATCTCGAGATTCCATGATCTCTCGGAGAGTGGGCTGTCCTCTGAATAAGGCCTCATACTTGCCTCTGATCTCAGTGTATGCTCTGCATCTACATACAAAGTGCTCCTCACTCTCCACCTCCTCTGTGCAGGCTCTGCAGACTCGCTCCTCCCTGGGAACACCAGTATGTCTCCCGATCTCAATCTCTAACCTGTGTGAAGCCACTGTCTCCCGATCTCAATCTCTAACCTGTGTGAAGCCACTCTCAGCTGACCAATCGCCACCCGTGAGCTATGTGGCATATATGTGTCCATGTAGCGTGGTCTCTGTATGAACCCCCCAGACAATATGGTGAGAAACTGGTCTCTGTAATCTGACATCCTCGTCCCCAAGCCAGGTGCCTCCCAGACTCTCCTAGTGTATAGCTGCCACAGATCCTGTCTCAATACCAAGTTCCTCTCACTGCGAGAGAGGTGAACATATGGTGAATGGGGGTCGTACTGGAATGGTGGTAGGCTCTCCATGTCAAGACCGTGTCCCTCAAACCATGCTCTGACCTGTGAGTACCATGCTCTCTCATGCCCATTCTCTGATAGCTGTATAGCTGCCTCAAATGCTCTACGAGTAAGTCTGTCAGGAGGTAGCTCTCTCATCCTTTGGATGAAGCAAACTGTCTGGAATAGTGCCTCTACAACCATAGGTGGTGTGGCGAGCTCGGCTCTAATAATGTCATGTGGCACTGTCTTCTTGCTGCGGAGCAAGCGTGAGATCATACATACCTGTGGTCTCTCAAGCTGTGTCCACTGGTTAGCTGTCAATCCTGGTGCCCATACTGCCGCCGAGTACATCAAGGCCGGGGTGACTAAGGTGTCGAAAAGCCACCCCTTCGTGCAGGGCTCGTGAAAGTGTGCCTGGTGGCATCTCCGCTCTAGCATGGCCAGAGCTGCATATCCTCGGGTGAGCCTGTCAAGAGCTGCATATCCTCATAGTGAAGGGTCCTGGTAGGCTGGTGAATGTGATGCCAAGGTAGACATAGGAGGTGACTACATCAACCTGTCCTCCTGCTGCTGTGAAGGTGGCGGCGCTCCTCACTGCACTGGATGTGTGAAAGATCATAACCTTGGTTTTGCCAAGGTTCACAGTCAACCCCCTGTGTGTGCTGAATTCGTCCAAGGCCTCAAGATGGCGTTGCAAGCCCTCGGGTGACTCTGAAATCAACACAATATCATCAGCATATAACATGATGTGGACCGGAGTACCTGCCAAGTCGCTCCCCTCTCCCCCTGCTCGCAGTATGTAATCGGAGATCTCGTCGATGTAGAGCCCAAAGAGTGTCGGGGAGAGTGGGCATCCTTGCTTAACACCAATGGTGCTAGCAATGGTCTCTGAAAAACCGCCTGGGCAACGAACCCGACCAGTCACCCTCTCATAGAGAACATATATGGCCCAAATCATCTTTGTTGGTACCCCAATGCTGTGAAGGCGCTGGAAGAGTCTCTCGCGTGGGACTGTGTCAAAGGCCTTGCGGAAGTCCACAAAGCAGCAGTAAAGCCTCTTCTTCCGCGCCTTTGCCCCATCAATGAGGCAGCGCAGAACGAAGATGTGGTCAGTGGTGGAGAAAGCTCGTCTGAAACCTGCCTGGCCTGGAGCTCGTAAACCCTCGATCTCTGCGTAGCAGCTGAGCTGTGCCTCAAGTACTGCTCCATATAGCTTGGCCATCGTGTGGCCAATCATGATAGTCCTGTAGTTCCCTGGGTCCAGGGTGTCGCCAGATTTGTGGATAGGCACTATGGTGTGTTGTGTCCACTCCTCTGGGAAGCCTTCCCCTATAGCCCGGTTGAAGACATGTGCAATCAACGGGGCTATAGTGGAGGCCGCATAAATGATGTGCTCACTTTGTAATCCAGTATGGTCAGCTGATCGTCTGTGCTGCATGCGGCGTATGGCTCTCTCTACCATCTTTGCTGTAAAGAAGGAGGAGCACGTGGGGCGTGGCCCGTGTGGCTGTGGGATAGGAGGCTGCCCTGGCACCTCATAAAGTCGCTCTGCATAATCATGCCATATCTGTGGATCCTCAATAGCTGTAGGCGGACGTGGCTCGCGCAGGGTGCGCCATGCCGTCGCGCTATCCATGCTCATGAATAGGCGGTATAGCTCAAGCTCCTGTGCCTCTTCGAATGCTCGTCGCTTTTGGCGTGTCAGCGTCTTCATATGCCGTCTGGCCTCTCTCTCTGTGATCTCTCCTAAGGCTCGCCGTGCACGGAGGCGTCGGTATAGCTCTCTGCACTCATCATCATACCAGCGGTTCTGAGGCATAGTCCCGGGGGGGGGAGTGCGTCCTGTGTGAGTGGTGTGTGGAAAAGAGCTAATAGCTGAAGTGTGAAGAATGGAAGAGATATGTGATGTGAGAACTGAGAGTGGTGTGGATGGGTGGAGGAGGCATAGGCCATGTTCGACCTTGGCCGAGTAAAGAGAGGCTAGCTCATGTGTGAAATGGATGGTGATGTGTGGAGTGTGTGCTGTGGAGCTGTGTGGGATGGTATCTCCGGTGATGGAGAAAGAGAGGTATGTGTGGTCGGCTCCGATGGGTATGGGTGGAATGGTGAAGGATGTGATAAGGTGTGTAGCCTCCCTGGGTCCCAGAATATAGTCGACTGTACTCCCCCCTCCCTCTGCAACTCCATGTGGTATACAAGTCAGGCCCCCTGAGGTGGGCCACTGGACCATCCCGTCATAAATAACGAGACGGTGCTGGGAGCCAAGTCGAAGTAGATGTCGTCCGTAGGCTGTGACTGGAGCTCTGTCTGCTGTATCTCTCATAGTAGCCTCCTCATCTAGAGTGTGTAGTGCCTCTGGGTCCTCATGGTCATATGCCTCACACTGCTCACTGCGCGTACGAGCATTGAAGTCTCCCATAAGGAAGACTTCACCCAGTGTGGAGTACTCCATAATCTCCTCCGTGAGGCATGCGTACGGTGACTCCTGCTCAATAGGGGCAAATCTGGAGCCTGTGGGAGCAAAGTAGCAAAGGGCAATGTAGACGATCCTGTCTCGTGAGAGCTCGAGGCGAATCCACATGTAGCGGGCCTGTGGGTCCCGGGCAACAATCTGTAGTCTGCTGTGAAGCCCCTGTCTAAATAGTATGGCCACTCCTCCTGAGCCGCGAGTGGTGTGCTGGCGCATACATCCCTGATGTAGAGACTCCCATTGGAATCCATGTATCCGTGGTAACCCTCTCTCCGGGCTCTCGTGTGTCTCTGTAAGTAGAATGATGTCTCGACCTCTCATCACCTCCTCAAGTCTCTCTGGGTGTGTCCATAGGTCTCCATTGCAATTCCAAACCGTGACATGAATCTCCTCGTGTGTCCCACAGGCCGCGAGTCCCTATGCGATGGTCTTGCCATCAATGATAACCCTACCATCTCGATATACTGCCTTCTTCCCTTCTTTGCGGGCTTGGTGGACTCGAGGCATGCACGCGCGACGGTGATCTTGTTGCATCTTTGTGAGGTCATCATCAAGATAAATCGGGGGGCCTTCTATCCCTCTCAAGATGACCCTCTTTCGGAGGAAGGAAGTTCGAGACTCCTCGGAGGCGAAATGGAGGATGAGAGCTCTCTTCTTTGGATCTTTGCCGGCTCTCCAAACTTTGGAGAAAGGGATCTCTTCTTCCTTGTATCCCACTTTCTTGCATAAAGCTTTCCCATCGCTCTCGGGTGTAGACCCTTCTTCTTCTTTGATGCCGGTCACTCGCACATTGAGACGGCGAGCTTGTCGCATCTTCTCCTCTTCGATGGTTGTGTGCACGATGAGTACTTCATCTTTTTGGGCTTCCTCTCTTGCTACCTTCTTGATGTTCTTTTTGACCACTTCGACCCATCCTTCTTTGGTGGCCTCTAATTTGTCCTCAATGCTTGCGGTGAGGGCTTTGGTGATCTCCTCCTTGAGGGCTTCCTTAGCCTCCTCTTTAATCTCTCCTTCCTCGGGGGTGAGGGATGTGATGGAAGCATGAAGGAGATCGATTTGTGCCTTCATCTCTTCTTGCTCTTTCCTCCATCTCTCCCTCTCCTTCTCGTTCTCCCGTTCCCTTCTCTCCTTCTCCTCTTTGAGATTTTGGATTTCCGCTCTCATGTCCTCCTTCTCTTCGTTCCATAGCTTGATGAAGGTGGCTTTCTCCTCCTTCCATATCTCTCTCTCCATCCGCCATTCTTTCATGTCCTTCTCCAGTTGTGCAAGCCTCTTGTTCGTGAGTATGAAGGTTGTCTTCGTTGTCGGCGTCGGCGTCTTGATGATGGGGGAAGACATGGTTGTCTTCGTAGCTACCCTCTCTTCATATTTTGAAGAAGAGGGGAGAAGGGGAAGAGAGCACTCAACGTGTGTGTATGTGTGTATGTGTGTAGTGTGTGTGTGGGTATGTATCCGTGTGTGTGTGTGTGAGAGAGAGAGAGAGAGAGATGGCTGCGGGTACGGCAATAAGCAAGACGGTCAGAGAGCAGGGGGCAGCGGGCAGGGGATGGGGATGGGGTGTGTGTGTTCAGTGGATGGGCTGGAGGTAGCGCGTTGGCCGTCTTGGCGTGCAGGCCCCAGGGAGCAGCGCACCGGGGGGGGGGGGCAGCGCGTAGGAGGGAGCAGCGCGCAAGGGGGGGGCAGCGCGTGCAGGAGAGAGAGAGAGAGAGAGAGAGAGAGAGAGAGAGAGAGAGAGAGAGAGAGAGAGAGAGAGAGAGAGAGAAGACTAACACCAGTTGGGGTCCCAAACCCCCCTCCAAGGGCCCCCCTCTCTATTGCTAGGGAGGTATTTGCTTTAGATTGCACAAATGCTGACACAATGGTCCTAGATGCTACTGGGATCTTGGTAGATGCTTGGATCTGCGAGGCTAAGGCTGGAATGCCAATACGCTAGGGATTCCGGCTGAAAAACGCTGGCTGATGATGGGCTGAATTTTAAAAACGCTGGCTGATTTGGTGCAAAAATGCCAGAGAGGTGTTGAGGTATTGTGTGTACTGACTTATGGTTGAGAAGTGACCCCTAGGGTCACTTATATATGGGATAAAAACTGGGTAGGGCAATGCCACTTAAAAATCCCACGATTTCTAAATGATGCAAAAATGTTACTTATCAATAAGTTGATGAACTATAAATAAGGGGTGATTCACATGCAGATAAATACCTAGGCTGGGTACTAATGCAACTGTATGGGAACACTCCCCAATGCCTACATGTAGCAGACATTGGCTATGCTTATGTGCAATCAGAGGGTATGCAATTAATCTAAAGTGCCTGGATATGAATGTCCTGCGTAGAGGCTCATAAGGGTGCGAGAACACTTCCTAGGCTGTCCTAAACCCTAGAAATGGGAGTTAGCTTGTCCATGTGCACATAGGGCTAGATGCGCATGTGACATCTCTCTACCTTTTCAAGGTGAGGTATTGGTACCGAGTTGCATGGCTTCCGTGTAGTCCGCCAACAACTCCGGGGAATCTGTGAAGAAATCTTTATCGGCCCACTCTAGTGCGTGGGTGTTGCGATACTTGAACTTCAAAAAGGAGTGCAATGCTTGCTTCTTTGGGTTGTGCCGAAGCGATGCACAATAAGCTGCTCAAGCTCCATGCCTTCAATTTCGTCTACAATCTTGTGTTCGTCCTCTTCAAGAATCTCCTATGGGAGATCTCCTTGAAACAACCTCAACCACAATGATTGGAAAAGGACTATGCTTCCTAAAAGACTGTGGATGGAATGCAGATGAAAAATGTGGGAATCTGTGAAGAAATCTTCGTCCGCCCACTCTAGTGCGATACTTGAACTTCAGAAAGGAGTGCAATGCTTGCTTCTTTGGGCTGTGCCGAAGCGATGCACAATAAGCTGCTCTAGCTCCATTTCTTCAACTTTGTCTACAATCTCGTGTTCGTCCTCTTCAAGAATCTCCTTTGGGAGATCTCCTTGAAACAACCTACAACCTGAGAAGCATTTTCTGCATGATTGAGATTTAATTGTTAGTAAGGATGATCAAGCCTTCAAGTGGCTCTAGTTTGTAGCGAGTACACCTTGAATGACCGTCAAGCTCGATGTTTCCAGTCTTGTGAGCAATTTGGTGGTTTGATTGATTATGTTCCTACTAAAGCTAACCCAATTGCAGATACGATCAGTCACGAAGGAAATATCTTGGCTCTCAAGTCGAGGCCCACAGTACCCATTCAAGGAGTATCTTTTGTTCGCATGAATAGTCATTATGCATTTTTTGAGTCTCTCATTCGTGACGGTCTCTTGTATTTTCTTCACCGTCTTTGTGTATTACCTTTTCAAAGGAAAGCCATATTGCACGATGCACATGATTCACTCACAGATGAGCACGGAAGCATGAACCGCACCTTAGGAAAGGTAGAAAGTTTGCATTCAAGGAATACACAAAGTTTCACCATGGTAGGTCATGTCAATAAATTTTGCATGCTCATTCCTTGGCAAGACACACTCACCCCAAAAGCACTAGCACGATTGTCCATCAAGCATTGGTATTTCCCTTTATGGTTTGCGAGAGTCGATAGTTTTAGGTAGAAAGGTCCAGTGAGAGAGAGAGAGAGAGAGAGAGAGAGAGAGAGAGAGAGAGAGAGAGTTTTCTTTCCAATTAACTTGTGGATCAAAATTTTTAAACCACTTCATGCCAACATCCAGATAGTGAAGAAATGACAAACTTAAGACGAAATCCTATGTTTTGAACTAAGACTGTGTCACAAAGACGGAAGTGTAAACTAACGTTTAAATGAAAATCTTATATTCAAGAGAACTGAGAACTGAGAGAAAAGTTTGACACTTCATTGGGACCAGAAGATGGGTTGGTCCCCCCCATAAAGAGAATATATTTATTACTAATGGAGAATCTTTACAAGCACAGGAACGGGACAAACATCCATCCTCAATTCTTTCTTGTTCTATTCTTGCTATTGACTGAGAAAGTGTACCCACTCTCTATGTGCTAAGAGGAGTCTCCTCTTCTGTGAGACCTTTTGAAAGTTCTAATTAAAAGAGTCTATCTTCGAGAGTATCCTTGGAAGCTCTCATAAACGAGAGTCTATCTTCCAAAAAGCCTTCTCGAAAGCTCTCATAGAGAGAGAGTGAGAGTCTGTCTTCCGCTAGCTGGTTCCTTAATCATTCATGCAATGAACACAAGAGAGAAAACTTGCTGTAATTTTCTGCACATAATTTGAAATTCTTACCTGTGCACGTTCTAATGCTGAAACGGAGGCCTTTCTCGCGATGGAATTGCGTCAAACTTTGTGTATGTGTAGGATAAAGAGGGAAAGGAAAACTGAAATTCTATGTGTAAGGTGCAGCGGAAGTGAATGTTGAACTTTGCCTAAGATGAGTGCTCCGAAATGTGCTCAAGGTTCATTTTACTTACGGAAGGGAGAGCCTTCTATTCCTTTAGTGAGAGAGTGCAATGGACACAAACAAAGTGGTGAACACTGTGAATGAAGGTGTTGAGACTGAGAGATAGAGAGAAGAATACGACACTAGAATGTTGCCACTCTCTACGGCGAGAGCGGTCTACTATTGATTGCACAAATCTCTACAATGCTTGGACTTGCCGACGATGTCTACGACGACGAGACGGGCTGAAACTGAAAACGCTAATGGCTGAAATCTGCAAATCTTTATCTGCTTAATTCTGACTCTGTGTTGGTGACGACGACGATGACGACGCGCTGAAAACGCAGATGTTGAAATCTGCGTTTTTCGGGCTGAAATTGCAAACTTCGCGGGATCTGACCGTGCGGCGAGGATCTGCTGTGGGAAGGTGAGATCTGCGAGGTTCGGGGTCTTTCCTGCGGTGTGCCTATGCTGAAAACTGAAAACGCTGTTGTTCTTGATGGTCTTGTCGCGATGGAACTGCAAAACGCTAAGGGCTGAACTGCAATTCAAAAACGCTGGGGCTAAATGTCTTCTTGCGAGGGGAATCTGCTAACGTTGGGGCTGATCTGCTGTGGTTCTGTCACCAGGCTGTTGCAATGCAAAAACGCTAGCTGATCTGGTACAAAAACGCTAGGCCTTTTGGTGAGTGAAAACGCTAGAGTTGTCGCGGGGGGGGGAAGTCTTACTGAGAAGTTGCCTGATGAACACCGGGTTCCTGCTGCAGCCTGCCTCTTCTGCCAGAAAGTGCTAGCGCTAGGTTTTTCTATATACAAACTTAGTAAATTTGCCCTACCTAGTTTCCAACAAAAGTCACTTAAAAATAATAAGTGAAAATGTCAAAAATAGGGAAAATAGGTCTATGCACTGTAGAAATGCTCTTGATTGGTTCTGATTGTAATCTGATGATCATGCTGTGTGCAACCAAAGGATATGCATCTAATCTAAGTGTCTGGACATGCACGGTCTGCGAATAGACTCACAAAGGTGCTAGATCACTTCCTATTCTAGACTGACTTGACTGAACCGAACCCTGGTCATGGTGTAGCTTGTCCACGGACACATAGGGTTGGATGTGTCACGTGACATCCCCTCCTTTTCAAAGTGAGGTACTGGTACCGAACTGTATGGCGTCGAGGGAGATCGCCAACAGGGTCTGGAATCCTGGAAAGGATACTTTGCCGGCCCACTCTGATGCGTGGGTCATGGGATACTTGAACTTCATAGAGGTTTGCAACGCTTGCTCCTTCAATGCTTCAACTTCGTCGAGAGTCATGCGTCTACCTTCTTCAAGAATCTCCGAGGTTGGAAATTCTTGAAACCACTTCCAACACAAAAACATGAAAATACCCATTCCATGTAAAGTGAGTGGAAAAATTCTTTTCTTCTTTAAAGCTTGTGCATGCAATGTAAATGAACATAGAGACGGAGTGCCAAATCGTTCATCAAACACATGCAAACAGTGGGGTCGAATCTTGACTTTCTGATCTAAATCAATCAACTGTCGCAAATCACAATGGAAATGCCTATGCTTGATGCTCAATCTTTCTTGTGCTCTTTCGGATACTGTGTCATGCCAAGGAAGAGACATGAAATGTGAATTCCTTGAATGCAAACTTTTCATCTTTCCATGAGTAATCCGCATACATCCGTGCTCATTCATGAGTGAATCGTGCTCAATGTACAAAAAGGGATCACATAAAGACGCTGACTAAAATACAGGAAACGGTCACGAATGAAACACTCAAACAATGCGTGCTGACTAATCAGTCATATAAATAATACTTCCTGTGAGGGTTCTGTGGACCTAGGCTCAAGGGCCAAGATCGGTTCTCCCTGAGGGGGGTCTTTGGACCTAGGCTCGAGAGCCAAGATCGGTTCTTCCTGATTGGTCGAATCTTCCTGTGGGGGTTTGTGTGGACCTCGACTCGAGAGCCAAGATTGGTTCTTCGTGATTGATCGAATCTACAATGAGGTTAGCTTCGCTAGAGAAAGTATCAACTAACACGTCATTCTTGTGAACAATTGTCACAAATTGGTGACGTGTCAAAGCCTAAAGAATGGAGCCAACTTGCAAATGCTGGCCGAGGGGCCTAAACCCTAAGAAGATCAAGTAATAGAAGAAGTCCTACCAACTTATGGGGACCCCGTTCGATGGGGCCCCAAGTGACGTAAGGATCAAAACAAAGCAGGACCCGCACACACGCAAAAAAAACTGATGACGTGGTAGATTGTACGGATTTCTGCGTTTTGTGCTGGCTAATGATGTGGCAGGCTGTACGGATTTCCACGATTTACGCTGGCAGCTTTTTGGCTTTGCTTTTGGACCAGATGCTTTTGAGTTTGAAGACTGTAAACTGCTTTTGGGGCCTAGGGCCTTTAAATATGAGGTTAGGGATCATTCTCTAGCATGCCCTGGAGAAGGTGCAGAGTCTGGAGTACCGGCTTGTACTATGTTGATGCAATATAAAGAAATACTGAAAGGGGTGCCAAGGTTTGGGGCTAATACTTTTTTGGGGTGGAATTCTGCTACTCCGTGTCGCGTGTCGTCTCTCGCTCTCTCTCTCTCTCTGAGTTCAATTGTTATTAAAGTGCCAAATGTCTGTTTCAGTCCGTTCTTTTCTATTGGCACGTGGTGTTGCCTGTCTTGTGACAGTGATATCAGAGCCAGGTTTCGATCCTGGGACCTGTGGGTTATGGGCCCACCATGCTTCCACCGAAACCATGGGCGAATATAACCAAAGGTTTCTCGACGTGTACCTTCCGGTGTCCTCCTTTAGATCTGTTCCCTTGGAGGCCCAATGCGAGCGATATACCATTGGACTACCATCACCATTGCAGGAATATTGTCTATCCAAGCAAGTCTCTACCATGCAAGAACTTATGGACCATGCAGCGGTCGGCTACAAACTGATGAAGGAAAAGCTAGAGTTTACCACAGAACAATCTCCGGCCACGAACCACAACTCTCGCCAACAAAGAACAAATTCTCGAGAGTCTCGTGAAAGTCAACCACCAAGGCCTTGTTTGACGCCTCAATAACGAGACACCTTACTATAAGAAGGCCGATGCTTTGGATGCTTTCAAACAAGTTATAATCATTCTAATTGTCCCAAACGCAGTGATAGACCAGAGGAGCTGACGCCGGCACCAATGGTCGACAGAACCCCAACGCCTCCTCTTGCGATTACAGCATATTTGCAAAACAACTCAAGTTAGCTCAAAAATTTCTGAGGGACATTCCGAGGGACAATCAGTTTGCTCTTTTTGTTAAGAAGTTAGCTTCTCCTTTCGGCTCTTTTGATCAAGGAGTTAGCTTCTCCTCTGGTCCAGATCGGAACTCTTGATATTCCGGCGTAGTAAAATTAGCCATTACACCCATACCGTATTGATCTTCCACGGGTGTCTTGATGCACTAAAATTACATACCCAGGCAATCTCATCCAATTAGGAATATTCAGTGGTTGGCACATCACAATGCAACACAAATGCTTACATATGCATGTTACAAGACATAGAAACATAAAGTCGCCGATGAACACTCCTCCCGCATAACCTAACAAGGTCCGGGCCGGGAGATATTCAACGACTCTCTCATCACTCCTCCCGCATAACCTAAAAAGGTCCGGGCCGGGAGATATAGAGGTCTTTTACAACCAAACGCCCCCCAGACCGCAGCCTGCGTCGTTTGGAAGTGCTGAGAGTAACCACTGCTCATACTTCTTAATACTTCTCCCTCATAACCATCCAGGTCCGGGGCGGGAGTCACAACAACAATTATTTTACAAGCATACAACCAAACGCTCCCCAGACATCCCGTCTGCGTCGTTCGGAGATTCAAACAATAGCAAAAAAACATTTCTCAAAATCACCAATCATTGAAACTAGTATTAAAACCAGAGTCAAACATTTCAAATCGGCACCAAGACAAGTTCAAAACAGATACCATCCATTTCAAACAATACTTTCTAGCTATAAAGAACAAAAAACAAGTAGAGAGTTCATTCGAGGTTTTGTTCGCACAACCGAACTTTAAGGACGACTAGCTTGTCCTTCTGAATCACGATGATGGTTTGGTTCTGAACCTAAAGAGTCGCATCATTCTTGTCGTGCCAAGGCATGCCCAAGAGAACGTCGCAATTGCCCAACTTCATGATGTGGAAATCAACTTTGTCATGATAATTTTGAATAGTCACGGGAAGAGCACAAATGAGCGGTACCACTTTCTGAGTTTGCCCTGTGGCTAGCTCAGCTTCAATTTCTCCACCCTCTGCATCATAATCAAAGTGCATCTGCTTTAAGAATTCTGGATGAATGAAGTTCTCTGTAGCTCCGGGGTCAAAGAAAATAAGGGCTTTGAAGCCATTGACTTTGCCATCTGCTCGACACAATTCATTTGGGTTTTGTTGACCATTGGTGCGGGCGACCGCAACAAGCAAAAAAAATTCTTATGGTTCTTTCCTTGAGTGATAGAGAACACTATCAAAGCTCTGATACCAATGTAAGGTGCAGCGGAAGTGAATGTTGAATTTTGCTCAAGACGAGTGCTCCGAACTGTGCTCAAGGTTCCTTTTACTTACGGAAGGGAGAGCCTTCTGTTCCTTTAGTGAGAGAGTGCAATGGACACAAACAAAGTGTGAACACTGTGAATGAAGGTGCTGAGACTGAGAGAGAGAGAGAGAAGAATACGACACCAGAATGTTGTCAGAAACCCTCTCCGAAGGCCCCACTCTCTATGGCGAGAGCGGTCTACTATTGATTGCACAAATCTCTACAATGCTTGGACTTGCCGACGATGTCGACGACGATGACGAGACGGGCTGAAATCTGAAAACGCTAATGGCTGAAATCTGCAAATCTTTATCTGCTTAATTCAGACTCTATGTCGGTGACGACGACGATGACGACGATGCAACGACGACGCGCTGCAGATGCTGAAATCTGCGTTTTCCGGGCTGAAACTGCAAACTCCGTGGGATCGGACCGTGCGGCGAGGATCTGCTGCGGGAAGGTGAGATTTGCGAGGTTCGGGGTCTTTCTTACGGTGTGGTGTGCCTATGCTGAAAACTGAAAATGCTGTTGTTCTTGATGGTCTTGTCGCGATGGAACTGTAAAATGCTAAGGGTTTAATTGCAATTAAAAAATGCTAGGGCTGAACGTCTTCCTGCGTTGGGAATCTGTTAACGTTGGGGCTGATCTGTTGTGGTTCTGTCGCCAGGTTGTTGCAATGCAAAAACGTTGGCTGATTTGATGCAAAAACGCTAGGCCTTCTGGTGAGTGAAAACGCTAGAGTTGTCGCTTGGGGGGAAGTCTTGCGGAGAAGTTGGCTGATGAACACCGGGTTCCTGCTGCCTCTTCTGCCAAAGTGTTAGCGCTAGGTTTCTATATATACAAACTTAGTAAATTTGCCCTACCTAGTTTCCAACAAAAGTCACTAAAAAATAATAAGTGAAAAATGTCAAAAATAGGGAAAATAGGTCTGCACTGTAAAAATGCTCCCGATGGGTTTTGACTGTAATCTGATGATCATGCTGTGTGCAACCAGAGGATATGCATCTAATCTAAGTGTCTGGACATGCACGGTCTGCGAACAAACTCACAAAGGTGCTAGATCACTTCCTATTCTAGATGACTTGATTGAACCCAACCTTGGTCATGTTGTAGCTTGTCCACGGACACACAGCGTTGGATGTGTCACATGACACTATGAGTGCTCTTCTGAAAACTGCCCTATTTGAGATGATTGGGGGACTGAAAACAAAGAAATTGCAGCCACTACGCTTAGGAAGGGAGCGTCTGTTGGAACTTCTCTTGACAAGGCTTCTCAAGAAGGTGGCTATGGTTGTGAGAGCCCTTGTTCTGGACAATGGGGGCTCAAAGCTACCACATATGTCACAAGGGGCTGCTCTCAAGCTCTAATGGAGAGCTCCACCGCATAGAGCACGCTCACATTCTGCGGGGTAGGAGCACTGCCAACCCCTAAAGAGGGAGGGGTGCTGCTCTTAAATAGACAGGAGGGAGAGAAGCAGGCGTTAGCAGATGAGAGAGAGAGAGAGAGAGAGAGAGAGAGAGAGAGAGAGAGAGAGAGAGAGAGATTGCATGAGTAAATGTGCCAATTTTTAAAACCCTTCAACTTTTAAATTTTAAAAGTTCTCAATTCACTTTAACAATGTGCAACTAACTCACAAATGTTAATAGTAATTCTTTCCATGAGAACATCAAAAGTTTCCCGACACAATGCCGCAAAGGCACTTCTCTTGCATTACCTGTTCACACTTGTGCGGCCACTTGCCCGAGCATAAATAGTGAAAGTTAATTTAACTTGCTTATCCTAAGGCCTTATTAAAAATAATGAAGGCTACTGTTCTAAGTGTTAAAGTTTAGGCATCTCAAGTGAACTGCCCAAGTGATCCCATTATTTAGTTTGGCTTTTAGGTATTTATTTTACTTATTTGTCAAAGCTTGGGTAGGGCAATTCATTGGGATTGCTATATAAGCAACCCCTTGCCTCCATTTGTATACACATTCAGTTTTTCATTGCCAAGGTTGATTGGTTCAGGAGACTCTCTCTCTCTCTCTCTCTCTCTCTCTCTCTCTCTCTCTCGTGCTGACTCCCCTTGGTCTCTATGCTTCTGCATCGTCGACTTTGACGTGGTATCAGAGCAACTCAGTGTAGCTCAGTGATTCAAGAGCCTTGGTGGAGGTGCGTTGCTTGAAAGAAGAGAAGAACCTCGAGAAGTATCCCACTGTCGCTGTTCCACGCGTTTTAAAACGCTGCCCAAAATCGGCACCGAAATCTCCCCTCGCGTTGGTGTTTTGAAATGCTCCTGCTGGCGCCCTCTACTGTCAGAACCTGCCCTGTTGACAGCCCCTTACCCGCCTGCGTTTTGAAACGTTGCTGTGCAGCGGCACCGGAACGCCCCCTCTTTGCTCTTCTGCGTTTTGAGACGCCAACGGTGCCCCCTCCCCAGCCCTTTGTGCGATAGCGTGTTGAAACGTTGCTCCCTTGCCTTGCTTAACGGTGACGTTCCATCCCATCCAGCGTTTTGAAATGCTGCGCCAAGACAACGAGCCCCGCGACCCTCCCTTGGCGACGACCTCCTGCCCGCCGACCCCAATGTTTTGAAACCCTGTGCCAAGGCAGCAAGCCCACAGTGCCCATCCCCGGCCCCCTCTTTTTGCCACCGTTTTAAAACGCTGTTTAGAGAGGTTAGGGGCAGTTCTCCTTGGGTAGAAGGTGCATTTGCCGGCGACCGCTTCTGTGGCGTGGCGAGGTGACAACCAAGGTGCAAAGAGGGAGAGGTTTGGTATTGTCTCAGTGGCTTGTACGAGATCAGTACGTATCAGTACCAGTACCCCATGCCAACAATCCCTACCAAGTACCCACAATACAATGTCACGTGACACATCCAACCCTGTGTGTTAGTGGACAAGCTACAACATGATCAGGGTTCAGTCAGTCCAGTCAGTCTAGATTAGAAGTGATCTGGCACTTTTGTGAGTCTATTCGCAGACCGTGCATGCCCAGTCACTTAGAATAGATGCATATCCTCTGGTTACACACAATATGATCATTAGAATTCCCATCAGAATCCATTAGAATCAGTTAGGGGAATTTTCCAGTGCATTTAGCCTATTTTCCCTATTTTTGGTATTTTTCACTTATTATTTTTAAGTGACTTTCCAACAAAAGTAGGTAGGGCAATTTTGCCAAGTTAATATATAAGGAAACCCAAGTTAGCATTTTCTGGCAGAAGAGGCAGTAGGAGCACATGCTCAACAGGCACCTTCTCAGCAGAACCCCAATAGGAACCCCTAGCGTTTTATATCCCCATCCTCGCCACACATCAGCCTCAGCGTTTCCAGTTTGCATCATCGCCATCATCAGCAGATTGCATAGCGTTTTTGCATACTATCAGCAGTACCAGATTCCCAAGCGATTTCAGCCTCCCCATCATCGCCATGATCCCAGCATGCTAGCGTTTTTACTAATGCTACCATCGGCCCCCAGCGTTTTGGTTTTCAGCCTGATTTGAAGTAGAACAGCAGCGTTTTCAGCCTTCTTGGACAGCAGACAATTCAGCCCTAATTGGTTGCAGAAGAACCCAAATTTTCAGCCTTAAAAACGCAGCCAAAACAGTCATTTTCAGCCACCGAAACAGTCCCGAAATTCAGTAGTTAGAAGACCCCATATTTCAGCCCTAAAGTCGTCGTCGTCATCGGCATAGTCCCAGGTTGCATCAATTCATTGCATACGCATTGTACCACTTTGTGCAATCATAAGTAGACCACTCTCGCCGACGAGAGTGGGGCCTTCGGAGGAGGGTTTTACAACGTCTCTGGTGTCAGAGCTGCACCTTACATTGGTATCAGAGCTTTGGTAGTGTTCTATATCACTCAAGGAAAGAACCACAATAATTTTTTTTTGCTTGTTGAGGTCGCACGAACCCAAGTTCGCTTGGGCGAGTCGATTCCTAATCGTGTTTTGTTGAAGAGTGACAGGAATCCCAAGAAAGAAGGGCTTGTCTAGCCTCCCGTTGTGTCTCTTTTCACTCATTGAGAGCGGACCGTGCACTTAGCGGCCGACCAATCGACATGAGGTGGGAAAAAGCAACCTTGGCGTGAGCGCAAGGCCGCCAAGGGGTGCGCCCGCGGAAAAGAGTAGAACTCGGGTGAAGAGAAGATCCTTCTCCAACACGGTTTGCAAGCGAAAGAAAACCTCAAGAACCTCAAGAACCCAAGAACCCAAGACTCTCTAGAATCCAAGTTCCTCGTTAACTTAAGAACCAAAGATCATAGTGCATGGTCGTCACCCGATGCGGAATGGATACTTCGCATATAGGTGATGAGCATGAGAGAGGCGGCGAAGATTTCTCCCCACCAGGAGATTTTTCCAACCCTCCCTCTTCGCCATCTACGCCACGAGTTGTACTAACTCCTATGGAGATGATGGTCAAGTCAATGATGGAGATGATGCTGGCACAACAAGAAGCGACTCGCATTACAATGGAATGAAATGAAAGAAATGCAATACAACAACAAGAAGCGAATCGAGTTGCCTTGGCACAACAAGAAACCAATCGCTTTGCTTTCGAACGCGTGCGTGATGAAAGAAATGACCGAAAAGCAGAAAGGGGGGCCGAGCGTGCCGCTCAAAGAGAGCTATGCACTCAAGAATTGCTTCGACAAGTGCTAGCCTCGAAGACCGAACCACCCAAAGATCGTGGGAGTTCCTCAAGTGGTGCAAGCCACGATGCGGATTCCAACCATCCAGTCACAGAGAAGTTGACTTTCAGTAAGTATGACGGTAAGATGGATGCTACGGTTATTCATTCTTTGTTGCATCAATTTAATGCTTATTTTGCGACAACTAAGAAGACAGGAAATAGCAAGGTTTTGACGGCAGCTATGTACCTTGCCGGTGATGCCATTAATTGGTACCAGGCATGGCAAGAGGCACAGCTAGCCGCACACCAAGAGGAAGCAGACGGATTCACGCCCCTTTCCTTCGATTGGGCTGATTTCCAAGACAAGCTCAAGGCGCGGTTTATGCCACCTCAGTACCTCGCACGATTGAAGGACGATTGGCGCTCTCTCAAGCAAAATGGTATGCCAGTCATATCTTTTTCTAATTGTGTTTTGCAGCTAGGTACTCAATTACGAAAATCGGATGATGAGCGCAAAGAGGCTTTTCTCTTTGGATTGGACGAGTATATCAAGTACGATGTCGAGGTTTTCGATCCAATCGATCTCAACAAGGCGGTAGCGATTTCTCTCGCACAGGAGATGAAGCACAACAAGGGAAAACCTAAGGAGAACAAGACTTCCACAAGTACCTTGCAGACTTCTCAGAACGGTAAGAACAGTAACTCTTCTAACCAATCTTCCAACAGTCTCTCAGAAAAGAATTCGTCCAATGAATCTAAGGGTAAGGCTAACACAATTGCTAAACCTAAGCTTACTCTAGATGAAAAGGTAGCACAAGGAATTGTAGGAGGATACATCACGTCAGAAGAGCAAAGCACTTATTCTAAGGAAGGTCGTTGTTTTCATTGTCACATTAAGGGTCACATAAAAAGAACATGTCCTAAGCTTGAATCGAATGAATCTAAAGAATTTACAGAACCCACTTCATCTGTCAATGCAATTAATGATAACACGAGTGTGCCCCAAGTTTCTCAGGACCCTCCCATTGATGATTCTCTCATTAAATGTTATGGTCGTACGTCGGGGCACCGTTTTGTCATATTGTTTGACCCAGGTAGTATGCATGATGCGATCAGTTCCTCTCTTGTTGAGAAAGCCCGCCTCGAAGTTAGTCCGAGATCTCCTATCGAGGTCTCTGGCTTTCGTCCCGGTATGGACGCTCTCATCACGGAGGAGTGCCTTGATGTGTTGTTTGCAATTCAACAAACTGCCTTCACTAGAAGATTTGTTGTTTCTCCTCTCTCGGGATGTGATATGATTTTGGGCATTCGATGGTTTCGTGATAATGACGCTCTCATGAAATTTGCGGCTAACACTATGACTCTCAATGCCGACAACGATTCGCCTATTGTCCTTCATGGAGAGGACATTGCTCATTCTCCATCTCTCATTGCTAATATGTAGGACAAGATTGAAAGGATTCAGGAGAAGGAGACTCTCTCAGTCTCTTTTTCTCCAAAGCATGACACACAGGATTTACATGATTGTGAAAAGCATGATGATTTGGATGATAATGATGAGCATGATGATTTGCATGATCAAGATGCGATTTCTCACAAGCATGATGAGTTGCATGAAGAAGATGTGATTGTTCACAAGGATGATGTGTTAGTGGCTGCTTTTTCTAGCGAAGCTAACCTCGTTGCAGATTCGATCATTTACGAAGAAGCAGCGATCTTGGCTCTCGAGCCTAGGTCCAAAGAACCCTCACAGGAAGTATTATGTGTTCGCATGATTGATACGCACGCATTGTTCGAGTGTTTCATTCGTGATCGTTTCCTGTATTTTAGTAAGCATCGTTATGTGATCCCTTTTCCTAGGCATGACATATTGTATGTTGAACACGTTTCTCTCATGGATGAGTACGAATGTATGCGGATTTTTCGTGAAAAGCTGAAAAGTATGTATGTAAGGAAGTCACATTCCATGTCTCTTCCTTGGCATGACACAGTTTTCGAACGAGCACATGAAAGTGTGAGCACCAAGCATGGGCATTCCCGTTGTGAATTGCCACAGTTGATTGCTCTAGATCATAAGAGAAAGATTCGATCGCATTGTTTGCATGTGTTTGATGAACGGGTTGTCACTCCGTCTCTATGTTCATCTACATTGCATACAGTCTTTAGAGAAGACAAGATTTTTTCCCTTCACTTTACATGGAATGGGTATGTTCATGGTTTTGTGTTGGAAGTGGTTTCAGGAATTTTCAGCCATGGAGATTCTTGAAGAAGAAGGAAGCATGACTCTAGACGAAGTTGAAGCTTCGAAGGAGCCACAAAGGACTTTGTGTCGCTTTCGGCGCGGCCCAAAGAAGCAAGCGTTGCAGACCTTTATGAAGTTCAAGTATCGCACGACCCACACATCAGAGTGGGCCGACGAAGAGTCCCTTCCAGGATTCCGGATGCTATTGGCGATCTCCCTCGACGCCATACAGTTCGGTACCAGTACCTCACTTTGAAAAGGAGGGGATGTCACGTGACACATCCAACCCTATGTGTCAGTGGACAAGCTACAGTCACGTGAAACATCCAACCCTGTGTGTTAGTGGACAAGCTACAACATGATCAGGGTTCAGTCAGTCCAGTCAGTCTAGATTAGAAGTGATCTGGCACTTTTGTGAGTCTATTCGCAGACCGTGCATGCCCAGTCACTTAGAATAGATGCATATCCTCTGGTTGCACACAATATGATCATTAGAATTCCCATCAGAATCCATTAGAATCAGTTAGGGGAATTTTCCAGTGCATTTAGCCTATTTTCCCTATTTTTGGTATTTTTCACTTATTATTTTTAAGTGACTTTCCAACAAAAGTAGGTAGGGCAATTTTGCCAAGTTAATATATAAGGAAACCCAAGTTAGCATTTTCTGGCAGAAGAGGCAGCAGGAGCACATGCTCAACAGGCACCTTTTCAGCAGAACCCCAGCAAGAACCCCTAGCGTTTTTGATCCCCATCCTCGCCACACATCAGCCTCAGCGTTTCCAGTTTGCATCATCGCCATCATCAGCAGATTGCATAGCGTTTTTGCATACTATCAGCAGTACCAGATTCCCAAGCGATTTCAGCCTCCCCATCAGCGCCATGATCCCAGCATGCTAGCGTTTTTACTAATGCTACCATCGGCCTCCAGCGTTTTGGTTTTCAGCCTGATTTGAAGCAGAACAGCAGCGTTTTCAGCCTTCTTGGACAGCAGACAATTCAGCCCTAATTGGTTGCAGAAGAACCCCCATTTTCAGCCTTAAAAACGCAGCCAAAACAGTCATTTTCAGCCACCGAAACAGTCCCGAAATTCAGCAGTTAGAAGACCCCAGATTTCAGCCCTAAAATTGTCGTCGTCATCACCGTCGTCGTCATCGGTATAGTCCCAGGTTGCATCAGTCCATTGCATACGCATTGTACCACTTTATGCAATCATAAATAGACCACTCTCGCCGACGAGAGTGGGGCCTTCGGAGGAGGGTTTTACAACGTCTCTGGTGTCGTATCTCTCTTCTCTCTCTATCTCTCAGTCTCATACACTCGCACGCACAGTGTCCATTCACTTTGTTTGTGATCATAGCACTTTCCATTAAGAACGGAAGGCTCTCCCTTCCATAAGAACTAAAAGGAATCCTTGAGCACAGTTCGGAGCACTCATCTTGAGAAAAGCGCAAACAATCATTCCGTTGCACCTTACATACAAAGCACCAAGTACCTGCAGTACCCGCAATACCAAGCACCAAGTACTCGCAGTACCCAACACTTAGCCTCTCAAGTACCAAGCACCCACCGTAGGTCCCCTTAACATCTACCGCAATACCCTTCAGTTTCTCAGTAGTACCAAGCATCTGCATCAAGTACCCATTACCATCGCAGCATCTCATCATTTAGCATCATTGTATCAACATTTGTGCAAGTAATAAAGTAAGTACTTGCTTTGGCAATAGAGCAAGGGGCCCTTGAGGTGATTGGGACCTGACATGCAGTGTCGTCTCTCTTTTCTATCTCTTTGCGTCTCGTTCATTGTGTTCATTTCAGTTTCTCTTTTTCAAGTGAAGTGAAGTAACCTTGTGTTTGTGCGGAGTACTAGATCTGAGCTAAATCCTTAAACCACCTAACACCCGATTTTCCAATCACTAAAGCTTTAGGGTATTTTCTGCTATGGTCTCCCTGAGGTGTTCTAGCCTGCATTTAGGCACACTTGAGGCCCTAGAACTACTAGTTCTATTTTGATTTGCACATAACTAATTAGATAATTATTTCTGGTAAATAAATTTATTATTTACAAAAATTATTTTCTAGTAAACAAATTAATTAATTAGAAAGACTGATATTGTTATATCCCTCTTGGTTCTAAACAGTTACCTCAAGTGTAGAGCGTCAACATAACTGTGCAAGATGTCTAGGTAATTCTTGAGATTTGACTCAGTCATCCACTTTGCAGCTAAAGGGGTGTAATTTTTAAACTTGACTAAATACTTGCGATGTGATCTCCCGGACTTTAGTTGTCTCTCTGAGTGGTATATTATCTGTTCCGGCTGAAGGATTTCCTCAGTCTTATCGACTTCTGGAGGATCTTCTTGTATTGGAGCCACGGGAGGAGAACCAACATATGGTCATGGATGCGCCACATTATTGACTTTATCTGTGATTTTGAAAGGGTCGTAAAATCTATTGGAAAGTTTAATAGCTTTTCCTTTTCTGTCATTCTTTTTCAATCTAGCTTTCTCAAACTTAAGTAGGACATATTGTCCTTTTTCAAGATTGAGATTCCTTCTGTGCTTGTTTGCTTTTTTTTTTTCTCTTCTGCTTCTCTTGAGAGCAAAGATTCGCTTGTTTTACTTGTTGATAGGCGGTATCAATATCATTCACAAATTCATCTGCGGCAAAGATGTTTTCTTTGGTAACTAAAATAGGAAGTAAAAGTTGCTTCCCATAGATAATTTCGAAGGGAGCTTTACCAGTTGAGGAATGTATGGTATTATTATGCGCAAACTCAACTAATGGTAAGTACTGTTCTCATATAGATCGTTTTTTTGAAACATAGCACTTTGAGAAGGTCTAAAACAGCGGCATTAGCTGTTTCTCTTTGACCATCTATTTGTGGATGATAAGTTGATGAAAAATCAAGCTTAGTTTCCAAATTTTCAAATAGTGCTTGCCATAAACTAGTCATGCGAGGATCTCTATCGCTGACAATAGTTTTTGGCATTCCATGATGCTTAAAGATCTGAGCTAGAAATATTCTAGCCATGTGATCAGCTTTGATTGTTTTCGTAACGGGAAGGAAATGTGCTTGTTTACTATCTATAATAGTCCAAATTGCATCATTTCCAGTCTTTGATTTTGGAAGGTCTGTAATAAAATCCATGGCAATACTTTCCCATGGTATGTTAGGTACACAGAGTGGATGAAGCTTGCCATAAACTTTTATGTCCGTCATATTTCACTTTTTGACATTCTAAACACTCACGGACATACTTTTTAATGTCTGCCTGGAGTGTTGGCCAAAAGAGAAACCTTTCTAGAGCATTAGTAGTTGCCCTTTTCTGTCCTCCTTGCTCGAGTCAGAAGAGCTAGAAGAACTGTCAGACGAAGAGGAAGAAGAAGAACTGGGTAATCCCTCAAAGCGTACACGTTCCTTCTTTCTTGCAGATGCAAAAGAAAATTGACGGCCCAAATAACCAGGGTAGTCAGTCCCCTTCTTGCGCTTTTTCAGTTGCTTTTTGGATTGATTGTTTGCGTCCAAAAGCCAATTGATCTGAGTCTGAACCACCCCTTGAAGTTTTTGTTATGTAAACATCCTCGGAGAAGGAGGTTTCTTGATTGCCGGTTTGATGGCTTTCTGCCACTGAGTGTGCACTTCAGCGATGGATTGCCGAGACAAAAATTTTGCAAACTGAGGATCTTTGGCAAATTTAATCATCTGCTTTGTGCACTCGTCAACCTGCTTTCGACGTTCCATCTCTTGAAGTTCGTACTGAGTAGGCCGAGGTGGCCCGTACTCTTTCTCTGTTAATTCGGTTGAATCTTCTTCGTGATCTCCTCTTGCATCAGCAGATGCAGAAGAAGTTGACTGATTCGTTTCGGAATCCATAAGCGTCGCGAAATAAGGGGATCCGATTTCTCGGTAGAAGAGAAATCGGCCGTGCTCTGATACCACTGTAACAAACTTGGACACCCGAAGTCAAGATTCTACCGCGACACAGCAGAGATTCACTTTAAAACAGTTCACAAAAGATGACACGGCCCGGCGTAGTTCTGTGCCAAGAGGTATTGACCCCAAAGATTGGTGCCCCTTTCGATATTTCTTTTTATATTAATCTGTGCGCAAAGTACAAGAGCGAGTGCTCACTCTAGTCTCTGCGTTCAGATCCCCAGAGAAGTGAGTCCCTAAGGCTTATTTATTCTTACAAGGGATGCCCCAAAAGTAGAGCCCCAAAATCAATTAACTCAAAAGCATTAATCTCCGAAGGCTCTGGTCTTTAAAAGCTGCTAAAAACAGCCATCGTAATTTACGGAAAATCCATACAATTGTTAACGCTTTTTACGGAGCGTCTGTACGTTGCCATTTCAGCATGTTAGCGTGTTCTGTGGAGATCTGCCACGTTAGCTTGTCGGTGCATTTTACACGAATCTGCCACATCAGCCTGTCGTGTTGTGTGTCCGGGGGCTTGCCGCCCACGTCACCAGTTTGTGACATGGATAGAGACACCAAGGCGGTTGGGCTGTAAATTGAGATCTTGAGCAAGTTGAGTAGAGATGAAGCTATCCGGGCTATCCGTATTGCGTAGATCAAACAATGTACGTGCCTGCTGGTTGTTAATGTTGCCCATGCCTTTGGAAATGATCTTTCTTTACCATCCTTTGTGGTAGAGTGTGCACATCTGGTACTGCATTAGAAGAAGGGGGCCATGGGGTTCTAGTTGTAAGTGGGACAACCTCCCTTCATGTGTCCAATTTCTCCATACTTGAAACATCTCCCTTCACTCATATAGGTTCTCAATTCTGTAGGAGAGAGATATTTCCCTCTTAGGCTGATTAGGTATTGCTTTTGCAACTGAGGCGGTTCTTCTCTTCTTTTGAGAAGAAGTAGAAGTCGACTGATTGTTAAGAGCTTTCTGCTTGGCATTATAAGTGCTTTGTTTCAGCTTCTGAGAGTACCTTTATGGTGCAAAGCGTCAACTATGCGAGCTGATTCCATAAGTATTTGTAAATTGCTTCGTGGATAAAGCTTCATAGCCTTTTGCAAGGCATCATGCAACCCAACTTCAAACTTCCGCGTCTTCTCTGAATCTTCAATCTTCTTGAATGGAGTAATTTTCAGAAGAACGTCCCAAAACTTATCCATATATTGTGGAACAATTTCGTTCTCTAACTGAGAAAGTCGGTACCGTTCTTTCTTTACTTCTTGCTTAAAATATGGAGGAAGGAATTGAGCATAGAATGCCTTCTTGAAGGTAGGCCAATCTTGAGGTTTGCGATTTTCCAAGATCAGAGTCAGCCACCAACTGCTGTATGTGTATTTCAAATACATACTAACATGGCGAAGCTTATACCTTTCTTCAAAATTTCCTTTTGCAAATGCTACTTCAAACTGGCGGATGACAGCTAAAGCTTTGTCGTTATCCCGCCGTCCATTGTAGGAATTAGATTTTACATCCTTATCCCCTGACTTGAAGGACTTCTGCTTGCAGTGCTTCTTGTTTTGATGCTCCTTCTTTCTATGTTTAGACTCCTTGTTGATAGGGGATCTTTCCTTTGACTACACTTCCTATTGTTGTGGGTCTTCGATGAACATGTCCTCTGGAGGGACTATGTCATCCAAATCCTTCATGAAAGAGAACTGAGGAGAATCAGGAGGATTTTGTTCTTGAATCTTTGGATTCAACCGCACATGACGTACTTGAGCATTCTTTTGACTTTCATGAATGCGGGAGGTCTGACTTTAATGAATGCGGAAGGTTCGAACTTGATCTTTTGGAGGTTCTTGTGTTTTTGGAGTTCTTCTGGATTTCTTCCGACTTTAACTGCACTTTCTCCTTTTTTTTCCAAGGGTATGGAGAACTTTCTAAACTTCTGGATGGGAGAGAGCTTTCTGCAACTTTGTCTTTTGCTTCTAGAAGAGAGTGAACTTTGCCTCACGTCCTTCCATTTCTGCAGTCTACCACGAGTCGTCAATCTCTTAAGAAAGAGAGAGATGACCCTCCTCTGATACCACTGTCACAAAGATGGAAGCATAAACTAACATTTAAATGAAAATCATACATTCAAGAGAACTGAGAACTGAGAGAAAAGTTTGACAAGGGACGGGCAACGTAAAAGGGGGGCAACAAAAGAAAAATCCAGCAAAGAAGCCCTTTGTGAAAACGGCTCTTGAAGCGTCACAGGGGTCAGAAAAGGTCAACAAGGACAAGGACTCAACGGAGACTTCTAGAGCGCAGGCAAAGAAACAGTAAAGGAAGCCATTTGTGCGTAAGTCGCTCGAGGAAAGGTCTTGATGGCTAAGAATAAATGCTTTATATTCGAGTAACCTGGTCACTTTTCTACAGATTGTCCACAAAGGAAAAGACCAGCTGACTCAGATGATAAAGAGGACAGGCTAGGGAAGAAGCCCAAGCCCACGGCAGGTTTAGTGCCAAACATGGTGGGTGATAGGCCAAGCACGGATGCCAGCGAGTTATGCAAAACATGGTGGGTGATAGGCCAAGCACGGATGCCAGCGAGTTATGCAAAACATGGGGTAAAGTTAGAGACAAAGCGAGACTTATCTTCTTTGATCCAGGTGCCAAAGCGAACTTTATCTCACCAGAGTTAGCTATGAAGCTGGGCATCAAAGCTGAAGAGATGGGATACACGGTAGAGGCAGGGTTTGCATGTCCTGGCCACTCAGAGTGTGTTACTCCCATCATTAGAAAGCTGCGTCTGCATATTCAGTCGTATGTGGACACATAAGAGTTTTATATCAGGCCATTGGAAGGGTGCGATGCGTTGTTGGGAATTCCGTGGATGTTCCGAACACATGGCGTGCTGGATGTCTTCGACAAAAAGATCACCCTTCAACATAGGGGCAAAAACCTCATGTTTTGGATGTAAAGCTCAAAGGGGAGGCTGCCCCTATTGTATCTACTTCGGCTATCACTTCTGTAATTTTAGGATCATCTTTTTGCGTACTTGATTTTTGCACGCGATGTTTCAGATAATTGTCAGTCAAATTTATCTGTGTAGATAAAGAAAGGTAAGTATTTGTGCGAGAAGTTAATGAGTGTTTTTCTGATTCATTACCGTCACAATTGCCGCAAGAGAGGCCTGAGGACCATGCGATAGTTTTGGTGCCAGGGTGTAGCCCACCAAACAGACCTCCCTATAGGGTTAGTGCGGCTCAATAGAAAGAGATTATGGGCCAAGTAGAGGAGCTTCTAGAGAAGGGGTTGATTCAGCCTAGTTCTTCACCTTTTTGATGGCGCTTGGCGCATGTGTATTGACTACCGTGCATTGAATAAGAATACCATCAAGAACAGGTTTCCTATTCCAAGGATTGATGATATTCTTGACCATTTAGAGGGTGCTGCAATTTTCAGCAAGATAGACCTTAAGACTAGGTACCATCAGATTCGTATAAGGCAAGAGGATATGCACAAGACTGCGTTTAGGACGACATTTGGTCTCTTTGAGTTCCTAGTGATGCCATTTGGTCTTACAAATGCCCTGCTACGTTCAATAGGATGATGGACCGGATTTTCTGCTCGCATCAAAAGTTTGTTGGCACATTCTTTGATGACATGATAGTCTATTCGAAGGAGGAGCATAGGCGTCACTTGACCATTGTGTTCGAAGAGTGACGCAATCACAGGTTACTTGTCAATCCTAAGAAAAGTGTATTCTTCTTGGAAGAGATCCACTTTCTTGGCCACATAGTGTCAAAGGATAGTGCAAAGGTTGAAGCTATTAAGGCATGACCAGACTTGAAGACTATGCACGATGTTCGAAGCTTCTTGGGATTGTGCTCATACTATAGAAGGTTTATCACGAATTTTGTAGAGATAGCAAAGCGGTAGGCACCAGGGTTGTTACAGCCACTGCCTTTTCTGGATAAGCCATGGGACAACATTGCTATGGATTTGATCTTTGATCTTCCAAGAACGCCGACAGGGAATGATGGTATATGGACCATTATTTGCAAGTTCAGCAAGCAAGACCATTTTATTCCTATCAGGAAGAAGATAAAATCTGACCAGATGGCACGGTTGTTCATGTACAATGTGTTTTAAGTACCATGGTATGCCACAGTCGATTGTCAGTGATGGTGATCCTCGTATTACGAGTTTGTTTTGGAGAGGATTGTTTGAAAACATGGGCACTAAGCTCAAGTTCTCGTCTTCGTTTCATCCACAAATTGATGGACAGTCAGATGAGGCTATTCTATTGTCTTGGATCTGCTGAAATGTTACGTGTCAGATAATAAAGGCAAGTGGGAACAATATTTGCCTATGCGTACAACAATACTGTGCATTCGTCCACAGGCAAGGCACCTTTTGAGATTGTTGAAGGTGGCAAAAAGGTTCCTCCCATATTGCATACAAAGGACAAGATCTTTGAGGCAGATTGAAATGTTGAGAACATGGATGAAATGTATAAGAAAATCAAAAGTTGCTTTGGAAAAGACTCAGGCAAAGTAGAAAAGGGCTGTTGATTGTCACCGTCGTGAATTGCTGTTTTCACCTGGTGATTGGGTACTCTTACAGTTTGAAAAGACAAGGTTAAAGAAGATGAAGGGCAAGGAAAGGTTGTTTCCTAAGCTTAGCATGCGTTACTATGGGCCTTTTCAAGTACTTGAGAAGATGAGTGATGTTGCTTATAGCACACTTGGAAGATTCATAATGCGTTTCACGTGAGTCTTCTAAGACCCTTTGTGGGTGATGTGCCAAAAGATATGCCACAAGAGGATCGGCCTGAAGTTGATGAACTTGATGAGATCTTGGTACCTGAGCAGATGTTATCACATAAAGAAAGAAAAGTAAAGGGACAAGTTGCAAGACGATATTTGGTGAAGCTGAAGAACTATCCACCTATGGATGTAAAGTGGATGGAAGAGCATGAACTGTCGGTCATCAAATGTTTTGCAGCTTTACCTTGAGGCCTTTGGGTTACAGCCTACGTATGCTCCAACCCAACGTGTGCAAAGGAGGGGTAATGATGGAGCTAGCACATCAAATGTACATACGGATTCAGTGCAATAGAAGTGTGCATCGCTCTTCAAGTGTTTACCATATTATGCTCGCTTCTACCATAGATGGAAATGACAAAAGTATGAAGGTCTCATTAAGTCATTTGTATCCATGTGCTATGACCTTTCTTGCGGGTACATGCGAGGATAAAAGTGTGCTAACAACACAAGATCATCAAGGCATTTATATATGGCATGCGATCGATGAAGTTTGCGATTTCAAGAGGGGAGTATGTCACGAGGACGTGGCAACTTGCTAATTATTGTCACGAGGACATGGCAAGTGTTAACCGTAGTTGCTGGTTTCTTTTCGATGATTTTTATTTAATTTTTGGGACCCTCTTTTTGAAGTTGCAAATGGCCGGAAATTGTATGGCCAGTGTGAAAAGGTCGACGACCGAGAGTTTCACCCGTAGACAGGAAGGCCTTGTTGCCACGAGTTGGTCAGGCCGACTGACATTGGAACCCGAGCAATAAAAGGGTGTCTAGGCTCAGCTCAAAGTCTTTTAGGCCCCCTCGCTACACCTATAAGTTCGTGGGTACTAGGAATTAACTCTAAAGAGACAAACTAGACACATGGCGGCTCGAGAGCAGCTTTCCCAATTTGCATGAAGAGGGGGGCGCCCAAATGAGAGAGGAGCCTGAATTGACTTCATTAAGGGACTACAGAGTGTGTGTGAGTAGTTGGTGCAGGTGATGAAGCTTTAATGGAAAGCTTGCCCTCTGTAGCGCGATGATTTTCTCTTGTGCATCTCTCTCTCCCCTTTGCACATATGGTAATGCCCCACTAGTTGGGCTCCTCAGGTGACTATGTACAGTTGTGGGGGTTTTATGCGCGTTTGCCAAGGCAAGAGCCTTTTGTACAGGAACTGGATCCCCATAGGTACACACAGTTCCATCGCGAGGGATTGCAAAAACGGAGAGTTTTCTCGTGTGAAAACTCGTCCGTTTCAAAGGGAACTGTCCCATTGCGTGCGGGAGCACCTGAGACACGCGTAGGCTTGCTTGCTCCGCCCAATACGATCCAAAACAGAGAATTACAGCCTGCTGTGTTTTTCTGCAGGTTTAGTGTTTCGCAGTAAGATTGCAGGGCAATGCCAGGGGAGCCTCGGGAAAGCCTTGGGATGCGTAAACAGGGCTTTGGGCATCTGAGAGGGACAAACAGGGAATTACAGCACGCTGAAATTGACCTGCAGCTCACTGGAAAGCTTCCAAACTGCAAGGGAAAATGTCCTTGATGTGTCCTTTTGACCTACAAAGGTTTTGCGTCGTTATGTTGGCGAAATTGGGTATAGCCATGGACAGGTTTGGACAGCTTGGTGAGAGTTAGGTAAAAGTGTTCGGATCGGTTTTTGCAATAAGAATAAAGAAATATGGAAAGGGGCGTAAGTTTTTGGGGCCAACAGGTTGTCGACGTCCTCTTGGAGCGCTCTAGCTTGGAGGCCGTGTCCATTTGAAGTGATAATTCTAGCAACGGGTTTTTATTTGCAAAGTTTCTCTGTGTCCTAAAGTCTAAAGTTTCGGGTAAAAGCCAAAGTCTACCGCCCTACGGGCCAGTTTCAAAAGCCTCTTTGCGATCCTCATCCGACTTATGCAATTGAACACCTATCTGCAAAATACAATTAGAGAAACACATAACGGGAGTTCCATTTTTCTTAAGGCCTCGCCAATTTTCTTTCAATCGATCAAGGTATTACGGTGGCATAGCCTTGAGCTTGTCTTGGAAGGTGACCCAACTGGAAGACAGTGGCTCGCCATCAGCGGCACTATCAAGGTAGTCGGCCGTCTGTGCCTCTTGCAAAGCCTGATGCCAATTAATGACATCACCTGAGAAGTACAAAGTCAGAGGTTCTTCTCTGCTCAGTGCTCTCAGCAAAACTGAGGGAAGAGAGCCTCTAGGTACAAATTTATAGGCCCTAGGCCTTCTCACAAACAGTATATGAAAAGCTTCAAATCTCAAAAGCATCTGGTCCAAAAGCATGGAGCATGAATCGCGGGTTTCCGTACAGTCTGCCACGTCAGCCAGCCAGTGTGTTTTACGGACCTGTAGGCTGTCGTACAGCCTGCCATGTCAGCGCAAATTGCGGAAATCCTGCCATGTATGCAGTTGCACACCTTTGTCTTTAATTTTCTTTGTGTCCACATGGGCCCCATCGGACGGGACCCCCATAAGTTTGGACAACTTATAAAATTGGTAGGGGTTCATAAAATTAACACATGCCACGTCATCAATTTTGTGACATATTAAGCGTCTTCAAAAGGCCAAAATGACATATGAGACCAAACCGGTACAATCCTGATGAATCTGATACAATGTATAAAATGAAATGAAATAAGATAAAGACTAAATGGCTACTATCATGAATCTAAGTAGCTCAGAGCTGTGTAGCACGAGAGAGAGAGAGAGAGAGAGAGAGAGAGAGAGAGAGAGAGAGAGAGAGAGAGAGAGAGAGAGAGAGAGAGCACATGGGTGAGGCGTGGTACATATAATTGATTGCTATCTACGTTTTGGGCAGGAAGAAGAAGCTGCAAGAAGGAAAAAACAGGTATGCCTGAAATTACTTGAATTAAAGAGAAACTACAGTGTAAGGTTGGGCATCTCAAGGAGGCTGGCCCTTGTGTGTTGCTTGTAGACTGTAGTGTGTTAATTCCTTGCTTTTGTGTGCACTGTTTTAAGGAAAGACAACAGTTTGAGTAATGTGGTTTAGTCGTGGTAAATGCATGGTAGTCAAAGAGATCTGTGTATCTTTGTCAGGACTTGACAAAGATACCTGTGTGTTAAGTCAGGACTTGACTTAACACTAAGGTTTGCAAGTTTTCGCATGTGTATGTGGTACATAAGAAGGGGCCACAATTGTGGCCACCCAGGGGCCCAAGAAGGTATTTCATAACGAAAAAAAATCAGGTGAGAAATTACAGCAAAGAAGCCCTATGCACACATATACACAAAGCCCAGCCCTGTCTATGAAAAACACAAGAGAGAGGGCAGGAAGAGAGAAACTTTTGAAAAGAGATTGATGCAGAGAACTCCAGGAACCAGAGCTACATGGAAGTTCGGCCATGCTAGAGGGAGAGGAGTGCAGAGTGGGGGTTGAATTTTTCTGAACCTTAAATTACTCCTTTGCCTTCTGTTTTCGGTTTTCACACAGTAATGTTTGATAAAGTGATGATGTTTAAATTCACTTATATAATTAGAACTTGTCAACTGCTGTCAACTTAGATCAGACCATGCAAAAAGACAAACTGGCATGGATACAACCTGTGCTTTCTTGACCATCCTTTGCAAATTTTACATGGGTTGATCCAGCGCGCTCTCTAGGTGACTGGCTAGAGTTCACAGGTTTGTCACAGGAGGTGCAGGGTTTCCAACTGCAGGGCATGAGAGGGGTGCAGAGCATGTGTCAGGACATCTCAGAGTCAGGTCCAGCTGAGTGGCTCACGCCTCTCGAGCCAGTAGCTGTCACAAGACGGGCACCACGTGCCAATAGAAAAGAAATTTGGACTTTCATGAGCAACACTCCACTTTTGTTTTAAAGGAAAAAGACTCTTCCACAAGGGGAAAATAATGTCAAGACAAGGGTCCTAGATTGAGTGTTAAGCTTCTTGAGAGTAATTGAGGACTTGGAAGCACACGTAAGGTCATAGTCCTCTTTTATATAGGTAGGCCTATATAGAAGAGGATAGGATCTATTTATTGTCTTCCTCAGAGTATTTTGAGGGCAAGGTCATCGTCCTCTTGGTCAAGGCTCTACACAAACAGACTGCTTCCACTCCTTATTGCTCACAAAATGATTGTCATGGGAATTAATCAATTCTTTTGAACAATCCTTAGCTCATGAGGTGGAACTGTGAATACTAAAAAACCTACTAACACACATCAATGTCTGCTCTTTCAAGTGGTTCGAGTCCTCAAAAAACTAATTGGAATGGTGGCTGAACATAAGAGCTATCAATAGATCGGTTTGTAGGCTACTCGCCTTTCTCGTTTGACTATTGTGAAAGGTTCACCATACCAAGGTAACAGCTTTGAAAGTGGCACAAGGGACGTCCAGACGAAGGTTCGTTTTACTTCTCTCAAAGGGGCTATGCAGAATTTTAATTCTCGTGTGCTCGCCCTAGAAAACGCAGCCTAGTCAACAATTGTGTGCTTTTTCGAGAGCGAGACATAGTTTTGGCAATTGCACACGCAAATTACTGCATTTGTACGTCCACAGAGTGGACGGCAACAATATACTGTATAAGATCACTCATTCCTTTGGAGAGGAGAAAAAGTGTATGAAATTGGCAGTGTTTAGCTGTCTTCATCAGTGGACCACATATTTTGATTTACATTGCTCACTATCTGCGTAGCAAGGGGCTCACCTAATGGTGTGACAACGAAAAAGACTGCGATGTGGGCTGATTTTTGCATGAAGCTTAAAAAGGATTTTGCAAACATTGATTCTTTGAAGGCTTATGCCAAACTACAAAGCCTTTTGATGAAGACTTTTGCATTTGACAAGTTTAATATTGCCTTCAAGGAGGCGATGACCTTTTGCAAAGTTGACTCAACACATTCTGTGCATATGTATTTGCTAGGCTTACATGAGGATTATCGTTGGGCTCTTCTTAAAGATAAAGCCCCAACTAATGTCAAGGAAGGTGTGGCTAAAGTCGGTACTACTTACTTATTTATCCTTCTAAGCAACCTTGCTCCTCAAGCCAAAAAGAGTTGGGAGTTTGGCTTGCACGTGCCTCTGAGTGCTATTTATGGCTGGAACTTGTTGCTGTTTCTTTGGTCTTTTTTTGTACAACGACATCCCATTCTATATCATGCACATTGCCTCTAGGATTGTGCTTAGGCTCTCGCAAGTATACTCCTGCATCTCGATTGACGGTTGATCGCTTGTCCTTTAAAAGTTGTTTGTTGTAGCCTTCCAACCACTGACTACTAAAGCACAAGTTGAGTCACTATCATTTTGCCCCTTATGTATTGCCTTGAGAGGATTCGGGTCCTCAAAATCAATGCATCTGCTGCTGGTCCATGTACCTGACCTCCTAAAAGAGAACTTGTGCCTTGAAAAATTATCTCAGTCCACGTCAATGCTTCCTTGTTGTGATGAGGCAAAGGCACGGGCAAGGATAGTGCCAAGTTCATGGTTGATGATGTTATTAGTTTGGTAGATCATCTTGTACAGCTTGTAGAAGCTGGCGTGTATAACCGGCCTGTACAACGTAGAGGGCTGGACTATTTCAATTACCTGTTAACTTTACACAGAGCACTGAGAAGGGAAGAGAACACAGTTGCGTCCAGCGACTAGAATGTCACTGCGCACACGAGACCGACACCCTGCAGGCCCCAAAGACTGGTGCCCCTTTCGGTATTTCTTTATTCAAATTAAGGTAGACGATCCGACCACTTCGCACAAGCTTTCACAAAGCTGTCCAAACCTGGCGAGGGCTGAAAACGCAGGTTTTCGACCTGATTTTGGTAGCATAATGGCGCAAAAACCCTTGTAGGTCAAAAGCACCTTTTTAGGACAGATTCCCTCGCTAACTGGAAGCTTTCTGGTGAGCTTTCACAGAAATTCAGTGGGTTGTAATTCCCTGTTTTTCACTACCGGGTGCCCAAAAGCCTATACACGCATCCCAAGGCTCTCACGAGGCTCCCCCGGTGTTCCCTTGCAGTTTAGGTGCGAAACCCTAAACCTGCAGAAAAACACAGCAGGCTGTAATTCGCTGTTTCGGATCGTTTTTAGCGGAGCGAACACGCCTACGCGTGTCCCAAGGGCTCCCGCATGCAATGGGACAGTTCCCCTGTGAATTGGACGAGTTTTCACGCGAGAAAACTCTCTGAACTCGCAATCTTTCACGATGAAACTGTGCGTACCTGTGGGGGATTAGCAATTAGCTAATCCGGTACCTGTTCAGAAGGCTCTTGCCTTGGCAAACGCGCATAAACCCCCAGAACTGTACATGTTCAATTGAGTAGCCCAACTAGTGGGGCATTACCATATGTGCCAAAGGGGAGAGAGAGATGCACGAGAGAAAATCATTGCACTACATGAGACAGAGGAGAAGGCAAGCTTTCCATTAAAGCTGTAGACCTGCACCCACTACTCACACACACACTGTAGGTTACTTATGAGTCAAATCAGCCTCCTCTCTCAAATTGGGCACCCCCTCTTGCTGATGGAAGTGGAAAACTGCACCAGGAGCCGCCATGTGTCCAGTTTGCCCCTTTTGAGTTAATTCTCTAGTTCCCACTGAGTTATAAAGTTGTAAGTGACTTTCCGAGTGGCCCAGATTTCATTTGGTGCACACAAGCTTCCATACTCATCAGAATTCAGTGCTAACTGGCCCGACCAATCCGAGACCAATTGACCCAGACTCCCGCTGTGAGAAACCTATTCGGCCGCAGCCGTTTCACACTGGCCATGCAATGTCCACTTGCACCTTTTCAAGGGTTCTGAGGAAAACAAGTAAAAATAAAAATAAATAAAAATATCTAGTACTTATTTACGGAAGGCAACAGGAAAAATACACCTCTTGGTGACACACCCCACCCTTGAAATACTGCAAGCGACCTCGCTTGCATGCCAATAATACATGTAGTATCTCCTGATATCACATATATTCTATGATGGGAATCCAAGATATACATGCTTCCGAAAATGTAGCGTTGGACGATTAAACAATCCCACCAACCTGGCTACGACACATATATCAAGCATAGAAGCCTTCTAGTGTACTCTGAAGCACAAACTTCTGTAGCTAAATTATGTATGGAAAGAGTAGATACAATTGCTTAACTACTCTCTTGAGCATCATGAACCATGCTGTTGCCTTGCTCCAAAAAGGCTACATCAAGTCACTGTGGGTTCCATCTGAAAGGCTTCAAGATACAATTGCAATAGCTGAGGTGAATCAAGCAATTCAGACTCTTCCATCCATTTGGCATCCAATGATGGATAGTTCTTGAACTTCACCAAATAGCGTCTTGCAACCTTTCCTCTAACCTTTCTTTCTTTATGTGCCAATATTTGTTAAGGAACAAGGATTTCATCCAATTCTTCCACTTCGGGTTGTTCCTCATCAAGCATATTCTCTGGCACATCACCAACAAAGGGTCTTAGAAGGCTGACATGAAAAGCATTATGTATTTTCCAGCCTTCGGGTAGCTTCAACCTGTAAGCTACATCGCTGATCTTTTCTGAAATCTGAAAAGGACCATAATATCGCATACTGAGCTTAGGAAACAAGCGTTCCTTGCCTTTCCTTTTCCTTAACCTGGCCTTTTCAAAGCGCAAAAGCACCCAATCACCAAGTGAAAATACAAGTTCACGACGGTGACGATCAATAGCTTTCTTTTGCTTAGCCTGAGTCTTCTCAAGAGCAATCTTTATCTTCCTGTATGTTTCATCCATATCTTGCACATACTTGTCTGCCTCAAAAATCTTGTCCTTAGTCTGCAAAATGGGCGGGACTTTCTTCCCTCCTTCCACTATCTCAAATGGTGCCTTACCTGTTGACGTATGCACAGTGTTATCGTAAGCATATTCAACCAATGGAAGATGGTGTTCCCAAGTTGCCTTGTGCTCTGACACATAACATTTGAGCAGGTCCAAAACAGTAGAATTTGCCTCTTCTGACTGTCCATCAGTTTGCGGATGAAACGAAGAAGAGAACTTTAGCGTAGTGCCCATGTTCTCAAACAATGCCTTCCAGGAAAGACTCGTCATACGTGGATCCCTGTCACTGACAATTGACTGAGGCATCCTGTGGTATTTAAAGATATTGCTCATGAATATCTTGACCATGTGTACTGGCTTTATCTTCTTCCTCACAGGAATGAAATGGGCCTGCTTACTGAACCTACAAATGATAGTCCAAATCCCATCATTGCCTGTTTGCGTCCTTGGAAGATCAAAGATAAAGTCCATTACTATGCTTTCCCATGGCCTATCTAGGATCGGCAATGGCTGCAACAATCCCGGTTGCTTTTGTCTGTCAAATTTGACTTTTTGGGATACTAAGCATGATCTTACAAATGTGTCAACACCTTGACGCAAAGCTGGCCAATAGAAGAATGCCTCAACCACTTTCACTGTCGCATCAATTCCACGATGCCCAGCATAAGGTGGAGTGTGACTTTCCATCAAAATCTTTGGCCGTAACTGTTTAGCAACGCATAACTTTCCATGCATCATGAGAAAGTCATTCTTAAGCATATAGTGCTCATGATGTTGCCCATCAACAAGCTGGTCATAGATCCTTGCAAAATCTGAATCTTCAGCATATTGTGTCTTCATTTCGTCTAGTTCACAATGGTACGGAATTGACACTGCTGAAATTTGGGGCTTTCGTGACAACGCATCAACCACCACATTCTTTTTCCCTTGCACATGTACAATCTGAAAATGGAACATTGACAAGATGTTTGCCCATCGCATGTGCTTCTCAAACAACTTCGTCTGTGTGAGAAAATATCGCAACGTTTGATGATCCGTTTGGACAACAAAATCAGCCCCTAGCAGATAGTGTTTCCAACTAGTGAGAGCATGAATCACTGCCAGCAATTCTTTCTCATAGACTTGCAAGTTCCTTTCAGTCTTCAAAAGAATTCTGCTCTTATATGCGACTACTCGGCCATTCTGCATTAGTACTGCACCAAGACTATGGCCACACGCATCACACTGAACCACAAAAGGTTTTGAAAGATCTGGCAAAATGATTACCGGATCTGAAGTCAGCTTCTCTTTCAAGTGTTTGAACGCTAAAATTTCCTTGGCTGTCCACTTGAAAGTAACTGCTTTTCCTTGTAGTGCATGGAGTGGAGAAGCAATCTCAGCAAAATTTCGGATGAACCTCCTGTAGTAGGAACATAAGCCTAGAAAGCTTCGAATGTCATGATCTAATTGCTTCCACTTTAGCGGGATCCATGCGTACCCCATCCTTTGAAACAATGTGCCCAAGGAAGTGAATTTCTTGCAAAAAGAATTCACTCTTCTTCGCATTAATGAGTAGCCTGTTCTTACGTAACTCATTGAAAATTGCAGTCAAGTGATCCCTATGCTCCTCTTCAGACTTCGAATAGACAATCATGTCATCAAAGAAGGTACCCACGAAGTTTCTATGTGGTCTAAAAATTCTGTCCATCATTCTATTGAACGTGGCAGGAGCATTTGTGAGACCAAATGGCATGACAAGAAACTCATAGAGACCAAATGTTGTCCTGAACGCAGTCTTATGGACATCTTGTGGCCTAATGCGTATCTAATGGTACCCACTCTTTAGGTCTATTCTTGTAACCAATGACGCTCCCTCAAGCCGATTAAGAATGTCATCTATCCTCGGTATGGGGAACCTGTTCTTGATAGTATTCTTATTCAAGGCGCGATAGTCAATGCACATGCGCCATGAACCATCCTTCTTCTGCACTAAGAGTACAGGCGAACAAAAAGGGGATGAACTGGGCTGAATCGGCCCCTTCTCTAAAAGCTCGTTGACCTGACTCATAATCTCTTTCTGCTAGGCTGCACTAACCCTGTATGGTGGTCTATTCGGTGGACTCGAACCTGGCACAAGATCTATAGTATGATCCTCAGGTCTCTCAGGAGGTAACTCCCCTGGCAAAGAGTCCAAAAAACAATCATTGAAACCACTCAAAAAAGTTGACCTGTCTTTATCTAAGGTAGACAAATTAGATACAACTTGAGGTACTTCTTTTGCAAAGATCAAGTACGCAGAAAGATGATTCTTTATTACAGATGTAATAGCAGAAGCAGAAACAACTGGAACAGACTCGCCTTTAAGCTTTACATCAAGGACATCAGTCTTTCCTCTATGTACAAGGGTAATCTTTTTGTTGTAAGTATCCACCATAGCATGCAACCTGTAACACCATGGGATACCCAGTAACACATCACAGCCCTCAAGTGGCATAATATGAAATTCTTCCGCATCCACATAGCTCTGAATGTGCAGACGAAGCTTTCCCAAAATGGGAGTAACGGGCTCTGAATGACCTGGGCATGCCAAACCTGCTTCCCTTGTCATACCCATCTCCTTTGCACGAATGCCTAACTTTGATGCCAATTCTGGTGATATGAAATTTGCACGGGCTCCTGGATCAAAGGAAACCAGCACTGTCTGGTCTCTAACTTTGCTTCAAGCTCTGCACAGCTCCGTGGCATCTGTGTTTGGCTGGTCTCCAACCAAATCTGGAACAAGTCCTGCACTTGGCTTTGGCTTCTTCCCTTTATGGTCTGACTTGTCATCCTTATCCTGCGACTTCTTCTGTGGGCATTCATTTGCAAAATGTCCTTCCTATTCACAAATGTAGCATTTCTTGGCCTCCCTAAGAGCTTTCCTTTCTTCAAAGGTTTTGCAAGAAAAATGCCTTTTTTGTCCTTGTCCTCGTCCCGAAGAAGACTTAGACTGCTTCTTGGACGTATCACCTTCTTCAATGTAGGGCTTCTTTGTGGGAGGCTCAGAAGGCTTTGCTGCAACATTGCCCTTGGCTGAAAACTGTTTGCCCTGGGACCCTTTCTTGTGGCTATTAAATCCATCGGAATCTCCTTTCGACAGATTGCTGGCCACTCTTGCATTCTCTATCAACTGAAACATATTCATGACAGTAGTCTTTGTGCAGTAGTCCCTGATTTTCTTGGGCAATCCGCAACAGTACGTCTCAATCTGTTCTGACAATGGTACAAACCTGTAAGAGGTGACTGGCAACATCGCGGCCCAAAACTTTTTACTGTACTCTTCCAAGTTCGCACACTGTTTCGTGCCATTCTGTCATCACATCCACTTCAAAAGTGTTCGTCAACCATGCAGGCGCAAAAAGCTGTTTGAATTGGACTCACGTTGTTGGGGCTTGACCCTGGTTCAACAATGCGGTCCACCATTGAAGCGCATTCCCTTTCAAGAAAGTGGCAGCCTTGCGTATCTTTGAAGATTCCGTGAAGTTTCCTCCAGCATAAGCTGCATCGAACTGCTGTATGAAGGTCAAAGCCTTCAATTGATCCTCAGTTCCTCTGAAAGTTTCAAACTTCACTCCCTGCCCACCTTCCTTGTAATCCTTAAGCTGACTCAAAGGAGCCACATTATCATAAACAGGTGCCTGTAACAGGGGTGCTCCATGATTGTTCATTCCAGCACTTGCATCAACTGTTTTACCTGTGGTATCTGCATTTGGTACGTATGGCTGCGAAAAACCAGCCATACCAAATTGTGTTCTTGGCACTCGAAACTGGCCATAGGCACCCGAAAACCTGGTTGGACACCCATGTTCGCGTACATAGGGCTACCCATGCCTGTTTGCATTGTCCCGAACACATTCCTTGGCATATAACCTGTGGAAGGTCCAGCCATAGCTTGAAACACTGAACCACCTCCAAAATAACCAGGATAAGTATTAGGTAATGGAAGTGTCTGATGCATAGCGTGTTCATTACTCCCTTGACCATTCACAAACGGTTCCTGTCCAGCTAAAGCAAGTTGCTTTGGATCATCGGATACCGCATGGGATTTCCCTCGAGCATCATGAGTCCTCTGCGCATTGGAAATCTCCTTTTCCTGCAACGGCTCAGTCATGCCCTGTGTAGGAGGCTGAAAACCTTGTGTCGAAGCCTGTAAGAACTCCTGCATCCTTGGGTTGTTAGCCAACTGCTGAAACATGTCCATGCAGCAACGCAGTTGAGTTCTAAACAACCTGTCCTCTTCTTGAAGAGTTGAAGGAACTTTCTCCGTGCCATGTGAGGAAGATCCCTCTTCAGGTACTTGGTCTCTCTTCTCTGCCATAACGACAAGCTCTGTGTTGCTTTCACCCACAACAATCCACGGTGCACTTTTTGAAGAAAAAGTGACTATCCCGTCGATGGAACCATATAACCGGCCTGTACAACGTAGAGGGCGGTACTATTTAAATTACCTGTTAACTTTACACAGAGCACTGAGAAGGGAAGAGAACACAGTTGCGTCCAACGACTAGAATGTCACTGCGCACACGAGACCGACACCCTGTAGGCTCCAAAGACTGGCGCCCCTTTCGGTATTTCTTTATTCAAATTAAGGTAGACGATCCGACCACTTCGCACAAGCTTTCACAAAGCTGTCCAAATCTGGTGAGGGCTGAAAACGCAGGTTTTCGACCTGATTTTGGCAGCATAACGGCGTAAAAACCCCTGTAGGTCAAAAGCACCTGTCTAGGATGGATTCCCTCGCTAACTGGAAATTTTCTGGTGAGCTGTCACAGAAATTCAGCAGGCTGTAATTCCCTGTTTTTCACTGCCAGGTGCCCAAAAGCCTGTACACGCATCCCAAGGCTCTCACGAGGCTCCCCCGGTGTTCCCTTGCAGTTTAGGTGCGAAACCCTAAACCTGCAGAAAAACACAGCAGGCTGTAATTTGCTGTTTCGGATCGTTTTTAGCGGAGCAAACACGCCTACGTGTGTCCCAAGGGCTCCCGCACGCAATGGGATAGTTCCCCTGTGAATTGGACGAGTTTTCACGCGAGAAAACTCTCCGAACTCGCAATCTTTCGCGATGGAATTGTGCGTACCTGTGGGGGATTAGCAATTAGCTAATCCGGTTCCTGTTCAGAAGGCTCTTGCCTTGGCAAACGCGCATAAACCCCCAGAACTGTACATGTTCAACTGAGTCAAGGTGGTACCAAACGTACTGTACGTGGCGTATATGTACGTACTGTACGTTGTTCCGTACAGGAAAAAATTTTATGTATGTAAAAATACGTACTCTTGGTAAAAAACCGCAAAATACTCATTTTCTAGGACTTCTCCAATATAAATCAAGAGAGAAGCCAACAACTTATAGAGACATTCAAAGACATGTTTTACAAGACAACCACATACTGTGTAACTACTGCAAGAGACTTAAAAGTTAAGACGACATTGATAATTGAACAAGAACATCAAGGCTCAAGAGTCAAATGAGATCTGAAATAACAATGAACACACTAATGTTGAAAACATCAAATGACAAAGTACCATAGGTGATAGCCTACAAGGCCCACGCCATAACAAAAGGCTCATCAGCCATCATAACTGAAACCATCCTACTCAAAAAGTCTATCTATATAGTAGTAGATACTAGAAAGCACTAAATAGCTAGCTCAAAGCTAGCACATCATCCATGTGATGGCCCCATCGTCAAAAATCATCATCAGATGCAGATGAAGACTCTGTTGAAGAGACCAAGTCCCCATCTGTCAGGACATTGCCCTCTTCGTCGTACTCTGGCTCTGCCATCACGGACATCTGTGCCACATGTAGATCATCCTCTACTGCCTCTGTCGAAGCCTCAATGAGACGAACAGCCTCGTTTGCCCGTTTCCGAGAAGAACGAACAGGTAGCTTCCCTTTACGAATGCTCTCTCTTCGAGCACTATCTGGGTCTGGATCATGCTCACGTAGAGGAATAGCCAAAGCTCGTGCGCGTGACCTCGTCACACGCCGATCAACACTCTCCAACTCCCTGTGAAGCAGTCGAATAATCTCCTCTTGCTCATTTCTGATTTGCGCCTCCACCTCCTCTATAGCAGCAGGATCTGCCACCATCTTCACCTTGGTTGGGTCCGCCTGTTGAGAAATGAAAACAAAGGAAATATTATTTAGTATGTACTAAGTACTCAATGGCCGAGTGTATCATGATTCATGACTCAATCATTCATGTGAAAATTAATAGTAGACCTGCTTGGGTGTTCCCAAAGCGTGGTAGGCTCGCACAAGCCTCATATTTGCTCGGCAATAGACTAACTTCTCTAGTTGAGAAGTGCTGAGACGATTGTGGATCTTCGTATGTATCAAGGAATAAGCGCTCCAGTTGCGCTCGCATGCACCAGCCGAGCAATCCTACAACAATGAGCATTGAGATTTAATATATGGCAATAGTAAGTACTAAGTACATTGTGCAAAAACTGTAAGTCTCAAGATTCTCAATTACCTGTAAAAGTACTCGTAAAGCCAGATGTGTAAGCGTTGGAAGACCTTGTCTCCCATAATTCTGCCACCATGTAAGAGGGAACTTGGTAGCCTCTGGCCTCAACACCACAGCTCTAGCAAAGGATGGTCCTAGATTGTTCATGAAGCTGATCATCTCTGCATCAATCTCCAACTAATCGTCCATGTGGTACATCATATTGATGTAATCATCCTTGAGCTTTAAGAGAGTCCTCTCATGGAAAAGCTCTGGCGTCTTGTAGAAAGGATGAAGCAATGCAGCCATCCCGTGAATGGGACGACTCATGAAAGTCCATCTCCTTTCTACAATGGCCATGATGTCATCTCGGCTGAAATTTTCAGCAATAAAACAAAGTTGAATTGGCAAATTCAAATGACAACAAGTCTACTAGAAGATTTCAAAAGACAAGTACTTACCAGGTCTGTGTCAGAGACACGCACTCTGTAAGGTGTCTCTTCATCTCCATGAAGAGATGATAGACTAGGCCCAATGTAGAGCCCTCCATGTCTGTGACTCGAAGAAGCACATACACTGGCTGCAATGCCACTGTCAAACTCTGAACCTGTGTCCAAAAGGACTCATCGAGCACCCGTCGCTGTATGTATTTAGTGGGCTCTGTCTGCGAGTGATGCATCAATCTCCACTTCGGGTCCACGACTGTCTGGAGAAGTGGATCCCTCAATTTGAAGAGTCTCTGTAGCACTAAATACATATAAGCAAATCTGGTCTTTGAGGGTCGCACGATATCAAGTGTACTGTGGCTCCTGAAGATAGCTAAAGCTTGATGTTTCTTGCGGAAAAAGGTGGTCATCTTAGTGGCATCTGTAACAATAGGCAATACCCAAGGCAACTTGCCTATATCCTCCATAAGTAAGTCAAGACAATGCGCAGCACATGGAGTCCAAGAAATCCGAGGGTAAGCTGCCTCGACCATTTCACCCATAAGTTTACAATTTGAGGCATTATCAGTCACAACCTGTACCACATTATCCTTCCCAACCTCATCTATAGCTTTCTTGATGTGCCCAAAGATAAACTCACCACTGATGTGCTCTCCGGCCTTGCCTGCATCCACAGCGCGCAAGAAGTATGTGCCAAGACAAGACGACACAAGAATATTAATGATGTGCCGCCTACGAACATCACTCCAGCCATCTGATATGATGGTGCACCCAAACTGTTGCCAACCGGCCTTGACCGGGACCAAAGCCTTATCTATCAAAGCCTTCTGCTCATCAAGCATTGTAGTGCGCATCTTCTTATACTCCACCCCTGACCATGAATCTGTGTGACCAACATCAACTATAGCCCGGACCATCCTCTTCCATTGCTCAGTCCTCAAAACATTGAAGGAGATGTTGCACTCAATGAGAGTACGCGCAATCTCCATCTCAGCCACCTTTTGACGCTCCTTCACCCAAGAGAGAGAGTTCACACACGAAGGCAAGGTGCTTTGCCTACGTGCATCCATATCACCTCGATCTTCCTCCTCCTGCACAACTCGAGCCCTCTTTCTACTAGAACCAGCAGTGGGATGATCCTCTTGAACCTCGGAAGATGAACCACCAAAATCCCCAATAAGAGCATCATGAAGAGCATCCTGTGTGTGCTGGCTACCTGTATTTTTTTTTGGTGTTGGTACTTCGGGAAAATTCTCCGCAATCAACTTGTCCCTAATATCTTGTGGAACCTTTTTGCACCCTCCACAATTGTTGGTCGTGCCAATGCCCGTCAGATGCTTGACGACACGAGAAATTGTACTCGTGAGCTCAAAATTACAGTACTTGCATTGCCATCGTCGAGTGCCGGAACTCGCTTGGCCTGGAGTGTTGATAATGCGGATGACATTGGTATGCTCCTTCCAGTACGGGTTGCATGGCTTAGGCATGATGAATCTGTCGCAAACAATAAGACACATGCGACACGAGTGAGACAAAGAGACAGAGAGACAGAGAGGGGGAGCCCCGGAGCCTGCAATAGAACTTGGAGAAGAGAGAGAGAGAGAGAGAGAGAGAGAGAGAGAGAGAGAGAGAGAGAGAGAGAGAGAGAGAGAGAGAGAGAGAGAGAGAGAGACTTTACCTGCACAGTGACACTTTGTTTCTCTGCAGAGATAATTGACTGCGTTACTGGTTTTCTGCAACCCAATGCAAGCGCCTAAAAAATAAGGCCAAAAAACTGGTCGCCTGGGCCTAGCGAAACCCTCATGCTGGAAAGGGGGCAGAATTTAAAAAAAAAAAAAACCAGCACTGTACGGATCGATCCGTACGGTACGGATCCGTACAGATCACCCGTACGGTACGGAAAGGATCCGGACGTACGTGTTGATCCTACCTTGAACTGAGTAGCCCAACTAGTGGGGCATTACCATATGTGCCAAAGGGAAGAGAGAGATGCACGAGAGAAAATCATCGCGCTACATAAGACAGAGGAGAAGGCAAGCTTTCCATTAAAGCTGTAGACCTGCACCCACTACTCACACACACACTGTAGGTCACTTATGAGTCAAATCAGCCTCCTCTCTCAAATTGGGCACCCCCTCTTGCTGATGGAAGTGGAAAACTGCACCAGGAGCCGCCATGTGTCCAGTTTGCCCCTTTTGAGTTAATTCTCTAGTTCCCACTGAGCTATAAAGTTGTAAGTGACTTTCCGAGTGGCCCAGATTTCATTTGGCGCACACAAGCTTCCATACTCATCAGAATTCAGTGCTAACTGGCCCGACCAATCCGAGACCAATTGACCCAGACTCCCGCTGTGAGAAACCTATTCGGCCGCAGCCGTTTCACACTGGCCATGCAATGTCCACTTGCACCTTTTCAAGGGTTCTGAGGAAAACAAGTAAAAATAAAAATAAATAAAAATATCTAGTACTTATTTACGGAAGGCAACAGGAAAAATACACCTCTTGGTGACACACCCCACCCTTGAAATACTGCAAGCGACCTCGCTTGCATGCCAATAATACATGTAGTATCTCCTGATATCACATATATTCTATGATGGGAATCCAAGATATACATGCTTCCGGAAATGTAGCGTTGGACGATTAAACAATCCCACCAACCTGGCTACGACACATATATCAAGCATAGAAGCCTTCTAGTGTACTCTGAAGCACAAACTTCTGTAGCTAAATTATGTATGGAAAGAGTAGATACAATTGCTTAACTACTCTCTTGAGCATCATGAACCATGCTGTTGCCTTGCTCCAAAAAGGCTACATCAAGTCACTGTGGGTTCCATCTGAAAGGCTTCAAGATACAATTGCAATAGCTGAGGTGAATCAAGCAATTCAGACTCTTCCATCCATTTGGCATCCAATGATGGATAGTTCTTGAACTTCACCAAATAGCGTCTTGCAACCTTTCCTCTAACCTTTCTTTCTTTATGTGCCAATATTTGTTCAGGAACAAGGATTTCATCCAATTCTTCCACTTCGGGTTGTTCCTCATCAAGCATATTCTCTGGCACATCACCAACAAAGGGTCTTAGAAGGCTGACATGAAGGTCTTAGAGTGGCCCAGATTTCATTTGGCGCACACAAGCTTCCATACTCATCAGAATTCAGTGCTAACTGGCCCGACCAGTCCCAGACCGACCGACCCAGACTCCCGCTGTGAGAAACCTATTCGGCCGCAGCCGTTTCACACTGGCCATGCAATGTCCACTTGCACCTTTTCAAGGGTTCCGAGGAAAACAAGTAAAAATATAAATAAATAAAAATATATAGTACTTCTTTACGGAAGGCAATAGGAAAAATACACCTCCTGGTGACAGCGTGCAAACTCTTCTTGAGAAGCACAATGTGGAAACATCTTTGTGTGCTTGAGTTGGGGTAGCCTTATGGCTCGTAGAAAAAAATTCTCACTAGGGCTTCACTCCTCAAAGAATCTCTAGCTGCTCAACCTTTGATGGATCCTTCCTGGTGCACCGAGCATGTCCATCTATCTCCTCTTGGAGGGAGACTTCCACCTTGTGATAAGTTAGAGCCTTCCCTTAAAGAGTCATTTGAAAACCCTCATATTGAGCGTAGAATTCATATACTCGTTCATACCGCAATACTTGTTTAAAGCTAGCTAAATGGTCATATGGGTTATGTCAAGTATATGCTTTAGCCCTTACTATATTTGTATTTAGCAATCGATGTAGCAGATTATGAAAAAAAAAAGTTGCCGACTACTAGTCCGGAGAGGGGCCTCTCAAAAAAGCACCCGGTTTCCAACAAAAGTCTTCCAAATTCCAGTTGAGACTTTATTTCGACACCAATCCTCATGGTGTGCAAGAGAAGAAGAAAGCTAGGAATGCAACCATTGCAGATGTAGTGAAGAAGGGTGCTTGCTTTATATGCACCCAAACAGGCAGTCAAATCAAAGACTGCCCCACCAAAAAGACAAAGAAACCGCAAGGCTATCCTTTGGTACACATCCATGAGATCTTGGATAACTTTGATCTTCAAAGCTGAAAGCCATCATTTAGCGTACAACTCATGTACTAATTGTATTTCTAGAACCAAAGTGTTTGATAAGCATGATCTTCAAAAGATCAATGGTCACGATGGATGAAAAATTGTAGAGAAACTACACATGTGGATGCGGGACAGTGACCATAAATATCGCGTGAAAATGTCTTGTGGTGAAGATACCGATGTATGGAATCGGATGGTTCGTGATGTTACAGACTTGGACACCCCAAGTCGGAAATCTGGCACGACAGACGAGAAAATCACTTAAAATACTTCACAACTTTATCGCACTTTAAAATTAGAGTCACACGGCTTGGCGTAGTTCCGTGTCCAGAGGTATTGGTCCCAAAATGTGGCGGCCCTTTCGTTATTTATTTTTATAGTAATGCTTGAGAAAAGTTACAACTTTTGCGGGACCACTGCTCTCAGACTCTGCATCGAGATGTTGTGTAGAGTGAGGCTCCAAGGGATTTTATTCTTACAAGGGATGCCCCAAAAGCATTTAATTCAAAAGCAGTCACTTCCAAAAGCATATGGTCCCAAAATTGCCCCCCAAATGCACCCAACGCAAATTGCGAAAATCCGTACAGCTTGCCACATGGCACAATCAATGCATTTCACGGAATTTCCGTATGGTTGTCCACGTAAGCATGTCAGCGGATTTTCCGGGCCTCTTCGTACTGCCACGTCATCAATAGTCCGTACATCAGTTTTTGACATCAACATTCACTTCCGCAGCACCTTACATTGGTATCAGAGCTTTGGCAGTGTTCTGTATCACTCAAGGAAAGAACCACAAGAATTTTTTTTGCTTGTTGCGGTCGCATGTAACCTTAGACCTCTTGGGCGTGTCGATTCCTAGTCGTGTTTTGGAAGAGTGACAAGAAACCCAAGAAAGAAGGGCTTGTCCAACCTCCCCTTGTTTCTCTTCTCACTCATTGAGAGCGGACCGTGCATTTAGCGGCCGGCCAATCGACGTGAGGTGGGAAAAAGCAACCTTGGTGTGAGCGCAAGGCCGCCAAGGGGTGCGCCCGTGGAAAAGAGAAGAGCTCGGGTGAAGAGAAGATGCTTTTCTAACACAGATTGCAAGCTAAAGAAGAACCTCAAGAACCTCAAGACCCTCAAGAATTCAAGAACCCAAGAACCCAAGACCCACAAGAACCCAAGTCCCTCGTGAACTTAAGAACCCAAGACTTCAGTGTATGGTAATCACCCGAAGCGGAATGGATACTTCGCATGGAGGCGATGAGCATGGAGATGGCGAAGAAGAATTTTCCCCGCGAGGAGGTTTTTCCGACCCTCCCCTTCCCCATCTACGACAAGGATTGCACTAACTCCTATGGAGGCTTGACAAGATGATGATGGACAGGAAGTTAGAACGCGAAGCAAGAAAGGCAGAATTGGCTCGTGAACTTGAAGAAAGAAAAGCAGAACTGGATCGCGAGCACAAAGAAAGAATGGCAGCCATAGAGCGTGTGCACTAGCAAGCGCGCTTGGCGGCGGAACAGAGAGCCCAACACATGCAAGAGTTGTTCCGACTCTTTTCTAGTTTGCAAGCGCAGATTGACAAGAATCAAGAGAAGGAGACTCTCTCAGTTTCTTCTTTTCCAAAGCACGATAGACATGATTTGCATGATAATGATAAGCATGATGACTGTATGATCAAGATGTGATTATTCATGAGCATGATGATTTGCCGGATAATGATGTGATTCTTAACCTCATTGCAGATTCGATCAATCACGAAGAACCGATCTTGGCTCTCGAGTCGAGGTTCCAAGAACCCCCACAGGAAGTATTCTGTGTTCGAATGATTAGTCAGCACACATTGTTCGAGTGTTTCATTCGTGATGCTTTTCTGTATTTTAGTCACCGTCCTTATGTGATCCCTTTTCATAGGCATGCCATATTGCACGATGAACATGATTCACTCATGAATGAGCACGGATGTATGCAGATTACTCAGGAAAAGCTGAAATGTTTGCATTCAAGAAATTCACATTCCATGTCTCTTCCTTGGCACGACACTATATCCGAAAGAGCACCAGAAGGATTGAGCATCAAGCATAGGCTTTTCCATTGTGATGCCACAATTGATTGATTTAGATCAGAAAGTCAAGATTCGACCCCATTGTTTGCGTGTGTTTGATGAACGATTTGGCACTCCGTCTCTATGTTCATCTACATTGCATGCACATTCTTTAAAGAAGATCAGTCACTTTACATGGAATGGGTATGTTCATGTTTTTGTGTTGGAAGTGGTTTCAGGAATTTTCATCCTCAGAGATTCTTGAAGAAGGCAGACGCATGACTATAGACGAAGTTGAAGCATTGAAGGAGCCACATACGACTTTGTGTCGCTTTCGACGTGGCCCAAAGAAGCAAGCGTAGCAGATCTTTATCAAGTTCAAGAATTTTTCACGAACCACGCATCAGAGTGGGCCGGCAAAGAGTCCTTTCCAGGATTCCAGACACTGTTGGTGATTTCCCTCGACGCCATACAGTTCGGTGCCAGTACCTCACTTTGAAAAGGAGGGGATGTCACGTGCACATCTAACCTTGTGTGTACATGGACAAGCTACTTCATGACATGGGTTCAGTTCAGTTCAGTCAGCCTAGATTAGGAAGTGTTCTGGCACTTTTGTGGGTGTGTTCGTAGACCGTGCATGTCCAAACACTTAAGAGTAGATGCATGTCCTCTGGTTGCACACAACATGATTATTAAATTTCTATCAGAACTTATTTTTCCTATTTTAGCCAATTTTCACTTATTATTTTTAAGTGACTTATGTTGGGAACTAGGTAGGGCAATTTTGATAAGCAAGTACATAAGAAACCTAGCGCTAGCACTTTTTGGCAGAAGAGGCAACAGGAACCAAGTGTCCAACAGGCACCTTCTCAGCAAGACCCCTCCCCAGGCAATCAACCTTGCGTTTTCAGCCACAGACCAAAGATCAGCCAACGTTTTCCAACCGTTTTGCAACTTGCAGATCTACCTGGCGTTAGCAGACCACAGCAGGACACCTAACGTTTTGCATTTGGACAACATTCAGCCCTAGCGTTTTTGGATCAGCAAATACCCAGCGTTTTGCAGATTCTTCGCGACAAGACCATCATTAGCTCCAGCGTTTTCAGTTTTCAGCATCAAGACACCGCATTAGAAGTCCCAAACCTCGTAGATCTCACCTTCCCGCAGCAGATCCTCGCCACACGGTCAGATCAACGAGTGTTTGCAGATTCAGCCCGGAAAACGCAGATTTCAGCATCTGCGTTTTCAGCGCGTCGTCGTCGTCGTCGTCATCGACACAGTCAGAATTCGGCAGATAGAGATTTGCAGATTTCACCCCGTCTCGTCGTCGTCCTCAATCATCGACATCGTTGGCAAGTCCAAAGCATTGTAGAGATTTGTGCAATCAATAGTAGACCGCTTTCTCCATAGAGAGCGGGGCCTTCGGAGGAGGGTTTGACAACATTCTGGTGTCGTATTCTTCTCTCTCTATCTCTCAATCTCAGCACCTTCATTCACAGTGTTTATCCACTTTGTTTGTGTCCATTGCACTCTCTCACTAAAGGAACGGAAGGCTCTCCCTTCCGTAAGTAAAAGGAACCCTTGAGCACAGTTTGGAGCACTCATCTTGAGCAAAGTTCAACATTCACTTCCGCTGCACCTTACATAGCGCTAGGCACCTAGGCAATCAAAGAACTTTAGCATTGGTCAAACAATATTCCTATTGGTCAAGGATGCACTCTTACATAGTTAGCTATGTGAAGAAGTGCACTCAGTGTCAGATCAGTACGGCAGAGCGCCTTAAGAAAGCCGACCTTCTACAACCATTAGAAATCTCTGATGCCAAGTGGCATGGTATTTCTATGGATTTTATAGTTGGTTTGCCAAATACTAGTTGTGGCAATGATGTCATTGGGTCTTTGTTGATATATTCACAAAAATGGCAAAGTGTATACTAACAAAATCGACAGTAAAAAGTTATGAGGTGGTAGTTATATTCCCTTTATTAGCTATATGGCTTGCCTGTGGAAATTTTCAGTGATTAGGACACCAAGTTCACTGTATGATTTTGGCGGGATAGATTTGTTCACCTTTAGGCAAAGTTGAGTATGTCATCCTTTGATCATCACGAGTCTGACGAACACACCGAAAGGACTAATTTGACCTTGGAAGACATGTTGAGGGCTTATGCCTTTAATAGGCAAGAAGGTATCTTCGGCAATTAGAGTTTGCCTATAATACTAGCAAGCATTCTACTACTCGATTTGGTCATTCCTGTTGAAGTATGGATTTGAGTCTAAATCCCCTATTGCTATTTCCTTAGCGAAAGTCAGATCTCCAAGCTCGTGATTTCTTGTATAATATGCAAGAAATGCTTGAATTGGCTAAAGATAGTATAAGAACATCTCGTGACCGAGTCTCTACTTATGCTACTCAAAAGAGGTCTCCAAGGATTGTAGATGTGGAACAATGGGTCTATCTGAAGATACCGAAAGATTCCAAGACCATGCGAATTAGAAAGCATGATAAGCTTTCAACTAGATTTTGTGGTCCATTCTCGATCACAAAGAAAATAGACCCTACTGTCTATAAATTGGCTTTGCCTTGCATCTATTATTTCACGTCAGCCACCGATAGAGTAAAACCAGTCAAAGCCGACACTGTTGAGCCTATCAAGAAAATGTTTGGGAAGATATCCAAATTGAGCAGAACTAGAGGCTATTTTAGATCATTGTACCCGTCATTTGTGCCGATGTGCGTATGATGAGTATTCAATTGAATGGAAGGGTCAGTCTGAAAGGTTTGCTACTTGGGAATTAGTAAAAGCATTGAAAGCTGAGTATGCCTACTCCATTGATGAGGACATTAATGTATGGGGGGCAGTATGTTATGTTCCCATCACAAGGGAGAGGGCCTAGTCTATGACACCATCTGGATGAGTGTCTAGTGTCCAAACAGATATAATGTGAACCCGGCCAGTGTGGCCGGTCATTTATAAAAGGAGGCCAAGGCTTCATTTGTAGATGATGACCTCCAACATGTGCTCTCTCAGTATGATGTGTTTCTTTCCCAACCAAAATCCATATGCCCATGCCTTCTAGTAGTTCGTGAGGATGAGTGAGTTGGTGCGTATCTACAAGTGACTGATCGTGTTGCAATATCCTTACTTTCCTTTTGAATATCCGCAAGCGGTTGCTTTGGATCAGGGTCAGATGGCTGCACCATATTCCTGAAGACTCCCCCGATCGAAACAGACGGCTGAGAAGGTTGCTGGTTGGAAGCTCTCGTACTTTCTGGTGCCGGAGGAGGAGGTACCGCTTGGGGCATTAGAGGGGGTAACATGTAGCTCAAAAATTGTTGAAAACTTTGCAGCATCAGAAGATTCTGCTGAGGATGCCGCGAAAGAATGTCGTGAAGCTCGTTGAGCAGAAACTGCAAATATTCTGCTGAATCCCTGAATTCCAAGTCTTGGGTTCTTTATGCCTTATGCCCTGTAAGACACAATGATGAAGACGGGAGCGCGCCCGATGCGCGATGAAGTAAGGGTGGGAGTGGCTAATAAGTCCGGGGTCGAAGCACGAAGCTAAAGTTTCCAATGAACTTTTAAAAGTGCAATCTTGCTCTGTCTCCTCCTTGGTAGGACCGGTGTGCTTTCAGAAAAGCACACGCCTAATGCTCTGATACCACTGTCACAAGACGGGCACCATGTGCCAATAGAAAAGAATAGACTTTTAGCACTTCAATGACAATTGAACAGAAAGAGAGAGACGACACGCGACACGGAGTGGCGGAATTCCACTCCAGAGAGTATTGGGAGAGTATTTCTTTATATTGCATCAACATCGTACAAGCCGGTACTCCAGACTCTGCACCTTCTCCAGGAAGCATGCCAAAGAATGAGCCATTAGCACATATTTAAAGGCCCTTGGCCTATGAAAAGCAGTTTACATGAAAAGCCTTCAAACTCAAAAGCTTCTGGTCCCAAAAGCAATGTCAAAAAGCTGCTAGTGTAATTTACGAAAATCCGTACAGCCTGCCACGTCATCAGCCAACGCAAAACGCGGAAATCCGTACAGCTTGCCACGTCATCAGTCAACATAATTTTCGAAAATCTGCCATGTCATTAGCAACTACGCAATTTCTTGTGTGTGTGTGTGTGAATCCTGCTTTATTTCCTTTATGTCACTTGGGGCCCCATCGGACGGGGTCCCCATAAGTTGGTAGGACTTCTTCTTCTGTTACTTGTTCTTTTTAGGGTTTAGGCCCCTTGGCCGACATCTGCAAGTTGACTCCCTTCTTCAGGGCTTTGGCACGTCAGCAGTTTGTGACTCTCTCAAAAATTGGGGCCCGCTCTTCATGCTAGACTGTCAAATTCATCTGGTGCCGCCATGTGTCCACTTTGCCGCTTTTGAGTTGATTTCCTAGTACCCACCAACTTTTAAGTGTCACGTGGGGCCTAAATGACTTTGAATTGAGCCTAGACACCCTTTTATTGCCCTGATTCAATGCCGACTGGCTCAACCATCTTGTGGCGACCTGCCCTTCATGGCCACACAATGTTCGACCGTTTGTGACTTCAAAAAGAGGGTCCCAAAAATCAAATAAAAATCAATGGAAAGAAACCAACAACTAAGGTTAGTGGTTGCCACAGCCTCTTGACATGCCGTGTTTCCACAGGATGAAAAGTTGAATTCCACCAAAAGTACTAGGACTAGAAGGTGCTTTTGGAGGTAGTATTGGAGACTTATGACCTTCTCTTGATGGTGCACGATGAGATTGAGCGAGCAAAGGCACCTACAAATGAGTCTCTTTCTTACAAGGAGTTGAGAAGCTTGTAGAGCTTCAATGGACTTGGGATCGGTTCAATGCAAGGATCTGGTCTTTTATCTTCCTCGATTGTACGCAATGTGCACTTGGTTATGTTCAGAGTATGACTAATCCTCGAGTTATCTTGAACCACTAGGAGAAAATTTATAATATGATGATGCTTATGAAGAGAACTCACCTGTAGGTTTAATTGCGCAGTATGGACCCTCGGCAGTTGGAGTCCATGAATGATCACATTGAGAAGATGCAAGTGATGCAGCAAGTGATTCTTCAAGCAGGGAAGCTAATCCCTTTGGAGATAGGGCTATAATCTTGATAACTGATTTGACTCCCGATTGCAGTGCTTTTTATTTAGCCTTTATTACTTCGGGGAGTATCGATGATTTGACATGGATGAGCTTGTTCCCATGGTGCTGGACCAGGAGGACTAATTATGGAGGTTGGGATCCAGAGGGGGCTCTAAGGCTCTTGCTGGAGAGTCGTCCAAGAAAGGAAAGTAGAAGCAAAAGGCACATAAGGATAATACTGTTGCCCTTGATCCCCGGAGTCATGATAGAAACTCAGTACGTCGAACTTTGTGTTGATGTATGCTCATGTGTGTGTGCGTGTGGTGTGTTTGGGAGCATATGTTAGTACCTAGTTCTACACCCACTATTGGGCACTGACGACGTTAGTGGGGATGTCGTGGTATTTAGTCAATACTATGCATGATGGAGCTGATGGTTATATTGTCTTGTGGGTGACTACCATGGGTCTATACCTTGCACTTTCCTTTAAGGGTGAATCTAGGCTTATCCTGGATTCATCTAGGTATATAATATTGTTGGTACTGGTGAGAGATCCAATAAGGAGGTGATATGTCACAAGTGTGGGGAACGGGGGCATATTCAGAGGAATTACCTGAAGAAGTCAGATTCAGATTTGGAGTCCAGTGAGGCAGCTTCTATTGCCCCCTGTTGCGTCTTTCACACACTTTGTTGACATACCTTCATCTTCATGAATGACTCACAGACTTGCAGATGGATAGCACTCTTGACAAATTTCTTTCTCTGCACGAGCCTATCTAGTCTTTGGAGGACTGTGTGGTAGACGAGTCAAAGGTTGTACATCTTTGTGATACTCAAGCCCGGGACTTGTATGTTGGCTTTTGGCATTGTGAGGCGGACTTTGGAGTAAGATGGCTAGACTAGTTCCTAGAGGAGGCGTGGCCAATCCCCAACTTTTGCTATAAATGACATTCCTCATGGCATGGTGTACAAGCATAATGCTCTAGCCTGTATGGTTGAATCAGGTTCTATGGACCTAGCGGACATTGATGGTGGTTTCAAGAACCCACTTGTTGCCATTGGTGGATAGGATTGTCTATCTTGGTGCCTTATGGTATTTTGTAGAGAGGAGTGCTTGATGCAGTGGTAACTGGATCTGTAGATTCGGTTGTCACTCTTGGAGGCCCCAAATTCTTGGTCTTGTTGTGTTCCGAGGATTTGAGATGGGGTGTTAAGAGTTTTGGAGGTCGTCTCTTGGGTTTCCTTGTCTAGATCTTGTGAGTGAGGGCTTCTTTGTGGCTATGCCTGGCCTTGTTAGGCTTTTCCAGATTCTAGGCATATGGGGGGGGGGATTTTCCATATTTGGTCCAATCGGCCGCTAGGGCACATTTGGTGACGCCCTATTTTTATTCCTTGTTTCCATATTTCTGAGTTTTGAGGGTCATGGCTTTTGATGGAGTGGGTGAGGTAGATTTTGTGCTCACCTATATAGGGAGGAGGGGGCCGATCCCTTTTGGCATTGTAGCATTTGCAGAGCTTTTACTCTCTTATGATAGCATAGTTTGCTTTGCAAGGCTTGTCCATATTCTCTCTCTCTCTCTCTCTCTCTCTCTCTCTCTCTCTCTCTCTCTCTCTCTCTCTCTCTCATTAGCCTTTGAAACCCATAATCAAAGAAAGTTATGAAATATTACATATCTTGGCTTTCCGATTGGAAGATTACATAATTGGACAGTTGTTCTTGTGTTTACGGAACCATGATTGATTAGACATACTTCTATTTCGAAGTGGGGAAGTATGAATGGCCATTGACATGCTTGAAAAGCATGAAGGACTATATCATCTTACCTTATTGGAAGAGAGGTATAGATGGATACAAGTATATGGAACGGATGGAATCTACCTTAGGCACACACAATAAAACATGCATGATGATTTGCATTGAGTGTTGTTTTGAAAATGCTTGAGCATTAAGTATTCTACTCGAAAAGAGCTTTCATTTGATTCCCATATTGATATTTTTGTCATCAGTTCTCGGCTGATTCTAGAATGTTCTAGAAGCTTCTAGTCAAGGGCTAGAAGAAGTCTAAAAGGAGAATTTCATGCGTAAGGACACTTGTCAAAGACAAAAGGCAATTCACTTTTTCTTTGTTTCAAAAGGCAAGACACTTGTGCCAAGACACTTGAGACATGTAAGGACACTTGTCAAAGACAATTTATCTTTTTAAACAAGTGGCAATACACTTGTGCTAACACTAACATATAACCTCCTTATTCAAGCGGCAAGTTTATCTATAAAAGCAGCCCTTTTCCAAAATTTTAGAGATCACCTCATGGCTGAAATTACTCTCTAATTCAGCCCATGGGCGAATCTAAAGGTCGAGGCTCAAGTATTTTTGGAAATGGGCCGGGTCTAGATGGATGGCACTAACCATCGGCGCTTCATTTTGCTCTCCCAACTGACCAGTTGCAGCCTTTTGCTTCGTTGACTTTCAAGAAGGTTGCCGACTCTCACCGTCAGGTGATCGATTTCAAGCGTTTGGTGGTGGACATGAAACTAGTGGTCAATCATATTGAACTTTGCCTACGACTCTGCTAGCCTTGTTCCCACGCTCATCCGGTTTGAGTTCAAGGCCCTTGTGGGTCTCCATTTATGACCGCCCTCCGAGAACAGCGCCAAAAGTCTCCAAGGCTTCAAGCCCATGTTCCCACCAATAGCCCAAGCATAAGCTCCAATGCGCTTCATGCAAGCTCTAAGGATTGGTCTCACCAAGCATAAGACCCCAGGCTTTGTTCAAAGAAGCAAAGTATATAATTTTTTTTGAAGCCACTACCAAGCTGCGTTCAACGACAACAAATAAAGAAGTAATTTGTGGTGAACTTTTTCAAAGGAACTCCTCTAGTTCACATTACAGTGGTTCAATTGAGACCTCAAATTGTGCATCTTTACATTCCTCTTTGCACACGATTATCCTCACATAAGGTGACATCATTCTGATAACAAATTGTACCAGAGCTGATGAAGCTTGGATCACCTTAGAGAGACATTTTGGAGCTATTGCTAGACATTCTTAGATTGCATAAAAAATGAAACTCTATGGATTGGTCATGGAGCTAGGGAGGATGTGTCCTCTCTCGTCAATAGGCTCAAAAGCATTTGCACATAACTAGCTTATCTCAATAGCCCTGGAGAAAATGAAGACCAAGTTGCTGTGTTATTAAATGTCACGTGCACATGGCTCTATGTGCCACGTGGACATGCTTCATTAGCTTCCAGAGCCAATTTTCCATCTATCCCTAGATAGGAGTGTCTAGAATCCTAGGAGGATTAGTATTGGCAATTGTGTGCGTCTTTCGCAAGACCTGCATGTCCGAACGAGTCCTTTAGATTAGGTTTTCTAGTTTTGGAACCTTCTTGCATAAATGGATTATACAAGCGTTTTGACAGATGTTATTACAGTATGGTGGGCATCTAGCATGACGTGCATGTAGTTTTAGGTTAGAGGAATCCAATGAGCCATTCCTCGCGCCAATCGGAATTCGGGTGGGCAGATGTGCGACAGTTTCACCCAGAAACTGAGCCAAAGTCAAGTTTAAATCATTTTTATGGTTTATTTTTATAACTTTGTCCTCAACTTTGCCCTATCTAAGCCTTAAAAAGTTCTTAACCAGTATCCTAGCCTATAAAGAGAGCAAGGGAGCCATTGATTTCAATCAGAGGAGCTAGCACTAGCAGATTAGATCAACGTTTTTGCATCAGCCTTTACCCAACGTTTTGCTCCACATTTGCAGAAGTCCAGCGTTTTCAGTTTTCAGCTCTCCCCCTCACTGGAGTTCGCGTGGATCCACAAAAAGTTGTCTTCCTTGATGTGGTCCGAGACTTAGGGAGCCCATTGAGCCTCTTGTCGGCCATTCCCTCGCCGCATTGAGTGTTCCCATTGTTGTCCATCAGCGGCTTCATCATCATCTGTGTGCTTTACACGACATATTGGCTGATTTTCTGCAACCAGCTTTCAGCCCTTGTTTCCTCTCACATCGGGAGCGCAACTCAGCCCCAGATCTACCCCTTGGTAGTATGCACGCTTGACCACCTAGACATAAGAAATCCTAGCATGGATATTTGCAGTCATAACTTCTTCGACATGACAGATCGCATCATTGAAGACGTGCATTAGAAACATGAAGATGTTGATGGCGAATATCAGTATTTGTGAGCGGCCTATGACAACAAAGAAGGCGCCATCCAAATTAGCCTATTAGCTTTGAAGTCTTGGCATTGTTTGCACAACTATCTCTCCCATTTGCTTGGAGAAGTCCATCATTCCAGTAGAGGCATTGCATCGTCATCGATCTGTACACATCTATGGCAGCACATCAAGTCCACATCATCTGCATCTTCGTAGCAATCGATGGCCATCAATTAGGAGCCAAAGGGTTCCAATCTGAGGCAACCGCCGTCGGACTTTGCATTCATCGTGAGCCTACATTCGCAGCCACATCCGTTGCAGAGATGAGGATTCATCTAGAGCTTCCATCATACGACAATCTAATCGAAGCCCCAAGAGGAGCCTCTATCTGTGAGGAGTTATTTGGCGATTTCATAAGACATCATACAGATGACTTGCCGTGGTTGGTGGGCATGCCAAAGGACATGCATCTTCATCTCCCATTCGGCGTTGCTCTCGCCAATCTTCGCGCGTAGGGGAAGCATCTTGGCATAGGCTAGCTGGTAACATTCGTGGGTACGAGCGTTTGCATATCCAGCCATTCGCTCTACGAGCATCCATCCCGTTTGCAGTTTGGTTCACACCATCTGAGTTGGGGCCGCAAAGGCTGGCTGATAACCAACAAGGGAATTGTTTATGTAGGAGGCAGTCCTGTGTCTGCGAGTAGATGTATCATCACCATCCCCGTCTTTTGGACATTTTCACATCACCCGAGGAGCCTCTCTCTCAAAAGTAGCTGTGGAGGACATTATCTAGAAGGCCATTCATTCGAGACCATCTTATGGCATGCATGGAGTTCGGTACCTGTACCTCACCTTAAGCAAGAGGGGATGTCACCTGTAGCGGAAGTGAATGTTGAACTTCGCTCAAGATGAGTGCTCCAAACTGTGCTCAAGGGTTCCTTTTACTTACGGAAGGGAGAGCCTTCCGTTCCTGTAGTGAGAGAGTGCAATGGACACAAACAAAGTGATGAACACTGTGAATGAAGGTGCTGAGACTGAGAGATAGAGAGAGAAGAATACGACACCAGAATGTTGTCAAACCCTCCTCCGAAGGCCCCATTCTCTATGGCGAGAGCGGTCTACTATTGATTGCACAAATCTCTACAATGCTTTGGACTCGCCGACGATGTCGACAACGAGACGGGCTGAAATCTGAAAATGCTAATGGCTAAAATCTGCAAATCTTTATCTGCTGAATTCTGGCTCTATGTCGATGACGATGTCGATGGCGACGATGCGACGACGACGCATTGAAAACGCAAATGCTGAAATCTGCGTTTTCCGGGCTGAATCTGCAAACTACGCTGGATCTGACTGTGCGTGCGGGAAGGTGAGATCTGCGAGGTTCGGGACTTGTTCTGCTGTGTCTAAATGTTGAAAACTGAAAACGCTGATGCTAATATTGGTTCCGTCGCGCTAAATCTGCAAAACACTAGTCTTCCTTGCTGATCCAAAAACGCTAGGGCTGGTTGAATCTTGCTGCAAAAATGCTAGTGTTTCTGCTGGTCCTGCTGTTGCCGGGCTGTCCTTCAAATGCAAAACGCTAGGGCTGATTTGCACTGCTGAAAAATGCTGGCTGTTCTTGGCTAAAAACACTAAGTCTCCTGCCGAGGTGGTCTTGCTGAGAAGGTGCCTGATGAACACAAGGTTCTTGCTGCCTCTTCTACCAGAAAGTGCTAGCGCTAGGTTTTCTTTTATATATGCTTGTCAAATTTGCCCTACCTAGTTCCCAACAAAAGTCACTTAAAAATAATAAGTGAAAAATGTCAAAAATAGGGAAAATAGGTCTATGCAGTGTAAAAATGCTCCTGATGGAAATCTGATGATCATGCTGTGTGCAACCAGAGGATATGCATCTATTCTAAGTGTCTGGACATGCACGGTTTGCGAACAGATTACAAAAGTGCCAGATCACTTCCTATTCTAGATTGACTGAACTGAACTGAACCCTTGTCATGAAGTAGCTTGTCCACGTGCACATAGGGTTAGATGTGTCACGTGACAGTGCACATGGCTCTATGTGCCACGTGGACATGCTTCATCGACTTCCAGAGCCAATTTTCCTCCTATCCCATGTGATGTATCCTATGTGGAAGGTGAGTTGGAAAGTACAATCAACCCATTGATGTGTAAGGCTTAGCATAAGCCACCAAATGTGCTTGCATGTGTGACATTTACACTACCTTTTCTAGCTCTACAAAAGAGCTCATGCTGTGCATACTTCAATGGATAATAATCCAGCTGCTTTTGCTGCCATATTTTACTCTATGCATTGGGCCTTAACGAAGTAACTCTAATTTAGTATGATTAAGTTATGAATGGATCTGTGGTATATCCACCCTAATCCATATCATTGTTGGAGTTCTTACAAATCTGGAGAATCAAAAGGAGTACCAAGCTAGAACGCGGCGAATCATCCGATGCCAAGTGATGATGACCAAAGTGGAGGCTGCACTTAAAAGTCGCGCATGGAAACTGCAGAAGATGGCCAAAAGACGAAAGAAGTCGCAGAATAGGATGAATGGAAAGTGCCAAAGGTGAGCATATCATAGCCCATCGGCTAATGGTAAAGCATGTAGAGAGAGGCAGAAGAGAAGTACCCTAAAGTAGAACGCTCTAACAAAAGGAGAAAGGCTACCGATGTCGAGAAGTAATTGCAACACTCCAAGGAAATGGCATAGGAGGATGGTAAAAGCAAATGAAGAGGCTAAAGGAAAATCCCCTCAATTGATCTCTTGACCAAGGCATTGGGAGTAGAAGGGGTAGAAGCTTTCCTGTCCCAGGCAAACCATCAACATCTGCATCTTTGCGACGATCATACCGTCTCCACTAGCAACTAGCTTTTGTATGTCTAGGTCTTCCACAATAGGTACATGTAACATTAGGTCGATTTTGCTGGGTAGTGGTACAAGTTTGACCTTGCAGAGTAACTCCACAGTTGCTGCAGGTGATTCAGCCTCTCATGAGGTGGCCTATGTGGTGGCTGCTCTGCATCCTCAACATGCCATCTCATTGCTCGTTTGTGAACAAGAACATATAGACTTTGCATAGTGATGTTTTCATCCCAGGTACGACTAGTTGATATTGTGTTAATTCTCTCTCTCTCTCTCTCTCTCTCTCTCTCTCTCTCTCTCTCTCTCTCTCTCTCTCTATCATGGTGCATATACCCGATCAACTATCTTATTTTGTACTAATCTTTCCTATTTAATGCTTCTTTTAGTGCTAGGCTTCATTATGACCGAGGTTGCCCTGCATCTCTAGAGTTATGATAGAAACTCTGTACGCGGATCTTTGTATTGATGTATTTGTGTGTGGGTGTGTAGGAGCATATATTGATATGGAGTTCTACACCCACTATCGGGCAGTGACGAAGTTAGTGGGGATGTCTTGGTATTTAGTCAATACTATGCTTTGCCTGAGGCACAATTGGTGCATAAGGTTCCAAAAATTATTGTAAGAGATTACAATAATTTCTTTAAAAATTTATCAAGATATCAATCTGGGGCGGTTCTGGGAAGCGCTTGTAGTCGCTTTAATGCTAACCTTAAAGATGCTTTGGGTTGTCATATGTTTATATGGTGTAGGGAAAGAATTTGCAGTGTCCTTTCCCCATAGTGCAAGCAACCCATCGGCAACTGGTAGAGGCTGAGAGCCATGGGGAGCTGCATTGTGAGGAAAGGACACTGCAGATCCTTTCCTGGCCGACAAGTGTCGGGGGGAACGAGGCCCTGCTGTGTCCTCTCACAAGACGAGAGCAGGAGTAGGTGATAGCCTGTCTGCTGAGTTGGCGACCAGAGGATGTTTGCAGCAACTCTGACTTGCACTGACCTGGCCTGCAATCATTGGAGGAGACAGGCGATGATTATGGCTGAGCAGCAGCAATTTTCATTCCGAGCGCTGAGCTGCCATGCAATGGTTGGCAATGATAAGAGCTAGAATTCCGGGTGCTGACTTAAGACACTGCAAATTGGCCTGCAGACTGTCAACTGCACCTCTAATGGTGTCATGCATCCGGAATCTCTGCAGGCTGATTCTGTCCAGTAATGGGGGTTGGATGGATGGCCAGGATGGCCTGCCCCTGCCCCCCGACCTTGACAGTAAGGTATCACATTGCCAAAATTTGATGCTTAATACTCTTCCAGTACAAGGTCTATGAGTATAGAGTCGATGGCACTGTGTGAATCGTTTTGTTTGCCCATCCAAGTAGGAAGTTTAAAGTTTGTGTGATGTTGGATTTTGAACAAGTAGCCACACAGAAGTAATTAGTGTTTTCGATGTTTACAGATACTTGCGTTTATGCCGGCAGCGGGCAATGGAGCTGGATACAAAGGTCGCTCTCTGAAAAGGACACACACAGGCCCATGGTGAAAGGTTTTGCAGCTTCATGATAGCAATTTATACCAGTTCAGTAGGAAAGAATGTCCACCTTTGTGAACTGTGGAAAAGAGGGCATATACCAAAACCGAAGGTTCAAGGTTTGGGTCAAATCATCTTGGAGGCGCTAGACCTCCATCGCCTTAAGATCGCTTCATGTGATCTTTTTGTACCATAAAAACAAACGAGGGCTGGTGAAGGATGTAAAGTTAACCATACAATCTTGTGCAATATTTAGACGAGGTTATGTATCTGCATGATAAGCTGTTGTATGTGAGTTGTTCTCTTCTATACAAAGTTGATTTTTCTAGTCATTATTGACAAATTTTAGGTCCACAAAAGAAGCAGATCAGAAGGATATTGTTCTGAATAGTAAGCTTCTTGTTTCAATTTTAGTTAATGGCACATAATGTTATGTGGAGTTAAGTTTTTTCCATTATTGAAAAGAGATTGAAATAGATAGCAATCTAATTATTGTAAGAGATTAAAATAGATATATGACCACATCCCAATCATGTGATTTGATTCCCTTTCCGAAAAGGTTATAGCCCGCGTACTATAGGTGGGTTGACCAGACGGATTTTTAAGAGGAGAGAGTGAGAGTGGGAATATGGCTAAGGATCCAGGTAAGGAGAATAATCACAAGAGGTGGAGGTTGAGAAAATATACACGCTCACAGTCATGCACTAGTTGTGCTTCATAGTGCACTTCTCTTCCACATTTTCCACCATAATCTTCATATTTTGCACCAAGCATTTCACGTTACTCCTCTCTTCAAGCACTATAGCTATAGATATTCAAAGAAGCTGCAGAGCTCAATTTTTATTAATTTTTTTGGTCTTTTGACATTCTAAGCCTCCTCAAGGCAAGGCGAGTAAGATTTATACAATCCTTGTGATATGTATATAAACTAACTATAGGGAGGCATATAGTTGTACAAAGGACCGCAATAGCGCAAAGGGGCCAATAAGGGGCCGGGTTTCCTGTACTAGATCCATCCACCCCTAATATCGAATAAGATTTTGTGCCAATTGGGGTACGACATTTCCCCAATGCTAGTGTGCTTAGAGGGGTGGTGATTAAATTTTGGCCGTCAGAGCATGGATTTGAGCCTTGCTGTCACGTTTGTCCTGAATACCCCCTTGATCCGTCACGCGATTGGACCCTCTTTTTGTTACACAGATTCGGTAGCAACGATCATTCTCCGCCAATGGTTGACCATCCGCGGCGCTCATTTCATTGCGAATAGCTGCTAAACTCACTGTTCGTTTGCGCCATTTCAAGCTCGAAACAGTGCTCTCTGGAATTGGTCACAGAGCCTAGGTGGTCCGCTAGTGGGGGTTTTACCCTAGGTCAAAAATTGAAGTTGCTAAAATGGGTATCCACTATCCTTGCGGTGATATTCTTGTTGGGTATAATGTTTCTAATTGGGTTGGTTACACGGAGATTCAATTCTTGCTATTGTTTTCTACAATGCTCTTATATCTCAAAAACGGAGAATAAATCTAACATGTTGGGACAAATCTATAGCTTTAAACATAAACAAGGTGACACTGTGAGAGATTGAGCAAGTAGAATGAGACCATATGTTGCAAGGTGCCCATATCGAGAGATTCCGAAACAAGAGAGACTTCTCTTTATTCTTGGAAGGTCTTCTAAAGAGAAACTTCATGCAAGTTTGCATGTGGTATGAAACATGTCACATTAGAGGTTTGTATACTTAACCGATTGATTTGGGAGATAATTGCAAGATTTATGGAGAAGATGCTCTAGAAGCTGATACAAGAAGTGATAGGATGGTAGTTTCCATACTATGGCTGACACACCTACTCAAATGGATCAGGTAGTAAACCCCTGGTTGAGTATGAGAAAACGATTAAGAAGGTGAATCGAATGATAGAAAATCATTAGAGACAAATGCCATTGAGAGTAGTTGGTCAAGGACCTCCTCAAGGGCAACAAATGGTTTGGCAGAAACAACGTAAATGGTGTGCCAGGTGGACCAACCAAGTGGCTATTATAGGCCTAAGTATGGAGAGAATGTGCAGTATCTACCCATGAGACCACAAGGACAACCAACTTATATGTATCCTCCAAATGTTTTTGAAATGCCTAAGCCAACAACATGGATGGACAGACCTACACGAGTGGATATGGTAGTAACCCCTCGTATGAATGAGTATGAGAAAACGATCAAGAAGATGAATCAAATGATAGCAAGTCTTTAGAAACAAATGCCGTTGAGAGTAGTTGGTCAAGGACCTTCTCAAGGGTAACCAATGGTGAAAAAGAAACAACCTAAATGATGTGCCATAGAAGGCAAGTGCACCAACCATGAAATGCATGAGTTCTACTATAGGACTCGGTATAATGGGAATGTGCAATATATAACCATGACACCACAGAGGCAATCGGCCTATATGTGTCCTACTAATGTTTCTCAAATGCCAAATCCAACAACAGAGATGGAGAGACCTCGGCCTATCCTAAAACAACAACCTCCCTTGCCTCGTGGGCATAATATTGATGCAATCGAAGGAGCAGGTAGAGGAGCAAAAAATAAGTTATTCCCTATGATAATGCCAACTCCTCTATGGCTTTGGAGGAAAGCCGTCACATACTTGTACCTATGGAGGACCAACCCTATTATGTGCCCTTTGAGGTAAACCCAATTTATTCCAAAGTGAATACCACAATGAGACCTCCAGCTCTCCTAAGCCACAACCAAGACGAAGGGCAAGGGGTTGCCATAATTATGGGCTCATGATTACTGATGAGAACGAATGCTCTAAACTTGACTGAAACTTATTGCCTCCTACGGTATATTGTCAAGATTGTGTGAGAAAGGGAGGTCATTTTCTGAAGTTTTCCCAAAGAACGCTAAACATCAAAACAATTGAGTTGTTAAGGGTAAGACCACATGTGGAAAGAGCACCATAAAAGTTTAAGGGATATGGGAATCAAGGGTCTAAGTCAATAATTGATAATGAAAAATCCAAACTAGAGCGCTTTGTTAGCCTGCATGACTCCAATTTGGAGATAATAGGATCTCTTGGTGAGGGAGGCTATAGGCAGGTATTCAAAGTCAAAAGGAATCATCAAAGTAACAGCAGTGGCGAGTTAGAGCTGCTACCTTGCGGGGCAAATCATATCATGGCCTGCAAGATCTTGGTCAAAGAGCTTTCTGCTCATGAAACGCACCGCAAGCACCAACTTCGATTGGTTGGGGCAGAGATCCGCATCATGCGGCGCCAATCCACTCATGTGGTCACAGCAGTAATGCCGCTAGTGAGGCTGCGTAGCGTGCATCTGACAGATGGCAATGGGAGGCCCTGCGTACCGATGGATTTGTGCGAAGGTGGAAGGTGACGTGCCATGAGGGGGCGTTGGTGGTGAAGGCCATGGTCACCGCTCTCAGGTTTTGCCACGAGGAGAACGGAGTGTTGCATCTGGATGTGAAGCCAAATAACATTCTGCTGCAGAGGAGAGGGAGGCTGGAGATGGCTAATCTAGCGGACTTCTGGCTGGCGATAGGCCTAGAGCTGCCTGTGCTTCTGGGAACCTGGCTTTTGACGACGTAGTTTTTTTTAAGGTTTTTAGCCACATGGGTTAATGAGAGCGCAGCATAGAGATTTTGGCTCCTACACTAACGAAGTAAAGAAAAGTCTCCAAGAAAGGGAATCCAACTAGTTCTTCAAAACTAAATATGAGACTAGTGTGATGCTAAAGAGGGCAATACATTTCTACCTTTGTAGAGTATGCTGGGGTAATATATTTTGCCATATTGGAAAATGGATTTGGTATTTGCCATAGATGCTAAACAAGTTTGGAAAAACTTGCTATACGAAAAACGTGCTTTAAACTCCAACAAGCGGATGGACATGTAGAAAGGCTTTCTAGAAAAAGTAATGGTCATTTTATGTGGTATTGACGATCGACATGCCTTTGGAATTGTAGATTTTGACACAAAATCAGACTATGAGATCATCTTGGGGAGACCATTAATATATTGGGGGTATAATTACTTATACCTTAGACAAGATGAGTCGATCATTCGCGTCAACTTGGCATATCATTCTTATTGGGATGTATCTAAAACACCCCTAAAAGAGTTTAACTCTATATCAACCGATGACCCAAAGCTGCCTTCATTGTGGAATGCCAAAACACATCTCTGGATGTGTGGACCATTTGAAAAGGATAGCTTTCTGAGAGAAGTTGTATCTTGGATAGGGATGTGGTAGGTGAAGCCCACATACCACAGCCAATCCTTGATCACCTCTTTGAACCCTTGGAACGGACTTAAACCTTGACAACTTTGGATGTATACATCAACGAGTGAACTTCTACAAAGCTTTGCAACAAAGATGGTTATGACATAATTCCAATGCAAATGGTGTCCATAGAAAGTGGAGATTGATAGTGAGTTTAAGGATGATATCAAGAATGTGAAAAGGTCCACAAATAAGGAGATACTAGTACAAGGATACAAGATGAAGTTTCCATATGTGATCCAACTAAAGGAGAAACCTCTAAGGCATTTTAGAATGCTACAGACCAATTTGAGTGGAGTCCAATGACCATGAGTGGTTATGACTTTGAAATAGAACATGTACGAGCATGTATGCTAGCTAGGTATTGGAAAGAGAAGTTCTTGGAATTTTGAAACCAAAGGCTTAGATGACAAAGACATCATCGGAAAAAACAAGAAACAAAACAAAGGTTTAAAAGACCCATGCCAAATGTGAAGGGGATAATGCAATACCTCATGCTAGACAATGCACAAGATTATGTAAAGGGAAAAATTAGCTTGGTGTTATTTTTCTCAAGCACATGAATCTAAGATGGAGAAAACCAATGTCGACACTAAAAGAAAAAATTAGCTTGGTGTTATTTTTCTCAAGCACATGAATCTAAGATGGAGAAAACCACTGTCGACACTAAAAGAAAAAATTAGGTTGGTGTTATTTTTCTCAAGCACATGAATCTAAGATGGAGAAAACCAATGTCGACACTAAAGGAAAAAATTAGCTTGGTGTTATTTTTCTCAAGCACAGGAACTTGAGATGGAGAAAACCAATGTGGCTGATTCAACACGGCCTACAAAGAGAAAGTCTCCTTCGCCACCAAAGAAAGGTAGAGCCACCAAGGGTTTGGATGTGCAAAGAAAAGGGATCACAAGAAGAAGAGCCCTGCAAAGAAGATCCGTACAAAGAAGAGCCCTTCAAAGAGGAGCCATACAAATAAGAGCCCTTCAAAGAGAAGCCATACAAAGAAGAGTTCTACCAAGAGGAAGAGCCCCACCAAGAAGAAGAGCCATGCAAAAAGAAAAGCAGATGCAAAGGGCCATCCATTCCACTCACCATTGAAGTTCAAGGTTCAAAAACGTCATGTAGATAAGAACAGTAAGGGGGAGGCACCTGGCTCACCTTTCAAACTACCATTCATGTTGCCAAAGAAGGTTGTCGAACCTCAATTGACACAAATATAACAAAAAGGTAAATACAAGGGTTGAAATGAACACTCAAAGAAGGGGGGATAACTAACATGAAATCAAATTAGGGGAGACAGGGTTATACCATGAGTGCTACATCACATTATAAGAAATACATCAGTAAAGACTACAAAATAATAGTACAACAACCAATGTGTGAGCTACAAGAACTTGCAAAATCATATGACATTCCTAAAAATACGAAATAAATCAACTTGGCTTACTCAGGTGAGGAACCAAAGCCATTGTACATTGCCATTGACGTGTCTCTAGAAGAGGGAAAAGATTTTGATCAAGAATCTTAAGGAGTATAAAGATGTGTTTGCATTGTCATATAAGAATGCAAGCTCAAGAGAGCAAGGGTGTATCACTCACTGCCCTACGCTCGCCTTCGTGGAGGATTCCTCGCCGCGAAGAAGAGGGAGCTACCACCGTGTCGCGCTCAACCATCTCGCCGTCATCGTACCGTTGCAATGCTCGATCACACAGACACACACTCTCTCTCTCTCTCTCTCTCTCTCTCTCACTCACACACACACACACACACACACACACACACACACACACACACAACGAGATGAAGAAGAAGATGGAGATGGAGCAAGAGCACTCTTCAATTGCACAAATGAGAGAATGAGTGTTTTTTAGGTTTAGGTGACTTTTATATGAGCTCGCACATTCACACTTGGACGTCCATGTTTAGCCAACTAACTCTTGAATGTTCCAGTTAGAGTGCGCCTCTCATCTGCGATCACTCTTACCCTTTTCCTATTGGACCAACAAGCTCGGCCCGGGCCCACGGTCCAGGACTACTAGAAGTGGACGCCGGTGGTTAACATGCCCCCATTCCTAATGTAGATTCCGTCCTCGAAATATAACAATGCAACATTGATCCACGATAGGAGAACCTGTAGCAGAAGAAAAACAACATTGTGAAAGCTCAAAGACAGCATGTGCAAGCGTGCAATAAGTGAGATGCATACATGATATTCTAGAAAATGCAAAAAAAATATTCATGAATTGTAACATTGCCAACTAGAACAAGCGTAGTACTCGAAGGAAATGCAATTGAGTTAAGGTCTATTAGGTTGACTCTAAGAGATACACAAGAGCTAGGGCTAAAATAAGTACTAGATTGACCAACATTAATTAAAAAATATCGACTAAAGAGTAGTTAATCCTAGGAATGCTCGTCGGGTCTAAAGACTATGGATCTTGTCACTTATACCACTTAAGTGTGATCAACATAAAATATAAGGAAGTTTGTGCTATTTGCTTTCTCTTTTTTTTTTTTTTTTGTCTTAGTTGTTACAAGTAGTTGGGGGATTCGAGGTCTCAAATACCAGCAGCTGGGTGACTCGAGGTCTTAAATACGAGTTTGAGCATAAACTAGCTGAGAGACTCGAGGTCTCATATACCAGCATCTAAGAGATTCGAGGTCTCCAATACCAGTTTGAGCATAAACTAGCCGGGAGACTCAAGGTCTCAAATACCAACTTAACACATGGACTTCCACAACACAAGTCATACTTAGGTGAAATAAGCTAGAGAGAACTATATCCTCATAGCCTAAAACATTACTAAAGTTACTACAATTATTAGACTATTTAGGAATTAAAGTCAGCAATTAAGTGGCATAGTTTAACCTAAGGTCATGATACCTACTTAAAGCCAACTAATAGACCAAACTCAAAGAGAAGAACAAGGTACTATAAGTTTGACAAAATTATAGCATCTAAATTGGCAATGTCACAACTTCATAAATTTTATGCATTGTTAGAAACTCAAATGACAAGATGCAAACATGTAACTGTGAAAAGCATAGATAAAAAGAAGTAGTACACTTGATATAATGAAAAACATCCGTTGTAACATGTAAACATCTATTGTCGTTGTCCTTCGAAGGCATCCTTATGTAATACAAACTGCATAATAGTCACCACCAAACATCCACCTTCTAAAGGCACATCAGTGGAAAGAGGTACCAACCCTTATTGAACACAATTAAACAACATAAGGAACCCTAACCTAATTATTTGCACTTCCCCTAGAGAGTCAAGGAAATAGGATATTGTATAGATTGGGGGGAACCCTAAGGCTAAACCCCTATCTTCATCATCGAGAAAAATAAAGTCATCATCCGTGAGACCGTATGTGTCATCCGTGTAATCAAGTAAATTGTCTTCATCATTAGAGGCACCAATGTTTATTAAGAAGGTCATTAGCCGTCTATAGTCATTTTGGTCAAAAGGGTAGGCTTGTGCAATGAGAGAAACGCTCTCTACTAAGTATGGATCAGTCGTGGTCAAGAGACATATCAGCCATTCTAACTCGTCGAAATTCCTCACATGCTAGCGTACCTACCATATCCCATTCACACGCAAGCACCGGAAAGACCATGTAAAACACTTGTGAAAGGTAACGAGGGTACCTCTCACCCAAGGCAGGAGTGGATGACTCTAGCGTACTAACCATATTTGTACACACAGATAGATGATGATTAGAGTGCAAATATTACAAGGGTCATGTCGAAAGGTCGTGTCCTTGTGCATAATGTGTTTTTATGATTTTATGTTATGTATAGAATTCGTAGGTTTTCAGATTTCTTTTTGATGGCTCTTGCTCTTTTACTTTATACTTTCTATATACATTCCCTAAGATTGGAGATTGAGAGGTCAGGGAGGAAGGTTAAGAGGAAAGCAAGTGAATGATGGATGTCAGCAAACACTCCCCCTTCCTTGAGTAGATCATACCTTTTGAAATGACGTTGTCACCTTTTGAAACCAATTGTTCCAAGTTGTTATGGGTGAAGGCTTTAAACAATAGTTTTCGACCGCCCTATGCGTGTCATCTAGTTGCAAGGGTGGTAAGGTACTCTCCCATGATTTTATTTGCGACGTTGTTGTAGGTGGTGAACTTACAACGAGAGGTGCAAACTCTTTCTTGTTTGCATGGATATGTACAATGGTAGGTGGAGGTTGTGCCGAAGCTTCTATTTTTGTATATGAACTACATGAAGAGAAAGAAGCTTCATTTGACTTCCCTGATCCTGAGCTAGATGGAACAAAATCGTTCTTTCTTCGGTACCCAAACTAGCTCTGGAGCGAGTGTGTAGCATTCTGTGATTTTTTTCTTTTCATAAATTTCAATTTATTTTGGAGCTACGGGATTGGGCTCACATGGACCAGGTGACAGGTAAGAGCACAATTTACGTTTTGGTACCCAAATTTTATCATTTCCTTCATAGTAGCCTTGGGCTTCCAATAGTTTTTTAAGAATCCAACACAACGTTTCTTCACATTTCTTGGGGCGAGTGGTACGTCTCTTACCAGGCTCTTGTCTTTTAGCACTAGCTATGGTCGCTAAAGAAGCTTTAGGGATCCACTTGTATGTTTTCTTTGTTATATTAGGATGGGTCCTTTGTGTCTCAAGCTTTATTTCAACTACAGTAGTTGAAGCTCTAGAGAGTTTGGCTATGGGGACATATGGTTCAACCTCTTGGATATGCAATGTTTTGGGTTTTATTTTCTTAAGAGGCAATATCTTAGGGACTATGACTTGAGTGGCAGGGTTAAGAGTTGGTTTCTGCGGTTGTGACACCCCGAGTCCCCCAATCAATAGTGCATTTGGTGGCTATCATTCATGTGCATCCTAGGTTTATATTACCCTCCATAGTTCCAACATACATGATCAAAAATTATTGAGCTACAACCCATTGTCATAACAAACAGAAGTGTGCCAGATTCCAAAAATTGTAGTTTTTTCTTGTTGACACCCTTGACTTGGATAATACACTCAACTGGAGGTGGCTTCCCTAAATGACACCAAACTCCATAGGATAACAAATTATGTTGAGCTCCTGTATCCAATAATGTGTTATATAGTACTTTTCCATAGAGGCTATTTAGCTCAATAGGGTATCGTAGAGGTGTGTCAGAGTCCAACCAATCATCCTCTGTTTCAACGTGGAATGCATGTGTAACTCGAAGTTTGGCCTCTTGTTGGCGTCTTATGCATTGTTGTTGCTCTTTAACCTCAGCTTGAGCTTGTATCTTCTTCAATTCTGTTTGTTCCTTGGCTACCTTTTTTTGATGGATGGCACGTAGCTCCTCTTGGTTTAAAGGATCATAATATCTTTTAAATTTGCTACCATTGAAGAATCCGATGGTTTCAACTCCATTAAGAGTCTCCACACGAATGGTTCCTTGTGGGGTGATTTCACATACTCTATATGGTCCTTTTCTTGCATATTTCAACTTTTTCTTTTCGTTATGCACTCTATACATAAGGACTTTATTACCAACATTGATAACTTTGTTCTTTAGATGACGGTCAAACCATTTCTTCCTCCTATCTTTCTTCACAAGTGCATTTTGCACAGCCAATTGTCTTTCTTCAAATCTCTCAAGTATATATATGCGCTCAACTAAAGGGTTACCATACCAAGCTTCTTGTGAAGCTACACGCAGAATAGAAATTACAAACTCCCATGGCATAACTGCTTCTTGGTCATATACCATTTTGAATGGTATACTACTTTGTAAGAAGTACGATAGGCCCATAGAGCTGATGTAAGCTTTAAATCCCAATCTGTACGATGAGCCTCAACTATCTTTGTCAAAATGGAGATAAGAGTTTTGTTGGTACTCTCAGTTGGCCATTTGCTTGTGGATAATAAGGCGTGGACTTATGGTGGGCTATCATGAAGTTGGTAGTGAGTTCTTTTATCACTCCATTTATAAAATGAGTACCATTGTCACTCACAATCTCAAAGGGACACCAAATTTTATAATAATGTTCTCAAAGAGAAACTTGGCAGTTGACCTTGCATCTTGTATCGGCCTTACGTGTCGCCCTGGCTTCTCTCACTTTGTTATATAGTCAGTGGCAACGATAATATATCAAGATTGAGTGCTACGAGCTATCAGACTAATTGGGCCTACAAAGTCCAAACCCCATTTTTCAAATGGTTGAGTCACTTTAATAGGATGTAAGGGCATCCTATGCTTTCGTTGCATGATCTTGTAACGTTGGCATTCATCACATCCTTTTGCAAAAATTGATGCATCCTTGAATAAGGTAGGCAACCAATAGCTTGATTGCAACACCTTTCTAGCTATTAGTTCCCCGAAGAAATGTCCTCCAGCTATACCCATGTGGGCTTCTTGCAGTATGTATAAATACTCATCCTCACGGGCACAACGTCTAAGAATATCATCCTTCCCTAGCCTGTAGAGAGTTCCTGCAATAATGAGAGAATAAGGTTCACACTCTTTCAATAGTTTTCGAGCTATGTCCTTACGAAGCTCTTTGGGTGGAAAACCATTAACTAGAAAGTTCACAATCTTCTCACTCCATTCAGATATGGTCTCGACTAGGAATAGAGAAGTATCAGGCAATTCATCATTGACTTCAGTAGGGGCTTCACCATTGGGTATGCGAGACAAATGATCGGCCATGACATGTCTTTTACCAGGTCTCACTACAACGGTAAAATCAAACTCAAGGAGAATTAACAACCATCATGTAATTCTTCTCATGGAATAAGGTTTATTTACTAGATACAACAAGGCTTGATGATCCACATAGAAAACAAATTTGTTGGCAAGAAGGTAGTAGCGGAATTTCTTTACTGCATAAATCATAGATAAACCTTCTCGTCTGTAGTGGTGTAGTTTCTCTCGGCATCATTCAATTGACGATTTGCAAAGCTAATGAGGTAGTTCAGTTTATGTTCTCTCGGTTGAGCTAGAACACACCCAATAGCAAAGTTTGATGCATCAATATGCACATGGAAAATTACATTCCAATCGAGTACTCGTAGAGTCAGAGCGCTAGTCAAGGTATTTTTCGATGACTCATAAGCATGGTCACACTCTGTGGTCCAGTGAAACTTAATAAGAAGTTTGTACAATGGACGAGCTATCTTGGCGAAGTTTAAAATAAACTGTCGACAATAACCAACATGGCCCACGAACCTTTGAACTCCTTTATAGTTTGTAGGTGGTAGAAATTTAGCAATGGCTTTAATTTTTCTCTCATCTATGGAAATCCCATTTTTAGACACTATATGCCCTAAAATGAATCCATGTTTAACCCAAAATTGGCATTTGATTTAAGGAGATGCGATACAATCTGCACTTCTCAAACACTTTTCATGAGCATGATAGATGTTCTTTCTAAGAGGAATAAACACAAAGGTCATCTAAGAAAGCTTCGCAAAACTCCCTCAATATTCTCTAAAAGCAGTGTTTATTAATCTTTGAAAGGTAGTAGGGGGATTGGTTAAGCCAAAATCCATAACACAAAATGCGAACACTCCAAATTCGGTTATAAAGGCTGTTTTAGCTTGGTCCTCTAGCGCAATTGTGATTTGATTGTAGCCAGAGTAGCCATTTAAAAAGCTATAAGCTTCCTTTCCTGCAATTCTTTCAAGCACATGTTCTGAATATGGCAAGGGGTAATGGTCCCTCCTAGTGGCGACATTGACCTTCTTGAGATCCACGCACACTCTAAGTTTCCCATTCTTTTTTGGCACAATCACTATTGAAGAAACCCATTCTGAGTGCTCAATAGGGTATATGAATCTGCATTTCACAAGCTTTTCAATCTCTTCTTGAATGATCTTTGCACATTTAGGATTCATTGGGTAGGATCGTTGTTGAACTGGTTTAGCCATGCTATTCATGGGGATTGTGTGTTGCACCACGGAAGGTGGAACACCTTTCATATCATGATATGTCCAAGCAAATATATCCTTGATTTCCTTGAGAAGTTCTTTAAGTACACACTCCTCACTCTTTGTCAGATCTTGGGCAATGAAAACAGTTTTGGACTCTTCTCCTGGGTTTGCTAACTCTATTTCCTTAACTATTGTTGGACTGTCATAAACTCTATTGCTTCCATCGATAGGTTTTCTTTGAGCCTTTGTATACACAACCTTACGTTCTTCTGTGGTGTAGGATTTGAAATGTTCAGGTGCAGGGTGTAAATTTGTGGGGTCCTGTTGTTCTCTGGATTGTGCTTTCACTTCCGAATCCTTTTGTTGTTGAGCTAATTCTTGATTTTGTTGTCTCCTTACGGTATGCCTCAACTTTGGCTTCTCTGTAGCCTCTAGTTTTGCGATGTTGATGGGTTGTGGACTACACCACATAATGCTTTGAAGGTATTCACCCCAGTTATCTACCAGCTTCCGATCAACATCACATGCCCCTATATAATCAAGCCATTCTGCGGTATATTTCTTTTCATTTATCACATGAAAGGACGTCCTAAGATAATCTCAGATGCCATAGTGTGCTTGGAGAAATCCATAACAATAAAGGTATTTCTTATTTTATGTCCAAAGACCTCGATCTTGAGATCTTCTAGCATCCCAATAGGTTTAACAATAGACCCATTCGCCATCTTTACTACTATGTTGGTCCCAAGGTGAGATCTTTCCATAGTTTCCTAGAAATTTTTAGTCACAATGCTAACCCCAACGCCACCATCAAGGATTCCCTTCATAGTTAATCCCTTGGTAGTGATTGGTATGGTTGCTTTGGATTCATCACCCTCAAAGTATTGTCCCAACTTGTTAATAGGTATTTCTACAACATGGTTCTCATCTAGGTTGGGTTGTGGATCTAAGTTTTCCTCCTCTATTGACATCTCCCTAGCTCCACCCTTAGGGTTCTATACCAATCCCCAGCCTTCCCACTTAAGGTTAGGCTTAAAGCATTACTCTTATGCAGGTCATTGTGTTCTCTTAGAGAATCGCATACTTGTTCAAACACTTCTATATGCTTTCTCACATCCCCGTCTCCACTTAATTTTTGTGTGAGCTTGGCTATTTGTACTGCCTTACTTCTAGGCTCTCTATTAGGCGTGTTACACATATTCTCAGCAATAGATCGACCAATAGCTTGAGCAAATGTTGCCAAGTCACCTAAGTGAGTAGGCACCGTGGGTGAAGGCGCTCTAGAGACTACATATTGGGCTTGGCGTATAGGGAGCTGTTGACCACTGGGTCAACAACACAACATAACTCAAGTTTCGTACCAAAGTTTTATCTTTTGCGAGTTATGAAATGCTACGGATTATGTCTATAAACGTCATTTGTAATGAGTAGTTATTCTAGTTTCAGAAGCCGGTGTGCAATGGCACTTCCAGATTGTAAATACAAAGCCATTTGACCCTTTCAACCCCATTTTTGGTAAAAGGGGACTTTAATCATAATCAAAACTTTAGCGCTGCCGTCTACTGTGTGTGAGAGAGAAAGAGAGTGAGCGTGAGCTTTATCCTCTCGCTACGCCCGGCTCGCTCAACACATTGGAGATCCGATTGCACCATTGCTGTAGGCTCGAGGAGAGCGACGCGACAATGCCAAGCATTCCACGCGGGACGAAGTGCACACGTCGACGCATCTACGAGCTATTTGTGGCCGTAAGTGTATCAAACGATGTTTGTTTTCTGTGTGCTGGTAGTAGTCTATAGAATCGTGGCGACATAAGCTACGCATAGGTACTCATAAATTTCAGTTTCGGGCACTTTCAAAATTTTGCTCTGTCATCCTACGCGTTTTTCGCAGATGGGTTTAGAGTGAGGGTTTTGAGTGTAGAAGCTTAGGGACAGGTGTATCCTAGTGAGGGGATGGTGTTCCTTAAGTTTCGTACGAATCTGACATGATTAGGTGAGCTACCTTCCGTATGTGTATATGTGGCTAGGTGGTGTAGTTGAGGGCAGTGAGGTTCTTGATTGTGGTATAGTTGGCTTTCCAGAGTGTTGTATGTGTAGGATGGTCTCAGCCTGACAAGCTAAAGAGATTTCCTCCGTGTGCCTATCGTGTCATCTGTGTCCTCGATTGACATTATGTTGATCTAGGTAGTGTTTGCATGCACTTCATGGGTGTGTGAGTCGCTCCTCCAACATTGGCGCTGTTACCTGGGACACAAGGACCTAAGTAGGTTTCCTACTAACACTCGTGTGATAGTTGCTTGATTTAGTTTCGGCTAAAGAAATTCTTAAGTGGATCCGGAAGAGGATATTCCGTGATCAAGTTGATATCCAGGAAGCGTGTGTCTTGCCGAGGGTCTGCGACTAGATAGGTTTAGTTAGGATCTGTGGATTAGAGTAGTTGTTGGTGGTCGAGTGATTTGTGAGGTGATAAAAGCGTTTACTAGTCCGTGTGTGGCAGTGAAGCGTTTTTCTACTCATAGATACAAAACCCCATATGATTTGTAGGAGTAGCTTTAGGTAAGTGATCCGATTCTCATCTAGAGCTATTCAGCACCGAATTATTTGCTAAAGTGCTTGATTGCATTTGAAATCACGGAAAAGTGTGCTTTTGAGGGTAAAAATGCATTAAACAAGCTTTTGTGGATATTTTTGTATGACTGACTGATGTTGTGCATATAAAAGAGCATTTGTAAGGGTTTTGTGAGGAAAACCTGCAATTCTGTAAACATAGACATCCTACGCGTAGGATGTCTCAAGGGGGTTCTGGAGACCAAATTTGAAAATTCTGACTGCACCAGTGTGTTCAGAAGGGGGGGTTTACCCTACGTATACATTGAAACTAGAGTTTTGACCAACTTTTGACACCCAAAAGACCAAAGACGAGTGTCAAAAACGCGAAAACAAGAAACTTAAGATTTTGAGCACAATTTTGCATAAAAACTGGTAGGAATGCTTGAAAAGTAGTGCTCAAGACTTGGGGATGCCTGTGGATGAATTCTGCCAAAAAATTTCTTCAGTAGACATTCTACGCGTAGGATGTCTACAGGGTGATCTGGGCATTTTTTGAAAATATGAGGTTACCAATGTGTTCAGAAGGTATGTTTTACCCTATTTTCACCTGGAAAGGGGAACTTGACCATATCTTGACAAGATAAGACCAAAAGATGAAAATTGCCAGACATCCTACCCAAATTGTGTCCAAGGCCTAATTTTGAGACCAAACCATAGGATGACTCCATAGGCATGTTCTAAATGTTGTATTGAGTGCATGTGATAAATTTCATCTCATTTGGGTCAGTGAAAGTGAAGATTGAACAGACTTTAGCGTTTTTGGACAGACAAAAGGCAAGAATAGCTAGTTTTGGGGTCTTTTGACATCCAAATTAAAATCTAAGCATAGCATTGGGTTGCTAACATCAAGGGGAAGCTGTGGCTCAAGTTTGAGGCAATTCTAAGCACTTAGACATCCTACGCGTAGGATGTCTTCTCCATGATTTAGCACTCCAAATCAACCTCTGAGCATACCACAGTGATCAGCACCTTAAGGAGAATCTTTGGTCCAAGTTTGGGTTCATTCTGAGCAAAAAGACATCCTACGCGTAGGATGTCTACTGCATAATTCTAAAACCAAAATTCTATTGTGACCATACCATGCTGTCATATAGCCTTAGATAAGCCTCCTAGGAAAATTTGGTCCAATTTGGAGTTGATTTGACTTAGGAATTCGTCAGAACAGACATCAGGCTTTTGGAACAGATTCTTGATCATTTGACCAACCTATAGGTGTCAGAATCAAAAAGTAAAAATAGCTGTGAGCTTAGCACATCAAGGGAAAGTTACAGTGCAAGTTTGAGCTTAAACAGAGCAAAACGACATCCTACGCGTAGGATGTCTCAAGGGTCATAAAGTGGTCAAAATTCTACTTTGGCCATATGGGGAGGTTCTAAGTGTCTCAAGGATTCCAGAAATTTTTTCAAAAGTGAATTTGGACCTTGTTTGGCCTATTTACCAAGCGAAGACAAGAATTGTCAGACATCCTACTCTTGGAGTGCACAAAAAGCTTATGCAACCCAAATCTTGACCTATTGGCATCCAAATTCAATTTTGAACATACCATTGGGTTGCTGAGCACTAGGAGAATCTTGGGATCAAGTTTGGACAAAATCTGAGCAGTTAGACATCCTATGCGTAGGATGTCTCTAGCTTGATTTAGGACTCCAAACCAACCTATGAGCACAACACTGTGATCAACACATCAAGGAGAAGCTATGGTGAAAATTTCAAGTCATTCTGAGCAAAAAGACATCCTACGCGTAGGATGTCTCAAGGCCATTTTTAGGTCCAAATGAAATTCTGAGCGTACCATTGTGTTGCTGGACTTAAGAGGAGTCTCTGGAACAAATTTTGTTAAATTTTGAGCATATAGACATCTTACGCGTAGGATGTCTTTAGGCCAGTTTTAGGGTCCAACTGTAATTTTGACCATACAGAAGTGTTCACAGTGTCACAGAGATCCCAAATCTTCTTTTAAAATTGAATTTGGACTCATTTTGACCATTCTAAATTGCATTTCTCTGTTTTGGCCATAACTTTCACAAACGGTATCGGATCGGAAAAGTTTTTATATCAAAATATAGCCTGAGAGCGACTCTACATATCTTAGAGCAAAACTTGAACTAAATGTATGCCCTCGGAAACCATTTAGGTCAACTTTGAAAAAAATGTCGTTTGAGGTCTCAAAATATATCCGCAAGTTAGGGGTGTCTAAAAGCGACAATTTGCAAGAATTGTGACGAAACGGTTGCGGTTTTGGACATAGTTTCGACTTTTCCCTAACCAAAGAACTTGAGCACAGTGGACTAAGTCTACTTGAACCAAGCAAAAGCTCTTAAGCCCAGAAATCATGTCTACCCTAGATTCAAACGCAGCTTACACAAGCTTGGAGATCCCGACGATAGAGGAATATCCTCTCACAATGGATGTTCCAAACTTGCAATTGATAAAGATCCATCTTGTTGAGAGAGTTTGGATGATTGGTCATGAGAGTGAAGGACTATATAGATACATTGACGACAATTAGGTCAATCTTTATAGGTGCTCAGATCCATACCTAGAAGAGATAACGGATTACAAGCTCTTATATGTCTACACATACGGAGTCGACTGTCAATGGAGATATAGTTGTCGACAAGTATGGACAAGAATACAGAGTTGTAGAAAGCACAAATCCACAGACTGTATTAGAAAGAGGTGGATATTTGGTCAATGAAGGACCACAAATGCCTCCATCAAACACGAGAATTCCTATAGGAATTCCAAGAAGAGAGCCACGAGGATTCCCTTCAAGAGTGATAACGAGAGAAGGATTGGGAGAGTCTCTGGTTAGACTTGTAGACAATCGACGAGTTAGACCATCCCAAGTCCAGAAATGGGTGATCACGTAACGGCTTTTAGAAGAGTGATTAGAGCAGAGGAAGTTTCAGATTTTGCGACACAGTTTGCGGGATTTGGATTGGCTCTAGAAGATGATGCAGCTACATGGTTCGACTCGGTGGAAAAATGGGATTTTGAGACCCTAGATGAGCTGTTTGAGGAGTTTATTGAAGAATTCTCGCCAAAAGGCATTGCTCACAACACGGTCTCGCGAATCCATAGATTCAAACAGAAAGAGAATGAATCAATACGCAAAGCATCATTATGGCTCAAGAGATATGTTAAGCTCTGTCCGAGAGCGGAATGATTTACGCAAGCACGATTGATGCTGATCTTTATCCAGGGAATGAGACATGCGGGCCTTCAGAAGGATCTGCATATGATAAGGAGGATGACGTTAAACGAGTTGATCAAAGAAGCTCTTTATCTAGTGGATAACTGTGAGGCATATAAAGAAAAGGACTTAAAGAGTCAAGGAGATGACACATCCTCTCAGCACAGTGTTTCACAGATAAGTGAGTCCATTCCCAAGCCAACAGTACCTATTGATCAAGAAAAGCTTATCGACGACTTGGTCAAGAGGTTGATTCCTCTTGTAAGGTATGATTCGGGAGAGCCGAAGTGGTGTGAAATTGAGAGAAAATGGACGAACCATACGGGGGAAGAGTGCTATTATAGCATGGAAAATGCTAGGGAGAGGTATGTACAACCTGTTCCAAAAGCACCTACTCCACCTGGATACATTACGGGGAATGCGCCAGGACCAGTAGGAGTTTTAAGGCTGCCAGGTGCTAGAATGCCGGTAGACATGAGATACATGCCAATGATGGAAGCATCAAATAAACCAACGCCAGTACCAGCTACAATGTGGTATAGCAACCAAAGTGAGTACTACCCTTCGGAGCACCAAAATGTGAGAGAAACACATGGAGTGGTGAGGCCGGTACAACCTCCACCTCCTGGGTTTCAATCGAAAGAAAGAAGGTATGAAATGGACGAAAGGACATTGCGATTCATTGCAAATAGCGGCTTATCTAGGTCAAAGCTTGCTTATAGCCAAGAGGAAATGCTAAAAGAATCTCCTCAACCAGAGATAGATTGTCACAAAAGTCGTGACAACCACTTGGTCAAACAATGTCCTCATACGGAGATCACTGAAGTAAATGCCTATTGTCTTGAGTATGGCATCACTCACTTGATCCCCGATTGCCCAAAAAAACCAAACCAAATTAGGAAAATAACGACAAATGTATAAGGGATTGTTCAGCTCCCTAGTAGCTCAGAAAATGAAAATTTTGTACCAGTTCAAGTAGTTACGAGAGCACAAGCTCAAAAGAAAGCTGATGAGAATCCAGAGACAAAGAACACGAAAAGTGACACGAGTCCAAAGACAGATAATGGACCAAAGACAGACGCACCTAGTCAGAAAACCAAGAGCAAACGAAATAGTTGGAAAGCTAGAAAGACTAGGATGAAAGCACGCAGGGAACGAGAGCAAAAATCCCTAGCTGAGAAGCTTACCGAAGCTGAGGAGAAGATAAAACAACATGAGGAAAAGGAGGCACCTTCTCTTACACAGATGGTTAAACCTCTAGTAGAACCATCCACGGATGAGAAACCGAGAAGTGCTAGTTCAGGAGGATCTGTGTTGGCAGAGAAGGTTAATGAGACATTAGATGCCCTCTTGAAAGCCTATGATGTGAGGCTAAAAAACAACCAAACCCAAGAACACAGGTGGATGACATATCCCTATGCGGAACTAGAAAAGCAAAGGTTTGAAATGTGCCAGAAAATGATTCAAACAGCCCAAGCTTTACTAGAACCACCAGTTGCAAAACCTGAGGATGTGATCCGTGTCATGCCTACATAAGTAATCCCACCAAACCAGGAACTAAAAGAGCCAGATTCTAGTCATGAGCACAGAACAAACCTCAAAGACCCAACATTAGAACCAAGGATAGTACTGAATACCACGGATAACTCTTCCGAGGGATTTCACCAAGGTATACCTGAGGATTGTAAAGAGACAGTCTTGACGAATTGTGGAAACAAGTCAGAGAGGCCAACGAAGCCATTGACCTAAGAAGACTAGTATGACAAGACTGGTGATGAACGAGGAGTGTTTCTACCACCAATAGAGGAATTTGAGACTGGATCTCAAATGAATCTAGACGTGAAATCGTATTGGGGCGACAAAGGATCTATACAATCTATGGATAGTCAACCCCATTTGCTAAGAACACTACCATCCTACATGGGAGAGTACGAGACCAAGTCAGATGTGGTTGCAGTCCCATCACAGAGACTATCTCCCAACAAGGCCATCAATTCAAAGGGGCTAGTAGATATTCTATCTACCCCAGTCACTTGTACAATAATGTTAGCCGAGTAGCTCAGAATAAGACCAAACATGTGGGCTAATGTGGGTAAATTTCTAGAGAAATTTGGTGTAAAAACCCCAATGACTCAAATTGAGGAAGGCATCAAAGAGTTTGAAATGCCTCAACAAAATACTAGGTGAGTGCCATTAAACAAGGTAGGCGAGTATTACGAGGGAGAAGATGGAAACACCACCCTTCCTATGGAATTCAATGGTGTAAAAACCATGGCAATCCTTGACAGTGGAGCTGGTGTGGCCATTGCAACCAAAGAGGTTTGGAAAAAATGGGGAAAACCTGCCTTGATATCCACACGAATGACCCTAGAACTTGCAGACGGACACAAGGAAAAGCCCCTAGGACTGCTAGAAAAAGTACTTGTTACTTCTTGTGGCATTGAATATGAATACACTTTTGCTGTTGTTGACTTTGGCAAGAAGAACAACTATGACATCATTCTGGGAAGACCATTCATGTGACAATTGAAAATGGTCCAAGATTGGGGTTATGACCATATATACCTGAGATATATGGAAATCATAACAAAGATAAACTTGAGGGACCATCGCTATAGGGATGTGACAAGAACACCGGTTGAGGAGTTTGATTCTGCCACAGTAGCAGGATCAGAACTTCCAGCTTGGTTAGGTAAGCCTAAAGAAATGTGGATGTGTGGAGTTTCACAATGTGGTAGCTTGAAACTTGAGGAATGTATCCTAGAGCGGGTTATAGAGGATATGGACTATATCCCAGAACCATTTCCTGAAGAAGAGTTAGAGTCTTTTGGATGGGAACACATCTTGGCTACTCTGGACGTGTGCGCCATGGAGGATGCTCCCACAACAAAGTTTTGTGATGAAAAGGGCTATGATATCGTTCCTTATTTTGCAGTGAGTGTAATCCATGAAGACGAAGAGAACTAGACATCAACAAGCTCTTGACATAAGGAGCAAACAAAGAAATGTGGAGAATCAAAAGATGAAGAAGACGACGAGTTCTATGACTCTGTAGAACACTTCGAGCTTCAAGAAGATCAACGACCCGGGAATCAATGTCATCGCTACACGAATAAAGTGCATCAAAAGTGGATTCCAAAGTTTTCGGTGAAGACACAGCCACCACAAGCATCCTCATACATGGCTCCTAATAAGGATGCAAAGACCCAGGTAGGAGGAATACGACCAAAGCAACGAGCTAATAATGCTCTAATCAATGGGCTAGCAAAGTCCTCCAAGAAACTACCACCCACGAGAAAATAGACAGTAACTTTCCACTACCAGCCAAAAAATCAAGGGAAAGTACAAGAAGTCAACCTTGCTGAGGATAGTAGCGATAGTGATGAATCTTACGACATCCCCTATCATCAACTCAGGCCATCACTATCACCAACCCCTTCAGCAACAACCATGGCAGGTCAAAAGAATAGGACAAAAATAGATATGGATGAAGAAGACAAAGATCTCTAATGACAAATCACAAGATCCAACACCAAAACAAAAACAAGGAAAGCGTGCACGAACGGGTAAGAATATCACAAAATTGCAAGCTTTCACAACTTAGGTTTGGGCTCCAAAGAAGTTGATTCAAGCACAAAAAAGTCAGGAATGCATTTGGATTTCAAAACAACCACAGTATCAACTTTCAAAGCCTGAATCCCGTCCCAAACCAAGCGTACAAGGGCTGAAGCAAAGACCACTGTTGACTCACACAACAAAAAGGTGGATCCCAAAGAAGTCTCTTCAAACACAAACGAAGCACGGGCAAGTATGGGTTCCCAAACGAGCGTCAGCAACAAAACAGCCAATAATCGCAAAGAAATGGGTCCCAAAGAAGAACAACAAAACTGCTGTTAGTGCATCGTCACTTGAATTCTTACAATTCTTTCTACGATTACAGTACAGTTAGAAGAGAGCAAGCCGCTTCAATCAAGCAACGATACAGGAGCTTCAAAGACCATTACATTGCTTAGAATAGGAAGCCTCGCCAACAAATTCCAATAAGCAAATTGCTTATACACGCATCTTGCACAACATAAATCTTTTCCATGCATTGACTGTGTATGCATAATAGGGCTACATTATAAGGCCTGCATAGGCACAACTTTTAATTGCCCAAGCACAACACATACCCTTTGCGATACCCTGTCGTAAAGGATGACTCCAAATAGGAAGGGGGGAGGCATTCTGAATGCGGACCTAACATTATGACGATTAGAGGGCAATGTTTTGTGAGATGCATTGAATTTTTGCGTTTTATTGTGATAATTTTTTGACGAAATGTAGAGTATATGCCCTCATAGTAGTGTTACAGAGGAGTATGGGGGCAAAATCCATATATGAGCCCATAGGGACATGTGTATAGTGTACATAGCATTTAGATTTCTATTTGAATGATTTTCTTTTGTTAAGTTTTTTTAAAGATTTTCTTTGTTATTATTAAGAAAAAATAAAAAAATCCATAATCCACATGAAGGAAAGACTGACGAGAGGCCTGAGCACTACAAAGAGAAGAAGGGACAGGAAAACGATGAAACTTCCCGAAGTATGTCTCAGCAGCCACTACAACAGCCGAAGAACTTGTCACAAAGCAGTGTCAACATGCAACCGACAAGTTATACAAGTCAGAGTCGAGTAGCTAAGCCACAAAATGAGTGAGGTGTTCGTCCCAAAGCTTCAAGTAATATTCTGTGTTGTCTAAGTGTCTTAGCTATTCTAGGTACTGTTCAAGCTGGAAGAGTTGAGCATATTTACGTTGTGTCACTCATGCTGGTATAGGTGAGCAAAAGAGTCGAAGTCTAAGTACTTAAGTCTGGTGAAGTGAAGGAGAAGGTCCAAAAGACACTCATGTACTGAGCACATTGAGATACGAGTGGAGAAACTTCTACATCGACAACTCTTTTTGGAAAGGTGGAAGCTATTGAGACATCTTTTGATGTCACATGTGCTACATTTATTCCTCGAAACACCCATCACCTCCTTCTTTCACATTGCATGCTTTTGATGACAAATTTCTCATATGCATATAGAGTGTCCCATAATTGGCACTTGCATCAGGTACTCTTTCCGTGTTTTACCCAAGCACTCATCTTTCATGAACATGTACTTCACGTTCAATTGCTCAACTCCAATAAGAGCGTATACCAAAGGCATTTTTTTCCCACCGGGTTTTTTCCCTTTGGTCATCCAGGTTTTAGACCCTAATCTAAAGACACCTATCACCATCCTCTTGTACATATTCCTTCTACATCAACAATAAGGAAATGCTACTCAAATCAATTGACAAATGAATTGGAGCACCAATTTCAGATCATAGCATACTTCTCCTCAATAGAATGGCCTACAATGACAAAGCAGCAGACAACACTAACAACATGATTGCACAAGAACAAAGAAGTCCCCAATGAAGAAGAGCAGACATAAAAGTAATCAGAGGATCTCAAAAGATGAATGGTTATGATGATAGATGTCCGCTCTAATGGATCATAGTTCTTGTTGTGGTTCGACAAAGTTACAAGCAGTGCAACAGATGAAGCCAAAACGATAGCAAAGAACACATCGCCATTGACAATCAGGTCATGTCGGCGACGACATGAACGCGGAAGGGGGGAGTGTTGACTGCTGGGTCAACAACACAACATAACTTAAGTTTCGTACCAAAGTCTTATCTTTTGCAAGTTATGAAATGCTGCGGATTATGGCTATAAACGTCATTTGTAATGAGTAGTTATTCTAGTTTCAGAAGCCGGGGTGCAATGGCACTTCCAGATTGTAAATACAAAGCCATTTGACTCTTTCAACCCCATTTTGGGTTAAACATAAGGTAGCCTTAGTATATAAGGTACCTAGGTCATTTTGTGAAAGGGGGACTTTAATCATAATCAAAACTTTAGCGCTGCCGTCTACTGTGTGTGAGAGAGAAAGAGAGTGAGCGTGAGCTTTATCCTCTCGCTACGCCCGGCTCGCTCAACACATTGGAGATCCGACTGTACCATTGATGTAGGCTCAAGGAGAGCTACGCGACAACGCCAAGCATTCCACGCGAGACGAAGCGCACATGCCGACGCATCTACGAGCTATTTCTGGCCGTAAGTGTATCAAACGATGTCTGTTTTCTGCGTGCTAGTAGTCTATAGAATCATGGCGACATAAGCTACGCATAGGTACTCATAAATTTCAGTTTTGGGCACTTTCAAAATTCTGCTCTGTCATCCTACGCGTTTTCCGCAGATGGGTTTAGAGTGAGGGTTTTGAGTGTAGAAGCTTAGGGAGAGGTGTATCCTAGTGAGGGGATGGTGTTCCTTAAGTTTCGTACGAATATGGCATGATTAGGTGAGCTACCTTCCGTATGCGTGTATGTGGCTACGTGGTGTAGTTGAGGGCAGTGAGGTTCTTGATAGTGGTATAGTTGGCCTTCCAGAGTGTTGTATGTGTAGCATGGTCTCAGCCTGACAAGCTAAAGATATTTCCTCCGTGTGCCTATCGTGTCATCTGTGTCCTCGATTGACATTATGTTGATCTAGGTAGTGTTTGCATGCACTTCATGGGTGTGTGAGTCGCTCCTCCAACAGGAGCCCTTGGGTTTCACGTTTGGTATGGTGTTGTGCCATCTGGCGACCCAAAGTTCATATGTGTGGCCCTAGGCAAAGTAGACGTTGGATATGACATGTTAATGCTAGCCGGTATGGTCCCATGGAAATAAGAGCTTGGGTGTTGTGGTTGTGGAGTATAGGTTGTTGAAACAATGGGAGGGGTAGGAACTACATGAATACGAGGACCTATAGGTGTATACGATTGGTACACACTTGTAGGTACTGTTGCAGGCATTGAGCTACCATGTAGCGGTGCTTTACTAACAAATAAGGTCCATGGCATGTTTCTTGGCATGCCCATCATTGGGTAGGCATGGTAGCCATGGTGTCATCAAGGAAAAGATGAGCTAGCCTTGGAAAGGTAAAGCTATCACTTGTGGGCTCAGACTGCATGCGAAACAACATATGGAGGATCCATCGGACTTACCGAGGGAGTCTCCATTTGCGATAAGGTTGGTTGTTTAGCCTTCCCTCTATCCAAGAATCTCATGAGACCCGTTGAAGGCATGTGGATCCCCTTGCTCTGTCTCTTTAGCTCAATAACCCTATGGATGACCTCACAAACTCTTTGTTGTTGATCCTCTACACTAGTAGCACCCCTTGTGGATTGTAGGACATCTAACCAACCCACGTGATAGGTGTGACATGTGTATAGGTCGGTTAGAGTTTTTTTTTGTAGTTTGTACTTCCAGTTCTCATTTAGGAACGCTCCATTTAGGATTGAGGTGCTAGGGGTGTCTTTTGAACTAGATGCAACATGGCTCTCTATGGGTTGACCCTTAGTGGTCGCTAATTCAGGAGCACTCGATTGCTCTCCTAGCAAGGATATTGACATAGGGGCTTTTGATTTAACTCTCTTCATTGCTCCACCTTGCGTAAGCTCTCCATTTCCTTTTTCCTATCCGCAATGATATATCAGTCAACCTCTTGTACTTCGGCAAGGCTTCTACCATCAGGTAATATTACCTCGGAGGGGAATAGCTTTGAAGAGTCAGAGGGTGCAGTGAATGGAGTATTCACGTGCACACTCTCCAAAAGCATGGGATCTACGTTGGTCATGAATGGCGAATTTACTTCCCCACCCCCCTCATTTACATCGTTAGCTTCATGTTCGGAGCGAGTGGATCTACTTAAGGTTTCCTTCAAGCAGTAAGCACGCTCGACTGGTACCGTGGGCCTCTGGCATGCATGTCTTGGCTTGAGCTATTAGGATTAAGCATTGGGTAACGCTTCATGACATCGTAGTCAGAGGAAGAGTCACTGGACGCAATATGCAGGTCCTTAGTGATACTACCTCGGGTCCCTCTTGAGGGCTCGAAACCTAAGGTAGGTGGGTATTGAGAACCCGTGTAAGTCGAAGTGCTCGCTAGTTGCTTGACCTCTAGCACATGACCAGAGCACAGACGCATGTGTCTTTGGCACCCTACAAGTGTCGGCAAATACCCTCGATGGTTAACCGCTTGACTTTTGGGCGTTTTGCACCCTGTTTTCACTCGTTTTTTGATATTTTTGAATGTCTTTTTACAATCAGTTTTTGGATTAGAGTGTGCAAAAGCTCAAAACGAGCGTATAAATTTTTTTAAATGGATAAGGCGCCATGGTCACGCCCCACATGCGAGCGCACACACACACCTAACCTACCTACTTGCAACTAACATAGCTACTATTACACACTAATAGAGTGCTACAACAACTAATTAACTAACAGATCTACTTACTGTACCTTACACATCTAACATTATAGATCTAATACCTTAAAGCTAACACCTTATCCCCGACAGAAAATAGTACCTTACAACAAAAAATCTAACACCTTATTAACAGAAAACAGTACATTGCAGCCAAAACAAAGTTCACAAATCCTTCTCAGCAAGACACACACTTTCTTTCTCTACCTTTCCTACATTTCAGATTGCACCACAAAGCAGCATAGAGTGCTATTCGAGCTTAGTGCAGGGCATTTCCTCGGCAACGGTGTCGTGCTGTGACATGTACATAGTGGGAACACATGCTACAAGAGTTATCTTGTAACTTTTTAGATACATAATTATATTTCCTATAATGTACATATGCATATGTAAGTATAAAAATAAGCTTTCTATCTCGTCTTATTATTTATCTCAAGGGTAATGTATTCTTACTTTACCATCAAAAAATACTATGGGAAAAGTGTCAATAACTCCGCCTCTTTAACTTGGGGCAAAAAGCATTGATTCTTTATTTCTACTATTTCATTATCATCTCACACCCTAGCTAGATCATATATCTAGGGTAAACTCCAATATATATATATTCTATGTATTTTTTATACTTTTCTTATATTTCTTTTTAAATAGCTACTAGGAGAGAATCAAATCCTAGTGGGACACTAGGTGGCATGATTTCAAAGATACACTTATTTTAATGCATTATTGCAAGCATGGTTACAAAACTTTATCAAGGAGAAATGTCATGCTTTCATATGGCATGAGGTGTCCTTGGGAATTAAATGAAAGTCAAGGCTAAGGAGACCACATGAAGACTTTTGCTGCCATAAATGGACCCTATTTTGATGAATTTTTTACACAAGGTTCCAATCCGAATTGGAGAATGATTTTAAAATGAAAATCGTAGCTAATGAGCTGAAGTTTCTGCCCATATTTTTACTTTTTTATTTGGAGCTACGGTTGAGGAGATATGATCAAAATACTGGACCCCAGTCTGCCCACATCATGCAGGGACAGCTCATTTCCAACTTTTCCAATTCCTGTTCACACTGGCTCCTCTCTTCTTGTGTAAACCCTTGTGGGTTCCCTTCACCTATAAAAGGGGACCTCTTCTTCCTTGGAAGAAACTCAAGCATTCAAGCCATTGATGAGAGGAATTCTTGAGGGAGTGAGTAGTAATGCCTAATTGTACTTAGCCCCATTAACATAAGCCCAAGCCTACACTTTCTCCTAGAGGAAAACTAGCCATTCTTGTACGTCATCCTTGGAGGATCAACTCTAATCAAAGAAGGTGTTGTACTTGGCGTATCAATCAACGTTGAATTCTCCCCTCTTCTTCTCTCTCCCATCAATAATGGTGCCGAAGGGTTTCAAGTAAGATGTGTTCTACATTGATGTTTTCTTGATTTCTTGTTGTTTTCATTTTCATCTCTAATCCAACATATATATATGTATCTAATCTCATCTCCTTAACCAAACCTATCTCTCTCATTCTTAGTAATTCATCCTCTCTAGGTTCTCTTTGCTACAGGTACATCTCTCCCCGCAGTATCCTTATTGCCTACGGGCAAGAATAGGGCTTGGGAGGGAAACTTCTCATCTCTTCACTTCTCTCATATCTACATTTCTCACATACTATCATAGATGAATAACCCACATGATGATCATTTCTATCGCTTTCACTCTGTACGATCTATTAGAATTAACGTATGGATTAGCCGTAAAATACACTTTCAACAACGTATAGTGTTTCTCTTCGGCCCTGAAAGGCTCAATGAAATACTTCTATCACCGGATCCCATCATACTACCTCTCATAGACTATAATTTTTCTTTTGATGTAAGCGTAGTTATCTTGCAATGAACCAAGAGGATTTGTACACACAATTAATCCCAATCACTAGGCAAAATATATATATTATGGTAAGCACAAAACTACAATTCCAAAGAACAATTCGTAGCCTATTTGGTTAGCCAAGATTGAATGCCATTAACTCATCCATTAACCCTTTCATATTACCCATGATACGATATGACCATAGCCTTGATGTTTTCATCTTCGTATTGTTTTGACATTCTCTTTTGCGTTCTTTCTTTGTGTGTGTGTGAGTGCAAGAGAGAAAGAGTGAGTCTTCTTTGATTGCACTTCTTTCCAAACCCTAGTCTTCATGGCATCTATGGTTTAACTCCTTCATATAGTTTTTGTTGAGTTCTCTCACAAACTCTCACAGCCATAAGCCCGGTGCTTTCCTAGCAAGACCGCAAATTTCTCGACATATTTTTGGTGAACCCGACGCGAAACTGCTAGGGTGAGAGTTTGTGGGTAACCATGGGTGATCATGTTGAGCAACAGGGTATGCATTTTGACCCAGCAACAATGTAAATGTTTCAAGCATTTGCAATGTTCATGCAACAACAACATGCTACTGAAAGAAGGGAGATTTCAGCAACAAAGGCCATACAAGCGGTTGTCAACAGAATGGATCAGTTCAATGGCAAAGATGTAACCAAGTACTTACGCGAGTATGTGAAGGAGATGGAGCTGCATCGCGTGTCAGAAGGTGAGATGATTCAAAGCTTTGAGCTAGTTGTTGCTCCAGAAATTAGGGAGCATGTTAGGGCAATTAAAGATGGGCATGGGAGAAATTGGGAAGAACTCAAAGTAGCTTTAAAGGAGGAATATTTCATGGAGGACTCGGAGAGAGTGACCAAAAGGACATTCTTAGAATGGGTAGTCAAGCCAAAGCAAGGACTATCAATAACAGAGCTACTTAGGGAATTTGAGCGGCGCTATGCACAACTCACTAGGACAGAAAGGGCCACACTAGATGCAGAGAAGACAGATCTTTTCTTACAAACTGCAGGTAAAGAGTTTCAAGAAAATTTGGAGCTTCTTCTTGAAGATAAAGATGCTGAGCAAGGACTAAAGACCGACTGGAATGAGGTTGAAGGTGCTGTCTCACTGCTTGCCAAACGACAAAGAAGAAGGGACAAGATGGTAGTAAACACTACAAGTCCTTCCACCTCAACTTCTGACAAAATGGTAAAGCCTACTTTTATCGCTCCTAAGTTTGATGAGTCCATGCTAGATGAGCTTGTGAAGGGAATGCGTGACTTGAAGGTGAAGTTTGCAAAGCTTGAAGAAAAAGGCCAACCATCAGGGCCACTTCCTAGGCAAAGACAACAGCCCAAAGAAGGGTTTGTTAATAGATGTATTTGGTGTGATAGTACAAACCATGTAAGAAGGGATTGTGATGATTTTAGTGATGCTTTGTCAAAAGATGTTGTCTTTTTTAAGGATGGTAAAATCCACTTAAGAGAGACAGGTCTACCCTTGAGAACTAACTTTGGGAAGGGGGGAATGCAAACCTTAGTTGAAGATATGGCAACCAAGCATGCCACCTCTTCAGTTGAGGCAGCTACTTATGGAGTAAAAATTGACCATTTTTGTGATGAAGAGGTGAGTGACCATCATGGTCAAATTTGGCCAAATGTCATGCAATTAGCTAAAAAGGGAAAGCTTACAAAAGAGATTCTACATGAATCAGGTGATTGCATACGTCTAGAAACAGGATGGAATGATCCAGTGGACTCATTGTCAGTGCATGCCTACATTACAAAATGCCAACAAAATGAGGCAATTGTAGAAGAGATGCGCAGACGTGAGAATGCTGATGAAGGACCATCAAAAAGAGCTTCTAGAAGTGGGGGAAGAAGCGACACAATGCCTTCTCAAACACCCTCAACACAAGGAGCATCTCCACCTGAAGTACTCATGGAGGAGTCTACAACAGGAAAGAAGAAAGAGCCAATGAAAGGTAAGACAAAAGGCCCAACTTATAAAGTACAATCTGATATTGAGGTTGCTACAGATTTAAAGAAAGTCTTGGAGGAAAGGATCTTGAATAGCAAGATTGAGTTTACTCTGGGAGAAGTTCTTGGCATTGCAAAGCGTGAATTCCATGAGGAGATCATTGACATCATCAAGAGAAAGAGGCAAACCCTTGCTGAAGTTTCTCGTCCACAGGTTGAAGGGGAAACCTCAAAGACACAAGGGATGCAACTGCAAAATAAGGAGAATGATAGAGCTGTGGTAGGATGCTACCAATCTAGTGGGAGAGTGAAGCAAGTGCATTTCTCAAATGATGATGAAGAAGTTGAAGATATTCCTAGGAGTTACTATTCACGAAGTCATTGGGCAAGGGCTACTACAGAAACTTTGGTCAAGGTAGGTGATCTTGAAGAGCCATTTGTTGCCTTGATTGACCATGGTTCAGAAATAAACATAATGTCAAAGAGTCTCTACAACAAGTGCAAATGGCCGATGGACACAGATCATGGCTGGATGGTAAAAGTGGCAAACAATTCATCCGGTGAATTGTATGCAGCATGTCCAGGTGTGAAGGTGACAATAGGTGATGTAAAGATTGACCAAAACTTCTTTGTACAGGATACATCTTCATATCATCTCATCCTTGGACAGCCCTACATTGTGGGAGTTCGAATGGAAACGAAGGTAATGGATGATGGTTCAGCATATGCTAGGATACGTAGCAAAGATGGTAAACGAGCTGTCCAATTCCTCACAGTTTGTGTAAACCATGAAAGAAATCGTGACAACCTCAGAGAACATCCTCTACCAAAGGTGAGCAAAGAGTTTCATGATCATAGAGAAATGATGGGTTTTGGCCAAGTACCATTGTAAAGCGGGATTGCAGTGGTACAGAAAGAAAAAGGGTCTCGCCTGATCCAAAAATAGGTGAAGCATTTTCAACGAGCTCCTTGGTAACAATGAATGGATCAGTATGTTTTACAAAACTTGAAGATTTGAAGAGATGTGAGAAGCAATATGTGCATAATGTACAAATAGGCATGAAAAAGAGTTGGTTGCTAGAGCCTACTGAAAATGTTTTGGGTTTGTGTGAACAAGTTTCTTTTGTAGATACTATGGGTGAGCTTGATGCTATAATGAGGTCTAGTTTGCATCTTGAAAATGAAGTTGTGGAAGTTTGCTCTATGGAAATGTATCAAGTAATAGAAGCCTTTAAAGAAAGCCAAACAGTAGGCCCAGAAGTCCATGTTGAAACTAAATACAAGAGTGTAGCAAAGAAGGTGAAACCAGTAGCTTCACCCTTACCACCCAACAACATGGAAAAGATTGAACAGGCTTCTTTACAACCAAGTTTGCGGAATCCTAAAAAGATCGGGCATACCTTCACAAAGGAGTCTTTTCAAGAGTTGCAGATTGGTCGTGAGGAGTTTCTAACACAGGAGGAGACAAAGTGCTTCAAAGAAATGCTTTCAAAGCATGGTAAGGATTTTGCATTTGAGCCACATGAGATAGGATGTGTTGATCCTTATATTGTAGCTCCTATGGTAATTTTCACAATACCTCATGTACCTTGGAATCTGCGGCCTATTCCGGTTCCAAAGGCCCATTTGCCAAAGTTAGTAGAGCTACTGAATGAGAAAATCAAAATGGGAATCTTGGAGCCTTCTTGTGCTCCATACTCAAACAGGTGGTTCACAGTTCCAAAGAAGAATGGTTCTCTACGCTTCATCCAAGATATGCAACCAGTGAACAAGGTGACGATTAGAAATGTAGGAACAGGTCCAATTGTGGATGAATTTGCAGAGGCGTTTGCAGCGAGGGCAATCTACTCAATGGGGGATCTCTACTCAGGGTATGATCAATTTCAGCTTGCAATCGAAAGCAGAGACTTGACAACCATGAGGACACCTTTGGGTTTGGTAAGGATGTGTACCTTGCCACAGGGAGCAACCAACTCGGTTGCACATATGATGAATGGGATGAATAAGGTCTTACGTGACTTTATTCCTCAAATCACAATGCCTTTCATTGATGATTTTCCTATCAAAGGATGTGAAGAAAGTGACAAAGATGAAGCTTTGGATCTCAAGGGATGTCGCAGGTTTGTGGTAAATCACATAAATGATTGTGATAAAATTTTGTCTAGGTTGGAAGAAGTGAATCTTACATTGTCAGGGAAAAAGTCTATGTTTGGTGTCAAAGAAGTGCTCATTGTGGGGCACATGTGCGGGCCATATGGTAGGAAACCTTGTCCATCAAAGGTAGATGCCATCCAAAGAATGAAAGAAACATGCACTAGCATCACTGAGGTTAGAAGGTTTCTGGGAGCATGTGTCTTCTATGTTATTTGGATTCCACATTATGCACATGTAGCTGATCCTCTTTATCAGCTGCTTAGAAAGAATCAAAAGTTTAAATGGACAGAAGCACATGTAAAATCCATGAAAAAGCTAAAGGAGTTACTCCAGTCAGCAACGACTTTGAGAAAGGTAGACTATGAGTGTCAAAGGCCAGTGATTGTGAGAGTAGATACCAGTCCTACAGGGATTGGATGGGCAATAGGGCAAGATGACAAAGAAGGACACAGGTATGTGGTAAGATTTGGAGCAAAGGTACTATGTTCTCGCCAAAGAAACTATCCACAGATAAAGAGAGAGTTATGCGGTATGGTTATAGCCTTGAAAAATGGGAAAGAGTACCTAATTGGTGCATGTGTGGTTGTAGAAACAGATTGTCTACCACTTCTTGGGATGATTACAAGCTGCTCAACACCAGACATTGCTATGTTGCGGTGGATTGCCTACATTAAGTCCTTAAATCCCGAGTTTAAGCACATTGCAGGTAAAGACAATACAGTGGCAGATATGCTATCAAGGGCAAGGTATGAAGATGAGTCACAAATGATTGATGAGGGAGATGATGTAGGCACAAAATTCTATTCTATCTCTCATGTCAAAGGTAACAATGTCTGCATGACTAATTCACTTGAATTGTTCTTGAAAGATCTTTATGAAGGTGATTGGCTTTCTATTGGAAGGTACTTGAGTACTCTAACAAAACAGGATGATTGGTCTGAACATGAATTCAAGAGGATACGCAGGAAAGCATATGGTTACTTTTTGAGGGATGGTTACTTGTGGAAGCATCCTAAACAAAAGGGTGCTACACCACAAAGGGTTATATATAAAAAAGAGACTCAAGTAAAGCTCATGCAAGAGTTTCATGAGAGTCTATGGGCTGGACACAGGGGTGTGTGGGCAACCTTCTCCAAGTTGAAAGAAAAATACTGGTGGAAGGGTATGTATAAAGATGTATCTCAGTTTGTAGAGTCATGTGTAACTTGTCAAATGTATGCAAATGTTCGACATCGTGATGGATTGCACCCTACATATCCACTAGCCATGCACTATAAATGGGTTGTGGATCTAGTCACGATGCCTTTAGGACTCTGGCAGATGAGGTACTTGGTTCTTGTACGAGAGGACCTAACTAATCAGGTTGAAGAAAGAGCATTAAGAGCTAAAACCACAGAAGCTGTGTGCAAATTCCTTCTTGATGAGGTGATTTGCCGTTATGGTTGTGTGGGAAAGATCACTGCAGACAGAGGTGAACTGGATGCCGAAGAAGCAAGGGAGTTCTTTTCTAGATTAGGGATCAAGCTTTCTCTTACTACAGCTTACAACCCTGAAGGCAATGGAAAGAGTGAAAGAGGGCATCCTCCTATCATCAAAGCTTTGGCCAAGGCTTGCGAAGGAAGAGTGGGTGAGTGGCCAAAACTGTTACCATATGCTTTATGGGCTGATCGTACAACACATAGCTCAGTAACTGGCTACATGCCTGCGGAGCTAATGTATGGTCAAAAGCCAGTGATGCCGATTGAAGATACAATTCCTACATGGAATGTACTACCTTGGCAAGAGGGGCTTAGTAGGGAAGATCTCCTTGCACTGCGTATAAGGCAGCTAGAGAGAAGACCTGGAGACATTGAAGCTGCAAAAGAACGACTCAAAAATGCAAGGTTGAAAAACAAGGACTATTTTGATAAGTGACATCGACTCAGGAGCAAAGCAATTGACAAAGGTGACTGGGTTTTAGTGTATGATAGTAGCCTTGATAACCAACACACAGTCATGCGTAAGGTTTCAAAAAGATGGTTTGGACCATATGTTGTAAAACATGTGCATGAAAATGCTACTTACAGCTTGTCTGAACTAGAAGGCACAGAAGTAAAGATTCCCATTGCAGGAAAAAGGATCAAAATGTTTAAGAGAAGAGGAGACAATGATCCAGAAAATGCTGATGAGGAAGAAGAGCAAAACACATGTGAAGATCAAAGTGAAAATGAAGCTCTGGAATCATCCAGTGAAGATGAAAGCAAGGAAGATGTACAAGAGGGCTGATATTACAAAGGAATAATTTGGCACATACCGGAGGATGTGCAGGTTTAGAGGGGGTGGATGTCGTGCTGTGACATGTACATAGTGGGAACACATGCTACAAGAGTTATCTTGTAACTTTGTAGATACATAATTATATTTCCTATAATGTACATATGCATATGTAAGTATAAAAATAAGCTTTCTATCTCGTCTTATTATTTATCTCAAGGGTAATGTATTCTTACTTTACCATCAAAAAATACTATGGGAAAAGTGTCAATAGCTCCGCCTCTTTAACTTGGGGCAAAAAGCATTGATTCTTTATTTCTACTATTTCATTATCATCTCACACCCTAGCTAGATCTTATATCTAGGGTAAACTCCAATATATATATATTCTATGTATTTTTTATACTTTTCTTATATTTCTTTTTAAATAGCTACTAGGAGAGAATCAAATCCTAGTGGGACACTAGGTGGCATGATTGCAAAGATACACTTATTTTAATGCATTATTGCAAGCATGGTTACAAAACTTTGTCAAGGAGAAATGTCATGCTTTCATATGGCATGAAGTGTCCTTGGGAATTAAATGAAAGTCAAGGCTAAGGAGACCACATGAAGACTTTTGCTGCCATAAATGGACCCTATTTTGATGAATTTTTTACACAAGGTTCCAATCCGAATTGGAGAATGATTTTAAAATGAAAATCGTAGCTAATGAGCTGAAGTTTCTGCCCATATTTTTACTTTTTTATTTGGAGCTACGGTTGAGGAGATATGATCAAAATACTGGACCCCAGTCTGCCCACATCATGCAGGGACAGCTCATTTCCAACTTTTCCAATTCCTGTTCACACTGGCTCCTCTCTTCTTGTGTAAACCCTTGTGGGTTCCCTTCACCTATAAAAGGGGACCTCTTCTTCCTTGGAAGAAACTCAAGCATTCAAGCCATTGATGAGAGGAATTCTTGAGGGAGTGAGTAGTAATGCCTAATTGTACTTAGCCCCATTAACATAAGCCCAAGCCTACACTTTCTCCTAGAGGAAAACTAGCCATTCTTGTACGTCATCCTTGGAGGATCAACTCTAATCAAAGAAGGTGTTGTACTTGGCGTATCAATCAACGTTGAATTCTCCCCTCTTCTTCTCTCTCCCATCAATAATGGTGCCGAAGGGTTTCAAGTAAGATGTGTTCTACATTGATGTTTTCTTGATTTCTTGTTGTTTTCATTTTCATCTCTAATCCAACATATATATATGTATCTAATCTCATCTCCTTAACCAAACCTATCTCTCTCATTCTTAGTAATTCATCCTCTCTAGGTTCTCTTTGCTACAGGTACATCTCTCCCCGCAGTATCCTTATTGCCTACGGGCAAGAATAGGGCTTGGGAGGGAAACTTCTCATCTCTTCACTTCTCTCATATCTACATTTCTCACATACTATCATAGATGAATAACCCACATGATGATCATTTCTATCGCTTTCACTCTGTACGATCTATTAGAATTAACGTATGGATTAGCCGTAAAATACACTTTCAACAACGTATAGTGTTTCTCTTCGGCCCTGAAAGGCTCAATGAAATACTTCTATCACCGGATCCCATCATACTACCTCTCATAGACTATAATTTTTCTTTTGATGTAAGCGTAGTTATCTTGCAATGAACCAAGAGGATTTGTACACACAATTAATCCCAATCACTAGGCAAAATATATATATTATGGTAAGCACAAAACTACAATTCCAAAGAACAATTCGTAGCCTATTTGGTCAGCCAAGATTGAATGCCATTAACTCATCCATTAACCCTTTCATATTACCCATGATACGATATGACCATAGCCTTGATGTTTTCATCTTCGTATTGTTTTGACATTCTCTTTTGCGTTCTTTCTTTGTGTGTGTGTGAGTGCAAGAGAGAAAGAGTGAGTCTTCTTTGATTGCACTTCTTTCCAAACCCTAGTCTTCATGGCATCTATGGTTTAACTCCTTCATATATTTTTTGTTGAGTTCTCTCACAAACTCTCACAGCCATAAGCCTGGTGCTTTCCTGGCAAGACCGCAAATTTCTCGACAACGGTGCCAAAAATGTGCACATCTGTTGTACGTGTCAAAGCAAGGCACTTTCCGTACACTGTGTGCGAGCCACAAATGGCTGCAAGCACACAACCAGACTAATCTAGCAAGCTCAAGAGAGCAAGGGTGTGTCACTCATCGCCCTACGCTCGCCTTCGTGGAGGATTCCTCGCCGCGAAGAAGAGGAGCTACCATCGTGCCGCGCTCAACTGCCTCGCCGCCACTGTACCGTCACAATGCTCGATCACTCTCTCTCTTTCTCTCTCTCTCTCTCACACACATACACACACACACACACAGGGAGATGAAGAAGAAGACGGAGATGGAGCAAGGGCACTCTTCAATTGCACAAATGAGAGAATGAGTCATTTTTAGGTTTATGTGACTTTTATTTGAGCTTGTCCATTCACACTTGGGCGCCCATGCTTATCCAACTAACCCTTGAATGTTCCAGTTAGAGTGCGCCTATCATCGGCGATCACTCTTACTCTTATCCTGTTGGACCGACAAGCCCGGTCCATGACTTTCTACGTGAGAAGATGGAAATCCAAGTTGACAAAGACCATATACCTACCAGTAAACCTTTGCAAACAAAGTCAAGGAAGAGATAGAAAAACTACAAAATAGTGAACTTACTTAGAGATTGATTTGAACATACAAATTTGATTTCTTTCATTATGATAGTGCCCAAAAAGAATTGTACATTATCATTATGAATCTAAAGATGGTGAATGTAGCAACAATGATGTACAACCATTAGTGAGTGAGCATGTCTTGGAGAGTATCAAGAAAATAATGCTTATAGATTCTCAGAAAGATTCTTTGGATACAATTGATTGGAAATCCATCCCAAGGACCAACATAAAGATACCGTTGCTATGGGCATTTTTATTTATAGTGCCATGACATTGGATAGACCAATGCTCCCATTCCTTTTCAAGAATTATGAATCACTATTTCAAAGAGTATATATGGATATTGTTGGAAGTATATATGGAGGATTTGTATGTTCATTCTTCTTTTCCAAGGGACCATTTTGATTACCTATAAAAGGTTTTTGATAGGTGTCGATTGTATAGGACTTGTGTAAATATGGAGAAGTGTGTTTTCATGATTTGACAAGACAAAATCTTGGGAATCATTATGTCCAAATATGGGATTTCCATGGATCTGGAAAAGATAAAAGCACTCACTAAGTTACCAAGGCTACAAATATTCCTGAAATCCAAGCATTTGGCATGGGTCATGTTGGATATTATTGATGCTTTATCTACATGTATGTTGTTTAGCCAAACCATTGTATGGTTTGATCACAACTGCATATGGAATGATGAAAAGAATCATTTCAAAAAATGAAGAACTCCCTTGTTTTAGCTCTTATTCTTAAACCTCTACATTGGATTGAAATTTTCCATGTGCATGTGGATGCATTGAACTTTCCAATGGATGTGTATTGGCCATCACTTTGTGAAGGCACAATGATTTTTGAATCAACTATGTATGTAGATAGCACAATGCAAAAATAAAATAAAATTTAATACCAATAAAAGAGAAGCATTGGGAATGATATATGATGTGAAGAACTTCTGACATTATTTCCTATTGAACAAATTCACCTCTTTGTGAACCATCAAGCCTTGCTCTATTTAGTGAACAAACCATGTAATACTAGTTGTATTGCCAGATAGTTTGTAGAATTGTTGGAATTTGACTTTATTATAGTAGTAAAGGAGGGTACAACACATATACCACCTGATTGTTTGTCCAAAATTACATTGTGAAAGCACCAAAAGGGGTAGGTAATGATCTCCCTAATGCCTATCTCTTCTCCAAGAACTTTGCTTTTCAAACTAAATACATTCCTATCTTGGATTGAGCACATGTGGAACTAGTAGGCAGATGCTTTTCATCTCACATTATTGCATAGTCAATTATTTGGTGGACCACGCCATTCTCGGATGCCAAAGAGTCTATAAGATGTTGCGATGCATTTTATCGAGAATGAAGGATTCAAAGTAAGGACAATATTCCTTTGCGACCAATGATGGGACTACGAGCGTTTGCCAAATGGGAAATGTACCATTTGATTCTAGACTGATCATGAAGGAGTTTAAAAAGAGTGATCTAGTACTTGTGTACTCGTTGAAGCAACACCCTTAGTTTTAAAAAAAGGGAATGGACCATTTATCATCGAAGATATCTTCCCAAGTGGGGAAATGGAACTAGCAACCTTAGACAAAGAAGAAATGGCCAATTGGATTAGTGGGTATTTTTCCGGTCCCTTGCATGCCTATGTGAGAAGTTTGTTGCTTATTCTTGTCTTGGCATTCTTGAGATTTATGTATCGTATGGAAAATCACTGGGAGCAAAAGAGACTATCTGGGATCCTCACAAAGTCAATAAGGTAAGAGAGTTAGTATTCCAATCTAGAACTACTTTCTAAGTCCTTCTTTGAGGAGTTCCCAAGATTATCTTCTCTCCTAATTTTTCATTTGGTAAGATATAAAACAGGTATAGACCTGTCACCCCAAATACTATGGCTGCAAGATGGATCTTGCCAAGTATTTTCATAAGGATGTGTTAGTAATCCATAAGTCCATGTTATGTGGCTCCATGATATTTGTCATCATTGAGAAATAAGTTTACTCGATGGCACTAAATCTTGCACATGTGTCTCCTCTATGTCCACCAAAGCTCTTTCAATATAGCCCATGGCCAGGCCAACAAGTATCATCACATCCATTCCCTCAAGCAACGCATCCACAAGACAAATCTGGATACCATCTACAAACCACTCAACTACATACTATAGTTGAATCTTCCACTTAAGAATCCCTCAGTCAAGTATCATGACATCCATTCCCTCAAGCAAGGCATCCACAAGACAAAGTTGGCTAGCATCTACAAACCACTTAGCTTCATACTATAGTTGAATCTTCCAACTTAAAAATCCCTCATTCGAGCTCCCTCTTGGACTTGATCAATGAAATCACAGTACCTTACAACAAAAAATCGAACACCTTATTAACAAAAAACAGTACACTCTGCAACGAAAACAAAGTTCACAAATCCTTCTCAACAAGCCACACACCTTCTTTCTCTACCTTTCCTACATTTCACATTGCACCACAAAGCAGCATAGAGTGCTATATTCAAGCTTAGTGCAGGGCATTTCCCCGGCAGCGGCGCCAAAAATGTGCGCATATGTCCTACGTGTCAAAGCGAGGGACTTGCCGTACACTGTGTGCGAGCCACAAATGGTTGCAAGCACACAACCAAATTAATCTAGCAAGCTCAAGAGAGCAAGGGTGTGTCACTCACCGCCCTAGGCTCGCCTTCGTGGAGGATTCCTCAACGCGAAGAAGAGGGAGCTATCACCGTGCCGCACTCAACCGCTTGGCTGCAACCGTGTCGTCGCAATGCTCTCTCTCTCTCTCTCTCTCTCTCTCTCTCTCTCTCTCTCTCTCTCACGCATACACACGCACGCAAGGAGATGAAGAAGAAGATGAAGATGGAGCAAGAACACTCTTCAATTGCACAAATGAGAGAATGAGTGATTTTTAGGTTTAGGTGACTTTTATATGAGCTCGCCAACTAACCCTTGAATGTTCCAGTTAGAGTGCACCTCTCATCGGCGATCACTCTTACCCTTTTTCTATTGGACCAACAAGCCCGGCCCATGACTACTAGAAGTGGGTGCTGGTGGTTAACACATATTGTCTTGAGGTTTTGCTTCTGTAACAGGGAAACTCTGATGAAATTTTCCCAAAAATTTTCCATAAGTTTTTTGATCACATACTCTTGGCTGCTAGTAGTGCTTTGGACAAGGAAGAGTACTACATCAAAAAGTTTGATGGCACAAACTTTGCAATCTGGAAGCAGCGTATGAAAGATGTGTTAATCAATAAGGGTTTGATATCACCATTGTGTGAGAGAAAAGAGAATGATATCGTGCGCTTTGCCTCACGTGTCAGGGGCTGGGAACTTGCCAAAACACCGTGTGCGAGCCATGAATGGGTGCAAGCACACAACTAGACAGTCTTAGCAAGCTCAAAGGGGCAATGGTGTGTCACTCACCGCTCAATGCTTCCGTCGTGGAGGAACCTATGCCACGAAGAAGAAGGAGCCCCCGTCGATGTCGCCGCAATGCTCGATCACTCTCTCTCTCTCTCTCTCTCTCTCTCTCTCTCTCTCTCTCTCTCTCTCTCTCTCTCTCTCTCTCTCTCAAGCATACACACACACACACACACACACACGTACACACGTGAACACTCGAAGGAGGAGAAGACAGAGGTAGAGCAAGAGCACTTCTTAGTTTGCACCTCAAAGAATGAGGATTTTAGGTCAAAATAGACCTTTTATAAGAGTCTGATCCATTCACACATAGGTGCTCACAGTGGCTGATCATTGCAAAAATACTATAAAAATAAGATAAGTGGTGCGTCTCTCATCGGCAATCACCTACATACCTATTGGACCAACAAGCCCGGTCCATGACTCAAATAAGCAATAAGGCGTCCGTCAAAGGTGATAGGGTGTCTGTAAGGGTTAACATGCCCCTCTTCTTGATGTAGATTTCGTCCTTGGAAGCTATTGAGATGAAGCCCGTTCGTCAAGGTGGAAGAGCATTTGAGTTTGTAGTCTTGACCTTTCTTCAAACACTACAAAATCAACCAAAATTGTACAGTAATTGCATTCTCATATACAATTAAAAATCATATGTAGTAAATAGGCACACAAATTGATTGGTAACAAAATGTTAAATAATTTTTAGCAATAAACATTAAACTGAAATATAATCAAACACATAAGCACTTGTAAAGGTGAAAAATAAATAAGTCTAGGGTCGCTAATTTAACGATCGAGAGGCACTATAGGTCAACTATTAATACCACAGTCAAGCTTCTCAATTCTCTTTGGTCAATTAAGTTGTTTAATTGCGAGAGAAAAGTATTTCATGTCCGAGGGCTGACTAAAAGCTATACCTAGAAGACCTTCTAGTTAAGCTACGATAAAAGGAATTGCTTATGAAATCATTGCCTGAATTATTCCCTTTGTTTGATCCCCAAAGTGTTTTCACATTGATTCAATTTTTCAAGACGTGTGTGCTTATTTTGTATGCCTTGGGCTTTTTGCGTTTCAAAGAAAATCTCCCACACTGGGAACCTCTAGGGCTCTAGTAACATAGAAAATACATGTGAGTGAAGTATCAAATCAAGTTGGGATTTCTCTTCCGGCTTAAGATTTTACATTTGTGGCACTTTTGTTTTTTAGTTTTTCATTGCATTTCAATTTTGAACTTTGGGGAGTCATATGACGTTGTTACCCTCCCCAGGCTCATCACACTAGTAAACTCCCTTTATAATACTTAAGCTAAGGTCAATAGGGACTAAGCCCACTAAAAAGCCCTGATACATTGCACACAATGCTGCCTAAATCAAATCAAGAACCTAAAGTAACCATTGATTATTAGGAAGGCATTCCCCATGGTATTAAGAGAAGATCTCTAACGCCTAACTTGTCAAACTCGCTTAGTCAGATTGCTTGATTCTTAAGCCTAGACAAGGGACTATGATAGAAAATTATATTGAATATAATGTTTAAACTAAGCAAATGTGCTAAATATTGTGCTACCAATCACAATTAAAGAAGACAAACATTGATGCTAAAAAACCAAGAGGCAATGCTAATAGACAAGAAACACTTGGTCGTGTTGATGATCGCGCTCGATTCGAAGAGTGAACGAGACAAAGATTCCATGAAGTTCAAAATCTCAACTATTGCAACGCGTTCCTGTATACACTAGAAAACACAAGGAATAACTCTAGGAGGCACATCAGTGGGAAGAGGCACCAACCTTTATTGAACACAATCAAACAACATAAGGAGCCCTAACCTAATTATTTGCACCCCCCCAGAGAGTCAAGAGAACATGATATTGAATAGATGGGTGGGTAGCCCTAGGTTTAAACCCCTATCCTCATCATCGTCGAGAAAAACAAATTCATCATCCGTGAGACCATACGTGCCATTCGTGTAATCATGTAAATCTTCCTCATCATTAGAGACACAAATAATCACTAAGAAGGTCATTAGATGTTTATAGTCATCTTGGTCAAAAGAGTAAGCTTGTGCAATTGGAGAGACTCTCTCTACTAAGTAGGGATCAGTTGTGGTCAAGAGACGTATCAGCCATTCTAATTCTTGAAAATTATTCTCACACTCTAGCATATTTACCAAATCCCATTCACACAGGCAAGCACTGGGTAGACTAAGTGAAACACTTGTGAAAAGTAAAGAGAGTACCTCTCACCCAAGGTAGGAGTAGATGACTCTATCATAGTAGCCATATCTGTACACACAAACAAATTTTGGTTAGTGTGAAAATATTATAAGCATCATGTCAAAAGGTCGTGTCCTTGTGCATAATGTGTTATTTGTAGGTTTCCAACTTTTTGTTTGGTGGCTCTTGCTCTTTTACTTTTTGAATTTTGTTTTCTTGAGTGTAGGGATATATATATATATACATTTTCTAAGATTGGGAGATTGAGAGGTCAGGGAGGAAGGTTAAGAGGGGAGCAAGTGAATGATGGATGTCAGCAAACACTCCCCCCTTCCTTCGATAGATCATACCTTTTGAAACGATGTCATCACCTTTGAAACCAATTGTTCCAAGTTGTTATGGATGAAGACTTTGACCAATAGTTTTCGACCACCCTAGGTGTTTCATCAAGTTGCAAGGATGGTAAGGTACTCTCCCATGATTTTATTTGCAACGTTGTTGTAGGTGGTGAACTTACAATGGGAGGTGCAAATTCTTTCTTGTTTGTATAAATATGTACAATGGTAGGTGGAGGTTGTGTTGAAGCTTCTATTTCCGTATATGAACCACATGAAGATCAAGAAGCTTCATTTTTTTTTCTATGTTTGAGCTGAGCGAAACAAGCCTTTCTCACTTGGGTACCCAAACTAGCTCCGGATCAAGTGTATAGTGTTCTGTGATCTTCAATCGGCTTTATCGTTACAAGATTTAACTCACATGGGTCATGTGACAAGTCAGAACACAATTTACGTTTTGGCAACCAGATTTGATCATTTCCTTCATAGTAGCCTTAGGCTTCCAATAGTTGTTTAAGAATCCAACAAAACATTTTTGGGAGCGAGTGGGGCGTCTCTTACAAGGCTCCTGTTTTTTAGCATCAACAATGGTCGCTAAAGAAGCTTTAGGGACCCATTTTTATGTTTTGTATGTTATATTATGATGGGTCTTGTGTGTCTCAAGCTTTGTTTCAGCTACAAAAGTTGAAGCTCTAGAGGGTTGGGCTATAGTTACAGATGGTTCAACCTCTTGGACATGCACTATTTTGGGTTACATTTTCTCGGGAGGCAATATCTTAGGGACTATCGCTTGAGTGGAAGGGCTAAGAGTTGGTTTCTATGTTGTAACACTCCCAATCCCCCAATCAATAGTGCATTTGGTTGCTATCATCCACGTGCATCCTAGGTTTATATTGCCTTCCATAGTTCCAGTAGGCATGACCAAAAAGCCTTGAGCTGCAAACCCATTGTCATAACTGACTGAAGTGTACCAGATTCCAAAAATTGTAGTTTCTTCTTATTGATACCCTTGACTTGGATAGTACTCTCAACTAGAGATGGCTTTTCTAACTGACACCACACTCCACATGACAACATATTATATTTAGCACCCATGTCCAATAAGGCATTATATAGCACTTTTCCATAGGTGCTATTTAACTCAATAGGGTATCGTAGAGGTGTGTCAGAGTCCTACCAATCATCCTCTGTTTCAACTTGGAGTGTATGTGTAACTCCAAGGTTGGCCTCTCGTTGGCATTTAGTATGTTGTTGTCACTCCTTAGCCTTAGCTTGAGCTTGTATCTTTTTCAATTCTGCTTGTGCCTTGGCTACCTTATTTTCATGGATGGCACATAGCTCATCTAGGATTAAAGGATCATAGTATCTTTTAAATTTACTCCCATTGAGGAATCCAATGGTTTCAACTTCATCAAGAGTTTCCACATGAATGGTACCTTGTCGGGTGATTTCACATACTCTATATAGTCATTTTTTTGCTTATTTCAACTTTTTCTTCTCGTTTTGTACTCCATACATAAGGACTTTATCCCCAACCTTGATATCCTTGTTCTTTAAATGACGGTTTAACCATTTCTTTCTCATGTCTTTCTCCACAAGTACATTTTGCACATCCATTGTCTTTCTTCATCTAACCTCTCAAGGATATATAAATGCTCAACTAAAGGGTTACCATCCCAACCTTCTTGTGAAGCTACATGACCTAAACTAGGGATAACAAACTCCCATGGAATCACTGCTTCTTGGCCATATACCATTTTGAATGGTGTACAAATTGATAGCCACTTTGTAAGAAGTACGATAAGCCCATAAAGTTGAAGTCAGCTTCAAATCCCAATCTGTGTGATGTGCTTCCACTGTTTTGGTCAAGATAGAAATTAAGGTCTTGTTAGTGCTCTCAGCTTGGCCATTTTCTTGTGGATAATAAGGTGTGGACTTATAGTGGGCTATCATGAAGTTTGTTGTGAACTCCTTTATCACTCCATTTATAACATGAGTACCATTGTCACTCACAATCTCAAAGGGACAAACAAATCGTGTAATAATGTTATCAAAGAGAAACTTGGTGGTTGACCTTGCATCAGCCTTGCGTGTCGCCCTGGATTCTGCCCACTTGGTCACATAGTCAGTGGCAACAATAATAAATCAAGATTAAGTGTTACGAGCTGCTGGACTAATTGGGCCTACAAAGTCTAAACCCCATTTTTCAAATGGTTGAGTCAATTTGATAGGATGTAAGGTCATCTTATCCTTTCATTGTGTGATCTTGTAACTTTGGCATTCATCACACTCTTTCGCAAAAATTGATGCATCCTTGAATAAGGTAGGCCACCAATAGCCTGATTGCAACACCTTTCTAGTAGTTAGTTCCCCTGAGAAATGTCCTCCGGCTATACCCATGAGGGCTTCTTGCAATATGTATAGATACTCATCCTCATGAGCACAACATCTAAGAATATCGTCCTTCCCTAGCTTTTAGAGAGTTCATCCAATTAGAAAATAAATTTCACATTCCTTTAACAGTTTTCGAGCTATATCTTTATGAAGCTCTTTGGGTGGAAAACCGTTAACTAAAAAGTTCACGATCTTTTCACTCCATTCAAACATGGTCTTGACTAGGAATAGGGAAGTATCGGGAAATTCATCATCGATTCTAGTAGGGGCTTCACCATTGGGTATGCGAGACAAATAATCCACCATGACATGTCTTTTATCGGGTCTCAACACAACGGTAAAATCAAATTCAAGAAGAATTAACAACCATCGTGTAATTCTTCCCGTGGAACAAGGTTTATTCACTAGATACAACAACGCTTGATGATCAACATAGAAAACAAACTTGTTAGCAAGAAGGTAGTAGGAAAATTTCTTTACTGCATAAATCATAGCGAAACCTTCCCGCTTTGTAGTGGTGTAGTTCCTCTCAACATCATTTATTTGACAACTTGCAAAGCTAATGGGGCAGTCCAAATTATATTCTCTTGGTTGAGCTAGAACACACCGAATAGAAAATTTTGATGCATCAATATGCACATGGAAAATTACATTCCGATCGGGCACTCGTAGGATGGGAGCACTTGTTAAGGTCTTTTTCAATGACTTATAAGCATAGTCACACTCTGCGGTCCATTGGAACTCAATAAGAAGCTTCTACAATGGGCGAGCTATCTTGGTAAAGTTTAAAATAAATCGTTGGTAATAACCAACATTGCCCATGAACCTTTGAACTCCTTTATAGTTTGTAGGTGATGGCAATTTGGAAATGGATTTAATTTTTCTCTCATATGTGGAAATCCCATTTTTGGACACTATATACCCTAAAATGACTCCATGTTTAACCCAAAGTTGGCATTTGAAAGAATTTAATGAGATGTGATACAATCTGCACTTTTCAGACACTTTTTGTAAACATGATAGATGTTCTTTCCAAGAGAAATAAACACAAAGGTCATCTAAGAAAGCTTTGCAAAAATCCTTCAAATATTCTCTAAAAGCAATGTTTATTCATCTTTGGAAGGTAGCAGGGACATTGGTTAAGCCAAAAGCCATAACACGAAATGCGAACACTCCAATTTAGTTATAAAAGCCTTTTAGCTTGGTTCTCTAGTGCAATTGTGATTTGATTGTAACCAGAGTACCCATCTAAAAAGCTATAAGCTTCCGCAACTCTTTCCAGCACATGTTCTGAATATGGAAAGGGGTAATGGTCCCTTCTAGTGGCGGCATTGATCTTTTTGAGATCCACGCACACTATGAGTTTCCCATTCTTTTTTGGCACAATAACTATTGGAGACACCCATTCTGAGTGCTCAATAGCGTATATGAATCCACATTTGACAAGCTTTTCAATCTCTTCTTGAACAATTTTTGCATACTTAGGATTCATTGGGTAGGGTCGTTGCTGGATTGGTTTAGCCATGCTATTCATGGGGATTGTGTGTTGCACCACGGTTGGTGGAACACCTTTCATATCATGATATGTCCAAGAAAATTTATCCTTGAATTCCTTGAGAAGCTTCTTAAGAACATATTCCTCAATCTCTATCAGATCTTGGGCAATGAAGACAGGTTTGGACTCCTCACTTGGGTCTGCTAAGTCTCTTTTCTTAACTATCACGGGATCATCATAGACTCCATTACTTCCATCGATAGGTGTTCTCTGGGCCTTTGTATACACAACCTTATGCTCCTCCATGGTGTAGGATTTGAAATGCTCAGGTGCATGATATGTAAATCTGTGGAGTCTTGTTATTCTTTGGACTGTGATTTCTCTTCTGCTTCCTTTTGTTGCTGAGCTAGCTCTCGATTTTGTCGTCTCCTTATGGTATGGCTCAACTTTGGCTTCTCTATGGCCTCTAACTGTGCAATGTCAATGGGTTGTGGAGTGCACCACATGACGCTTTAAAGGCATTCATCCCAGTTATCTACCAGCTTCCAATGAGCATTACATGCCCCTATATAATTAAGCCATTCTGCGGTAGATTTCTTTTCATTTATCCTAGCAGGCACATTTGCTTGATATTGTCACCTCTTATATCTCTTACTCTTCTTGTCTAATTTTTATTACGACCGATCTCTAGTGAAGAGTCATCAGATGTCTTCTCCTCTCCCGGATAGATTGTCATCTAGGGTACCACTGGGCCCTGAATGGTTTGTTCTTGCATTTGCACCAAGATTTAACTCAAATTTTTCATCCTCAGAGTCGATTTCAATTGATGATTCTGACTCCAAATCGTGTGGGATATAATCTTTTGAGACGCTATTGGTTCAAATGTCAGTCAAGCCTTCATCTGGTAGGTCATCAAAAGCTATATGCATTGCTCCTATCATATTTAAAGGTACAAGTTGTGGCATTTCATCCCCCTCAGGTGTTACCCAGGTCATCCCCCTATTTGCCGAAGTGTCTATGGTTGCTGCTAGGTGGACCCAATCCACATTGTCAGACTCAGCCATCCCAGGTAGAACACCCATACAAGGGGAATCTTCCCCAGCATCATTGTCCTTTTTACACGTGTAACAATACTGCAATGGGACCGAGTGAATTGTGGTGTCAGATTTATGATCATTATAAATTTGTTTCCTAGAGGATGTCCTCGACCAATTACAAGATCAAATGTAAGTAGACATAGTTTTTACACCAGTCATGCACCATTTTTGCTTCCTCATGAAAGGACGTCTTAAGATCATCTTCGATGACATAGTGTGCTTGGAGAAATCCATAACAATGAAGGTATGCCTTATTTTGTGTCCAAAGACCTTGATCTTGAGATCTTCTAGCATCCCAATAGGTTTAACAATAGTTGTTCGTAGTCCCAAGGTAAGGTCTTCCCATAGATTCCAAGCAATCCTTAGTTACAATGCTAACCCCAGCACCACCATCAAGGATTCCCTTCACAGTTAATCCCTTGGTAGTGATTGGTATGGTCGCATTGGATTCATCACCTTCAAAATATTGTCCCAATTTGCTCTTGCTATAGTCCTATTGGACCTCCCCAGGCCTAGCCAATGGGAATTAAGCAGTATAAGTGATAGCCTTCTGACATGTGTCCTCCTTTCCCCTTTTGTGAGAGCTTTAGGTAATTAATAAATGCAACTAAACTCTCATTGGACCCCTTTGCCTCCTGGCCAATAGGAATCAGGCAAGCCATTGGGCTGTTCAATGCTCATTGGTCCCCTTGGGATACTGCCCAATAGTCTTCTAGAGAGCTTAATTCTTGTTGGTTCTATTATTAAGTGTTTTTAAATTAATTAAACTAGATTTACTCTAGCTTAATTCTTATTGGTCCACCTCCAAGGCCATCCAATAGGAATTGGGTACACCTTATGGGCATCTGGGCTAGGGAGCTGACATGTGTCCCTCATTCCCTTTGTATAAAGGGAGCTTGTGTGTGTGTGTGTGTGTGTGTGTGTGTGTTTCTCTCTCATACCCTACTTGCAAGGCTCGCCCCCCTCCTATGTAGGGATTGATAAAGACTTTTGGGACACACACAAAGCATCCAATTCCCCCAATGTTTGACCTTTGGACACAACCTTTGAATTTTGGAACCTTAGCATTTTGGAAGTCTTAATGGGATGAACCTTAGGGTCTTTTAAGCCCATTGTTGCACATGGATCTTTTACAGATGGCCCCCCCTTTGGATCCCTATTTTCCCTCCTTTGGATCCCTACTGTGGCCAATCTGCTAGCTTAACCAATTTCTAGCTTTTTTTCCCTTGGCACTTTCCCATATTAAATGATCAGTTTAACATGAGAAAATCATTTAGGAGAATTAGATATTGATTATTATGACATTACCTCTCTCTTGAAATCATAGTCGTCCTCGACTATGGGGTAGAGAAGATAAAGCATATTCATTAGTCCTTTTCTTAGCGGGTAGAGGATCCCTATGTTACCCTACGACATCGTTCCACAATGGATGACTAGTCCATTTGGTGCTTGAGAGCCTGAGGCTACCGCAAGCATGTCTGCACATTACTCCTATCATCTTCCATAGTAGAGTGACAAGCTCTACTTGGTGTTTGGGAGACGTCGTCTCCGCAAACTTGATCTAAGCATGCATACTACTTCATTTTTGTGCACAATAAAGAAAAACAGAGTCTTATAAGACAAAAATTTTGTTCATTTTTAACATTTGTACATTTGCTTACTCTAGGGAAGCATTGTAAGCATTGACAAGGTGTAGGTTATCCTTTCATTGTATGCCTTGCATCCATCTAGCATCGTCAAAAGGATATCGTCGGATAGTCTTACCGCCTCTTAGTACCTTGTCTTCATGTCGGAGAATGGACTTGGGTTGCAACACCTCTTCTTGATCCTCGATCTCCGGTGGGTCTTCAATAGTTGGTTCTTGAGGTGGCTCTCCTTTGTAAGTCTTTAGTAGGCTCACATGGAAAGCATTGTGTATGAGCCAGTGGTTGGGCAACTTGAGTTGATAGGCCATCTCATTGATTGGCCTAATAATCTAGAAGGGACCATAGTACCTTTTTGCTAACTTAGCATAGTACTATTGGTGTCCCGTAGGATTCTTGCCTATCGTGTGCCTTAATCATGCCTTGGGAAATTTGAGTAAGACCCAATCATTTTCTTTAAAGGCTTGGGCTCTTATGTGCTTGTCAGCAACAGGCTTTTGCCTTTGCTGTGAGATAGAGATAGCATCCTTAATCTTTTGGAAAGATTCTTGTAGGTCTCGGCTATACTCATCTGCAGCAAAGATGTTCCCGTGTACCTTAAGTAGCAAGGGTTTTTTTTATCTTCCCACAATTACCTCAAAAGGTGCTTTTTCCGTGGAAGTATGTACAATGTTATTGTAGGCATACTCCTCTAAGGGTAAGTACTTCTCCCATTGGGATCTTTGATCTACTTCCGTTACATAGGCTTTTAGTAGATCGAGAATTGTTAGGTTATCTATTTCACTTTGGCCATCCGTTTGCGGGTGATAGGCCGAAGAGAAGTTTAGCCTTTTTCCTAAATTCTCAAAGAGACCCTTCCAGAAATTACTGGTCATTCTAAGATCTCTATCCGACACTATGGACATTGGCAAGCCATGGTACTTGAAGATTTGTGAAATGAAGAGGGTTACCATTTGATGGGCTTTGATAGTCTTTTTGACAGGTATAAAATGAGCTTGTTTACTGAACCTATCTACTATCGTCCATATTCCTGTATTCCCATGGATAGACTTAGGCAATCCAAAGAGAAAATCCATGGATATGCTCTCCCATGGTGTATTAGGGATTGGCAGAGATTGAAGCAATCTAAGTTTCTTCCCTCTATCAAACTTCGTCTTTTGGCATACCACACATTTAGAAACATACTCTTGTATGTTTGCTTTCATGGTAGGCCAATAGAAATATGTTTCAATCCCCTTTAGGGTAGACTGAATCCCTCTATGCCCTGCATAAGGAGGAGCATGAGATTCATACATTACTTTCACACGTAGTGAGCTAGTAACGCATAGTCTATTGCCATAGAGAAGATAACCATCTTGTAAAGTAAATGGTTCCTCTTTCTTCCCTAGTGCAAGGGCTGAAATCACATCTCTAAAATCGGGATTGATAGCATACTCATAGAAGATAGATCATTGTGAGTTGCAATTGAAACAACATTCACTCTCGGCCGTCTTGAGAGTGCATCGGCTACTTGATTATGCTTGCCAGCAATGTGAGCAATATGAAAATGAAATTGCGAAAGGAAATTTGCCCACCTCATTTGTTTGTCGAAGAGCTTGGTCTGCGTCATGAAGTACTTAAGACTTTGGTGATCCGTTCGTAGAATGAAAGGAGTCCCCAATAAATAGTGCTTCCATGAGTCTAAGGCATGTAGAAGTGCAAAGATTTCCTTTGCATATATGCCTAGAGATTGCTCAACAGGGTCGAGCCTTGGACTTTCATAGCCTATGGCGTGCCCTTCTTGAAGCAAAATAGCTCCAAGGCAATCACCACAAGCATCACATTGGACCTCAAACGGCTTTGAGAGATCCGGTAATGTAAGCACAGGTTGAGAGATAAGATTTTCTTTAAGCTTTTCAAAAGCATTGTTCTCCTTGGTAGACCATGTGTACCTAACATTTTTCTCATGTAATTGTCCTGCTATTAGTGAGAACTTTTCTATGAAGCGTCTATAGTATGAGCACATACCTATAAAGCTTCTTAACTCATGAAGATTCCTTGGTTTAGGCCATCCTTTTATTACCTCTAACTTTGATGGATCCATTTGGATGCCATATTGAGAGATAATGTGACCTAAATAATGAATCTCTTGTAAGAAAAAATCACTTTTCTTTTTATTAACATAATGTTTATTCTCTCTTAGAACAATAAATATTACCTGGAGATGTTGCTTGTGTTCGTCTAATGAATTAGAGTAGATGATAATATCATCAAAGAACACTCCAGTGAAGGTTCGATGAGGCCTGAACAGCTTCTCCATCAAGCGGTTGAATGTGGCTGGTGCATTGGTCAAGCCAAAAGGCATGACAATGTATTTGTAAAGACCAAATGTGGTACGAAATGCGGTCTGTACAATGTCTTGATCAACTATCCTTATTTGATGATAGCCACTTTTTAGGTCAATCCTACTGAAGTAGGTCGATCCTTGTAGCTTATCAAATAGTTCTTCTACCCGTGGAACGGGAAACCTATTCTTGATAGTGATCCTATTTAGTGCTCTATAGTCGACACACATACGATATGTGCCATATTTCTTTTGCACTAGTAGCACAAGAGAACAAAATGGAGATGAGCTAGGCCTAACCATGCCCTTCTCAACTAACTCATGCACTTGCCGCACAATCTCCTCTTGTTGAGCTTGAGAAAAGAGATAAGGAGGTTTGTTAGGCGGTGAGCTTCCTAGAAGAAGTTCAATTGCATGGTCATCATCACCTCGTTTAGGAGGTAGCTCACAAGGGATGTCGTCAATAAAGACATCTTGAAACCCCTTGAGAAAATTAGATAACTCTAATTCCTTTTGATTGTGTATATTTTCTTTTGCTAAAACATTACGTTCATTCTGAGAATCTTTAACAAAAATCATGTACACGGAAATAGAGCTCTTTATTGACTTGTTGAAAGCTTGTGTATGTACAATGTGTATAGTGTTACCCATTTCCTTAGCATCTATATACATATCTTTTTCCCTGAACTTAAAGGAGATTCTCCTTTCAGGGAATTTAACATTGGCAGCCATGCGATCAAACCATGGTGCCCCTAGGATTACATCCTCATGCTTGAGAGGAGAGATAAAGAAGTCCTCTTTGTCCACATAGCTTTGGACATGGAGCCTCAATTTCTTGATTAAGGAAGTGACTGAAGCTTCTTGCCCCTTGAAAGCACCGTCTGCGGGGGTAGGACATCTCCCATCTCGTAGGTTTGTATGCCTAGCTTGGTGGCCAACTCTATAGATATAAAGTTATGAGTATAACCGGGATCAAAGAGAATAAAAGCATCATGTTCTCTTACCTTTCCCCAAGCATGGCATAGAGGAGATCCTTTGTGATGAGTTTCCTCCTCTTGGATTTTGACCAAGGTAGCTCTAGGAGGATCATGGCGGTTGTTTTTTTGGGGACAAGCGTGGTACGCATGCCCTTGTTCTCCGCACTTGAAATATAGGTTATCCTTGCAATAACGCTCAAGCTCTTCAGGAGAGAGTTTATTTTTGCCTTTGTAAACTCCCTTCTTCTTAGCTTTGTTGGAATTGCCCTTAGGAGACTTTTGGACATTGTCCTTCCCCTTAGGCTCATTGGGACCCTTGTTTTCAGGGGGCTTAGAATTCCTCTTAGCCCCTGTTTGGAAATTGATTCGAGAGGCCACCATAGTATGATGTATTACCACCGATATGGTGCGTGGCCTTTGGGAGTTGACATACTCCGCCATTTCTTCGGTTAAGCCCGCACAAAATTTTTGCTTTTGGTCTCCAAAATCCAACTTTTTGAAGACAGTGGCTTTGAGTTGTAGGTCCCAAAACTTGTCGACATATTTGTGGATGGATTCATAGGGAGAGAGCTTCAAGCTTCTCCATTCGGTGAGTACTTTATCTTTGGCATCGGTGGCCAAAAACTGCTTCATAATGGAAGCTGTTAAAACTTTCCATGTTCGTGGAGCTTCACCGTTGGCCCGTAGGCTAGACCACCATTGTCTGGCAGACTTTTGAAAGTGCATAGCTACATGGTGTAGCTTACACGACTCCGTCAAGCCCTCATCTCCAAATGCCGCATCGAACTATTGGATAAAGGCCAAGACTTTGTCTGTAGCACCAAAAGTGCCATCAAAGGTAAGGAAAGAGATGCTCTTCCCTCCCTCTTTGAATTTATTGAGCTTGGATGACCTCTTCCACGTGGCATAGGATTTCCTATGGCCTCTTCTTTTTGATGGTTCAAAGGTTGCACCATCACTTTCTTCAGAAGATGAAGAATTTGAGGAAGATGGAGAAGAGGATGACCTCTTTCTCGCCTTTTTCTTGCCTTGATCTTCATTGTCTTCACCATCACTTTCATAAGAGGAAGAGGATGAAGAAGATGGAGAAGAGGGTGTCCTCTTTCTCTCCTTTTCTGCTCTTGCTTTTTGTCATCCCTCTTTGAAGTATGGTGCGGAGAAGTATGCGATGGTCTTCTCCGTTTTGGAGGTGATAGAGAGCGTTTAGCCCGCCGTCTTCGCAGAGCCATCTCTGCCGAGGTGGCGGGAGACTCGCTTCTTTATCGTTCCTTTGATGGTGGCTCTTGAATTCTCCTTTGAGAAGGAGATGCATCATCAAGGAGAAAATTTTTGAGCCCTTCATAGGGATCCTCTTTTTCTTCCCAAATCGGAGAGAGACCTCTTTTGGAAGTCTTGCAAGGAGGCTTCCTAGGTGTTCTATTGTCATGGTGGGGAACTTGGAGAATCCCATGAGCACAAAGCTGGCGTTGCACTTCACTTTGGAGGGATGGATTGCCCATGGCTTGTTGAAGCCTAGAGAAAAGATAGTTCCCGAATCGGAGAGAGACCTCTTTTGGAAGTCTTGCAAGGAGGCTTCCTAGGTGTTCTCTTGTCATGGTGGGGAACTTGGAGAATCCCATTTGCACTTCACTTTGGAGGGATGGATTTCCCATGGCTTGTTGAAGCCTAGAGACAAGATAGTTAACAAGCATCGGGGCATCATTAGTAGCTTGTTCATTAGCAAAATCAAAGTTATCAACATTAATTTCACTCTCTTTACTATTGTCAGCCATTCTAACAACTTTTAGGTGTAAAATTTTTAGGTGTACTTTGGCACTTCAAGCCCTAGTTGCTACTCCTCTTTACCCCTTTAGAAAAAGCACTCAAGCTACTGTACCCGTGGCTTGAATACCATTAATTGCAAGGAATAGAAGAGAGGGTCGTTCAACACCAAAACAACACCGACTCTTGTCAAGCTTCTAATAGCTCAATAGTGGTTAAGCCGTAGGCAAGCCCCGTAGCCACTATTTAAGACCATAGCTCTCGACGGCGATGCCCCATTAACTGCACAAAGGTAGGCGCACTACAAGGCTGAAAAATCCCTATTCTACTTACTCACATGCAATTAATAGTACCAACCATTTATAGCTAGCTTGAGGACCTCCCTTCTTGATCAAGAAAAGAGAAACCTTGTGCTCTGATACCAATGTAACATTTAATGGCCTAGTAACTTGTGTGTAGCGGAAAATAGCATGAACATAGTGAGCATTTCATTAGAATAGATTCCTAATGAGATTAACAAGAGTGCTTGGGTGGAGAAAGCAACAAAAAGCATAACACCTAGTTAGATAGCATGAACAATACTTCAAAAGAGAGAGAAATTAAGCAGTTGATAACAATTGAGGACCGGATTTGCATGGAGCCAGTCCCCCCTCCAAAAGGATTTGTATTATGGTTTCTCCCATCAAGAGAGACATTTTACAATACAATTCTTTGTGTTCCTTCAATACTAGCTAGTGCAATGAAGATGGAAACTTCATGCACTAAGCAAAACACTTATCCAACACAACATCAATTCCCTCACGGTCTCAGACCCAAGACCTCACACACCTTTGAAGATGGTGAGAGCTAGTGGGGTATGAGAGTAGATTGAGAGGAAGAAGGAGTATTCTTACGAGAAAGATGTACATCTCTTCACATAATCACTCATATTAGCATAGCTTCGCTTAGAATTAGCATGGTAGAGGAGATGAGCATGCATTGAAGCTTGGCTCTTGGTTGGATTTGCATCACAAAGCCAAGAGTTGTTGGTGTAGGCCTCCCTTCTCACAAGCTTGGAGTAGGTGATAAGCTTTCCATTAAATCTTGAGAAGGAGAGAGAGTCTTCTTTACTTCACACATGAGCTTGTGTGAGTGTGTGTGTGTGTGTGTGTGTGTGTGTGTGTGTGTGTGTGATAATGCCTTGCAAAAATCAGCCCCCTCTCTCCCTTGGTCGACCCCCCTTCCAATTTGCTCTTGCTACAGTCCTATTGGACCTCCCCAGAATGGGAATTAAGCAGTATAAGTGATAGCCTTCTGACATGTATCCCCCTTTCCCCTTTTGTGAGAGCTTTAGGTAATTAATAAATGCAACTAAACTCTCATTGGACCCCTTTGCCTCCTGGCCAATAGGAATCAGGCAAGCCATTGGGCTGCTGAATGCGCATTGGTCCCCTTGGGAGACTGTCCAATAGTCTTCTAGAGAGCTTCTATTCTTATTGGTTCTTTTATTAAGTGTTTTTAAATTAATTAAACTAGATTTAATCTAGCTTAATTCATATCGTTCCACCTCCAAGGCCATCCAATAGGAATTGGGTACACCTTGTGGGCATCTGGGCTAGGGAGCTGACATGTGTCCCTCATTCCCTTTGTATAAAGGGAGCTTGTGTGTGTGTGTGTGTGTGTGTGTGTGTGTGTGTGTTTCTCTCTCATCCCCTACTTGCAAGGCTCTCCCCCTCCTATGTAGGGATTGATAAAGACTTTTGGGACACACACAAAGCATCCAATTCCCCCAATGTTTGACCTTTGGACACAACCTTTGAATTTTGGAACCTTAGCATTTTGGAAGTCTTAATGGGCTGAACCTTAGGGTCTTTTAAGCCCATTGTTGCACATGGCTCGTTTATAGATGGACCCCCTTTGGATCCCTATTTTCCCTCCTTTGGATCCCTACTGTGGCCGGTCTTCTAGCTTAACCAATTTCTAGCTTTTTCTCCCCTGGCACTTGCCCTTATTAAATGATCAGTTTAACATGAGAAAATCATTTAGGTGAATAAGATATTGATTATTATGACACTCCTAAGAGTAGGATATATCGTTTTTTGTTCCACCCTTAGGGTTCTATACCAATCCCCAGCCTTCCCACTTAAGGTAAGGCTTAAAGCTTTACTCTTATCCAGGTCATTGTGTTCTTCTAGGGAGTCGCATATTTGTTCAAATACTTCGATATGCTTCCTCACATCCCCATGTGCACTAAATTTTTGTGTGAGCTTGGCTATTTGTACTGCCTTACTTCTAGGCTCTCTATCAGGCATGTTACACATATTTTTAGCAACAGATCGACCGATAGCTTGAGCAAATGTTTCCAAGTCACCCAAGTGAGCATGTATAGTGGGGACAGGTGCTCTTGGGACTACATGTGGAATGGGGGTTGGCATCGGGTTTGGCGTATATACAACCCTTGGGTTCCAAGTTGGATACGATGTTGTGCCATGTGGTGGCCCAATGTTCATATGTGTGGCCCTAGGCATAGCACGCGTTGGATGTGATATGCTAATGCTAGCTGGTATGGTCTCATTGAAATAAGGGCTTGGATGTTGTGTTCGTGGATCATAAGTTGTTGAAACAATGGGAGGGGTAGGGGCTACATGAGCACGAAGACCCATAGGTGTATATGATTGATACACACTTGTAGGTACTGTTGCAGGCATTGAGCTACCATGTAGCGGTGCTTTATTAACAAATGAGGTCCATGGAGTGTTTTTTTGTCATGCCCATAATTGGGGTAGGTATGGTAGCCGTGGTGTCATCAAGAGAAAGATGAGCTAAACTTGGAAAGGTAAAGCTATCACTTGTGTGCTCAAATTGTATTGAGACCCCTGGTAAAACAACATATGGAGGATTCATCAAGCTTACCAAGGGAGTCTCCATTTGTGATAAAGTTGGTTGTTTAACCTTTCCTATATCCAGGAATCTCATGAGACGCGTTGAAGGCATATGGATCCCATTGTTCTGCATCTCTAGCTCAACAACCTTACATATGACATCACAAACTCTCCATCTGTAGTTCATACTTTTTCATTTAGAAACGCTCCATCTAGGATTGAGATGCGGATGTCCTTTGAACTAGATGCAATGTGGCTCTCTATGGGTTGACCCTTAGTGGTCGCTAATTGAGGAGCACTTGATTGCTCGACTAGAATGGATGTTGACATAGAGGCCTTTGCTTGTAGCTCCCTCCATTTCTCTTCCTTGCATAAGCTCTCAATTTCCTTTTTCCTAGTTGCAAGGATTGCTCAAACTCTTGCACTTTGGCAAGGCTTCTACCATCGGGTAATATAACTTCGGAGGAGAATAGCTTTGAAGAGTCAAGGAGTATAGTGAATGGAGTATTGACATGCACACTCTCTAGGAGCATGGGGTCTACGTTGGTCATGAATGCTGAATTTAATTCCCCACCCCCTTCATTCACATTGTTAGCTCTATGTTTGGAGCGAGTGGCTCTACTAAAAGTCTCCTTCAAGCGGCTAAGAACACTCGGCCCGGACCGTGGGCCCATGGCATGCATGTCTTGGCTTGAACTATAGAGATTGGGCATCAGGTAACCTTCCATGACGTCGTAGTTAGAGGAAGAGTCACTAGATGCAATATGTGGGTCCTGAGTGGTATTACCTTGGGTTCCCGCTGAGGGCCTAGAGCCTAATGTGGAGAAATAATGAGAGCCCACGTAAACGGATACACTCTCTATGTGATCATCCTCTAGCACACAACTAGAGCGTAGGTGCATGTGACCTCAACACTCTAGAAGTGTTGATGAATGCCCGTGAAGGCCGCTCACCTAGTTTTTTGGGTGTTTACAACCCAAATTTTTTGTTATTTTTTGTCCTTTTTTCTAACCCAGCCACGGAATATGGTGTGTGATAGCTTAAAACAAGTGTCTTGGTTAGAGGGACGTGCCATGCTTTACAACCCCCGATTCGGCTACGTAATGCCCTTGAAATCCTAAAAATAGTCTTTTTCAAGTCGGAAAGAAGGCTAGAATAAGTCCAAAGGGTGAGTGTGAAGGGAATGGTGGAGGAATTGAGGAACTTGTCTCACATGGCCTCCCCTCACTTGAGGTTCTAGTCTTTATATATATAGTAGTATCTATACTATATCATAAGACTAAGGACTGAGGCCTGGGCCTGGGCTCGGGCTCGAGGAATGATCTCAATCCTGCCTTTTGATAAGATTTTTTTAATTTTCCTTTTTGTTTTTGAATTTTCTTTTTTCGATCTTTTTTTTAATTTTTAATTTTTTTAATAATTTTTTTTTCTGTGAACAATGTTGTGTGTGGACGTCGAGTTGACCGCGTACATAGCTGCCTCTGGTAGCTCTAACTAACCTGCCTATAGCTAAAGTGCTAACTAACACTAATTAACACTGCACAAACACTGTCTAACACATCAAACTGCACAATGTCTACACTAACTACTACACATTGTCTAAACTTCCTGACACAGCAAACTGCTCACTCACAGACTACTCAATCTACTCACTGTCTACTGCACATTAAAGATCTACACTAACTAATAGATCTGCTAACACCTGCACATTACAAGACTTAGCAGATCTAACAAAACATGTACACTGTAGCACTTAACAGAGTTAACAAATCATGATAAATCTACACATTACAGCCACTTAATAGATCTAGCACAACTCAGCAAAAACTAGAAATGATAAAAGTAAATAGCTTCATGAGGTAGCACTGAGTGCTCCTCAAGCTTAGTGCAAGGCAGTCCACGGCAATGGCGCCAAACATGTGCGCTTTGCCGCACGTGTCGGAGGCTGGGAACTTGCCAAAACACCGTGTGCGAGCCACGAATGGCTGCAAGCACACAACTAGACAGTCCTAGCAAGCTCAAAGGGTCAATGGTGTGTCATTCACCGCTCAATGCTTCCGTCTAAAGGATCATATGCCACAAAGAAGAAGAAGCCACCGCTGCTGATGTCGTCGCAATGCTATCTCTCTCTCTCTCTCTCTCTCTCTCTCTCTCTCTCTCTCTCTCTCTCTCTCTCTCTCTCTCTCTCTCTCAAGCATACACACGTGAGCACACAAAGGAGGAGGAGACAGAGGTAGAGCAAGAGCATTTCTTAGCTTGCACCTCAAAGAATGAGGGATTTTAGGTCAAAATAGACCTTTTATAAGAGTCTGACCCATTCACATATGGGCGTCCACAGTGGTCGGTCGTTGCAAAAATACTGTAAAAATAAGATAAGTGGTGCGCCTCTCATCGACGATCACCTACGTACCTATTGGATCAACAAGCCCAGTCCATGACTCAAATAAGTAATAAGATATTCGAAGGTGATAGGGTGTTCGTAAGGGTTAATAGATACACTAATTGGTGGGAAGATTTGAATGAGCATGATGTGACCATTCGCTTGCACCTTTGCGAATCCATTTACTTTAGAATAATGGATAAGATCAATGCCAAAGATTTATGGGATGCATTATGTGTAGCATGGAATGGTAAAGGTGCCTCGAACAAGGTTTTTCTTATGAAGAAACTCTTGAGCATGAACATGAAAGAAGGAAATAGTGTTAGCTCTCATTTGAATGAGTTCAACAATGTTTTTTCACAGCTTACTTCCAAAGCTCTTAAGTTTGATGATGAGATGAAGGCCATCTCCTTGCTATGTTCGCTGCCATCGTCATGGGATACATTCAATACTGCCATTAGTAACTATGTCCCTAAGGGCAAGCTAATGTTCAGTGATTTTACTAGCGCATTGATCACTGAGGAGATTAGACATCAGTCTCTTGATGTGAGTGGACATCGTGATGTGCATATGGCTAGTGGCAAGTGTGACAAGACAAGGTAGCATGGTCGTCATTTTGGTCACTCTCAGGATTACCAAAAAAATCATAGCAAGAGTCATGGAAGAGACATGAAGAATGTTGAATGGTATCACTGCCATAAAAAGGGACACCTGAAGAAGGATTGTTGTGCATTACAAGATGAAAAGGGCAAAGAAAAATCAAAGTCTGGCACATCTAAAAGCATCGTGAAGATAGAAGAACTTAAAATTTTTGAGTCTCCAGCTATTGACATTGTTCTTGATGTAAAAAAACCATTAGATGTGTTGATTTTCACCTCAGATCTGAGTCCGAATGCATTGTTATCTCTTGATGAGTGTTTTGCATAGAATTGGATAGTGGAATTAGGTGCTAGCTTTCATATGACTCCTCATAAGGAGTGGTTCTCCACATATACTACTACACATGGTACAGTGAAATTGGGGAACTCTTATGAGCTTGATATATGTGCTATTGGGGCCATAAAACTTTCTATGTGTAATGGCACCCAGTTTATGCTGCAAAATGTTAGACATGTAGCCAAATTGACAAAGATTTTGATGTCTATTGAGCACTTAGACGATTTGGATTACACTACTATTTTTGCACATAGTTCTTGGTGTTGGGTTTGTTGGCCTATGTCCGGCCCACTGTCACTAACTCTCGTCACTAACTCACTTACAATTTCTTTATCCAATGTATAGATAATACATTACGAGCCATACATACAATCCTCGATATAGTGTGTGTTGTGTAGGAGGGGAAGGCTCACCCTCACCTGTGTCTGCGTACTGTCTTCTCTCTCACATTGTCTCTTCCCACTCCTGTACTCGATCCAAAAATTGGTATTAGAGCTTTGGCTTCGCAACAAATGGAGTGCTACAAAGAAGCTTTCGGCTATGGTGAGCTCGTTTTCGGTGGAAGCTTGAGATCGGTGAGCAACCACCAGATTTAATCCATGGAAGCTTGAGGGAAATTTCCAAGCTTGAGAGGAGGGTGTATTGCAAGTGTGTATGCTTTTTTGCAGCCATACTTGCAGGAATTTACATTTCCGCAGGTCATTTTTTGGGCTCCAAAACAATGTTTTTTGTGTAAGTTTTGCATACCGAATGTGATTTAGCAAGGTTAGGGTGTAACCTGGGGTTTTAGCATGCTTCAGATGCAATGGTGATGTCCATTTGGACTGATTTTTTGCAGTAGCATCTGTTTATTGTGTGTCGAGGATACTACACGTGGTTTGCTCTCGGATGGTTGCTCTCGGATGTGAGAGTGGTATTGGCTGCAAGTTTGGTCACGGGTGGGAGGATACAATGTATGATCTGTGTGGTTAGATGCTCAGAGAGTTGGTAGCACTTGTTTGAGATCCACTTGCGGCCACAGACAGGAGATGCGGTAGATATCTTGTGATTGCCAATATGTCTTGCCGTTATGCGAGACACTTTTCAGGATACTTTGACACCTTTGTGAGATGAATATTCAACCAATTGGATTGCTATTTAGGATGCTATTTTCATGCATATAGATGGCTTAAATTCTGAGCCATACATTGCTTTACAGGTGCCATATTTTTGGCAGTGGTTGCATCTTAGATTTTAGTTGTTTACGCAAATCAAATTTTGCATAGTTTTCTCAAAATCAGACATGATACACAGGTTATCTTCTACGAGCATGTTGGCAGTGATTTTGAAGCTTAAGCACATTGGTTTCATGCATTGAGATCTTGGCATGGTTTATGTTTCTAGGTCGTTAGCAGGCTTGCTTGACTAGACTATTTCCAGAGTTGGGATTTGATTATCATTTTAGATGTTCCATACTCTATGGTTGTTATGTACATCACTTGTATGCCCAAAAACAAAGGAGACTCTAACAAAATTTTGCAAGGAATTTTGGGCTTATGGTTTGCCAAGATGTCGCTTAAAGAGCATGATGTCTATGACAGAAAGACGTTTGATGACACAAACTTTGTTCTTTGGAAAAACCAAATGCAAGATGTTCTTGTACAACAGAAGCAAAAGCTGCCTATCATGTACAAGGGAAGAACTAAGTAAATGGACATGACTCATTTTTAGTGGGATGAGCTGGATGAACTATGCAAGTCTACTATTAGATTGCATCTTGCCGAATCTGTTTACTTTTTTGTGTTGGAATGTGAGTCTGCTTACGCGGTATGGCAAAAGCTATGCAATACCTATGAAAAGGATACGCCTAGTAATAAAATTTTCTTAATGCACAAACTGTTCAACCTTCGTATGCAGGAGTCTGCTAGTGTTGCCAGCCCAGCCATATCAATGATTTTGACTCTTTGTTTGTTCAGATACGTGTGAAACACATGAATATGGATGATGAGATGAAAGCTATATTTTTGCTTTGCTCATTACCTCCATCATGGGAAAAATTTTGCATTGCGATAAGTAACTCTGCACCTAACGGTACACTAGTGTATAATGATGTCACTAGTTCTCTTTTGTCTAAGGAAATGCGACGGAAGTCTATGGGTAGCTCGCATCATGGGGAAGCTCACTATTTGCAGAAAGATGGGAAGCAAAGAAAGGGTCGTGCTAAGCAGCATGCTGCAAGTAAAGATGGCAAGAGGGACTCATCCCGTGGTGGTAGGTCAAAGTCTCGTAGATGTTATAAAAATATTCAATGCCATTATTGTGAGAAATATGGTCACATGAAAAAAGATTGTCATGCTTGGAAGCGTGATAAGGGCAAAGGCAAAAGTAAATATAATGATGGTAAAGAGGAGGTCAAAAAGCTCAGTGAAAATTGAAGAAATCAATGTGGTTTCACATGACTATGATGCGCAAGATATCAATATGCTGATAGATATTGATGATATGTTCTTTGATGCACACGAATCTCTATCATTGCAGAGTTCATTGTGCCAGCTAAATTGCTTTTCAGCAGTTAGGTGTCACACACCTAGATACTTGATTTGGGTGCTTCTTTGCATGTTACTCTGCATATAGAGTAATTTACCACTTATGAGGAGACTATTGGATATCTCACACTTGGAGACAGCTATGCATGTGACATTGTGGGTGTCGGTGACATTGCTATGGTTATGGCGAATGGCGTATGTTTCGTGATCCTCAATGTGCGTCATGTCCCAGCTTTGACACACGGTTTGATTTCAGTTGGTTGCGTTGATGAATTGGGTTACAAAGTCACTTTCTTTCAATAGTCTTGGCATATTGCAAAGGGAAACTTGATGGTTGCACAAGGTTCGAAAGTTGGCTCCCTTTATCCTCTTTATGTGTCAGCCAAAAACAGTGTTCTATCTGTAATTGAGTTGCCAACCGTTGCATTGTGGCATAGCCGATTAGGACATATGTTTAAGAAAGGAATGAAGACTCTTTCTCGTTTGGGTTACTTGCCTTCTCTTTCATTTTTTGTATTTTCTTATGTGAGCACTGTCAATATGGGAAGAAAACACGTGCTTCTCATAATGGTTCATTTGAGAAAGAGTGTAAACCTTTAGAGCTTGTGCATAGTGATATGTGTGGCCCTATGTCCACTAGATCTCTTGGTGGAGCATCTTATTTTGTCACATCTATAGAAGATGCAACACGTAAAGTCTGGGCTTATGCTATGAAGTCCAAAGATGAGACATTTTCTTGTTTCAAGAAATTCTTATCTAGTATAGAGACTCAGTCTGACCGAAAGTTAAAAGCTTTGTGCTCAGACAATGGTGGAGAGGACATTTCCAAGGAGTTTGCATATTTCTATTCAGGAAAGGGAATTAAGCGTGAGTTTACAGCTCCTTGCACCCCTGCACAGAATGGTGTTGCTGAGAGGATGAATAGGACCATCCAGGAGAGGATTATGTCTATGCTTTCACAAGGTAATTTGACCCAAGGTTTTTGGGCTAAAGCACTTTATATGGCGGTTTACTTGATCAATAGATCGCCACATGCTTCTTTACAGAGTTTAGTGTGCCTCAGGAATTATGGTCAGGACATAAGTTGTCTTATGACAAGCTCAGGACGTTTGGTTGTGAGGCTTACACACATGTGCCTAAAGAGCTTTGTTCGTAAGCTTGATCCCAAATCTAGGAAATACATCTTTATAGGCTATGGACAGGATGGTCAGTTTGGCTATCATTTATGGGATCTTGAAAGTCAATCAGTTATCCGTAGCAGTGATGTAGTCTTCAATGAGACTAAGATGCATAAATACCCAGAGAAAGAGGTAGAATTTTGAAAAGTGACATTTTTTAATCTATCACCTCCTTTGTAGTCATCTCATGAGCCAGTTATGCCGCAAGTGAATGCTCTTGTCACTAGAGAAACTGAGCAGGCTAGTACTAGTCAGTCGATAAGGTCTCAGAGAGCCTCAAATCCGCCATACCATTTTGTTCCTGGCCTAGATTTTGTATTGCTGACAGATAGTGGTGAGCTGTCTTGTTAAAAGAGGCCATGCTAGCCAAGGATAATACTCAGTGGGAGCTTGCGATGAAAAGTGAGCTGTCTAGTATTCAACAAAACAAAACTTGGGAATTGGTTCCATTGCCAAAAGGTAGGAAAGCATTGCCTTTTAAATGAGTTTACAAGAAGAAGATTGCATCCAGTGTTGAGAACTACAAAGCTCCTTACATTTTCAAGAAATCTTTTCTGCAGTTGTCAAGATGACAACATTGAGAATGTTGCTTGGTTTGGTTGCTACTGAAGATTTGGAGCTTGAGCAAATGGATGTCATTACAACTTTCTTAATTGGAGATCTCAATGAGGAGATTTATCATTGTAGCAACCTAAGGGTTTATGCTAAAGGGCAAGGAACATTTAGTTTGTAAGCTTTTGAAAAGTCTCTATGGCTTGAAGCAATCATCTAGACAATAATATCAAAAGTTTGATCCATTTATGCGTTCCCAAGGCTATAAGTACAGTACTAAGGATCCATGTCTTTATGTGAAAAGACAACCGAATGGACAACTAATTATGCTTATTCTTTATGTGGATGACATGCTCATTGTTGGTCATTCAAAGAAGGACATTGATGACCTCAAAATGAAGTTGAAGAGTCAATTTCACATGAAATATTTGGGAAATGCAAATCACATTTTGGGTATGCGCATTACTCGAGACCGTAAGAAGAGATTGTTATACTTATATCAGACGGATTATGTGCATAAAGTTCTTGAGCATTTCAACCTGCAGAAGGGGAAGGCATTGAGTAACCCATTGCATGCATATTTGAAACTTAGCAAGAACGATTGTCTCAAATCTGTTGAGGAAAAAGCTGTGATGGCTAAGGTTCCTTATGCTTCAGCTTGTGGCAGTCTCATGTATGCCATGGTGGCTATGAGACCTGACATTGCACATGTAGTGGGAGTTGTCAGCAAATTTATGTCTAACCCTGGTAAAAAGCATTGGGATTTTGTCAAGTTGATTCTCAAATACTGGAGTGGCATAGCGGATAGATAGTTATGCTATGGTTGTGGAGATCTATCCATCAAGGGATATGTGGATAGTGATTATGCAGGCTGTGAAGTCGCGGAGCGGAGCGTGGGTCGACTCTCTCTCTCTCACACACACACACAGCTTACACAGTACACAATACGCAGAGATCTGTTAGAAGGGTTATCTCTCAATTCCTAAGTATTCACAAAGAATATGTTAGTATAAACAAAGAGTTAGAGGTAAGTGAGTTAGGCGGGCGGCCGGCCATATCCGCATAAGAGGCCACTTGGGCTTTAATCCCAACAACCTCCCACTTAAAGTCCAATGTGGCACTTTAAGTAACTGTAAATCTATGAACATAAATGTACAAAGATTTACATGGCTGCCATCTATCCAATGCCCAATAACTCACGACAATGCACAAAGCCCTCTCCTGGAAGTCCCTTTGTGAGTAGATCAGCAGGATTGTCCTTGGTGTGGATCTTCAGCAGTTGTATCTGCTTGTCTTCAAGTACTTCCCTAATGAAGTGATACTTCACATCAATATGCTTAGTCTTCGAATGGAACACTGGATTCTTTGCCAATTGTATAGCACTTTGACTATCACAATATAACTCTGGCATATCTGCATTGATTCCCAAGTCTGCAACCAATCTACCAAGCCAAATAGCTTCTTTGCATGCCTCATTTGCTGCAACATACTCAGCTTCTGTAGTAGACTGCGTAACACAATCTTGTAATCGAGATCGCCATGATATGGCACCTCCAGCCAATGTAAAGACATAGCCTGATGTAGATCTCCTCTTATCCAAGTCTCCTGCATAATCTGAGTCAGTGTATCCTCTGACACTCAAATCCTGACTACCATAGCATATGCGCATACTCTTTGTATGTTTTAAGTATCTCATGATACCTTTCACTGCCTCCCAATGTTTCTTGCCGGGATTTGACATATATCTGCTAACCACTCCCACTGCAAATGCAATATCCGGACGTGTAGCAATCATTGCATACATCAAACTACCCACTGCAGACGCATATGGAATCTTATCCATTTCAGCCTTTTCTTCCTCAGACACAGGACAATCTTGTTTGCTAAGTTTCACATATGGTGGCAATGGAACACTCAATGCCTTTCCCTTCTCCATATTGAAACGTTGCAAAACCTTGTCAATATACTCTGTTTGAGATAACCAAATCAACTTCTTTGATCTGTCTCTCTCAATGCGCATACCAAGTATATGACTTGCCTCACCCATGTCTTTCATGTCAAACGATTTTGCCATCTTTGACTTCAAAGCTGAAATTTCTTCCAAGTGTTTGCCAGCAATCAACATGTCATCCACATACAAAATAAGGATCAGCCAACTGCCATCCTTAGCCTTCTTTGTATATAGACAGTGATCAAAGTCACTACGTTTGTAGCCTTGAGAAAGCATAAACTGGTGGAACTTATGGTACCATGCCCTCGGTGATTGTTTTAAGCCATAAAGACTCTTTAACAACTGGCATACCAAATGTTCCATGCCTTTCTCAACAAACCCTTCTGGCTGCTGCATGTAAATTTCCACATCTAAATCACCATGCAAGAACGCTGTCTTGACATCCATTTGGTGCAACACCAAATCCAATATAGCAACCAATGCAAGAAAGCATCTCAATGTAGTCATCTTGACCACTGGAGAGAAGACTTCATCAAAGTCAATGCCTTGTTCTTGCTTAAAGCCCTTTGCAACAAGCCTTGCTTTGTACTTTGGCTGACTATCATGAGCGGTGATCTTATACCTGTAAACCCATTTACAAGGTAGAGCCTTTTTGCCCTGTGGTAATTTAACCAACTTCCATGTCTGGTTTTTATGCAGAGCTGTCATCTCTGACTGCATGGCCAACTGCCATTTTTTCGAGTCAACCACTTGTAATGCTTCCTTGTAACAAGATGGTTCTCCGCAATCTGTGAGCATGACATAATTTAGAGATGGCGCATAACGATCAGGTGGTTTGGAGACACGCTCAGAACGTCTCACCACAACTGATTCTGTCTCTCTAGCCACTATAGGCTGTTCCTGAGCCTGACCATGCTGTCTTGATGTGCTAGCACTAGGTCCATCTTCCCTGAAGACAACTCTTCTGATCTCCTCTGTCTTCTCTGGCTTAGTGTGAAACTTGGCTTCATTGAAATGCACATCATTGCTACGAATAAGCTTTCTGGACTCAGGATCCCAAAGCCGGTAACCCATCTCGCCCGATTCTCCGTAGCCAAGAAATATACACTTCTTGCTCTTTGGTTCTAACTTATTTCTGAACTCCTTAGGAATATGGCTATAAGCTTCACAACCAAAGACTCTGAGATGCTTATACGAAGGTGCCTTGCCTGTCCATAGCATCTCGGCCACTGCACTCTTATCCAGAACCCTACTAGGAGACCTGTTGATCAAATGGACTGCTGTAGCCACTGCTTCCGCCCAAAATCCATCAGGCAACTCAGCATTTGACAACATGCTTCTGACTTTCTCTTGTATGGTCCTATTCATACGTTCTGCAACCCCATTCTGTGAAGGATTATATGGTGCAGTAAGTTCCCGCTTAATCCCTTTTTCTTGACAAAAGTCTTGAAAAGCTTTGGAAACGTACTCTCCACCATTGTCAGTTCTCAAGCACTTCAGCTTCTGACCACTCTGATTCTCCACCAGCTGCAAGAATGTCTTAAAGACCTTGAGCACCTCATCCTTGTGCTTCAAGAAGTAAACCCATACTTTGCGAGAATAGTCATCTATGAATGTACAAAAGTACGCTGCTCCCCCTAGTGACAAACTAGGCATTGGTCCGCATAGGTCACTGTGTACAAGAGCTAACCGTTCGTCCCTACGATTCCTCTTTGATCTGTGCGGTTCCTGTGTTTGCTTACCATAAACACAATGCTCACAAAACTCGAAATCTTGAAATGAAAAGCCAGGCAAATAACCATAATGAGAAAGTATTTCCATTCCTCTTTTTGACATATGTCCCAACCTACGATGCCACAGTGACACATTTGGCTGCTCAATCACATTAATTACATGGTTTTTAACCTCTGAAACATGTAAAGTGTACAGAGTTCCTGACTTGCTGCCATGTGCTACAGTCATCGAACCTTTGGAGATCTTCCAAGCGCTGTTCCCAAAAACTGTCACATAACCCGCATCATCCAACTTCCCTGTACTAATCAAGCTCTTTCGGATTGCTGGAACATGTCTGACATTCTTGAGCCATAAAGAAGAGCCATTCTGAAACTTCAACTGCACATCTCCCACTCCAAGTATGTCACAAACCTGCTCATTGCCAAGTCTGACATAGTCTTTAGTAGCCACATATGATGTAAACCACTCTTTGTGCGGAGAAACATGTAAAGATGCCCCTGAGTCGATAATCCAATCACTCATAGCATGTCCATCCTCTGCAGTCAAGAAAACAGAATCAAGATTGCTTGTAAGGAAGATGTCACCAGTTGCTATACCAGAATCACTGTCTGAACCAGATCCTGTGACATTCACCTCTTCAATCTTCACTGAACTCTTCTTTTCATCTTGCTCAGAACTCTTTGTTTTGCCTTTTTCTTGTTTCCACTTCGTACAGTCTCGCTTCATGTGACCCTTCTTGCCACAATGGTAGCATTCTATGTCATCCTTTGACTTCGAATCACGAGACTTACTTCGGTTTTGTGCCTTCTTACCCTTCTTCTCTTTAAACTGTTGTCTCCCTCGAACGACCAAAGCGCTATTGCCTTTGCCTTTGTCAATGTTCTTCCTGTTCACTTCCTCTGTGAGCAAGCTGCCTTCTACATTGGCACTCGTAAGACCTTCTGGCGCGACAGAATTACTTAACGTTGTACGAAAAGTATCCCAACTGTCTGGCAAAGTGATTAAGAGAAACATAGCCTTCACTGAATCTGGAAAGACTATCTCCTGTGCTGTTAACTGGCTGAAAATTGAGTGAAATTCATTCAGATGATTTGACATGGCTGTCCCTTCCTTCATCTTCAAATCCACCAATTTCTTGAGCCAGTAAATCTGAGAAGCAGCACTTTGTTTCTCGTACATATCACATAGCTTTTGCCATACGCCATACGCTGTAGTCTCTTCTGCTACGTTGAAGTAAACATTTTCTGCCAGTGTCAGCATGATTGTGGAACAAGCTAACTCGTCAAGCTCTTCCCACTCATCTTGAGCCATAAATTCTGGTCTCTCCCCTTTGAGCTTCAGTGGCTTCACTTGTTTTTTCTGCACCAAAACCTGCCAAATCTGCTTCTTCCAGAATGGAAAGTTTGTGCCATCCAGCTTCTTTATGTTGTAAAGAGTCTCACTTTGAGAAGATGCCATATCTGCCAAACTGTTTACTCCTGAGAAAAATCCGGCAGAGTTTCCCCTGTAAACTGGCCTCTGTACACAGTAAACAAGCTATAATCAACAAGCTGAACACCTCTCCTCAGGAACTGTCAGTATTTTGAAAATTTTTGACAGAGTCTCCCCTGTAAACTGAGCTCTGGGAACCAAAAGATAGCTCAAAAAACAATCATAAATAGCTGACCAGTGACAAATCTAAAAAATCCCTGTAATATGCTGTCCTGTAAGCATACACTGTCTCCTCTCTGGGCGATGACAGAACCTGTATCTGTCTCAAGACTGAACTCTGAACAATGCCTCAACGGCCTGACGCATAAGATGCAATCCAGTGTCTACACAAAGTCATACATCCTAAGGGATAAAAGTCGCCGAAGAGGATGCGTGTAGAGGGGAACTCCAGCAACCTAATCCACCTCACACTGGGTAACCCAGCCCCCAGTGCTTGGCTTCAAAAAACCTCACACACGACCCTCTCAGATGGCTTAGCAAACTGCCCAGAACTAGCATACATCCTATAATAGACCAATCACTGTCCTAAGACCGCTGCGGCGGTCTGTCTGCTAGCGTGACTCACAACTAGCAGACCCACAATCACAGTACATCAATCTGCAATACATGCCAGTGGTGTCAAGCCGTCGTATGGCCACACCTCCCCTGGAACCTGGCAAGCACAAGAAGTAGCAATGCAGACTGCAATATATATATCTGATGATATATATGTGTACCTGGTCTATAGATGATGCTCTGAAGACGAATAAGTGATGTATGTCGATGTCGATATTGATGTCGACCACCTCCTGCTTGCCAATCTACACAAGACGGATTTCTTTGTGGCTGAAATCTATCTTCTGTTGTAGTGCTCAGAACGAAATTCTGAGGGCATAAACGGCTTCGAAAGGGGGGTAAAATCCCAGGTCGCCTGATGGAAACGCTCCCGGAATGCCGACTGTGAATTTTCGAACTCCGGATCCAGAATCTGCCGGAAAAGTGCGCGCGCGCGCGATTGCGCAAATCCGCACTGAACCAAGGCTCTGATACCAATTGAAGTCGCGGAGCGGAGCGTGGGTCGACTCTCTCTCTCTCACACACACACAGCTTACACAGTACACAGTACGCAGAGATCTGTTAGAAGGGTTATCTCTCAATTCCTAAGTATTCACAAAGAATATGTTAGTATAAACAAAGAGTTAGAGGTAAGTGAGTTAGGCGGCCGGCCGGCCATATCCGCATAAGAGGCCACTTGGGCTTTAATCCCAACAGGCTGTGTGGATACACTAGATCAATGACAGGTTGGATCTACACATTTGCTGGTTCTGCTATCTCTTGGAGAGCCGTTCTTCAAGATTGTACATTGATTTCCACTACAGAGGCTGAGTATGTTGCTTTGAGTGAAGCATGCAAGGAAGCTATATGGCTTGCTCGCTAGTGGGAGATCTTGGATTGGAGCACAAATTGCCAGTTCTTCATTGTCACAGTCAGAGTGCTATTTCTTTGGCCAAGAATCCAGTGTTTCACTTGAGAACAAAACACATTAATGTGCGGTATCACTTCACTCGAGAGTGCTTCGCAAACAAAAAGCTTGAATTCGTGAAGATTCATACGTCAGAGAACACAGCGGATGCACTCATGAAAGGTCTCTCCAACCATCAGCTTCAGCACTGTCGTGAGTTGATGGGCATTTGGTGAGATGTAGTCTTCCTCACTCATTCTTTCTTTTGGCCTCCCACATTAGCCATCAAGTGGGAGATTGTTGGGTTTGTTGGCATGTGTCCGGTCGACCGTCACTAACTCCCGTCACTAACTCAATTACAGTTTCTTTATCCAACTGTATAGATAATACATTACGATCCATACACACAATCTCTCGATATAGTGCATGATGTGTAGGAGGGCAAGGCTCACCCTCACCTGTGTCTGCATACTCTCTTCTCTCTCACAGTCTCTCTTCTCGAGCCTGCACTGATCCAGCACTTGGATCATCAAGGAAGGAAACATGGTCATGCTTAAAGGCCAGAAGTCTGGCTCATTGTATTCACTCTATGTCTCTTCAGTGAAAGACAATTCTATTTGTGTAGCCGAGCTACCATCTACAGAGTTGTGGCGTAGCTGGTTGGGACATATGAGTCAGATCAGAATGAAGGTACTGTAGTGTTTTGGTTATATCCCCATATTAGATTACTTTGATTTTTCTTTATGTGAGAATTGCATTTATGGAAAACAGAATAGGTTGACCTCAACACCTTTAGACAAAGAGTTAGGAAGTCTCTAGATCTTGTTCATAGTGACTTATGTGGACTTATGCCATTTAACTCTCTAGGGAGGGCACTATATGGAAAATAGACTAGGTTGACCTCAGCGCCTTTAGACAAAGAGTTAGGAAGTCCTACATCTTGTTCATAGTGACTTATGTGGACCTATGCCAGTTAAGTCTCTGGGGGGGGGGGGAAATACTCCCTAACATTCATAGATGATTGTATGAAAGTGTGTGTTTATATCTTGAAGCAAAAGAGCGAAGTCTTTAGTGTCTTTCAAAAGTTATTAGCAATGGTAGAAAACCAATCAGATAGAAAGCTTAAAGCTTTGCAAACTGACGATGAAGGCGTGTACATCTCCTCTGATTTCAAGGACTTCTACAGTAAATGAGATATTAGGAGACAGTTCACCACGCCTTACACACTTGATTAGAATGATGTGGCAGAAAGGATGAATAGGATTGTCCAAGAATGAGTCATTTCTATGTTGTCAACGGCCACTTTACCTCAGAAGTTTTGGGGGGGGGGGGAGCTATTATGACGGTTGTTTACTTGATAAATTGGTCACCTAGTACACCACTGAAGTATAAGATTCCGCAAGAGATGTGGATTGGAAAATAGCTTGATTATGACAAGTTACACGTATTTGGATGTGAAAAGATCATAGGCAGAAGCTGGATCCCAAATCACACAAGTGCATATTCATTGGATATGGTGGACATACAAATGGGATATCGTCTCTGGCACACGGTATCTAAGAAGGTCATATATAGCTCACATGTGATATTCAATGAATCCAAGATGCATAGACAACAAGTGAAAGATATTGAATATCACAAAGTAAGGTTTAAGGATGTTACTGAAGGAGTACGAGCGGAAGTGCGACGCGAGAGAGAGTGCGAGAAGAAGAGCACGACGATATTGTGAACTCGCTCTACTGTAATGTGTAGAGCATAGTGAGTTCTTATTAGGTTTTAACAAAAGAATATGTGTACATACCTGGTGGCCCGCCCACTTACCTGGGCGACCACATTGGGCTTTATACCCCAACAACCTCCCACTTAAAGTCCAATGTGGTACTTTAAGTGTGAGAGAAGCTACTATACAAGATAATATACAAGAGATGTACTACCCTACACCTAACTGCTTGCGAAAATGCGCAAAGCTCTCTGAGGGAAGTCCTTTTGTAAGTAGATCAGCAGGATTTTCTGTGGTGTGAACTTTGACAAGCTGAAGTTGCTTATCCTCGAGCATTTCCCTGATGAAATGATACTTCACATACACATGCTTTTTCTTTGAGTGATAAACTGGATTGTGAGCCAATTGTATAGCACTTTGACTATCACAATATAACACAGGCATCTCTTCTTTGATTCCCAACTCTGTTACTAGTCGATTAAGCCAAATTGATTCTTTGCATGCCTCTGATGCTGCAACATATTCAGCCTCTGTAGTAGACTGAGTAACACAATCTTGTAATCTAGAACGCCATAATACTGCTCCACTAGCCAATGTAAAGACATACCCTGACGTAGACCTTCGATTGTCTAAGTCACCTGCATAATCTGAGTCCGTAAAACCCTTTACACTTAACTCCTGACTCCCATAGCATATACGCATACTCTTTGTAGCTTTCAAGTATCTCAATATTCCTTTCACTGCCTCCCAATGTTTCTTGCCTGGGTTTGACATGTATCGACTTACTACTCCCACTGCAAATGCAATGTCTGGGCGAGTAGCAATCATTGCATACATCAAACTACCCACTGCAGACGCATATGGAATCTTATCCATTTCAGCCTGTTCTTCCTCAGACACAGGACAATCTTGTTTGCTAAGTTTCACATATGGTGGCAATGGAACACTCAATGACTTTCCCTTCTCCATATTGAAACGTTGCAAAACCTTGTCAATATACTCTGTTTGAGATAACCAAAGCAACTTCTTTGATCTGTCTCTCTCAATGCGCATACGAGTGTATGACTTGCCTCACCCATGTCTTTCATGTCAAACGATTTTGCCATCTTTGACTTCAAAGCTGAAATTTCTTCCAAGTGCTTGCCAGCAATCAACATGTCATCCACATACAAAATAAGGATCAGCCAACTGCCATCCTTAGCCTTCTTTGTATATAGACAGTGATCGAACTCACTACGTTTGTAGCCTTGAGAAAGCATAAACTTGTGGAATTTATGGTACCATGCCCTAGGTGATTGTTTTAAGCCATAAAGACTCTTTAACAACTGGCATACCCAATCTTCCTTGCCTTTCTCAACAAACCCTTCTGGCTGCTGCATGTAAATTTCCACATCTAAATCTGTTGGGGTATAGGCGTCTGTGCCTTGCCCGGCCGCCCAGAGTTTGGGCACCCACTGACTTGTATACCTTATACATAGCATAAGTGTATAGGGGGCTGCTCACTCTTTGAGTCTTCCCACCCACATCCTGTGTGTCTCCTTCTCTCTCTCACTCTCCGTCTGTGGTGCTCCCCGATCCCCTTCAATTGGTATCAGGCAGGTTTGAGGGCTTATTTGGGCGCTGAATTTTCAGCCATTGTTTCCTCTTTGCAGGTGTCCATGTATGGCTCAGTTGTAGGCTGATTTGGGACCCATTTGTGACTTGTTTATGCAGTTGTTTAAGAGCTGAATTTTGGGGCTGTTTTGGGGCTGATTTGCAGCCATATTTGCAGACTTTTGTTGATGCAATTCGAGCCACTTTAGGGCTGATTTGGTTGACATTTGCTACTCATTGTTGGTTGCTCTTTTGCGAGCATTATGGCTGATTTTTCATTTGACTTCCAGCGTTATGGTCTGACACAGTTTGATGGTGCAGATTTTGTTGCTTGGAAGGAGCATATGCTTGTTGCATTGGCGGATTTGGGGCAGGATAAACCCTTGCGTGGTTTATCGGCGAAGCCCAATTCTATGCGTGATGATGATTGGCAGGATCTTGATGAGTTAGCCATGTCTACGATTTGTTTGCCTCTGGGTGAGTCTGTTTACTGGCAGGTCTTGAGGGAGACTACAACTCATGCTTTATGGCAGAGTTTACATGCTATGTACGCGACATCCATGTCTACAGGGGAGTCTAGTCCCACTTCTATGTCCATGGGAGAGATTGGTCCCACACGCAAGTCTCGACGGCATAGAGACTTGACATGTTGGCATTGTGGACATAGAGGGCACGTTAGGCGTCGATGTTTCAGGCGTTTGAGACAACGAAGGTGACATATGCGTGATGCAGATTTGGGCATGACAGATGCTAGTGAGATCAGTACGGTGGTTACTGAGTATGCTTGTGATGGCGATGTCACATTTACATCTAGCTTGTCTTCAGACGATCTTATGTCTACGGATTGCATATCGGATTGCACATTGTCTTCACATTGGTTACTAGATTCAGATGCTACTTTCCATGTCACGTCGCATCGTGAGTGGTTTAGCACGTTTTCTAGTGGGAGACTTGGTTGTGTGCACATGGCTGATGGTGCTGTGTATGACATTGAGGGTACAGGAGACGTATGTTTGTCCTTGCCCAGTGGTATGAGATTTACCCTGCGTCATGTGTGTTGAGATGTCGAGCTCTACACCTTGAGCTGGCATCCACTACGGGTCTTGGCCGCTTACGGCATTTACTCACTGGCGCGTTAGGTGACCGACACGGAGGATCTCTGCCAGTGATTCTACAGCTGGACTACACTTATAGTGCCAGCCTAGTACGCTTCTAGCGAGTTCACACTTAGTGACCGCATGTACATATGTGCTACTTTTCAGCTTTAGCACTTAGTCATTTTGTACTCTCTTTTCTGTGAAGAAGAAGAAGAAGCTTTCCATCTCTGTGTGCTTTGTGCTTGTCTTGTGTAGCTCTCTTGAATCCTCATTCTTTACATGGTATCAGAGCCTGGTGCAGGCAAGAGAGGCTAAGAGAGCAAGAGCAAGAGCAAGGTTTCTGAACAGGTCTCCAAAGTGCAGTATACAGAGATTTACTGTACAAGTACAGTGGTTGTGAAACGCTTGATTGTGGACACTCGTTGAGTGTAGAAAGCGTTACAGGAACCACGATAGCAGGTTCAACAGATTTGCAAGTTTTTGCAGATTGCAGCTATTTTGTCTTAGTGCTTCAAGATGTCTGACGGTTTCAGTCAGATTGTTACTGAGAAGCTTGAGAAAAATAACTACCCTGCATGGAAGTTCAGAATAACAAATTTCCTAAAAGGAAAAGGTTATTGGGACTATATAGAAGGAGACAATGAAAAGGAACCAGAGATTCCCGAGGCAAATGCTACAGCAGAACAAAGGAAAGCTTTGAGGGACTGGCAACAAGGCCAGAGCAAAGTGATGTATTGGCTGTCTATGAGCATCACAGATGGCATGATGGGCTATCTACAGGATGCTGAAACCCCCGCCATTGCATGGAGAAACTTAGGCAGAGTGTTCGAGGTGAACACCAAGGCCATGAAGCTTCAACTAAAGTCGGAGCTAAATCAGGTTAAGAGGAACAACCTCTCAATCAATGATTATGCCTTGAAGATCAAGAGTATCATTGAGGCTCTTGGATCTATTAAAGTCTCAGTGGAAGACGATGACATTGTCCGTGCATGCTTGGATGGTCTGGGAGATGAGTATGTACATTTTAGGTCTTCCATGAACACAAGAGACGACATCCCCGTGTTCCAAGATTTGATTTCTATGCTTATTCTTGAGGAGAAGAACCTTGACACATCTTCTTCTCATGGCAGAAATAATTCTGAACAAGCCTTCTATTCTAACTCCAACAAAGGTAGAGGTAGAGGTCGTGGTCGAGGCCCAAGGGGTTGCAGGGGCCAATTTCTGGAAGGTCAATCAAATCAAAACAATACAGGTGGCAGGGGAAACCAGTCTCAAGGCAGGGGGAGTCAAAGAGGTCATGGTGCAGGATCAAGCAGGTAGCAACATACTCCAGATAGTAGAGAATGTTGGACTTGTGGTGAAAGAGGTCACATGTCACGTGACTGTCCAAAGGGAAAAGCAAGTAGAAAGAGAGAACAGGGCAACTATGCATCTACTAGCAGAGATGCAGATGACAGCAAAAACGAGCGCATGTTTGTTATGCAGCATGTAATGAATACAATGACTGCAGAGAATTCCACCCAAGATGATGTTTGGTATGTGGATTCAGGTGCCTCTAATCACATGACGTCTCGTGGAGAGTGGTTTAGAGATATGCGCAAACCAGATGTGTCAGGCTATGTGCAGACAGGAGATGATACAGCTCACCCCATTGCTCATGTAGGGGACATACCTCTAAATACGAAGAGTGGGAAATCAAAGTACTTAGCAGATGTACTTCATGTCCCAAACATTACAAAGAATCTTGTTTCTGTTGGACAAATGGTTGAGCAGGGTTTGCAGGTTCGCTTCAATCCAAATGGCTGTTATGTAGAAGATTTCCAGAATGGCTGTAAGCTGATCACAGAGGGCAAATGTGTGGGTAGAATGTTTACGCTGAATGTAGACATGCCTGAGGTAAAAGCTGCATTATTTGCACAGGGCACAGGTGTTGTGGCTGATGTTGACATTTGGCACAAACGCATTGGCCATGTCAATGAGCAGAGATTGCACAGCATGCAATCAAAACAGATTGTAAAAGGTTTGCCCAAATTCAAGGTGGATGGTATGCATAAAGTTTGTGCAGCATGCCAGTTTGGAAAACAGTCAAAGGGCTCATTTCCACATGAGCGCAATGTATGTAAAAGTCCACTTGAGGTGGTGCACACAGATGTTTGGGGTCCAACCGATACTGCAAGTATACATGGTTGCAGGTATTATGTCTCTTTCATTGATGACCATACAAGGAAAGTATGGGTCTACTTCATGCGTAACAAAAGTGAAGTGTTTGGTCACTTTCAAGACTTCAAAGTCATGATTGAGAAGGAGACAGATATGCAAATCAAGACATTGAGGTCAGATGGAGGGGGAGAGTACTTCTCCAATGATTTTTCAGATTTTCTGCGAATGCATGGTATACACAGGCAGTTTACATGCAGATATACTCCACAGCAGAATGGGGTCGCAGAAAGGAAAAACAGGCACATTGCAGAGGTTGCACGTGCATTGATGAATGAGAAGAACATGCCTCATCATTTCTGGGCTGAAGCTGTAAATACAGCTGTGTACATTATGAACAGGACACCTACAGCTGCGGTGCATGATATAACACCTGAGGAAAAGTTTACAGGTACAAAGCCTGATTTGGCACACTTGAAAGTGTTTGGTTGCATAGCTTACGTGCATGTACCAGATGAGTTGCGTAGGAAATTGGATCCTAAAGCAGAGAAATGTATTCTTGTGGGATATTCCCTTGAACAAAAGGGGTACAGGTGCTACAATCCTACTACACGAGAATTACGAGTGAGCAGAGATGTAGTCTTTGATGAGATGAGCAGCTGGTACAGTAATGCACATGGCACTATTGGGGCTGATGTAAAAGATGATGTGGTTGTACAAAATGTGAGGCCACAGTCACAGGTTTTGAGTGGACCACAAGAGTCCTCTTCTCGTGGCTCTGTTGAGAAACCATGGAATGGTAGACTACGTACGCAGGTTACTCCACCAACAGGTACAGGGAATGTATCACGAAAAGGAAAGGAAAAGGTTGATGAACCTCCCTTTATGGTTGATGCATCATCAGGTTTTTCACATGTAGACATGGATTCAGATGGTTCTGAACAAAGTCTTGATGAGGAATTTGGAATTCCGGCTGTCAGGACACCTGGTGTAAGGAAAGTACAAGAAGATGCTAGAGGGCAAAGGAGTGACCAAGGACCGCGCAGATCTTATAGAGTCAGAAATCGAGTTCAGAAATTGACTTATGATGGGTATATAGCACATCACCAAGCCTACATGGCTAAGGTGATACAGGATGTGGAGCCCACATGTTTTGAGGATGCAGTTGGAAATGTGCATTGGGATGATGCAATGAATGAAGAGATGGCTGCATTGGAAGCAAATGACACATGGGAGTTGGTGCCATTGCCAAGTGGCAAGAAAGCTATTGGTTGTAAATGGGTGTATAAAACCAAGCATAAGGCTGATGGTAACATTGAGCGTCACAAGGCAAGGCTGGTCGCAAAGGGTTATGCACAGACGTATGGCATAGACTATGAGGAGACCTTTGCTCCAGTGGCAAAGATGACGACTATGAGAGCTGTCATAGCAGTGGCTGCATCTAGAGGATGGATTATGCATCAAATGGATGTAAAGAATGCCTTCTTGAATGGTGAGTTGCAAGAGGAAGTGTATATGGATCAGCCACCTGGTTATGTCGATCCAGGTTACCCAGATTATGTATGCAGACTTCTCAAAGCTTTGTATGGGTTGAAGCATGGCTCTAGAGCATGGTATGACAGGATTGCCAAGTATCTTGTCAGTATTGGTTTTAGGAGAGCTCATGCTGATCATTCACTCTATGTACGTGAGAGTGATGTGGGGATTGTGGTCATTACCATATATGTAGATGACCTTATTATTGTTGGTGACAATGCTATGGAGATTGACCATGTGAAGGGTCTTCTCAAACAGGAGTTTGAAATGAAAGATTTGGGCGAGTTACGCTACTTTCTTGGCATTGAGGTGATCAGGACTCCAGAGGGTGTATGGCTGTCACAGAGACAATATGCTTTGGACATGTTGTCAAAGTATGGTATGGCTGATTGTAAGCCGATTTCCATTCCCTTGGATGTGAATGCAAAGCTGAGTGCAGAGAAGGGTGATGTTGTTGAGGATGTCAATATGTACAGGAAGATGGTGGGTAGTCTAATCTACTTGACTATCACAAGGCCAGACTTGAGCTACACAGTAGGCTTGGAGAGTCAGTTCATGCAGCTTCCGAGGAAGCCACATTTGGATGGAGTACGACGCACACTTAGGTATGTGCAAGGGACTCTTGACTACGCATTGTTCTATGCAGCAGATGCACCATTAGCATTGTATGGGTATACAGATGCGATTGGGCAGGTAGCATTGTTGATAGGAGATCTACGAGTGGCTTCATGTTCTCTTTTGGGAGTGCTGCTATTACTTGGAGCAGCAAAAAGCAGCCTACGGTTGCTTTATCGAGTACAGAGGTGCAGCAGTTGCGGCGTGCGAGGTAGCTTGGCTACGCACATTACTTGAGGACTTGGGAGTGCAGGTGGACCAGCAGATTTTCATTCATTGTGACAACCTCAGCAGCATGCAGTTGGCTAGGAACCCAGTGTTCCATGCTAGGACCAAACACATAGAGGTCCATTACCACTACGTTCGAGAGCGAGTGTTGGCGGGCGACATCGACTTGGTCTACGTCAGCACAGAGGAGCAGATAGCGGATATCTTTACCAAGGCCCTCGGAGCTGAGAAGCTTTGACGTTTTCGGACTATGCTTGGACTCTGCGACATGCAGAGCTCGAGGGGGAGTGTTGAGATGTCGAGCTCTACACCTTGAGCTGGCATCCACTACGGGTCTTGGCCGCTTACGGCATTTACTCACTGGCGCGTTAGGTGACCGACACGGAGGATCTCTGCCAGTGATTCTACAGCTGGACTACACTTATAGTGCCAGCCTAGTACGCTTCTAGCGAGTTTACACTTAGTGACCGCATGTACATATGTGCTACTTTTCAGCTTTAGCACTTAGTCATTTTGTACTCTCTTTTCTGTGAAGAAGAAGAAGAAGCTTTCCATCTCTGTGTGCTTTGTGCTTGTCTTGTGTAGCTCTCTTGAATCCTCATTCTTTACAATGTGCGTTATGTGCCAGATCTGAGACGGGATTTGATCTCAGTCAGAAAGTTACGGGATAGTGGATGTCAGATTTTGCTACGAGAGCGAGATTTTGTGATGCATTTGGGTTCACTAGTGATTGCGAGAGGTGCCAGGAGTGGTACAGGTTACCCATTGCATGTGGATCACGAGAGAGATGGTGTTGTCTCTGTGATCATGCAGCCAGGTAGAGAGCGAGAGAGCAGGCGAGTCTCTTTTGCTCATGGGTTGCAGGGTACTTTGCATGGAGTGCAGAGTAGTGAGCTCGTTGTGCACACAGTTGGGGCACGACTTGAGCAGTCACACAAAGAGGTGAGAGAGTCAGACATGCATGCTTTGCTAGTGACTGAGCAAAGCATAGAGTCAGTTGTGCGAGATACTTCTATGTAGGATAGACAGGTAGAGCGGTCTTGCTCTAGTGAGTCACAACTGGAGGACGTTGTGCAAGAGTCTATGCATACGGAGTTAGAGCATGAGAGCTCTAGTGAGTCACAGCAGATTGAGTGGTCATGTTTGCAGTGGATGATTTCAGAGGAGACTGAGATGTCAGCGATTATGTAGTCATTCCTTTCTATGCTCGACAGTGAGCATGGGGATATAGTTGTGCAGGATATGTCTTCCAGCAGACACCTAGAGCAGCTGGTTTGCTCTGAGGTTGCACGACAGGTTGATGCGTCTTTTGTGGACAGTAAGGAGATGCATGTGGCTGACACGCCTTGTCAGTCAGAGATGCCTATTGCCAGGGATATATATGTTGATGCATGCTCCGTAGAGCTAGCAGGGCCCGCTAGCATTGCATCGGCATTCGGTGGTCTCATGTATGAGATGTTGATCTTAAGACCGGATATCGCAGCTGCAGTGGGAGCATTTGCAGTTGGGGTTGTCAGTCGTTTGTTGACTGATGATGGCATAGTGCACGAGGGAGATATGCAAGTATTGCATACATACTTGCAGTACGTGTGCGGTACGTCTGGTGGTGTATAGACTTACACGAGAGCAGGACAACCGGATGCACACGATCACAGCCAGCCAGTGGGCATAGGTTGAGAGCGGTTTTCTCACACCTTTTGTAGTCTTTAGACTAGGTTCTCTTGCTTAAAGGCACAGTCGCCTTTAAGTGGGAGGTTGTTGGGGTATAGGCGTCTGTGCCTTGCCCGGCCGCCCAGAGTCTGGGCGCCCACTGACTTGTATACCTTATACATAGCATAAGTGTATAGGGGACTGCTCACTCTTTGAGTCTTCCCACCCACATCGTGTGTGTCTCCTTCTCTCTCTCACTCTCCGTCTGTGGTGCTCCCCGATCCCCTTCAAAATCACCATGCAAGAACGCTGTCTTGACATCCATTTGGTGCAACACCAAATCTAATATGGCAACCAATGCAAGAAAGCATCTCAATGTAGTTATCTTGACCACCGGAGAGAAGACTTCATCAAAGTCAATGCCTTGTTCTTGCTTAAAGCCCTTGGAAACAAGCCTTGCTTTGTACTTTGGCTGACTATCATGAGCGGTGATCTTATACCTGTAAACCCATTTACAAGGTAGAGCCTTTTTGCCCTGTGGTAATTTAACTAGCTTCCATGTCTTGTTTTTATGCAGAGCTGTCATCTCTGACTGCATGGCCAATTGCCAATTCCCGGAGTCCTTCATTTGCACTGCTTCCTTGTAACATGAAGGCTCATTGCAATCAGTCAACATGACATAGTTCATAGATGGAACAAACCTATTAGGAGGTTGCGTGATACGTCCAGATCTATGCACAATAGGTGGCTCAGGCTCAGCCACAACCTGTGGTTCCACTCTATCCTGTCCTTGCTCCTCTTGAGCCCTGACATTTTGTCTTGCACGTGTAGGTCCATCTTCTTGGAAGACAACTCTTCTAATCTCCTCAACCCTCTCTGGTTTAGAATGATATTTGGATTCATTAAAGTGAACATCATTGCTGCGGACAACCTTGCTGGATTCGGGATCCCAAAGTCTGTACCCCATCTCACCAGAATTACCATAGCCTAGAAAGATGCACTTTCTACTCTTTGGCTCAAGTTTGTTCCTAAATTCCTTTGGAACGTGAGTATATGCCTCACAGCCAAAGACTCTGAGATGCTTGTATGAGGGCATTTTGCCTGACCATACCATCTCTGGCACTGAATCCTTCTGCAAAACCTTGCTAGGAGATCTATTTACAAGATGAACAGCTGTTGATACAGCTTCAGCCCAAAACCCATTTGGCAGCTCTGCATTAGACAACATACTTCTGACCTTCTCTTGTATGGTCCTATTCATCCTCTCAGCAACACCATTTTGAGGAGGATTGTAAGGAGCAGTAAGTTCACGTTTTATACATTTTGACTCACAAAAGTCCTGAAAGGCCTTTGAAACATACTCTCCACCATTGTCAGTGCGTAAGCATTTAAGCTTCTTGCCACTCTGATTCTCCGCAAGTGTCACAAACGTTTTGAAAACACTAAACACTTCATCCTTGTGCTTGAGAAAGTAAACCCATACTTTCCTCGAGTAATCATCTATAAATGTCATAAAGTAAGAAGCTCCCCCTAGAGATAGGTTAGGCATAGGTCCACACAAATCACTATGAACAAGTGCCAACTGTGTATCTCTTCTACTGCTTCTATGCTTATGTGGCTGTTGTGTTTGCTTACCATACAGACAATGTTCACAGAATTCAAAATCATTAAATGAAAAGCCAGGCAAATAACCAGAACGAGACAAGATTTCCATTCCCTTCTTGGACATATGTCCTAACCGGCTATGCCACAAGGAAACGTTCGGCTGCTCGGTTACATTGATTACATTTTTAGAGACATTTGATACATAAATCGTGTAAAGTCCTCCAGACTTTACTCCATGTGCTACTGTCATAGAACCCTTGGATATCTTCCACATGTTATGTCCAAAAGTGGTGACGTAGCCAGCATCATCAAGTAAACCTGTGCTGATCAAGCTCTTTGTAATTGCGAGAACATGTTTCACATTCTTCAGCGTGAAAGAAGAGCCATTCTGAAACTTCAATTGAACATCTCCAACACCTAAGATCTCACATGTCTGCCCATTGCCTAGCCGAACATGATCTTTAGTGGTCACATAAGAAGTAAACCACTCCTTGTTTGGAGACACATGAAGTGATGCTCGTGAGTCTATAATCCAGTCACTCAGTGCATTTCCATCAGATGCTGTAAGAAGAGCTGAGTCCATTGTATTCTTCAAGAAGTAGATGTCTCCTGACACTAGACTGTCATCCTCTGCAACAGTGTTTGTCACGTTTATTTCTTGAATCTTCACTGAGGACTTGTTCTTCTCACCATGGTCTTGAGCTTTCTCTTTGCCTTTTTTTGCTTTCCATTCTCTGCAGTCTCTTTTCATGTGACCCTTCTTGCCACAATGGTAGCATTCTATGTCACTCTTGCCTTTAGCACTGCGGGACTTGCTACGAGATTGATTCCTCTTTCCACCTTTGTACTTTTCTTTGGTCCTTCCCCTGACAACTAAGGCTGTTCCTTTGCCTTTGTCCATTGTCTTTCTATTGGTTTCTTCAGTAAGTAGACTTCCTTCTACACCTGCTATGTTAAAACCATATGGAGGTGCAGAATTACTCAAAGCTGTGCGAAAAGTGTCCCAACTTTCTGGCAATGTGATCAACAAGAACATAGCTCTAACAGGTTCATCAAACTTGACACCTTGAGCTGACAACTGACTGTAGATTGTGTTGAATTCATTTAGATGATTGGACATAGGTGTCCCTTCTTTCATCTTCAAGTCAACAAGCTTCTTAAGCCAGTATACATGTGAAGCTGCACTCTGCTTCTCATAAAGATCACTCAGCTTTAACCATGCTTGATCAGCCGACATCTCGTCTGCTACATTGAAGTAAACGCTTTCTGCCACAGTCAGCATAATGGTAGAAAGTGCCAATTCATCCATTTCGCTCCATTCATCTTCGTCCATATCTTCTGGTTTTATCCCCTTGAGCTTTATAGGTTTTATCTGCTTCTTTTGTACCAACACATGCCAAATCTTCTTCTTCCACAATGGGAAATTGGTTCCATCCAGCTTCTTGATATTGTAAAGAGTAGTGTCCTATGATCCAGCCATAGCTACGCTTCACAATGGTTTACTTTCCTGGGAAAAATTCGGCAGAGTTTCCCCTATAAACTAACCTCTGAACCAATATCAACCTGTCAAATGAACCAAGAAAGCTTCAGATTTTGCATAAATTTCGGCAGAGTCTCCTTTGTAAAATGGCTCTGGTGTACTCAAAAAACAGACCAAAAAACAGCTCAAAAAACATTGTCTCTCTGACACTGTAAGCTGCGGGTAAACCTGTCCTGCACCTGTACTGTCTCTCACTGTCCTGGCACTGTCCTGTAAGCCTAGACTGTGACAATGCCTCAACGGCAGTAAAGCAAAGATGCAATCCCAACTGTCTAACTCATAGTCAATACATCCTAGCTGCCTATCTAAGGGTGCTCGAGGGATCGCTCCAAGACCTGTATCACCGAAAGGATCTCAACATTCGAGAATCCCCCAGCTCAATAAAACCTCACTCGACCCTCAACAAAGGCTGCAGTAAATCTGACAGTACATAGACTTCCCACAAAGTCATACATCTACAAATTTCCCACTATATGTTGTAACCGTTGCGGCGGTTGTTTGCTGTGTGACTCACAGCCAGCAAACCCTCAACAAACATACATCATCTTTGACAATACATCCCATGTGGAAGTACCTGCAATGTCAGGATGAAATCTGGAATATCAAGCAGCAAACACAAGCTACCTGATGAACTAGTGGATGTCGCCTACAGTCTGTGTGTAGATGCGCCCGTGTCATATGTGACACGCCTCCAAGAACTCTGAACTGTCCTTCGATGTGTAGACAGCCACAAATCAACACTTTGGGAGTGTCGATATCCTCAGCACCTACAGTCGTAGGCTGAAAACCCCAAATTTGCAGAGTCAGATCTGCACCCGTCGAGACCACGTAGTCGAAAATGGCTTGCGCAGACCTTTGTCGAAGCCGAACAGTGGCCAAGATGACCTCAGAATGCATAACTATATACACAAGTAGAGAGCAAACTAGCTCAAAATGCATCCCACGAGAGAAACTGCCTGCAAAATATCTACAAAAACCTGTGAAAGTTGTGAATGTCTATCTATAGCCACACAAGCATACACAATCACAATCCTCACTCCTGTGAGAGTGGGTACAAGAACATCAAATTGTGTCCAAACTGGAAAAACCTATCAAAATCTGTCAAAGTGAGAGTAAGCACTTGATCACTGTTAAAGTGGGAATATATCAACCACTATACAAGATGGCATAACACTACGAACTTTTATGGCGAGAAGATGGGGAAAAACGAACAAGATTTCCTTTGCAAAATGAGTCAAAACTCAACGCAAACCGCAAGCCAAAAAACTGCATTTAACTGCCAGAGTGGGAGTCAACTAGACTGTTAAACCATCAGAGAGTAAATTGCGAATACGTGCAAACCATGACGAGAATCTGGGAAAAATCCGATAAAGTTTCCCATGGAAACTGAGCAAAAACTCAAAAAATCTCACCAAATCGCATGAAAACTAGACACAGTGCCTCACTAAATAGATCCACAAATGGTCTACATACGGTGCCAAAAGCATGGCAAACTGGCTCACTCCTAATCGAGTGTCTCTATGGACGTGTACTTGTCCAAAAAACACCTATAAATCTGCTACATGCGAGCTATCTCAGCTCAAGTTTCATCCACATATGCATACATAGCATGAGACTACACCAAACTTTGCAAAAAACTTCTCGCTAGTGCTCCACACAAGCTGCTCGCAACCTGTAAGCAAAACCGCTGAAGAACTGGCAACTACTACCTCATCGATCGGTAAACATGTCGATCGGAAACGCTGTCCAAGAGCTATGTGCACTCAAGGAAAAACCTGCTCTGGAATGGTCTGTCAGAGCCGTATGTGTCAGTATGTGCCATCGAAGCCCAAAAGTTGGGGATAGCCATCGGAGCCTTCTTTCACCGCCAGACGGAAGTGCCAACGTTATGGCCGCCTATGCTCAAAGTCGAGAAAACGCTCGATGTCGGCTTCCATCGCCAAGCGAAAGTGCGCTAGTAGAATAGATGCCTGATCGATGTCGAAAGCGATGCATCGGGACGGCTAATCGTCGAGCTCAAGGCTGATGCCAAGCCAATGCGAAACGCCGAGAAGAACCGCTAAAGTCGAGCCATTAAATCAGTGTCGTAAGCTGATGCCAATAACTGATGCTCGAAGCCGTAGAGGAGAAATGCTAGGAAATTGTCGAATCAGTGTCAAAAACTGATGTCGATGTCGCCTCCCGCCATCGGGCGGGAGTCTTCGATGCCAAGAAATGTTGAGGAAACGGGCCGATGTCGGGTGATGTCCAAGCTTACTCGTCGCTTGTAGCCAAACACAATGTGTCTGATCTCTCTCTCTCTCTCTCTCTCTCTCTCTCTCTCTCTCTCTCTCTCTCTCAACTCACACGCTCGCTCTCACTCTATCTCCAAGCTCGGGGTGTGTTCACCGATACCGGGTTTGGCCGAAAACCCACCCGCTCTCTCTCTCTCTCTCTCTCTCTCTCTCTCTCTCTCTCTCTCTCTCTCTCTCTCTCTCTCTCTCTCTCTCTCTCTCTCTCTCTCTCGCTCTTAGGGTGAGATAGTCGTGGTGTGAGAAAGGCGAATGGCCATGGTGTCAAGGAGTCGGGTGGGGTTGTCAAGAACCCCGTGGGAGCTGTCCCTTACACACAAAATGGTGTGTAAGGATGAGATCTAAGAAAAAATTAAATTCACTGTCATGATGTAGGTTCTGACGAGCATCGAGCTTCCCCTTTCCAATTCTCCTCGGTTGCTGCTCAACTTTCTTCCCCCAATCTCAATGCCTTTGCTCAAACTGCCCTGCTTGCCTCGGCTATGGTCGCTACCTGCACGAGTGTGTGTGTAACCACACACACAAGCTACTGGGTGAGCTCCACAATGCTCTGCTTAAGCTCAATTCCAAATTGCTCAAGGCCTTGTTGCCCTGCTCCAAAAAAACACTCCCTTTGCTTTCTTCTACCAAGCTCTGTAGATCTCATCTTTTTAGCCAAGATGCTCTTCCAAGCTTCTCAAGATTCCCACCGCCCGAGAGGAGCTGCGTACGCCGGGTAGCCGGGAACTGCCGACCTCGCCCGATCTCTCTGATTCGTGCCGGATCCGCCCCGAATCAGCCCGATCCGGTGCCATGAAGCGCCGAGCTCCGACCGGGCAAGTGTGTGTGTGCATGGATGCGTGTGTGCGTGCACGCTGCGGTGCATGCAGGGAAGGGCTCGAGGGGTGAACTATGTAATCATGTTGATGTATAACGTGAGTTCAAAAGGAGGGGTTCTTAAATGCAAAAATTTAGGCAATTTAATAGAGATACATTAAAATAAGGGGGTTTTATATTCAATTTTGAAAAAATTAACAAAGGGTTATTTTATTCATTCAGACATGTTAAAAGAGGGTTTTTTTAATACCCCACGAAGGTATGTTATATAGGGGGACTACTAAATGGTGAACCCCCCGAGGGAAGGGGGAAGAGCACAAGCCGACGTGGGTGGAGCAGCATCACAAGACTAAAGATGAGGAGCTCCTTATTCTCAATGTGAATGTGTGCATTGTAGATTTATGTTTGCAATCATAATTTTTCTTGGGAGTCCTTTGATTATCATCATTGTGGGTAATATTACTTCTATATTCATTGTCACTGTCATGGTCTCCTTGTCTTTTGTACTTTCTCAAAATGACCATGGGCTGTCTGCTTTCTGTTTTTTACTATTATTATCTCATGGAATTGTAATGTCCTTGAACAATTCAAAGAGACCTCAAGGGTCTAAGTGACAGGGCTTGAACGCTTAAACCTTGGGTTCAAAGTGTGATATGCACACGAGTCACCACTCAACGGGAATGATATTAAGAAACCATGAAGGATTTGTAGGAAAAGGAAACATGCTGCATATTAGAGACTCTTGCACAATTGAGTGATCTAACGTGTAGATGTACAATAAAATGGAAGTATCCATGCCAAGCGTGCAACGAGACGCATATATGAAAGAGTGTGAGAGGGAGAGAGATAGGAAGATAACATGGCATACATTTGTATGGTTTTTACACACATACAGTGTGTTAGTCAACAAGCGCTATTTCTCTCTGGTGTGCGTGATGTGGGATAGGCAACATGGACCTACAATCTGATAGGTGGGGGAGAGTTTGCAGAGTGATGAGTCCTCTTACTTCATCAATCACTTCATCACAAATCATGCCTCTTGGACCTTGAAGGGCCCATAAAAGCTTAAGAAATAAACAAAAATTACCATATCTTCTCCGATTTAGATCTACTTGACCCCAATAAAACCTTGGTAATATTTCCCACATCTAAATCTTGAGTTGGTTTCAAATCTTCAACATATATGTATGTGCGTTACCTTCCTCCATTTGATAATGGCAGGAGTGTTTTCTTTGTGGGCGGGTGGTTTTTCAATTAACAAGGGCATCCTTCTCCACATTACAAGGGCTACAAGTGTGTAAGGTTGTTCGATGCACCCCTAAAACGGCCCTTGTATCGATTGTTGGAAGCTCCATGCATTGTTGCTATCGATAAAGCATTATTATTATTTTTATTATTATAGATATAATTTAATGCAAGCTTTCTTTTAAAATGTTATTTACAATCATGGTTTAAAAAGGAGTGCTGAATGAAAGCGGCATCCTAAAATAGCTTCAAAAGGGCTTAAAGTTATGTACACACTTCTTGCGAGCAAGAAGTATAAATAGAGCAAGTTCTTTTCGGCGCCGCCGTCAGCATGCTAACATGGAGAAGCAAGCGCCGCCATGAAATTGTGGAGGTTGTGTAGATGGTTGGCGCCTGTGAGTTACGACGGAAAACTGTTTGATGACATTGCTTGATGGTGGGCGATTTCATTGGTTTGTAGTGGTGTTGCAGACGACGACTTTGGTGTGGCCCATGTTACTGTCGCACAACATGGCCTGTGACGATCCAGGCCCACCACACCATTCAGTTATGCCAGCCTATGAAGTATTGAAAATCTTGATTTTGGTAGAGGGTGGGGAGCCTGGTTTGTTGCCCACTGGTCAGAAATTCACGTACGGTATAGTGGTCCAATCTACCTTTGCTAGGGTATATGTTCGTTTCCATAGTGGACAACGTAGCAAATGGAAGCATGTAGTGAGTTCTTGGATAAACAGGAAGCTAAAGAAACTTATCTTAGGTTCCTTCCCACTACCGAGAAACTTATCTTAGGTTCCTTCCCACTACCGAGAAAAATTGGGGTAGCCTTTTAGTTTCCCACTCAGCCCCAACATGGCACAATCCCATCGACAAGCAAGAGCCACAACCAAGATTATGCTACACATACCAATCCACTATACCAATTGTGCCTACTAGACAATGCTAGGAGCGACGATTATGATCGTGAATGGCACAAGGACTGCTCAATTAGATTCATGAAAGCCTGGGGGACTACTCTCGCACTTTTTTTTAAATAAAAAAATCCCTAATGGACAATCCTTACAACATTAAAGATTGTATAAACCTTCTTTTGCCTCTATTTCCACAGTTTAAAAATTCCTTCTCTGCCTCTGGTGACAAGAGACTCTGGAGTTTTTCCCAAGGAGTTAAAGCGTCTGTTCTACTTTTACATGCAAAAATTATCCCTATTATCTCGTCTTAATCAGGCATTAATTGCTCCCTAATCACTCAAATCTCTTCAAAACAAAAAGAAGAAAAGAAAACCATATGGTGCAAAAACAAAAAAAATTGTTTAGACTTAGCTTTAATGATATTTTCGTTGCTTAGATCTCCATAACTCTGCGTCATCACATCTTCAAGAGCGAACCAAGGCTTTGATACCACTGCTACAAATGGGAGCACGGTGTCCCTACAAAATATGCAAATAGTGCACAATCGATGATATAATCCACAAATCCATGTGCCAGGATAATCGAATATGCATAGAATCCATAGCAAGTCTGATACGATAGAGGTAGAGTGCGGGAGAAAGAGAGAAAGCACGTGCAAACGCACCTTCTAGCTCCAGAGTGCTATGCCGGCACGACGAGAGAGAAGAGAGAAGAAGAGAGAAAAAATACATAGGCACTACGTGCAATCTCCCCCGGTGTAAGAGTGAGCACTTTCCTCTTGCACGTATTTACTTATAGATTCCTTAAATGCTCAAAATGAGTACAAACTGGCCGGCCGGTCATAAATGGCCATAGATCATACAAGAGCACTTGAGTAATGAAATATACATAAATAAGATGTCCTTTTACATAACTCATGGCTCGGTCATTCCTTTTCCACATGTCAGTTGCACTAAATAACAATATATCAATTTCCATTACAGGCAGACTCATGTATGCCATAGCTAGCACGCGACCAGACATTGGATTTGTAGTGAAAGTGGTCAACAGATATATGGAAAATCTAAGCAGAAAGCATTGGGAAGCAGTGAAGCATATCTAGAGATGCATCAAGGGTTCAACCAACAAAGTGATTACGCTTTGGGATCAATGATTGTATCCATAGTAAGATACACTGATTCTGATTATGCAGGTTGTGTGGACACTAGGAGATCCATATCTGTCTATGTTTTCTTGTTTTCTAGAGTGAGTCTCTTGGAGATAATGTCTCCAAAATTGCATTTTGTCTTCCACCATTAAAGTTGAGTATGTTGTAGCTTCCAATGCCAGCAAGGAAGCTATGTGGTTATCTAGTCTAGTGGGAGACCTTGGTATACACGAGACTCCACTCATTGCGTTAGCAAATAACCCCGTGTTTCATTCCAATCAAAACACATTGAGGTAAGATATCATGTGATATGGGATATTTTGGCTAGCAAATGCATTGAGCTAGACAAAGTCCACATGGATGAGAACCTAGTTGATGCTCTGACAAAGAGCCTATCTTTAGAGCGGTTTGCACATTGCATAGACATGATGGGCATAGGGTGAAGCTATGGTCATGCTTCACACTTGTATAGTTGTACATACTAACCCTTCCACTTATAGCCACTTGGGCCATGTTGGCCTTCAAGTGGGAGATTGTTAGGGTTCAGGCCAACTGACCAGCCGCCCATCTCTAATGACTAACTTATTCTTTGGTTATATTGAAATAATAAGGAGCGATGAGTAACCTTCTCACTGAGAGCTCCACCAAACACTGTCTCTGATGCACCGAACTCGCACTCGCACTCGCACGCACATGCTCCCACGCACACTCATAGGGATATATTCAAAAGATACTATTATCCCCTAAGCTAAAAGGAATTACATACCATCCATCAAAAGAAGGAAGCTAAGATAGAAGCAGAGTAGAAAAAGATATAAGTCCAATTTGAGGCTTGAGAATGATAGTAGTGTATGAGGCACCAATGAGAGAATACATTAGGAAAAATATGAACCCTCTAGGGGCCCTTTGGGATTAAGGTTAATTAGAGGCCAGCCAATGAGAAGAGGGTGGTGGACACACTCTATGCCCTCAAAAATGTAGGGGGACAAAGTAATCTTACACTTCTTAAATGGGCTCTTACCTAGTGAGAAGGTGGGAGGAGGGGGGGGGGGGCAATATGGAACCTCCAACTTCCCTCCTTTTTGATCCGGTTTTGAAAAAATCCCAAAATTTTCAAAACTCAAATTTCATCTTCTTAAAACCCCCCTAAAACTATTTTATGATCAAAAAGACATTTTTTGACCTCAAAATGTCAAAACGTGCACCCAAAAACCCTAAAATTCATTTTTTTAAAAAAACTTTTGAAAAATCTTTTTTTGATATCCACAGCTCCCCCAAAAGTAGTTCTTAGGCAAAAAGTGATTTTCTCTCTCTAGAACCCCTTTTCCAACCTCTCCTTGGTTGCAACCATCACACTCATCCTCTACTCCAACACTCTCTCTCTACACCATCTCCATTGCTGCAGCAAGGAAGCTCCTCTCTCCTCCTCTACCACCTTCCATTGCCACACCAAGCAAAGGTTATCCACCTTCTCCTCCCATTACCACACCAAGCAAGGGTTATCCACCTTCTCCTCCCATTGCCACAAGGGTTAACCACCTTCTCGTATCACTTTATCCCACTTACATTGTAGCAACAAGCAAGGTCCTTCTCCTCCTCCTAGTTTTCTTTGCTCAACCATGGCCAACTCTACTTCGCAAAGGCGGCCAAAGGATGAGGTCACAGCACTTGCATGCCACAACACTAGAGGTGTAGATGATGAGTGGGTGCCACAAGAGTTTACCAAAGGTGCTTGGGTATACATGCAACCATCTGCTATTGGCCCTCATCGTGTGCAAAATCGTGAAAACTTGGATCTTCATTGGAAAGGAAAGCTCCTTGGCTTCAAGAACCGCAAAGACAAGGGGACCGTAGCCATTGTGCAACATGTTTTCTCAATGTCAACCATGCATTTGCAACAACCACCTCGATTTCCAACACATTGTAAGTACATGTTTTGAGAATACAAAGCTACGTGTGAAATCACAGTGTAATGTTATTATGGATTCATACTTAAGATTTATCATGCATTTATAGTCATATTTCCATCTACGTTGGTGGAGGAGCAGCCACTACATAGTCTCTCCGACACATTCAAGGCTATACATGCGGATATTGGAGCAATATGTTCCCACATCTTTGCCCAACCAAATTAGTTCAAAGAAGGATTTTCTTCTATTCCCACTCCTATATTGTCCCTACTTCTACACAAGCGTTTGGAATGCTTGAACCCATCAAAGTAACTTCCTTATTAAGTATGGAGTGGCCGGTGCCAGATTTGTGGTCGGTAGCATCTTTCAAGCAAAAGATGATAATGGATGTCCAAAAATCTTTGAAATACTCTAAAGCTTCTAGGTCTGTGGGCTTGAGTTGTGTTTGCCTATTCATTGTTTTGTGCACATTTTTAAAGAGTTTGGATTTGTGGAGAATACCACAATGCTTGTATGTAAAGATGCGCATTACGAGGAATTAGGAAGGCTTTTAGAAGAGGATTGGGGTTTTGTGGGGGGCATGCACAACGGGGACCGGTACCATTGTAAGGTTGGAGCTTCAGGTATTGGAATGCACTATTTGAAATCCCGCACCTCCTTGTACATACGATTTCTCTATGATCGTTGGATGTGCAAGCTTGGAGTGTGGACTCCCTTACAGAGTGTAGACGGCGCTATTGCAAGCTTTGACATTGCAGTGAAGATGCCCAATGAGGCTTTGGAGGCAGTCCAAGTGAACAAGCATTGGACTCTCAGTAATGTTCGAGATCATTTGGTTATTATGGGTTTTGAGGCCCTTCAACAAGCACAATTTTGTTTACAAGGTCACAAGGTGAGAATCCTTCCACCACATTTTCAATACATCATGGTTTGTCGATCATTGGATGCTTATTGTAATGAATGTCCACAGATTGGGAAGAGAATGGAAGACAAATTGAAGGTCGAGGAGGACTGGGGGATGGATGGAACTATGCTATCGATCTTACAACTTTATAACTCTTGCAATTTTCAAACTGATCCCCACTATAATCAACATGATTTGCTTCGGCAAATCATGCCTTTGAATATAATTTTTTGCATTGGGATGAGAAATCATTTTTTGGTGAAAGTGCCTTTTTTTTTAATTTCTTAAAACAAGGGTCCATTATAAAAGGGGGGCCACCTAACTCATTTACTATTTTCACTTTTGCAACTCTTGAGCTCCTCCACTCTCTATCTACACCCCAGGCTAGACATGGATGCTTCCACAACCTCTGCATCTGCAGCCACATCCACATCCACCCCTTTGTCACGCTTCATCCTCTTCCTCGAGGACACCAAATACAAAGGGAAGTTGGACCTCCACACCTTTTTTACTCGTCTCCCTGACCTTGATGCCACAGTTGCCCTTCACATGGATGCATTTGCCGAGATTTTTGCGTTCATGGAGGAGCACATCATAAAATATTATGTATCTATCCCCCCACATGTAGGGATCTGGGTGCCTTGCAATCTTTTGCGCTATATACACGAAGGTAATCGCTCATTCTCCAAGAGGTTGCAACGATTCCAAGAAATTGCAACCGATGCAGGCCATTACTTGGATGAGCAAGCCTCAGGGGTGTCAGCGCTCAAGAAGCGCAAGTTGGGGGTGGAGTACCTTTTTCGGCTCGCAACTTTATCTTCTTGGTGAGCGAGGAACCTGATTTGGAGGAGCTTCGGTTACCACATCTTCAGGTTGGGTCCTTTATCAAGGACACCAAGGAGCAGCAGGTTATCCCCATGAACCCTGCAAAGCAGTGGAAGGAAAGGCACACCGGCTCGAGTACCCTAGGGGTCTTGAGGAAGTGGTTGAGAAATCCATAGTTGCGGCTAGCCCTAGTGACACTCCAGTGCCACTACCACTGATGGATGTGGCTATCCCAGAGGTAGAAATCAACCGCTTCTCCTCAGTGTTAGTGGATGGGGAGGAGTATGTGTTCCTGCATGATTTGGAGAAAGCATTTGGCCTGCACATGGATGAATGCTTGAGCGTGCTATTGATAGCCGTTTTTTGGCTTTCCATAATTGCCATAGTAAGCTACCTCACCCTATCAAATCACTCAAACATAGGCGTGTGTGAGTTAGGGGACTTTTCCCATATCTTCTTAAAAACCCTCAATTAGCTAGTCACTGAGCTAGTTGAGCCAAAAAAAAAAAACAAAAAAGTATATTATGGCCCATTTGTGTGTAAATATTTCATTGTATATAGGGCCTAAATAAAAGGATTTTTCATAATTATTTTGGTATTTATTTAAATATTTATACTTAGGTGTGTGTTATTTATGCTATGTACATTGACTCACCATTACATATTTTTTCTTACCATTTTGCATACTCTTTATTCCATATAAAAATAATTTCATGCAAGCTTCTCTTATTTTTGGTGTATCTCCATCCCAACAAAAATCCAAAAAAACTAGTTCTATTTATGTGTATATATTTTTACGATTGTGATTTTTTCCTTCCTACATCTATTCTCTATTACTCTCATAAATTAGACCACCAAAAATATTCATCTTTTTATGGTAGACTTATAATGAGAGAGATTTCTTTTGAGCCCTTTATATTTTTTCCACCTATATTATTTATATTTGACATGTACATATTTTTTTACACCCCTCAATATTTGATTTTCTTAGTTGTACTATTCACTTATATCATGATCTCAACAATATCTTCAATTATAGACCTACCAAAAAAGGTCAAGGGTATGTGGAATGCATGCATGCACCATGGAGGGCTCACTCTTGGAGATACTCAAAAGAATCATCCAAAGAAGGACCTAACAAGGACTTTGTGCAGTGGAAAAAACAGTCGGTTTTGCTGAATTTTTAAAGATCACATGCTCCCCGAATTTGAAAAGGTGATACAAACAAAAGTTGTAGCTCGTGGGCTGAACTTTCACCTCAACTTTTTTCATATTTTTTTGAGCTACGAGCCGTGAGCTATGATTTTATTGGTGGACCCCAGTTTGCCCATGCTATGCAGCCACACTCCCTCTTCCACTTTATCATTTTCCTCTTTCACACACACTTCTCCACTCATCATCCCCACCTCTCTCACCACTCCTCTCTGCACCCTACTCACCTTCTTCTAAACCTTGAAGCATAAGAGAAACCATGGTGAACTTATGTCTCCTACACACACTTCCATTCGAAAATTGACCACCTAGTCTCATTTTTCCTCATCCATATTACCCATATCTATCAAAAAACCACAAAATTTAGCCTCTTCTCTTGAAAGACAACACCATGTTGATTGATTACTCATATTCAATTACCTTGGCTCCCAAGGAAGGTCAAGAGTGGAGAAAAAACGTACCGTCAAAGCTAGTGGACCGTCAACAAGCGTCAAAATTGAGCCTACTCAAGACACTTGGAGCATCAACATTGTAAGAAATCCATATTTTCTTACCTATTAAGAGTTTTTTCTTCCTTATTTGTATCCTACTTGGATACTCCCATTGTAAATATCCAATTCCATTTGTAAATCAATAAAAATACAAACTCTACTAATTTACTAACACTAACCTACTATGAAAAGTCATATCACCTCCACTTCTCTCCTCTCTCTCTTCTTCATCTATCCCCACCAACTTCTTGATAATTCCAAGCAAAGGAAATTAGATAAGTGCTGAAAATCTAACCCAACCATGGTTAGAGGAGTAACCCTAGCCCTCAAAATTGCTATAAAAGGAAGGTGTAGCTAGCACAAAAGGAGAGAGCCATAAGCAAGAGCACTATGCTATAGCTTGAGAAGCCAAGCTCAACCTCTCTAGAAGGATCTCTTTAGTGGAAGCTCATTGTCGTATGCTTGTGCATGTGTTGTATTAGGGGTGATTAGCACGGGAACTCTATGCCATTGTAAGAAAGAGAGCGATCATTCAATTGAGAGTGGAAAACCTATCATTCCTCCTAGTAGTGTAAGCCCAACATTTGTTGAATCAAGGAGGGTGGATTTGGACTAAGCTTGGATACTTTGTCTCTCTTCCAAGATGAAGTAATGGACAACAATGATGTGTAAGTGTCTTGGTGATATTTTTAGTTCTTGATAGCTTGTGTCTGGGTGTTGTCATCAATTTAGCCATAAATCCAACATATTGTAAGAGGGCGACAGGGTGGAGAGGACTCCCCTGGCCTTAAGACAGTGATTGGGGTGGCTTTTCTTGTGATGTGTCGTGGTGAAATTTACTCAAGCTATGTTGAACAAATACTAATCTCACTTTGATCGGTCATGACAGATTTGTAAGAAGGTATTAATGCAACAAGCACCCCCTCCCTCTTCTCTCTCTTTCTTACATATATAATTGTGTTTGCTTGATCATTGCCGATACATTTCAAAGCAGCCCGAGCACTCTCTCTCTCACTCTCTCTCTCTCTCTCTCTCTCTCTCTCTCTCTCTCTCTCTTTACGCGTCCTAGTTCGCATCCAAAACTAGGTGGTGCCCCAAATTTGTGTAGGGTTAGGTTGCGGGTTTGTGTGTGAGTTTGTTGTTTTTTCCAACCCCAACCCAATTGAGCAGCACGGAATCCTGGAAGGGTGCTTAGAGGCCGCTCTTCTTGTTGCCCGCCCCGGACCGCCTCAAATTGGTGCCCCCACGGAGGACGGCTTGTGTGTTTTTGTGAAGGCTCAACCTTTAGCATAATCAAGTAGCTTGCATGAATCACGAGAATTTGTATGATCCCTTCATTCCCATTGCAAGGCAAAAGGTACACATAATTGTTAGTACTAAGTTGCAATTTCAACGTGTAATTCGTAGAATTTTAGGTCCTCTTAGGTTGGCAGAGATAAACGTATCAGTAAATCCTTTTATTTTGTCTCTCTTTAGGTACGACCTTAGTTTGGACGTCTATATTTTTGTTTTGTTTTAAGAATTAGGTCATGCATAGACCATGGATAATGGCCCAAGAATAGATGTTTTCCCCTTTCATTTCACTCCACACATTAGAATAAACATTGGAATTAGTAGAAAAATCCATTTTCAACAACGTATGGTGTTCATGTTTGGTGCCCAAAGAGTAGGAGAAATTCTCGCATCACCAAACCCTGTCATCCTGCCTCTTATTGATTATCATAGGTCATTTGATGTGAATATTTTTATTTTGTTGTAGAATAGATTGCAATTTAGAAAACATTATTGTGAAAATTTTTTAAGAAAGAAAAACAAAAACGTGTTGTCACTTTGAAACTGATTCAATGGCAGCCCAACGCCAAATGTCCGGATATCCTCTTTTCTTTGGACAGCTTGGAGAGGATGCAGAATTATTTTTAGCAAATTTCAAGATGTCTTATCGTATCAAGAGGATAGTAACTGATCAAGAATGTGTAGAGATGTTTGAGGTGGTCCTTAGGAAAGATGTTAGCACTTGGTTTGACTCTTTGCCTGAGGAAGTTAAAGGGAATTACACGGAAGTTGTGAATCATTTCAAGAGATACTTCTTTGATCCCCAAAACACTCAAAAGCTATGGCAAGACATTGTTTCTCATAAGCAAAAAGACTTAGATGACTACTACTTGTACAAGCAAGAGTTTCTACGTCTTTGGGCTGTATGGGTGAGAAATGTTGCTAACCCTGGTGATGGTGCAGAGTTCCTAAAGAAGGAGAGTTTCATAGCCGGACTCTTTCCTGACCTTAAGATAAAAGTTGAGGCTGGTGCACCTACTACCTTTGAAGCAGCTGAAACTAGGGCTGCTGAGAAATATAGGAAACTCAAGTGCTTAAGGGGGGAGGTTCCAATAGAAGGTCTTAGACCCAAAGGTAAGTCACAAGCATCAACATCTAGGGAGCTTCCTGAGGTAACGGCGGAAGTGATTGAGAAGTTAAATGAATCTTTAAGCAGCTTGTCAATTCACCTTGCACAATCTGTTGGTCCAAAGGGACAAACAAAGAAGTCTGAAGAGCGAGATTCACGACCTAGGAGAGCCTTGCAATGTTGGAATTACGGTGAGTCTGGACATGGGATGTATAATTGTCCTTGGCCCCGTGGGGAGCCAAGGAGACCTAACTTGAATTACCCAGTGATGAATGCAGGAGAAGGAACTAGTCAGCAACCACAGCTTCTACAACGGACAAATGGAGCAAGACCACCTCCACAAGGAGTGGAAGGAGTTCCACCTTTGCCAGATCCAAATGTGCATGTGGTAGAGGTGACAAATCCAAATGAGGTTGACATGGAAGCCAATGGCATTAAGCGTGGCCGAGGGAAGGGTAAAGAGAAAGAAGGTGTCACATCACAGAGTGACCATGGACGAAGCAAGAAGGCAAAGGAGACCAAGGAAACTAAGAGGACTCGACGTCGTATCAATCTCCAAGACTTCCCTCTTGGACATGGTATGGCTCCATACAACCTATTCGAAGACATGAGAGGTAAGGGTCCTGATATCTCATGGCCTCAGTTTCTTGCATTATGCCCACAAGTTAGGAGGGATTTAACAGAGGCAGTTAGCACTAGGAGAAAGGTAAAAGAGAGTGTGCCTGTTGTAAAAATTGCACATGATGAAATGAATGAGGATATTACACCTGTGCTAGATTGTTGCATCAAAGGAAAATTGGTTAGGAAAGGTCTAGTGGATGGGGGTGCACAAATTTGCATCATGACAGAGGGACTCATGCAAAAACTAGGCATGCGCATCCATGAGACACCTGAAATTAAAGTCAAGATGGCAAACAATAGCAAAGCTAGGTGTGTAGGCATTTGTAAAAATGTTTTTGTAGAGGCCTTTGGCATTAAGAAGGCGGTGGATTTTTATGTTATATCTACCAAAGGAAATGGTTACCCATTTATCCTAGGGAGACCATGGCTAATGAAAATGCGAGCTTTGCAGGATTGGGAGAGTGGAAAGATAATTTGCAGGAATGACAATCATAAGAAGGTTGTCTTTGACATGAAGGAGCAACGCCAAGAGGAGCTCCATGAAGAATCATCTCAAAGTGAGACGGAGGAAGGCTGGACCGATAGCACTTCAGAAGGAGAAAGTAGCGGCAGCATTACTGAAGAGGAGTCTTCCATCGAAGTCATGGGGGTAAGGTTTAAGCCAAACAACCAAGAGACCTCTTGCCCAGGTTTGGAAGAGGGAGGTTCCCAAGAGAACCAAAATGTGCAAGATGAAGGAATGCTAGAAGGTATGTTATCTACAACACTTACAAAGGATGAAAGAGAGGAGCTCAAAGGTGTGTTAAGGAAATTTCCTAGGCTTTTTGCTAAAGACTACACCGATGTGCGTGGAGTAGATGTTGTTCAACACAAAATTGAGTTGAAGCTAGAGGCCACACCTAAGGCTCAGAAGCTACGAAGGCTAGGAGTCATCAAGGAGCAGGCTTTACTCAAGGAGGTAAGAAAGCTTCTAGCAGCAGGTTTCATTTATCCAGTGGAGAATTCAGAGTGGGTCTCTCCCGTTGTTGTCTCTCCCAAGAAGAACGGCAAGTGGAGGGTGTGTGTGGATTACCGTCCACTCAATGAGGCAACAAAAAGAGATCACTTTCCCCTCCCATTTCAGGATGAGATACTAAATGAGGTAGCTGGTCATGAAAAGTACACTGTGTGTGATGGCTACTCTGGTTACTTTCAAATAGGTATTGCATTGGAAGATCAGTTGAAAACAACCTTCATCACTCCTTGGGGTTGATATGCTTTTAGAGTCATGCCATTTGGCTTGACAAATGCTCCTGCAACTTTCCAACGCTTCATGAACATGGTGTTTCAAGCATTCTTTGGAAAGTCCATTAGGGTTTTTATTGATGATTTTTGCATTTATAGCTCAAAATCATTGCATCTACTAAGGGTAGAAGAAGGTTTAAAGAAGCTCTATGACATGGGAGGTCAACTCAACCCCGACAAGTGTCACATAGGTAAGGATGAAGTGATCTTGCTTGGTCACAAGGTTTCCTATAAAGGCATTGAGGTGGATCCTTCAAAGGCAAAGGCTCTTATTGAGCTCCCATCACCCAAGAATCTCAAAGAGGTCGTCTCATTCATTCAAAAGGTGAAGTATATGTCACGCTTCATTCACTTAGCCTCGGAGTTACTTCACCCTTTGCAAAAGTTGACACAACAAGTAGAATTTGCATGGTCTGATGATCTTGAAGAGTATTTTTGTAATATTAAAGTCATTTTGTCAGAGCTACCAACACTCATGTCTCCTTGTTGGGAGTACACATTCTTTGTTAGCTCTAGTGTTGGAAAGGAAACAATTGGTGCAGTTTTATTACAACAAGATCCCCATAGTACCCGGATGCGACCCATCTACTTTGCTAGTAGGGTCATGAATGCCTTGGAGAGAGGCTACACAGAAGCAGAACTCATGATACTTTCTCTCATGTTTGTGGTGAGAAAGTTTAGATCCTACTTGCTACCAAAACCTTTTGTAATTCTCACTGCAGAAAATTTATTTCCTTGGGTGTCATCTCAAATGAATCTTAGCACCAGGATCTCAAAGTGGATTATGGAATTGTAAGAGTTCCAATACCCTTTCAAGGTAGAAGATAGTGTGCGTGCATAATTGGCAGGGATCCTTACTTATAGGGTACATGAGAAGGAGATTAAGGTGCCTGAAGTAAAGACCCTACCATTGCCACCACCTAAAAGTATTCCTAATGCTTTTACCTTGTTCTTTGATGGAGCTTTTCGACGAGTCACAGGAAAAGCAAGGGGAGGGCTAGTATTGCTCAACCCAAGTGGAGAGGTGGTCATGAAAGAGAAGGTCAATCTACCAGGTTCAACTAGCAACAATGAAGCAGAATACGACACACTACTTCATGGTTTAAAGATATGCATTGGCCAAGGTATACGACGTCTCATGGTAAAAGGGGATGCACTTCTCATTGTGAAGCAAATTTTAGGCATTGGGCATGCAAGAATGAAAGCCTAAGGACAAAAGTTCATGCCATTCGTAGATTGTTTAATCAATTTGAAGAAGTGCAACTATATCATATTCCTAGGAAACAGAATGAAGATGCCGATTTACTTGCACAGCAAGTAGTTACATGTGTTGAGAAAGAAGTGCAGGTCATCATGGTGGCAGAAACTATCAAGCAACAGAGATACCAGGGATTGGAGTCATTGACTCCCATTATTAGCTACATTTTGGAGGGTGAGTTTCCACAAGACTTCACGAAGGCTCAGAAGAGGAGACTCATGAAAAAGGCAAGTGCGTATCTCTTTCTAGAAGGATCCCTTTATCAAAGAGGGAAGGGTCAAGTGTGCAGAAGAGTACCAACTATTGAGGAAATCCCAGCCATTCTAAAAGGTTTGCATGAGGAAGCGTATGGTGGTCATTTTGCACAGGAACTCACTGCAAAAAATATTTTGCTTGCCGGATATGTTTGGCCAAGCTTGCACATTGATGTTCAACATTGGTGTAAAAGCTGTCACAACTGTCAGATTAATGGAAACAAGTGTCTGTTACATGGTCCACGTCAGTTAGTCCTTGCAAATGGTCCATTTGAAAAATGGGGCATTGATGCTATGGGTCCATTGCCTAGGACTAAAAATGGGAAATCGTATATCTTGGTAGCCATAGACTACATGACGAGATGGGTAGAAGCTCAAAGTGTGGCAAGAGTGAATGAGAAGACAGTTAGCAAGTTTGTGTACACTCACATTTGTTGCAGATTTGGCACACCTTTGGAGATTGTTTCTGATAATGGTCCAGGGTTTAGGAAGGGCTTGCTCACTGAAGTTTGTGAAGAACTTCACATTCTACATCGTCATAGTACACCCTACTATCCCCAATCCAATGGTCTGGTAGAAAAAGCTAATGGTGTCATTGCAGGCATCATTAGAAAGATGGTGAGAAACAAGACAAAGTTGTGGGATGACTTCTTGGATGGTGCCTTGTGGGCGTATTGAACCACATATAGGGAAGCCACGGAGTTCACACCATTTCACTTGGTCTATAGTCAAGAGGCTTTACAACCAATTGAGCTCAACATCCCAACAATACGACTTCATGGCAAAGCAGCACAAGATGATCAAGAAGCATGGATGGATCTACTTCTTACCTTAGCTGAGCTTGAGTGGAAAAGAGAAGCAGCATACGAGTGCTACAAGAGGAAATCTACGCAGGCGAAGGAAAAGCTTGACAAGAAACTGAAGGACAAAGGCATCAATGAAGGAGATCTTGTGCTAAGGTATGACAATCGACTCGATAATCGTTTTGATGCCAAATTTGAAACTAGATGGCAGGGGCCATACATAGTTAAGAAGGCTTTCAATTCAAGTTACTATCAACTTATGGACTTGAATGGGAAAGAGCACTCTAGGAAGGTAAATGGTTATCGCTTGAAGCCCTATTTGAGTCGCCTTCTACCAAAGGATCTACCAAAGATCTATCAAAGGGCAGCTATCTCATGTAGGTATTGTTCCGTGAAGCATGAGTGTAACTCAAACCAAAATTCTGAGGGGCCAAACAATGAAGATCTCGTCAAGGACTCTGAAGCACGCTCTTTGGAAGAGATGCTCTATGATGGTACATGAATATACCATCATCCTAGGGGAGGGCTAATGATAGCCGTTTTTCGGCTTTCCATAATTGCCATAGTAAGCTACCTCACCCTATCAAATCACTCAAACACTGTGGCTATGCCTACCGTTTCACTGTACATAGGCGTGTGTGAGTTAACACTAGGTTGGTAATGGGACACTTTTATGTCCTGGGAAGTGACCATTTTCCTTGAGTTATGTCAAGAGTTTCAAAATGGATTTGGAGGTGCTATCTGTCTAGAAAGTTGTCTCATGAGCTGCAAAAAACTTGACATTTTTTTGGAATATCAATTCCATCTTTAACCTTGTCCTTGCACAATATTTCACAACCTAAACTGTGTGAAAAAACGGGTCCTGTTTTTGGCTTTTTTCAACTTTTTGCAACTATACCACTCTAGAATACATGTTTGTGAGGTCTATAATGCTAGAGAACTATCTTTAGTAGTCCTCAACATGTCGTGATGCTTCTAGGGAGAAATAAATGTTAAAGCTGTAAGTTATGACCAAATTACAAAAATTGTCAAATCTTGTTTTTTAGCCAATTTTAGCTCTTCTATGATTTTTTTGGTGGCTTTCATGATATCCAAATGCAGTTTTGACTCTCTATATCGCATATTGTAACATAAAGCTAATATTCCTTGAGTTTTGGGGCACCTAATACCCTATTTTGCATAGTAGACAACGATGGTTGATTTTTTCAATTATAGAAGAAAACGAAACATTCTAGTATATCAAGTATAGCTTTTTCAATATTGTTAGTTTCTTGTGACAACTACATGCATTTTGTAGGTAGTAACCATATCTAGTCATAAGGATCAAATTTGGCTAGATATTGAATAGTTTCTATGGGATTCTACAATTCATAATGTTGAACCCAATTTTTTCATGTTTGCTGTATTTAGCACTTCATCTTTGTCCCCAAGATTCCCCTTGGTAAGAGATGTATTATTCTTTTGACATGCTCCATGGCTCCTATGAACCTAAAGGACAATAGGGAACTAAGAAAACATGCATATATTATTTGTATTGAGCGTGGCTATAGAAACTTTGATGATAGGTTTGCAGAATGGTAAAAATTCAACTTTTTTGTACCTATTTCTTTTGGCAAAACAAAAAATAGTGAGTGAGAAGCAATCATATGTTCTGATCACCAACCCATTGAAGTTAACTAGGGAATTTATCTCAAGTCCTACAAAAGTCCCTAATCTTATTTTTATGCAACAAAACGTAAGAAATGATTGTTTTGATGAAAATGTACTGGTCCATCAACATTGGAGGCTTGGTGTGACCAAAAGATGAGAAATTTTACAAGTTTCTCATTTTTTCCATGTGTAGTAGGCCTTGAACTATAACCTCATGAAAGGATTTTACAAAATGAGTGGATCTACTATGGTTTTGGAGGTTTTTTTCAAAACCCTGAAAGGACACTTTTATGTCCTGTTAGGTTACCAACCTAGTGTTAAGGGACTTTTCCCATATCTTCTTAAAAACCCTCAATTAGCTAGTCACTGGGCTAGTTGAGCCAAAAATATAAAAAATATAAAAAATATAAGTATATTATGGCCCATTTGTGTGTAAATATTTCATTGTATATAGGGCCTAAATAAAAAGATTTTTTATAATTATTTTGGTATTTATTTAAATATTTATACTTAAGTGTGTGTTATTTATGCTATGTACATTGACTCACCATTACCATATTTTTTCTTACCATTTTGCATACTCTTTATTCCATATAAAAATAATTTCATGCAAGCTTCTCTTATTTTTTGTGTATCTCCATCCCAACAAAAATCCAAAAAAACTGGTTCTATTTATGTGTATATATTTTTACTATTGTGATTTTTTCCTTCCTACATCTATTCTCTATTACTCTCATAAATTAGACCACCAAAAATATTCATCTTTTTATGGTAGACTTATAATGAGAGAGATTTATTTTGACCCCTTTATATTTTTTCTACCTATATTATTTATATTTAATATGTACATATTTTTTTTAGACCCCTCAAAATTTGATTTTCTTAGTTGTACTATTCACTTATATCATGATCTCAACAATATCTTCAATTATAGACCTACCAAAAAAGGTCAAGGGTATGTGGAATGCATGCATGCACCATGGAGGGCTCACTCTTGGAGATACTCAAAAGAATCATCCAAAGAAGGACCTAACAAGGACTTTGTGCAGTGGAAAAAACAGTCGGTTTTGCTGAATTTTTAAAGATCACATGCTCCCCGAATTTGAAAAGGTGATACAAACAAAAGTTGTAGCTCGTGGGCTGAACTTTCACCTCAACTTTTTTCATATTTTTTTGAGCTACGAGCCGTGAGCTATGATTTTATTGGTGGACCCCAGTTTGCCCATGCTATGCAGCCACACTCCCTCTTCCACTTTATCATTTTCCTCTTTCACACACACTTCTCCACTCATCATCCCCACCTCTCTCACCACTCCTCTCTGCACCCTACTCACCTTCTTCTAAACCTTGAAGCATAAGAGAAACCATGGTGAACTTATGTCTCCTACACACACTTCCATTCGAAAATTGACCACCTAGTCTCATTTTTCCTCATCCATATTACCCATATCTATCAAAAAACCACAAAATTCAGCCTCTTCTCTTGAAAGACAGCACCATGTTGATTGATTACTCATATTCAATTACCTTGGCTCCCAAGGAAGGTCAAGAGTGGAGAAAAAACGTACCGTCAAAGCTAGTGGACCGTCAACAAGCGTCAAAATTGAGCCTACTCAAGACACTTGGAGCATCAACATTGTAAGAAATCCATATTTTCTTACCTATTAAGAGTTTTTTCTTCCTTATTTGTATCCTACTTGGATACTCCCATTGTAAATATCCAATTCGATTTGTAAATCAATAAAAATACAAACTCTACTAATTTACTAACACTAACCTACTATGAAAAGTCCTATCACCTCCACTTCTCTCCTCTCTCTCTTCTTCATCTATCCCCACCAACTTCTTGATAATTCCAAGCAAAAGAAATTAGATAAGTGCTGAAAATCTAACCCAACCATGTTTAGAGGAGTAACCCTAGCCCTCAAAATTGCTATAAAAGGAGGGTGTAGCTAGCACAAAAGGAGAGAGCCATAAGCAAGAGCACTATGCTATAGCTTGAGAAGCCAAGCTCAACCTCTCTAGAAGGAGCTCTTGAGTGGAAGCTCATTGTTGTATGCTTGTGCATGTGTTGTATTAGGGGTGATTAGCACGAGAACTCTATGCCATTGTAAGAAAGAGAGCGATCATTCAATTGAGAGTGGAAAACCTATCATTCCTCCTAGTAGTGTAAGCCCAACATTTGTTGAATCAAGGAGGGTGGATTTGGACTAAGCTTGGATACTTTGTCTCTCTTCCAAGATGAAGTAATGGACAACAATGATGTGTAAGTATCTTGGTGATATTTTTAGTTCTTGATAGCTTGTGTCTGGGTGTTGTCATCAATTTAGCCATAAATCCCACATATTGTAAGAGGGCGACAGGGTGGAGAGGACTCCCCTGGCCTTAAGACAATGATTGGGGTGGCTTTTCTTGTGATGTGTCGTGGTGAAATTTACTCAAGCTATGTTGAACAAATACTAATCTCACTTTGATCGGTCATGACAGATTTGCAAGAAGGTATTAATGCAACAAGCACCCCCTCCCTCTTCTCTCTCTTTCTTACATATATAATTGTGTTTGCTTGATCATTGCCGATACATTTCAAAGCAGCCCGAGCACTATCTCTCTCTCTCTCTCTCTCTCTCTCTCTCTCTCTCTCTCTCTCTCTCTCTCTCTCTCTCTCTCTCTCTCTCTCTCTCTCTCTCTCTCTCTACGTGTCCTAGTTCGCATCCAAAAGTAGGGTGGTGCCCCAAATTTGTGTAGGGTTAGGTTGCGGGTTTGTGTGTGAGTTTGTTGTTTTTTCCAACCCCAATCCAATTGAGCAGCACGAGAGCCTAGAAGGGTGCTTAGAGGCCACTCTTCTTGTTGCCCGCCCCGGACCGCCTCACTATGCAACAGCACCAAATGTCCCTTAGACAATACACCAGATGCCCTAGAAAGCAAGCTCTTGCGAGATGGGGACTATGTTGCTGACACTATTGCAGTTGTATGTGCGGAGGTCCTGGCAGCAAAGCACTTGCACGTGGCTGATGAAGAATTCCAAGCCACGCAAGCCAAGGTTGAGGTTGCTAGGATGCCTATGCCCTTATGCAACCTCACATCTGATGATCCAAAGGTCATATCTGTGGTGCATGGGAGCATTGACTTGGATGCAAAGGGCAACAGGGAGGAGGACGACAAGGAGCAGGAGGTAAACTGTATCCTAAATTTCATGTTACTATTTTATCCTTCATTGTCTTTTTTCTCAACCTTCATCGGTTTATGACAGGATGTCATGGAGGTTGATGATTTTGCTGCAAGGATGGGTGGCAAGCAGACGGGCTTTGGACCTCAAGCTTCCCTTGCGCATTACCTAGGACAACTCCCCCCTGGCGATGTGGCCATTATCCATAATGAATTTACTCCCCAAGCCCGTTTTATGACTTGGTCGTTAAAAGCTTTGAGCAAGTTTTTGTGTTTGAGCACCATTGCTCAAACTGCGCATCAAGTGTTCCTAGTGCGTAGATCCCTTGTATGCACAGCGTTTGGCACTGGCTTTTGTGGTAAAGTGCTTGCCCAAATAGGGATACATGCTTCCATTGGCTCAATTGACCCAAAGGCCATAGCGCAGTCCCTCTTGACTGGGGAGTTGCCTTATGCGCAAAATAGGTGCCAGGAAATGGTCAAAAATATTATGAACTCCTCATATACATGATGTAAAATCACCGTTTTGGAGGTAATAAAAAATATTTGAAATTTTCTCTCTATCTTGCAAATTCTTTTGAATGTGATTTGTCAATCTTGAAAATTGTTTCAATTGGTGATATGAAAATTGTTTTGATTAGTGACTTTGTAATTTCAAGTTCTGTATGTAATTTTAGTCAATTTCAATAAATTTAGGTATTTTATGTTCCCTAGGGGGTAGATAAGCCTACCAAGGGCCAAAAAAAGCCTGGCCACAAGGGCGGGCAAATGGCCCATCCATCAGTTTTGGATGGGCCATTTGCGCGCCCTTGTGACCAGGCTTTATTTTGCCCCTGGTAGGCTAATCTACCCCCTAGGATACTTAAAAAGCACAAATTCATTGAAATGAATTGGTTTTGCATCAATAATTTAGATGCACCCTTTTTATGGCAATTCCAGCATATGTTCACACTCAAGGACACTAGAAAAGGTGAAATCAATTATGAAATGAAGTTTCTAGCACACTAGCACCTGCTTTAGCTCTACCTAGTACACCCCTGCACCAAAAAGTCCAATTACATTGGACATTTGAAAAATCCAAATTAATGTTGCATAGACACTTGGTTTCACAATATGTTTTTTTTTTTAAATATTCTATAGGGAATTCAAAGCTTGAAATGGCCAAAAAAAGGGTGTCCACAAGGATCCATGTAAAATAATGTTGCAAAACCAATAGGTTTTAGTAAATTTGTGCTTTTTAAGTACCCTTGGGGGTAGATAAGCCTACAAGGGGCAAAAAAAAGCCTGGCCACAAGGGCGCGCAAATGGCCCATCCAAAACTGATGGATGGGCCATTTGCGCGCCCTTGTGGCCATGCTTTTTTTTCCCCTTATAGGCTTATCTACCCCCAAGGGTACTTAAAAAAGCACAAATTTACTGAAATTGACTAAAATTACATACATAACTTGAAATTACAAAGTCATTTCATTACAAAGATAATAGACACAGTAGACACAACTGTTGATCATATTGTCATTGGAAAGTCAAATCATTACAAAGATAAAGGTGTGCAATACAAAAAGAGGGGTAACTTCGGCTAATGCTCGAAGTCTCGTCGCAATCGACGTGCAAGCTGCATATCTTTTGGCTATATTGTCACTCGTTTTGCATGTATGGCGCATAGGTTGGTATCTTCCAACACCGAAATGATGTGGGCCTCTGCAGCTTCTTGAATAGCCTCTAGCGCTATTGCTTGCATTCTATACTGATTTCCATAGCTTTGAAGCACCTCCTTCACAGTGCAAGCAAAGGGGGCGCGTCGAATCAAAAGCTCCGTCGTCTTCTAGTCGTGGCGGATTTCTGCAAATGCCCTTGCTATTTTTCGGCGCCGCTGCGGTTGTCTTGGGGGCACTTGCACATTTGCTGGCGGGCGACATTTAGGCTTCTTGAAAAACTTAGACTTGCGCATGTTTACATGCTTAGGGGCTAGTTCTGCAGCCTCTTCTGATTCTTCCTCTTCCCTTGGCTGTCGATCTTGTCATGTGGGGAGAGCTCCCTGGCCTCCAGGAAATGTCTTCCCCCCAACGGCCACCCGGTGTGTGGGCGGTATTTTATCTCGCAGCCATGGTGGCTCACTCTCTGATTCAGTGTCTGTATGGACCACCTGAGTTCTGGATGGTCCTGCTTGTGATTGGTGGCGCGACGGCTACTCCCTATCGGACTCTGTTGTTTGCTGGCCCTCTTCTTCTCTCCAGCACTGGGCACGTTGCTTCATTCTCCTTCTAGGTGTTATATCTTGAGGAGGTGGAGATTCAACAGTCCTCGATGACTCTCGTGCCCTACCACCATGCCCACTACCAGATGATTTCCTGGAACGGCCAGGCGTTCGTGGCCGTTTTCTTGTGCCTTTAAGCCATGACGGCTTCTCACATCCTTGGAGGGTGTTTTTGTTGGCAGGCGGATGCTCTTTCGCGGTTTGTTTGGTGCGCGCCATTTCGTTGGTAAGAGCTCACCTGTTCTTAAGAAATGAGTGGTTTATGAGAGCATGCAATATTTATAAGGGCCCATTTAAAAAGGGCCCTGTTCACACTAATTTTTTTTAAAAAGTATTATTTTTTTAAATAAACATGTCGCTAAGCGTTGGACCCTGCGTTCACGTTTAGTGACTCGTGCAGTATCCACTTTGATCCTTGTTGCACTCTGCATCACCGCCATGCAGCATGCTTGGTGGGACCTTGCGACATTTGCCACTTGTTGCTATGCTCTTGACGACTCCATTTCCGCACTTCAATAGCAATCTTGGATTGTCGCGCACGCTCCATTGTGAGCTTACGAGCAAATGTTGTGCGAAAAAACCAATTGAACATCTCCTCCAAATAATTGGACTGCACCATTCCACCACCATGTCGAGTATTTTTGAAGTATACTCCCCTTGCTCGATAATGGGACTCCTCCATGCCTTGAGTGCTAAAAATTTCAAGCGATCCATACTTGTGCATAAAAAATGCACCATGCGCAAACAAGATATGTTGTTCACATGAGTAAACGATCCACATTATTAAATAAAAACAATCCCTTGTAATGAATACACCATGTAAAATGACTTACCATGTAATGTGTGATGTTATTTTCACCCCAAGAAAGGGTGAAGACCTTGGTAAAATCCGCCAAGGCTTCTTGAAATGATTGGCGTTGTTCTTCTGTTGTGCTGTTAAGGCCCATAAGCTTGACCATTTTATCAAAATGTGCCCAAACTTGCATGCGCTTGTTTGCAAGCTCGCCATTTGAATCATTGTCAGTAGTATCTTTGCATAACTCCTTCCAAAGCTCCCAAAGGTTACCTGCCTACTGGTTGGAGCTGTTTTGAGCATCATATCGACTTGACTTTCCTTGGAAAACTTTCTTCAAAAAGTGTCTAGCTTTTTATCCACTCATTGACACTTGTTGAGCAATTTCATGGGCCTCCCCTGTGTTCTTTGCAGCAATGATAGACACATTTCCACCGTGACAGCCAATGGAATTCAAGAGTACCTCCACTCTTTGGATCGCTTCCTGGGACTTTTCCAACGGTTTCATTGTGAAAGCATAGTCAATGTGGAGCTTCAATAGCCTATCAAAAATGTGCATGAATGTGTGTAATGTACAAAAATGTACATTCGATAGAGGAAATCGAAAGATTGGATTCCAAGCGTGGTCCTTTTGATCACGGTCTGGGGCATTGAGCATGGGACATCTCATAATAGACGCTTCCCATTCTCTACCTTCATCTCCTACATCACGACAATCTAACCCTTTTTCTCCATGCCCTTGCCATGGAAGCATGGAACCGGCCTTTGCAGTGCTCTTATGTGATTTTTTTTCATTAGGTTTGTACCCTCGAGTGCAAAATGGACAAGGCATGAGAGAAGAAGCCTCTTGTTTGCAGCCAAGCAAACACTTTATGGTCTTCAAATCCCCACCTAAGTGCCACTCCACATCATAACTACCAAAACCCTCAATCTCCAACTTCTGACCTGCAATTTGGGAGTGTATTACTTCTATGATCCATGGAGTTCTCTCAAAAATCCATGAAAGTACTCCATTGGTCTCTTTGGGAACCTCAATAACACCCAACCACCAAATGTCTTTCTCTGATTGCACGCTAAAAGATGGGGTGGGAGATGGCTCGACTGAATCCCTTCGCTTGGTTTGCAGAAGGGCCTCGTTCATTAGAGTGACACTTAGCCTCTCTAACCTTCGGTCTTTCACTATTTGACACTCATCGAGTTTCAGCACAAAAGCGACTTTTGTGCCAAGCACTACAAAATAAATAGTGCTAAAACCTTAAACTTCAGAGTCTATGATAAGAATAATACCAAGAAAAAAGTAAAGTGTGTCACCTTCTTCAGGTAACTCGTAAAATCTAAGCATGGCTTTTTGAAGCCTTCTAAGATCCACGAAACAATTGTTCCACATTGTGTAAGGAAAGCCCTTCTCCGAAGGTCTTATGGATTGTTTCTTACCTTTTCCCCCTGTCTTTGTTGCGCACGAAGCATAAAGGGAAGTTGGCATTGTGTCCTCAATGTGTAGGTATGTCCCAATGCGGGAGAACACATCTTCGTTTGTGGCCTTCTTTGCGAGCTTGACCTTGTGAGGAACGGGAAATTGGTTTTCCACAATGCCATATTCTTTGAGGGTATCCTTTAGGAGTTGGAAAATAGCCTGATAGGCTTTGGTACTGATTCCAGCCTCATCACAAGCTTGTTGAACGTCATCATCACTAACCACATTTCTTAATTTACGCATAAGGTCTTTGGTGACTGCATCCTTAATGTGCTTACCTCCAGGTGATTGTAAGATAGAAATCACGTCCTGGGTATTGAGACAACTAGTGAGAAGGTTGACTCGATCATCTTGGCTTGTTCCACCGCATGCCTCCTGGATGAAGTTTCTGCTCAACAAATAAACATAAATGTTAGAAAATAGTGTGAAGTAAGAATGCATCATGCAAGGAAAGACCAAATCACCTTGTGGCTGTAACTTGTCGTTTGTGTGCTCCTCTCGAATGTGCAAGAGTTTCAATGGATGAATACGTGCGTTTGCGTTCCCTTGCACCAAGGGGTGTTTCTTTCAAGTATGTGATGGTGTTGGTAAGCTTCTAGATGTGGGACTCCTTTTCTTGCATTTGTTGTTCAAGAGTTTTAACTACCCTCTCCGAAGAGGCAACACTCTCTTGTAATGCCGTCATCTTGAGGTGAAGAGCTTGACATTCGTGCATCCACATATGCAAAGAAGCACCTGCACCCATACACAACCACTTGCAATAGCCTAAAAAGCCTGCTTCTCCCCTCCCAAGAAATTGAAGAAATGTGGAAAGGCTATTAAACGGTGGATGGAAGTGGCTTATAGGATCGTAAGGGTACAAATGGCCATCCACCCAAATGTCAACGTTGGTCTCCCAAGAAGTGCGACATTCCTGTGATGACCTTTGATCACCTTCACTAGTGGTCTTCGGTGCAAATGCCGTGGGTAAGCAAATATGTATGCTTTTGGTGTGCGGAGTACGTGGTGGTGGAAGCAAACCATTTGTGATGTCCGTGAGCACCATGGAAGCTGTTGCGTGAGGAAGCAAATGATAAAAAGATAGAGGGGGAAGGGTAGAGAGGTTGAGGAAGATAGGAGGAGAGAAGGAGGGAGGGGGGGGAGGGAGATATTGGGGAGGAGGAGTGTCATAATAATCAATATCTAATTCTCCTAAATGATTTTTTCATGTTAAACTGATCATTTAATATGGGGAAGTGCCAGGGGAGAAAAAGCTAGAATATTGGTTAAGCTAGCACACCAGCCACAGTAGGGATCCAAAGGAGGGAAAATAGGGATCCAAAGGGGGGGCCATCTGCAAAAGAGCCATGTGAAAAAATGGGCTAAAAAGACCCTAAGGTTCAGCCCATTAAGACTTCCAAAATGCTAAGGTTCCAAAATTCAAAGGTTGTGTCCAAAGGTCAACCCTAGGGAAATTGGATGCTTTGTGTGTGACCAAAAAAGTCTTTGAATATCCCTACATAGGAGAGGGCGAGCCTAGCAAGTAGGGGATGAGAGAGAAGGCCACACACACACACACACACGCTCCCTTTACACAAAGGGAATGAGGGACACATGTCAGTTCCCTAGGCCAGATGCCCACAAGGTGTACCCAATTCCTATTGGATGACCCTTGAAGTGGACCAATGAGAATAAGGCTAGAGTAAATTTAGCTTAATTAATTTTAAAACACTTAATAAAAAGAACCAATGAAAATTAAGTCTCCTGGATGATTATTGGGCAGCCTGTGAAGGGGTCCAATAGGAATTGAGCAGCTCAATGGGCTACTTAATTCCTATTGGTCAGAATGGGGAAAGGTCCAATGGGGATTTAATTCATTTAAATCAATTAATTTTAATTGATTAAGCTCTTACAAAAGGGGAAAGGGGGACACATGTAAGAAGGCTATCACTTATGCTGCTTAATAGCCATTGGCTTGACTTGGGGAGGTCCAATGGGGAGCCTGCAAGAGCAAATAGCAAGAGGGCTCGCCCAAGAGAGAGAGGGGGCTGATTTTGGCAAGGCATTATCACACACACACTCACACAATCTCATGTGTGAAGAAAGAGAAGACTATCTCTTCCCAAGCTTTAATGGAGAGCTCATCACCTACTCCAAGCTTGTGAGATAGAAGCCTACATCGACACACTCTTGGCTTGTGGATGCAAATACAACCAAGAGCCAAGCTTCAATGCATGCTCATCTCCTCTACCAAGCTAATTACTAAGCTAAAGCTATGCTAATATGAGTGATTATGTGAGGAGATGTACATCTTTCTCATAAGATACTCCTTCTTTCTCTCAATCTACTCTCATACCCTGCTAGCTCTCACCATCTTCGAAGGTGTGTGAGGTCTTGGGTCTGAGAATGGGGATAATTAAAGTTGTGTTTACTAAGTCTTTTGCTTGGTGCATGAAGCTTTCATCTTCATTGCACTAGCTAGTCTTGAAGGAACACAAAGAATTGTATTGTACAATGTCTCTCTTGATGGGAGAAACCATAATACAAAGCCTTTTGGAGGGGGGACCGGCTCCATGCAAATCCGGTCCTCAACTGTTGTCAATAGCTTAATTTCTCTCTCTTTTGAAGTATTGTTGATGCTATCTAACTAGGCGTTATGCTTTTTGTTGCTCTCTCCAGCCAAGCACTCTTGTAATTCTCATTAGGAATCTATTCTAATGAAATGCCCACTATGTTCATGCTAATTTTTGCTACACACAAGTTATTAGGCCATTAAATGTTACATTGGTATCAGAGCACAAGGTTTCTCTTTTCTTGCTCAAGAAGGGAGGTCCTCAAGCTAGCTATAAATGGTTGGTATTATTAATTGCCTATGAGTAACTAGAATAGGGATTTTTCAGCCTTGCAGTGCGCCTTCAACGGGCAAGAAGCTTCAGTCACTCCCTTAATCGGGAAATTGAGGCTTCATGTCCAAGGCTATGTGGACAAAGAGGACTTCTTTATCTCTCCTCTCAGGCATGAGGATGTAATCCTAGGGGCACCATGGTTTGACTGCCTGGCTGTCGATGTTAAATTTCCTGAAAGGAGAATCTCCTTTAAGTTCAGGGAAAAATACATGTATATAGATGCTAAGGAAATGGGTAACACTATCCCCATTGTACATACACCAGCTTTCAACAAGTCAATAAAGAGCTCTATTTCCGTGTACATGATTTTTGTTAAAGATTCTCAAAATGAACCTAATGCTTTAACAAAAGAAAATACAAGCAACCAAAAGGAATTAGAGTTATCCAATTTTCTCAAGGGGTTTCAAGATGTTTTTATTGACAACATCCCTTCTGAGCTACCTCCTAAACGAGGTAATGATGACCATGCAATTGAACTTCTTCCAGGAAGTTCACCGCCTAACAAACCTCCTTATAGAGTGTCTCAAGCTCAACAAGAGGAGATTATGCGGCAAGTGCATGAGTTAGTTGAGAAGGGCATGGTTAGGCCTAGCTCATCTCCATTTTGCTCACCTGTGCTATTAGTGCAAAAGAAAGACGGCACATATCGTATGTGTGTCGACTATAGAGCACTAAATAGGATCACTATCAAGAATAGGTTTCCCGTTCCACGGGTAGAAGACCTATTTGATAAGCTACAAGGATCGACCTACTTCAGTAGGATTGACCTAAAAAGTGGCTATCATCAAATAAGGATAGTTGATCAAGACATTGTAAAGACCGCATTTCGTACCACATTTGGTCTTTACAAATACATTGTCATGCCTTTTGGCTTGACCAATGCACCAGCCACATTCAACCGCTTGATGGAGAAGCTGTTCAGGCCTCATCGAACCTTCACTGGAGTGTTCTTTGATGATATTATCATCTACTCTAATTCATTAGACGAACACAAGCAACATCTCCAGGTAATATTTCAAGTTTTAAGAGAGAATAAACTTTATGTTAATCGAAAGAAAAGTGAATTTTTCTTGCAAGAGATTCAGTGTTTAGGTCACATTATCTCTCAAGATGGCATCCAAATGGATCCATCAAAGTTAGAGGTAATAAAAGGATGGCCTAAACCAAGGAATCTTCATGAACTAAGAAGCTTTATAGGTATGTGTGCATACTATAGACGCTTCATAGAAAAGTTCTCACAAATCGCGGGACCATTAGATGACCTAACAAAGAAAAATGTTAGGTATACATGGTCTGCTAAGAAGAACAATGCTTTCGAAAAGCTTAAAGAAAAGCTTATCTCTCAACCTGTGCTTACACTACCGGATCTCTCAAAACCATTTGAGGTCCAATGTGATGCTTGTGGTGATTGCCTTGGAGCTGTTTTGCTTCAAGAAGGGCACGCCATAGGCTATGAGAGTCGAAGGCTCGACCCTGTTGAGAAAGCTCTAGGCATATACGAAAAGGAACTCCTTGCAGTTCTACATGCCTTAGACTCATGGAAGCACTATTTATTGGGGACTCCTTTCATTCTGCGAACGGATCACCAAAGTCTTAAGTACTTCATGACGCAGACCAAGCTCTCCGACAAACAAATGAGGTGGGCAAATTTCCTTTCGCAATTTCATTTTCATATTGCTCACATTTCTTGCAAGCATAATCAAGTAGCTGATGCACTCTCAAGACGGCCGAGAGTGAATGCGGTTTCCATAGCAACTCATAATGATCTATCTTCAATGATAGATGAGTACTCTATTGATCCCGATTTTAGAGATGTGATTTCAGCCCTTGCATTAGGGAAGAAAGAAGAACCATTTACTTTACAAGATGGTTATCTTCTCTATGGCAATAGACTATGCGTTACTAACTCACTACGTGAGAAAGTAATGTATGAATCTCATGCTCCACCTTATGTGGGGCATAGAGGGATTCATTCTACCTTAGAGGGAATTGAAACATATTTCTATTGGCCTATCATGAAAGTGAACATACAAGAGTATGTTTCTAAATGTGTGGTATGCCAAAAGACAAAATTTGATAGAGGGAAGCAACTTGGATTGCTTCAACCCTTGCCAATCCCTAATTCACCATGGGAGAGCATATCCATGGATTTTATCTTTGGATTGCCTAAGTCTATCCATGGGAATACGGGAATATGGACGATAGTAGACAGGTTCAGTAAACAAGCTCATTTTATACCTGTCAAAAAGACTATCAAAGCCCATCAAATGGCAGCCCTCTTCATTTCACAAATTTTCAAGTACCATGGCTTGCCAATGTCCATAGTGTCGGATAGAGATCCTAGAATGACTAGTAATTTCTGGAAGGGTCTCTTTGAGAATTTAGGGACAAGGCTAAACTTCTCTTCGGCCTATCATCCACAAACGGATGGCCAAAGTGAAATAGCTAACCTAACAATTCTCAATCTACTAAAAGCCTATGTAACGGAAGTAGATTAAAGATCCCAATGGGAGAAGTACTTACCCTTAGTGGAGTATGCTTACAATAACACTGTACATACTTCCACGGGAAAAGCACTTTTCGAGGTAATTGAGGGAAGATCAAAAGGTCCCTTGCTACTTAAAGTACATGGGAAGATCTTCGCTGCAAATGAGTATAGCCGAGACCTACAAGAATCTTTTCAAAAGATTAAGGATGCTATCTCTATCTCACAGCAAAGGCAAAAGGCTGCTGCTGACAAGCACAGAAGAGCCCAAGCCTTTAAAGAAAACGATTGGGTCTTGTTAAAGTTTCCCAAGGCTCGATTAAGGCACATGACGGGCAAGAATCCTACGGGCCACCAAAAGTACTATGCTAAACTAGCAAAAAGGTACTATGGTCCCTTCTAGATTATTAGGCCAATCAATGAGATGGCCTATCAACTCAAGTTGCCCAATCATTGGCTCATACACAATGCTTTCCAAATGAGCCTATTAAAGCCTTTCAAAGGAGAGCCACCTCAAGAACCAACTATTGAAGACCCATCGGAGATCAAGGACCAAGAGGAGGTGCTGCAGCCCGAGTCCATTCTCCGACATGAAGACAAGGTACTAAGAGGCGGTAAGACTATCCGACGATATCTTATTAAGTTTAAGAATTATCCTTTTGAAGATGCTAGATGGATGCAAGGCATACAATTAAAGGATAACCTAAACCTTGTCAATGCTTACAATGCTTCCCAAGAGTAAGCAAATGTACAAAATGTTAAAAATGAACAAAGTTTTTTGTCTTATAAGCCTCTCTTTTTCTTTATTGTGCACAAAAATGAAGTAGTATGCATGCTTAGATCAAGTTTGCGGAGAAGAAGTCTCCCAAACACCAAGTAGAGCTTGTCACTCTACTATGAAAGACTGATAGGACTAATGTGCAGACATGCTTGCGGCAACCTCAGGCTCTCAAGCGCCAAATGGACTAGTCATCCATTCTGGAATGATGTCGTAGGGTAACATAGGGATCCTCTACCCGCTAAGAAAAGGACTCATGAATATGCTTTATCTTCTCTACACCATAGTCGAGGACGACTATGATTTCAAGAGAGAGGTAATGTCATATTAATCAATATCTAATTCTCCTAAATGATTTTCTCATGTTAAACTGATCATTTAATATGGGGAAGTGCCAGGGGAGAAAAAACTAGAATATTGGTTAAGCTAGCAGACCGGCGACAGTAGGGATCCAAAGGAGGGAAAATAGGGATCCAAAGGGGGGGCCATCTGCAAAAGATCCATGTGAAACAATGGGCTAAAAAGACCCTAAGGTTCAGCCCATTAAGACTTCCAAAATGCTAAGGTTCCAAAATTCAAAGGTTGTGTCCAAAGGTCAACCCTAGGGAAATTGGATGCTTTGTGTGTGACCAAAAAAGTCTTTGAATATCCCTATATAGGAGGGGGCAAGCCTAGCAAGTAGGGGATGAGAGAGAAGGCCACACACACACAAGCTCCCTTTACACAAAGGGAATGAGGGACACATGTCAGCTCCCTAGGCAAGATGCCCACAAGGTGTACCCAATTCCTATTGGATGACCCTTGAAGTGGACCAATGAGAATAAGGCTAGAGTAAATTTAGCCTAATTAATTTTAAAACACTTAATAAAAAGAACCAATGAAAATTAAGTCTCCTGGATGATTATTGGACAGCCTGTGAAGGGGTGCAATAGGAATTGAGCAGCCCAATGGGCTACTTAATTCCTATTGGTCAGAATGGGGAAAGGTCCAATGGGGATTTAATTCATTTAAATCAATTAAGTTTAATTGATTAAGCTCTCACAAAAGGGGAAAGGGGGACACATGTCAGAAGGCTATCACTTATGCTGCTTAATAGCCATTGGCTTGACATGGGGAGGTCCAATGGGGAGCCTGCAAGAGAAAATAGCATGAGGGCTCGCCCAAGAGAGAGAGGAGGCTGATTTTTGCAAGGCATTATCACACACACACTCACACAATCTCATGTGTGAAGAAAGAGAAGACTATCTCTTCCCAAGCTTTAATGGAGAGCTCATCACCTACTCCAAGCTTGTGAGATAGAAGCCTACATCGACACACTCTTGGCTTGTGGATGCAAATCCAACCAAGAGCCAAGCTTCAATGCATGCTCATCTCCTCTACCAGCTAATTACTAAGCTAAAGCTATGCTAATATGAGTGATTATGTGAGGAGATGTACATCTTTCTCGTAAGATACTCCTTCCTCTCAATCTACTCTCATACCCTGCTAGCTCTCACCATCTTCGAAGGTGTGTGAGGTCTTGGGTCTGAGAACGGGGATAATTAAAGTTGTGTTTACTAAGTGTTTTGCTTAGTGCATGAAGCTTTCATCTTCATTGCACTAGCTAGTCTTGAAGGAACACAAAGAATTGTATTGTACAATGTCTCTCTTGATGGGAGAAACCATAATACAAAGCCTTTTGGAGGGGGGACCGGCTCCATGCAAATCCGGTCCTCAACTGTTGTCAATAGCTTAATTTCTCTCTCTTTTGAAGTATTGTTGATGCTATCTAACTAGGTGTTATGCTTTTCGTTGCTCTCTCCACCCAAGCACTCTTGTAATTCTCATTATGAATCTATTCTAATGAAATGCCCACTATGTTCATGCTAATTTCCGCTACACACAAGTTATTAGGCCATTAAATGTTACAAGGAGGAAGGTAGGGGCAGGGAGGGAGAGGAGAGGGAGAGAGAGAGAGGAGGGAGGAGGGAGGAGGAGGAGAGAACAAAATGTTTATTACTTTTTGGGGGAAAAGAGTTTTGAAAAAATGGACTTTCTAAGCTTGTGGGTTAAAAAATGGGTCAAAAAATGATTTTTGAATATGTATATATGTTGGGAGGGAGTTTTAAGTTAGAAACAAGTAAAAATGATTATTTTTTTTTAAAGTCAAATTTTGTCTCTTTGTGACCCACGTTTTTGCTGATGTGGACACACCCCTATGCTTCCTTCACTTTAAAAAAAGCTAGAGAGAGAAAGTAACCCTTTAGGTCCACATCCTACATTTGTCTTAAAAAAAGGCTAGAAAAGCCTACTCAAAACTACCTTCTTCAATGCCCTTGCCCCCTAAACCCCGCACAACATTAGCTTTAATCCCTAAAAATTAGGATTCCTTACAAGGCCCATGCAAGGTTCATATTTCTCCTAATGAATCTTGTTGTTACACATGCATTCTAAGTTGAAACAAACGACGACTCTATAGACTCTGACTTGCCTCTACGATACCCAATTGAGTTAAATAGCTCCTATGGAAAAATACTATATAATGCATTATTGGACACAAGAGCTCAACATATTTGGTATCCTATGGAGTGTGGCGTCAGTTAGGGAAACCACCTTTATCCAAGAGTACTATCCAAGTCAAGAGTATCAATAAGAATTGTCTTTGCAATCCTGCACACTCATGCCATCTATAAAAATGGGACCGTGGTTCAAAGATTTTTGTTTATGCGTGTTGGTGCTAATGGAGGGTAGCATAAACCTAGGGCACAAGTGATTGTCTGCAACTAAATGTACTATCGATTGGGAGACCAAGAGTATCACAATGCAAAAACCAGCTCTCAACCCTATCACTCAAGGAGAAACCCCTGAGCTATCACCTCCTAAGGAAACATCACAAATGCGAGAAGTTGGAACATCCTTGCCTGTGGCACAACCCACATTTTCAACTTACATGGCTAAATGTTGCACCTAGGACTCAACATGACTTGACAACGGGTACATATCAACAGGTCCCCAAAGGCTTCGTTAATGGCCCTTCCTACTCTTCTATCTCATTCAAAAAAGAAACCTCATAGGCCCAAGGCTACTATGACTAAAATGATCACATCTGGGTACCTAAACATAAATTATGTTCTAACATATTGCCTACAGAACCATGTAAGTCAAATCCTGTAACTCCAAAGCCAATTGAGGACCATGGGAAGGGAATAATCATGGAGTACTCCACACTTGTTCCGGAGCTAGTTTGGGTCCCAAAGTGAAATCTATTTATTCCTCCTAACTCAGAAAGGAGGAGTCACATGTGGCTTCTAGCTCCTCATGTCATTCAACTATTGGCATAGAAGCCTTCATTCCTCCACCTCTTGGGTGGGCACGTCGTATGCCTAGTCTAGATTGTTGGTGTGCAACATCTTAGTTATAGAAGCCTATGTGGAAGATAAGTGTATATGTGGCATACTATCCTACATATTATCCTATATGTAAGCCTTTTTCTTTGTATGGCTCTGTATAAGTCAAAGATCTCAGCCGGATATCTATTATGTAAGCCAATTATCCTATATGTAAACATTTTTCTTTGTATGGCTATGTGTAAATCAAAGATCTCAGCCAGATATCTATTCCAGCCTTATAAATAAAGGCTATGTTGTACATATCCTATGCCAATGTATTTCCTACACTTTGTGAATTGAGTGAATTTTATTGAAAAGTTGTGTATCTCTCTCTCTCTCTCTAACTTGAAAGCTAACAACTGGTTTCAGAGCTTGAAGGGATCTAATCCTCTTAGAAATTAATGCTAATCACAATCCCAATAAGCTCTTTTTTGAGTACATATTATTCCCATCAGTATTGTATAGTTGTATCTGCATTTATCATCTTCATTACCCTCTAGTTCAAGCAGCACTCTCGTAAAAAAATTCAGCAAGCTTTCAAGGGGATTCTCTAAAGTAGACGGCAACTTGTAGTAGGTGATTGCAGTAGTCCCCTGGGCATCATCGATGTGAAGCAATAATACATATATGAACTCTGGAGAATCTAGGCGGATATTCACACAAAGCTACAGATCTCATGCGCCTATTTTGGCAACTCTTCCCAACGTGAAACTCGTGTCAATCGGCTTCCACAAATGTAATTGAGAGGCCAAGGGGATCCTCTTTATGCTCTCAGATATGCTCTCAAATCACACAAAAGCTGTACAAATTGAATCACCCCTTTGTGAGTTGGTTACTTTTCAAACGACCACCTTTTGTATATTTTGCCACAACAATCGACCTGAATGATTATTGCAGATAGATCCCCTCTTCTCAGTTACGATCTTTGCCATCATTTTGCCCTTCCAATCTTAATAGTAAAGTATCTTAGTACCCACCACCTCTCGATGTTGTGCCTCTTCACTTTTCCTTTAGGCTTTTCTGTATCTCGCGGCTCACTTATCAACGTGCAGATGCTCTTGGGTGTATTGGCTTTTATTTGCGCTATCACAATGAAAAGCAATAAAATTGCTACTATTCTTAAAATTTTGGATCGAATTTTTTTTGCTAATATGGGTTGTTCAAGTTATAGAATTCAGTAGAACGCCCTTAGGTAATCGTGGTAAACATTTGTCAAAGGTGGTTTGACCAATGAATGGAAAGAGAGAGAGAGAGAGAGAGAGAGAGAGAGAGAGAGAGAGAGAGATAAGTATTTAAGTGGGCACAAAGATACTGGGGTTACAATGATGCTACAAGCTCTGGCGCTAAGATAGTGGGTTGAAGCAAGCCATCTCCTCCCTTGTGTGTGTGTGTGAGAGAGAGAGAGAGAGAGAGAGAGAGAGAGAGAGATTCCCACATCTTTACGTATAATGAGTTCTACATGTGTAGGATAGAAAAAACTCTATCTCCTTGGCCTCCTTTTTCAAATTCTTCTCTGTTTGGTGCTCATTATGCTTCAATGGGAGTGATGTCTTTATGTGTTGCTCAAAGAGAAGATGCTCATATCAAGGTAAATACTTGTTAGGCCAATAAAGCCTCTACTAAGGCTAGAGGTCTGTATGGGTCTATGTAGATGAAACAAAGAAAGGGATATGAAAACAAAGAAAGGGATGGAGGGAGAAAGAGGTAAGTTTGTGCTCACATTTTATAAGCCTTGAACATAAGCCAAGAACCAACTTGTGGGCAATCTAACAGAAAAGATGCTCGGAATCTAGTACTCAACTCTAAATCAACGTTTCCTTGCAAGCGAGTCCATATGGATTAAAAAAAAGGCTCCATCGCTCCCTACCCCTTCACCTGCGACATTCCCCCTTTCGTCTGCGCCAACTGCCATCCTCACGCGTCGTGCGGATCGTGGTCGCCTCCTTTTCATTTTTCCTTGCTACTATTGCCAAGGGAAGGCAGACAGAATCTCCCCAGATTCTTGCTAAACAAATGGATATAGAATTGAACTGAGAGAATCTCCCCAGATTCTTGCTAAACAAATGGATATAGAATTGAAATGCTATTGCCAAGGGAAGGTAGACAGAATCTCCCCAGATTCTTGCTAAACAAATGGATATAGAATTGGTTTTAATCCTACCCACTTACTTGCTTGCTCCATTTTTTTTTTAAATAGCAAAACTCACAATTGTGAGTGAATTATATTGAACATCCCAAAAAATTACAAGGTCTTGTCATGCTCTTGTTGAGCCATGACATCATCCAAGAACTATAATTACATCGGCTATCAGGGCAGCCACGTGGCCCCACCAACCCGCCCCCTCGTCCTCGATACACAAGGTCCATAAACTTGTCCTTATGAGATCTTTTAATTACTAATGGCCAAGACTTTCCCCCGTCCTAGGCATTCCATCTGCTGACAACAAGGCACACGTAGTCCTAGACCGATCCTTCGAGTGTTGCTTGCACCCGAGCGTCCATATTAGCACTTTGCTTTCTTGAGTGATTTCTGCGAAGCTTGCCACCTCAAAACCTCCTTCAAACACAACGGTTCCTTGTCTGCCATACATTATGTAAGAAGAAGTATCTTACGATTTGAGTGCTGACGAGGAGGGCAGGACTTCCTAAATTCTTACCTCCAAGGAATAGGTCAGTCTTGAAGAAACTAATTTTCCATGTTCTTTGGACCCACTTGCATATTTTTCCTGCGAGGCCTTTAATAGTGGGCCAGATCTTCACTAGCCATCCTGCACCCCAAGCATCGATTTGACCCAATCCCTCTCTCCTGAATCTTCACCCCCGTTCGGTAGAGCACCCCAAATTACCTTCCATAGAAAAACCTTCATGTGTTGCGGAACCTTTGGCTTCCATATGTTCTCCATTACTTGCTCCCACCTTTCCTCCGGCCATTGCTTTTTCCATAGCTTGTTAAGGGGGCTAGACCAATTCTTCTTATGCATCATTGTTTGATAAATGCTTTTAGGATGGGGTTTCCATAAGAGACTGCTTCCGGGCCATTTCCAGGCATTCCAATCAAACTCCGAATCACAAATTGGCATCACTAAATTGTCAAGCTCTTTCATCACTTTGTGGACAAGCAAGACCTCCAAGCTATTGAGTTGGTACTGGATAACCATATGGTCAATGGTTTTCCAACTCGTGTTGCCACTGTCCCAAAAGTCCCCAAGTCGCTTCAGACCCTTATTATTCAGTTTCCTGACTATCTCAATCCAATAGGGAGTTTGCTTGCATGAAAAGTGCTTTATCGACTTGAAAGAATATAATTCAACCTAAATCACCAAAGTTTCATGCACATTCCGGGAAGACCTACTTTGTGGTTTTGTTTCTAACAAGGCATGCAACGAGAAAAGTTATTATTAGGCAAGAAAGTATCCAAAATGATAGTGTGAAAGGGCATCCAGAACGAAGGGTGCTAAGCAAGTGGCGAGATGACAAGGCTGCTACGTGGATGCCCAGTGTATGCAACCATTGAAATTCAACTAGGAAGCAAAGTACAGCTTCTACTCCCCCAGCGGCAGGAAGGAGTGAATCGCAGCTTTGTCGATGGAGCTCACCTCTCCCTCAACCCTCTACTCTCCTCAGGCTTCTCTCTTTAGGGACAAATGCTTCGCTTCCTCCACCTCCTCAAGGCTCCCCTGCTCTGAGGGCTCTTCTCGCCGCATTTTCTCAACTTTTGTGTTGCCTTCATCTGCAGTGTCTTGGCTCGCCGCAGGGCCAGCGTCTGCCGTTTCCTACGATGATTTGACCATCTCAGTTCCATCAGCGCAAGCACCCTCAGATATTGATGTTGGGGCTATAGCCGACTCTATTGATGTTGGGGCTATAGCCAACACTGTTGCAAATTTTGCAGCAGAGAACCCTCTAGCTGTAGTCACAGGTGTGGCAGCGGTTGCCCTCCCCCTAGTTTTTGCGAACCTCTTCGCCCAAGCCAAGCCTTGGAGCTCTGTGTCTGCAAAGGAGGCATTGCAGAAGTTGGAAACAGGGGATGCACAGCTACTTGACATCAGAAGCAGTGATGATATCAAAGCGGAGGGTACTCCGGATCTCCGTGCGGTGAAAAAGAGGGTCTATCAAATTCCGTACTCTCCTGGTGATGATGAGGCCTTTCTCAAGAAATTGCTGGCCAAGTTTAAGGAGCCCTCCAACACAACTCTTGTCATTCTTGACCAGTAAGTGCACTTGGCTACGCTCTACGTAGATTGGTTTGAGAATGCCATTGTTGTTTAGAATGCACACAATGTACTCTGCTTTAAAGCCTTTTATTAGCTTGTGGAATGTATGAAATCCATCGCCATTTTGAATGCCCTTTATCAATTTTCAAGAAATGCTTGCTGGTTGCATTACTTGAGTATAAATTCCTGGAGGTTGGCATGTCGCTTACTCGCTCGAGAGCCAGAATTCGTGTGACTTCCATGTTTGAGAATTTTCTCTCTTTTGGCTGCTTCGAAAACACAGGTTCTTGCCTTTATCGAAGCCATTTTCCAAATGCCAACAGTTTGAGGAGTTTCAGATATGAGTTTCGAGTGGCGATAGCTGGGGATTGTGTGAATGCCTTGTTGTTTGTAGGTGCTTTTTACATGAGTTAGTTGTGACCGCTCGTAATGGTTGCTTTTAGGGTGCACTATGTATGGTCTTATTAGTTGTGTGTCCATGCTGACAAACATGTTGGCACAGGTTGAAGGTTGGTGTCATGCCCTTTTTTTTGGAGATTTTCTCTTTTATAGACTATGCTTGGATGCATTTGTGATCAGTGATGGAAGCCATCATAGTCATGAAGTAGCTGCAGGAGTGCCCTGACATTTAGATGATAAAGTAAGTCTAGAAGCTAGGGTATTCAAGTGTATTTGCTTGCCCTCTTTGAAAAGTATATATAGTGTTTTGGTATTTCCTTTACTTAAGAGTTCTGTAAGTTGGTTAGTGCTAGGGATTGCGACATAGGGCCGAGTGTTGTCTAGAGTGGTTGTTTGAGGGGAGAGAAACATTCTGTGGCTGGAATTAGCAGCTGTAAGAGTTGTGTAATTATTTTATTGGGAATTAGCACCTTCTGGCATTGTTTATGGGTTTTCATTTCTTAAAAAAAGGCCGCATTAATACTGCTTAAAGCTCTACCATATTGGGCTTCTAGTATTGTTATGTCGGGAAGCCGAACATTTGTTCTCGTGAACAGACTGTTGTCCTAGTATATCTCCACTGTTGGAATGCTGTCATGCAGTCAATCTATCCTTTATGGTCAAGCTTCAGGTTGTGTTATCGATTTGTGGGATATGGTTGTTATGAAGGTAACGCTGATACTTGAAAAGTTGGACCCGCTGCCAGGTTCGATGGAAATTCTCTCTCTGTTGCCAAGCTTGCAACAGCTAGTGGATTTCAGGCTGCATGCGCAATCAAGGGTGGTGCAGAAGGTCCTAATGGTTGGCGAGTAAGTTGCCAGATTGTGCTTGTCACTGTTGAACCCCCCCCCCCCCCCCCCCCCCTCCCCCCCCCCCGGCCCCCCGTGCCCGCTTGTGCCTGCCAAGCTCTTCTTCCAAGACATAAGTTCATTTGCCAAATTAACACCCTTGTATATTTAAATGGTATGCAGAATAGTGAGCTACCTTGGATACTGCCCCGGAAAGGCTTTACTTTGGATATCAGCAATCTCAAGGATGTTATTGACAGCACATTTAGTGTAAGTTTAAGTTTAGAATATCTTAGAGTCTTCTTAGAAGTTGTGCTGAAAATGGAGCTCTAATATGACCAATTAATAAAATGTAACGGTAAAAGCAACATAGCATCGTCATGCAGTGTCTATCAGGTCCATGCATGTTAAAAGCTGATTGTTATTTCATCATAAGCATGACTACAATCAATTATATGGCATAGAACTTAGAACTTTCTGAGGACTAAAAGTCTGTATGATGCTGTTTTGATAACCGTTTGCGCTATTCTTTCCCTGTTATATATGTGCTGCTAGCCCCTTGTTTGATTGCTTTTGTTTTGGGACCCGACATTTTAGACCCACAGTATTAAGACTTGTCTCTTTTTACCTGCCTTGGGGGGTTCACGTATAGGAAATCATTTCTATCACGTGTGTTCAAAGGGTATAAAGAATACATGCTATGAGGTAATAAAATGACCCTTTTTCTTAAGAAACTTATGGGTTTTATTGCTAACTGAAATTAAAAACCCCTGTTGCTTGCAAATGTTATCTTGTAAGTTTTTGAAAATCTAAGCAAGTAAGATACCTTTTATCTGGCACTTACGTGGTGCGGAGTCCTGTTTTGTATGTCTGATGTTTGCTGGTCACTATTTTGGCTTACGATTAAGATGCCTGTTGTGCCAGGAAAATCCTAATCTTGTCCCAGCTACGCTTGGTGTAGCAGCTGCCGCCGGTGTTAGTTTTGTTGTATTTTCTGAGGTAAGTCTCTATCTGTGTGCGTGACTTTTGCTACAGGAATGTCTTTTTAATCCAGCTAAGACAATGGTCTACTTCAGCTAAAATCTTTTTTCTGTCTTCTTTCTAAGAAAATTTGTTCCGTGCGATGATCATCATTTTCTCTGATGTTTTCAGGCAGAGACAGCATTGCAACTTTTAGGCTCTGCTGCTCTCATCCAACTATTTGTCAAGAAATTCCTCTTTGCCAAGGTATATTTTCAAATCATTTGAAAGGCTTTCAAGAACCTAGTGACTAATGCTTTGGCGCTACATTGTGCTTCTTTCTCATGCAGGATCGCGAAAAGACTTTCCAAGAGCTTCAAACATTCTTGGATACAAAGATTGCACCAAAAGAGCTAGTTGATGAGCTAAAGGTATGCTCATTGGAGTTACCTGTAGTGTTCTTCAGGCTAGGAGTAATTACTTCAAAATGCTTTTTTTGATGAGTATCAGGGAATAAGTGGAACTTTGCTGCCGAAATATGATGAAGTTGCTTCTGGAGGTCCTACAAATGGAGCTACAGCATCTACTGAAAGCAGCTCGATGATTGAAGTTCAAGCTGAGGTGGCTGCAACTGCTGAGCAGGCAGAGTCAAAGGAAGAGGAGACAAAGGCAGTCGAATTATCTAAAGAGACTGTACCTGAAGAACCTAAAGCTTCTGCAGCCTCTACCGATCTCCCGAGGTCCTCGACTCCGCTATCACCGTATACGCAGGTATGAATATATGCCTTTATTTCTTTTACATTCAAATAATGCCTGACTTGAAACCCAGCTTATACCCTGGATCTGCTGGCTAGTCTGTTCATTGAATGAGTATTGAGCTTGTAGCCTGACTTTTCATTAATTTGCAGTTTCCAGAGCTGAAGCCACCATCTTCGCCCACCGCATACAGGTCTTGACAGATTCAACATAACCTTTTTTCCTTTCTTTGTCCCCTGCTTAATTAAGCTCAAATACAATGTCTCTCTTGGATAACAACATTGGAGAGACTTGCGGTTCGAAGTTGGCCATGTGGCTGCAGCATGGCGATGGTGGATGTCTATTTCAAAAGCATGCCATGGTGTGGGCCCTTGCGAGGCTGTTCTTGTCCTGTTTGCATAAATAAAAGTATGTTCACTTATGTCCCAATGCAGTTTACATTCTTGCACATGTATTCAGAAGTTCTTTTTGTGAACCTGGTTTTGCAGTTCAAGGATATGATCAAATGTATGTATCATTGCTGATTTACTTGCTAATGCAACTCAATGACCACAGAGTGGTGGTGTCATTGTTAAAAACCAATGTTATTTTGCTTTTTCCTTCATTGTTGGTAGTGACTGCACAGGAAGGCCGATACCATCGAAACTCGTCGTGTTTGGAGTCCAATTTTAGAGATGTTTGACACTGGTTCCCAGAGGACATTTGCCTAAGCAGATAGGAAAAATTGGCTATTAAAAATTGACATGTATTTTTCAAAAGTTTGCTGGAGTAAGTTGTAACTTACAACGAAATAAATTTGCAGTTTGTCCAATTTTTTAATTTTTTATTTAAAACCGAAGACCCAAGATTGGTGTTGAGAGGCAATTTCATAGGCGAGTGCAGCGATATTTGATGTGGAGTGATCGCTTGCATATCTTATTTTTCCATGCAGATGATTCTTGGGCTTTGAGAGCAATCCATGAGCCCAAGCAGTCCATGAAGGAATTGTCGTAGGGTTGTGCACTCTCCTCATGGTTATTCTAATTCGAGCATGGTTATTCTAATTTGAGCAAAAGATGCCCAACTCTTAGCGTGCCTCGGGAAGATAGTAGTTGTTATTGACGTGGCATTCATGCATTGGCTTTGCTTTATAATGATTATTGGTGGGATGCTTGAAAAGATGTGTTATAATGCATTGTCAAGTATTGTTATTGGCTTCAGATTTCGATTTCGATTACCTGGATAAATATCGTTACCCCTTCTGTTATTAAAAAATAGACCTAGTGCCTTGAGGAGATGTTAATGAAGGTTAAAAAAAAGGTGGAATTGTAGAACTTAATCTTTGTTTTATTATAGACCCCAAGGAGCATTAGTCTAGATAAATCTTTTAGTTTGACTCTTACCATTTAAGAAAACCTAGTCTATGTCATACGGTCTTGACAATGCTATCTTTAGTTTGGGTTTCTTTGGGCTTGGCTTTGATTGATACAACAAAACCAGCTCGTCTTTTCTTAATTCCCTTACTTCGAGCTTATTATTATGCTAGTGTTTCCTTTGTTGTTGCACCACTTTCTACTCAAGCAGTGCTCTTTGTGTGATTTCATTGAGCTTTCATTCAACTTGAGTAGCTCATCCAATCTCTTCTTCAGTATCTAGTCATAATCCATATCATACTCTACAGCCAATTTGAGATTGAGAGCAATAAATTCCGTTTCCATTGCTTGAATTCCATACACCATTTTGAGTTTTCTCACGCTAGTTGCAATTTTGTACATTGTTTTGTACTCCCAGGCTGTTGTTTGAAGTTTTGTCATCCTACGTGCGGTTCCTTTATTTTAGTTAGAATGGTCTTGATAGACTTATTGCTACTTTCAGTCTGTTCATTGCATATGGGATAGTATTGTGTAAACTTTCAATGTTTGATTGAGAGGATTTCAGTTAGAATTTGATAAGGTTCATTAATAAAATGGGTCTATTGATTTGGAGCTATCTCAATTGGATAGTCATAGTGACAAACAATGTGTTCACATATAAAAACTAGGCTGTGGACTGGGTTGTATTGTTGGGTAACGCTTTAGCTTCCACCCATTTGTTGACATAATTCTGGGAGTGACCTTTTTGAATGGTCCCACGAAATCCAGACCTCATTTTATGAATATCTGTAATAGCTGTATTGTGGTCAGACGTGTCATGACTATTGCAATAGGTTTGTGTTAGAGTTTTGACATCTCAAGTGAATTGCACAATGTGATCCCATTACTTAGTTTGCTTTTAAGTATTTATTTTACTTATTTGTCAAAATCTGGGTAGGGCAATTTACCAAGGTTGCTATATAAGCAATCCTCCCTCCGATTGTGTATTGTACATCAATTTTTCATTGCCAAGCTTGGTTGGTTCAGGAGACTCTCTCTTGCCATTTCCCTCTTGAATAACAAGTCTTGAGTTCAACTCCTCATCGGCTAGATCTTTAAGGTCTCTTGGGATAGTTTCCTACGACGTTAAAATTCTCTTCTTCTCGGGTGTGTGTGTGTGTGTGCGCACTAATAAAAGGAGCAAAATTATAGATTGGTTATGCCATTTCCCTCTTGAATAACAAGTCTTGAGTCCAACTCCTCGTCGGCTAGATCTTTAAGGTCTCTGATAGTTTCCTATGACGTTAAAATTCTCTTCTTCTCGGGTGTGTGTGCGCGCGTTGCGCGCTAATAAAAGGAGGAAAATTGTATAACCTTTCTATCACCCAAGTGTGGCAGATTGGTTATGCCATTTCCCTCTTGAATAACAAGTCTTGAGTTCAACTCCTCGTCGGCTAGATCTTTAGGGTCTCTTGGGATAGTTTCCTACGATGTTAAAATTCTCTTCTTCTTCTTCTTCTTCTTATCGTCGGCTTTGACATGGTATCAGAGTGTCGGGCTTAGTGACCTTAGGCGAGCAAGGCGTCCTGTGAGGAAGAGGAGAACTAGTGGTGATCTCTCTTCCCCTTCGATATTTTAGAACGCATGCCTTTTTGAAGTTGGACAACCCGTGTAGCTTGGGACACGTTGCATTTAGAACGCTATCTGATCCGACGGCCTTGGCATTTCAACTATCGTCCACGATTGGAACTAAGGGTACTGTCGGCAGCGTTTTGAAACGCTATCGTTTGTTAGTGTCCACGCAAGGTATCTAGGTGACACTCTGCAACAGCTACAAAGCCCTCCCTCCCCTTGGACTTTCCATGCCCATAAACTCAATTGGAAGAGATCTAGACTCAAGAAGTAGAAGCATATATGGTGTCTATTTCTTAATTTGGAGAAAGTTTGTAGCATAGCACTTTTGGACATTCTCGAACGCTTTCTTGAGAATCCAACATTTGATATCCCCATATTACACATGTTTTGTGCTCCAATTACAAGGCATACCATGTTGAAGTGCAAAGTTTAACATATCACATATCCAATCGTGTGATGTCTCTTCTATCTATTTATTCATATCCCCCTATTACACATGTTTTATGCTCCAATCACAAGGCATGCCATGTTGAAGTGCAAAGTTGAACATATCACATATCCAATGATGTGATGTCTCTCCTATCCATTTATTCATTTCCAACTTGATACCTTGAAGATCTCTTGCTTTGTGAGTGGCTAATCTTTTAAGCCCTCCACATACATTTCCAATGTTAAAAAAGCAAGACATACATGGAAGTGAATCATAACATGGCCTCTTTTTGGCATTTGGTTGCTCATAGAGTTGCCTCTAATGCGCATACATATTCATAAGACTCAACTTATCAAAACTCTCAACCCACTATTAGAATTAAATGGTCACCCTAAGTAGCGATTAGAGTGATTTACTTAATGGAGAGAGATATAACATACATGAGAGAGAGAGAGAGAGAGAGAGAGAGAGAGCATACACAAGATATGTGTATCTCATACATGAGAGAGAGAGAGAGAGAGAGAGAGAGAGCATACACAAGATATGTGTGGTTCACTTAAGTGTAGGCTACATCCACGAGAAAGAAACCACTATGGATTTACACTTCAAATTAAAGTAATTTACAAAGAGTTTAGAAGCCCTTAATGGTTGTCTTACCTGGCTCTCTCTCTAGCTTGCACTTCTTGCTTCTTCATCATGTGTAGAAGAGGCTTCCTTTTATAAATTCAAAAGGAGCCTCTATGAGCTGTCCGCTCACATGAGAGGCAGTTGTCCATATGTCGACATGTCCACCCTAAAATGACCATTGATCGTTGGCCACTAGTCTCACTGACCATGTGTCTACCTCTACTGGCCATTTTTCGATCACCGTGCGGCCAAGATATTCTAGCAAAATTGACCGCCTGCCACCGGCCAATGGCCATGTGTCTACCTCTACTGGCCATTTTCGGCCACCGTTCGACCAAGAAATTTCAACAAAATTTTTGGTTTTTGGACGAGTGATTTTTCTCATGCACAATGGATTCTCCTCATAACAAGGGCCTTACAAATGTGATTTTCTAAAATAAAAAATTACAAGGGTAAATCAGACTCCATACTTAACAATGTGCCACTTGGAGACTGATTTATAGCAAACCTGTGACTGCTTTCCATTCTGATTTCTTATCCTTGAATACCAATTGAAGATAAGCAAAAGCTCAACTTCTCCTTGTTAACCACTCTTGTCAATATGTGTGCAGGATTCTGGTTTGTGTACACATTTCTAAGCTTTAGTTGAGCCTCCTTAAAAGAGTACGTACGAAGTGATACCTCACTTCTATGTAATTTGTCTTTGAGTGAAAGCTTGAATTCTTTGCAAGGTGAATGACAGTTTGACTGTCACTTTACAAAACACAATTGTGTTGCTTATATCCAAGCTCCTCCAAAATTTGTGAAGCCATAAAATTTCTTTGCTAGCCTTTGTAAGAGCTATATATTCTGCTTCCATGGTAAATAGTGAGACCACTTTTTGTAACATTGTAGCTCAACTCACAATTGTGTCTCCCATGGTGAAGAGGTAGCTTGTAGTGTTTCTATAAGCGTCTTTGTTACTTGCCATATCTGCATAAGCATATCCTTGCAAACAAATATCATTGCCTCCAAAACATAAAGCATTGTGGTTGTCCCTTTTAGATACCTAAGTATCCATTTCACAGCTCCTCAATGTTCTTCACCTAGATTTTCCATGAATCTACTCACAACTCTCACTGCACGTGCAATATCTGGCCTTGTCCAAACTATAGCATAGATTATAGAACCTACTACTGCGACATATAGAAGTTTAGATGTATACACTCTCCTCTTGTGTCTTTGAACACATATTCTTGTTTAGTTTAAAGCGACTAGCGAAAGGTGTAGAAATTGGTTTTGCATTTTTTCTTGAAAAATTTTTTAGTACCTTATTGATGTAATCCTCTTGAGACAGTGTTAATGTCTTCTTCAATATGTTCCTTGACAACTCTTCTTTTTGCTCTCTTATATCTTGCATGTTAGCTCTTGCAATTAGTATGTCATCAACATACAACATTAGGATGCTATATTTTCCATCCCACAAATTCTTGGTGTGTACACAATAATCTGAGTTGCATTGTCATTAAATATCTAATATCTAACCAACCCAAATGATTTTCTTATATTAAACTAATCATTTAATATGGGATAATAAACGGAAACAAGGGTTAGAATATAGACATGTGCTTACGGATCTATCTCAGCACAGGGCCAATGGTAAAAGGGCCCAAATGAGAGATGGTCTGCCAAAGAGCAAGGTTAACTAATGGAGCTTAAATGACCTTAGGGTTATCTTCATTCAGACCTCCAATGGTTAGTGTTAAAAGTCCTTTGACCTTAAGCAAGCTAGGGTTGAGCTTGAGGTGGGGACCCGACCTAAACTTGTCTTTGACCTTAAGCAAGCTAGGGCTGTGCTTGAGGTGGGAACCCGACCTAAACTTGCCTTTGACCTTAGGCAAGCTAGGGCTGAGCTTGAGGTGGTAACTCCACCTAAGGTGCTTGTCATGCTTGATGACTAAGGTACTTGAGGTACTTGTCATACTTAATGAGGAAGTTGCTTGAGAAGCTTCCTATGCATGGGGGGTAAGATGCTTGAGTCAAAAAGAGACCCTACACACTTAATGAGGAAGTTGCTTGAGAAGCTTCCTATGCATCGGGGGTAAGATGCTTGAGTCAAAAAGAGACCCTACACACTTAATGAGTAAGTTTCTTGAGAAGCTTCCTATGCATAAAAGTCCCAAAGTTAGGTAAATCTTTGACCTAACCTTCCACTCACCCAAGGGGCACCCCCTTTTCTAAAAGGGCACATGGGACACATGTCAAACTCTCACTAACTTAACCACATGGTGTGCTTGAATGCTATTGGCTGGGCTAAAGAGGGATCCAATGAGCTTCTAGTTCCATCCAACAAATATCTAGATATTTTCAAGCTCTCTCTCTCTCTAAGGGTAAGGAGGACACTTGTCAAAAGACTACCCATGTACTTGACTGCATGAAGCATCTGATTGGCTAGGGGGAGAAGGGTCCAATGAGCTTGCAGCATGTGGAAAGGTTGCAACTCACCCCAATCAAGCAAGGGGGGTGCTAGGGGGATATACTCCACACACACACTCATTTGGAGGGGCATTCTCACTTGGTGAAAGTTGGTGGAAGGCACTAGACTCTGATGTTGCTGCTAGAGAATCAATTGACTTGCAAATACGCCTCCACGACGATGCAGTGCACCACATTACAGTTAATAATGATTGGCACCTTAGTCACCTTCATGAGTATATTCATCTCAAATATACCTTGCCCAAGCAATATCTCTTTGTAATCAATGAAAAGGTTGTTCACTCCAAAAGAGAGAAGAGCTTTCTATGTGAGAACGTTCTGTTTCCGTGATGTATTTTTGTAAAATCTTGTAATTGACAGGGAATTTTCTGCCATTAATACATACTGTGTTTTGAATCTCATTTCTGTGCATACTTGTTTATTCTCAACTTGTTCAAGTTTTTGATTGAAACGTGCAATTTGTCTTTGATGTGGAGCACAAATGTTTTCAATGTTGGTGTCTTTCAATGTTTTGTCGCGTGATTTTGTTTAAAATTATAGTTTTCAGTTATTTTGACGTTGATTTTAAGTGCTTTTTAAAAAGTGACTTTGGGTATATAAGTGACTTTCTAGGTTTTAAACTTCATTTCTCACATTGACAAAACTCTAGCTTTAGCTCTCTTCGCATCTTCTTCTCGCGAACGAACCCATGGCAACGTCGATTGATGCACTTCTCAAGCAATTAGAAATGGTAGGACTTGCAGATCAAGCACATGAACTACTCAGTGTGTTTGAGGGGACAATTGACATGCAAGCCATTGCCAACCTTCATGCAGGGCATTCAAAAGCTTTCTTGACTACATGGCGCAGCACATGGAAGAATCTTCCATAACCTTTAAGGGATCTGACACGCCGTGGTTGCCAGTGGATTTCCTCAAGCATCTCTATGCGGTTGACAAAAACTTTTGCTTGTGGTTGTTGAGGTTTATTAAAGGCCTCACGAAATGGCACTATGGAACAGAGTATAAAGATGATCTCATAGATTTGGGCATGGGGTGCACCCAATTCATTTATGGGGACATGGTTCTGGTATTATTTGTGCTTGAGGGCATGGTTAAGGGGAAATAAAAGGAAAAGGTCAACCAAAGACCACCTGTGACCATTGTGGAGGAATCAAATGAAGTTATCAAAGAGATTGATGAGCAGACTGAAGCACTCTGATGCTCATCCTCTTGCAAGATCCCAGCTCCACTGAGGAGGAAGATCGGATGATAGAGGGAGATGAGGTGCTGGAGGATGTCCCAAACCTCCAAATTCTCACTTTGCATGCAGTGGTGGTGGATGATCATCGCTTTCTGCTCCTTGATGACATTGCCAAAACATTAGGACTCAAAGAAGACGAGTCGCTCGCAGTGCGTGCTATCTATGCGGGCATGAAGGATCCCAATGGAAAGGAAGAGAAAGTCAATTTTCAAATTGACTTTGAAGACCAAGGTCTCCCAACAAGCCTCTCTTTCCTCCCAATGAAAACAAATAGAAGTTGGTGTGCAAACAGTAGCAAGTACACTTGTGGAAATCAAATCATGTGCCTCTTGCTATGAAAGCGTACCAGAAAGCGCTTTTCATCCACACAAACCATTGATCGCAATTGGTAGAGATGATCAATCTAGCATCGATCTTCATCATCTCCTGAGGTGACACAATGCTCTTTAGCTAACTGAAATACTTATGGTGAAAAAAATTAGCAATGCCAGCATTGGATGGATCATCCAATAGATCCACCAACTCCTGTGGTTTGATGATATGCTACAACAGAGTATGTCCAGTTGTTTGAGCATCGGAATCGATTCACGTCATCATCCGAGCCAAGTTCCTACATATTGAAATAATATTATAGCAACCTGCAAAAAATGTAAGAAATTAGAAGCTTGCATTTGTATTCTTACCGAGTTTGATGGATACGTTTCTTTTGAGATCCACCCACTTGAAGATAGCATAAACATCGCATGTCTCTTGCGCTTGCGTATGTGGTAGCCCAATGGAATGTGTGTGAGATGATCGATTTGCCAGTGCATATTATGCGTAGTGTGTTGTAGCTTAACATAATTGTCTAGATGGCCCTCTTGCTCCATTTTTTGATGCTCTGATTTTTTAATAAGTTTGACATCTTTTCGTTTAGCTGCTTCGTCTTCTCGTTGGCTTCCTCTTTGACTTGCTGAATGTCTTTTATGTACTTCTCTTGCAATGATGAATAGGCAGCACAAAGATGTTTTCTTACTTCCCTTTCATTAACAAAAGTTGAATATAATCTCCAGCAGTAGCCAAACAATCGGTCTCTCCCATCTCCAGTAAAACACAGTAGTTCAATGACATAAAGAAAGGGCAGTGATGCATTGGTCATTGGATCGCCAGGGTAAATATGGCCATCAACCCATAAGTTGATTACCTTGCACCCAAGGTTCCGTAGCTCATCTCCAACATTGGGATTAGATGTACCAAGTCGCACAATAGCGTACTCCTGGTTTAAATCAAGCATTCAATCGATATCGTTTTGACTTGTTAGTAATGTCTTGCTGTGGTAGGCGATTGAATGACATTTGTGTTAGTTACTCAAGCAACTTAGAGAGAATGTGTAATGGTGACTGCTACAAGCAAGTGAAGATGACTACGGAAGAAAGAAGTGGGGAGTACATAGAGATAAGAGAAAAGGGTTATGTTGTGGAGGGAAGAAAGGAAGGGAGTGCAGCTCAATCTCCTTTGAATTTGAATTGTTGATCATGGGTGTAGAGAGAGAAATGATGCTGCACACAGAGGTAATGGAGTTTTCCATTTCTCTTAGCTAGAGCTGGAGTGGAAGAAGCATGGGGGGGAGAGAGAGAGAGAGAGAGAGAGAGAGAGAGAGAGAGAGAGTGGGAGACAAAAAGACAATAAAGAGAGAGTGGAAGAGAGGGTTGATCTTTGCAACCTTGGAAGATCTTCACTCTATCAGAAAGAGGCAGCAAAGAATGTTTCTTAATGATTGGAAGGGAAAGTGACAAGAGAGAAAAGGGGAGAAAAGAAAGAGAGAGAGTTGGCTCACGTCTTAGAGAGAGAATGTGAAAATCTTCTTTTTGGTAGGGGGCTGAAAAGTGTCTCCTTTAATGAGTTCTAAGTGAGAGAGAGCGTTTTATATGTTAGAGAGAGAAGAGGGGTGGAAAAAGGACATTTTGAAATTCATTTACCCACCTCTCTTTTGGGTTAGTAAATAGACTATTTTCAAATAAAAAATATGAAAATGGCTTTTTAAAAAAATCTCAGCATAGGCCCTTTTTCCCTCTCTTTTAGGCTTGGTCAAACTTGGCTTAAGCTTTAAGCATTCCCTTAAACTGGCAATGTTAAAGAGGCCCTCCTATACCCCATTCACTTCCTAATGTTTTGGCTTGAAGTGAGCGACTTGATTGCTTCTAACTGTATCGTAATCGAGGAATTGAAAGAATTCAAGCGGCGGTGCAGTGACAGTAGTTTTTTGGGTTTCCTTTGGGACCCACTTCTTTGTGATTACTGGTTGTTTCATTGATGATGCTTGTTTGGAAACCCATACTTGTCCCTGTTTCATTTGTGTTTGAAGAGTCTTCTTTGGTTTCCACCTTGTCTTTGTGTGAGTCAGTAGTGGTCTTTGCTTCAGTCCTTGTACGCTTAGTTGGGGACGGTATTCAGACTTTGGGAGTTGATACTGTAACCATTTTGGAATTCAAATATGAATCAACTTCATTGGAACCCAAATTTGATTTGTGAAAGCTTGCAGCTTTGTGATTTTCTTAGCCGTTCTTGCAGACTTCGAGTGTTTTACTTGTGGTGTTGGATCTTGTGGTTTTTCATCAGAGATCTTCATCTTTTTTATCCATACCTGCTGTTGGAGGAGCTGGCTCTTTGGTATCTAGATTTTTTGAACTTTTTGGTAATGACTTGTTGTTCTTTGCTTTTGGCCTTCTTTGTTACGAAAGCTACTAGTGAGGGTGATGACCTGAGTGCCTGGTAGGGATGTCATGCGAATCATAATTGTCGTTACTATCCTCAGCAAGGTTGAATTCTAGCACTTTTCCTTTGTGGTTTGGCTAATTATAGAAAGTTACTATCTATTTGCTCTTGGATTGTTGTTCCTGGAATGACTCTTCTAGCCAATTGATTAGAGCATTACTAGCTCGTTGGCATGGTTGTGTTTCTTGGGCTGATTCTTTTCTTCCTGGATAGGAGCCACGTATGAGGATGCTTGTTGTGGTTGCATCACCATTTGGGATTTTGGAATCCACTTTTGATACACTTTATTCTTGTAGCGGTGACATTGGTTGCTGGGTCTTTGATCTGGACAATCATACAACCGTGCATTAGTTAAAGTGTCGGCAACATCTTTCGTTGTCAGTAACATCTTCAAGAAGCTCCAAGTGTTCCATGGAGTCATAGAACTTGTCTTCTTCTTTATCTCTGTTTTCCTGGATCACACTCACTGCAAATTAAGGAACGACATCAAAGCCATTTTCATCACAAAACTTTGTTGTTGGACAGTCTTGAATAGCACACACACCTACAGTAGCCAAGATGTGTTTCCATTCAAGTGGCTCTAAAGCTTCTTCATGAAATGGTTCTGGGATATAATCCTTATCTTCAATTTCCCTTTCTAGGATGCATTCCTCTCGCTTTAAGCTTTCACAATGCAAAGCTCTATACATACACAGTTCTTTAGGATTACCCAACCATGCTAGAAGTTCTGATCCTACTGTAGTAGCGGAATCAAACTCCTCCATAGGGATTCGGTTCATGTCCTGGTAACTGGTCTTTCAAGTTTATCCTTGTAGTGGTTTCCATGTGTCTCAGGTAGATATGGTCATAACCCCAATCTTGGACCATTTTTAATTGCCTCATGAATGGTCTTCCTAGGATGATGTCATAGTTATTCTTCTTGCCAAAGTCAACAATAGCAAAGGTATGCTCATACTCAATGCCGCAAGAAGTAACAACTACTTTTTCTAGCATTCCTATGGGCCTGTCCGTGTCTCCTTCTGCAAGATGCAATTTCATCCTGGTAGCCCTCACTGCTGTTTTTCCCCATTTTTTTTGAATCTCTTCTGTTTTTATGGCAACGCCGGCTCCACTGTCAAGGATTGCCATAGTTTTTACACCTTGGAATTCCACAAGAACAGTGGTGTTCCCATCTTCTCCCTCATAGTACTCACCTACCTTGTTTAATGTCATTGGACTAGTGTTTAGTTGAGGCATTTGCAAGTCTTTGAACCCTTCCTTGATTTGAGTCATTGGTTTTTTTACACCAAATTTCTCTAGGCATTTTCCCACAATAGTCCACATGTTTGGTCTTATTCTGAGCAACTCTGCTAATGTTAGCATACATGTGATTGGGGTAGATAGAATATCTATCAACCCTTTTGCATTAATGACCTTGTTGGAAGACCGTCTCTGTGATGGGACTGCAATAACATATGAATTGGCCTCGTGCTCTCCAATATAGGATAATAGCATTCTTAGCAAATGGGGTTGATTGTCCATAGACTGTACTGATCCTTTGTCTCCCCGATACAATTGCACTTCTAGATTCATTTGAGATCTAGTCTCAATTTCCTATATTGGTGGAAGAGACACTCCTCTCCTATCACTAGTCTGGTTTACTCGTCTGCTTAGCTCCTTGGCTTCATTGACCTCTTTGACTTGTTTCCACAATTTGTCAAGACCATCTATTTATTCACAATCCTCAGGTATAGCTAGCTGAAATCCCTTGAAAGAGTTATCTGTGGTATTTAACAATATCCTTAGTTCTAATGATGGGTCCTTGAGCTTTGGTACGTTCTCCTGCTTGGTATTTGGCTCCATTCGTTCCTGGTTTGGTGATTGGTGTAGGTGGGACAAGTTTTCCAATTGGTGGTGCTAGTAAAGCTTGGGTTGTTTGAATCATTTCTTACACATTTCAAGCCTTTGCTTTTCTAGTTCCACATAGGGATATGTCATCCATGTATGTTCTTTGGTTTGGTTGTTTTTGAGCATCAATGCATAGGCTTTCAAGAGGGAATTTAGTGTCCCATTAACCTTCTCAACCAATAATGATCCTCCCAAACTAGCACTTCTCAATTTCTCCTTTGTGGATGGTTCTTCTGGAGGTTTAGACGTCTATGCAAGAGAAGGTGAAACCCTCTCCTCATGTTGTCTTATCTTCTCTTTAGCTTGGGTAAGCTCCTCAGCTAGGGATTTCTGCTCTCGTTCCCTATGTGCTTTCATCCTAGCCTTTCTAGCTCTCCAACTATTTCATTTGCTCTTGGTTTTTTTGACTAGGTGCGTCGGTCTTTGGTTCACCCATCTCTGGACTCATGTCAGTTTGTGTTTTCTCTGTCTCTGGGTTCTTATTAGCTTTCTTTTGAGTTTGCACTCTTGTAACTACTTGAACTGGTACGACGCTTTTGTTTTTCGAGCTATTGGGTAGCTGAACAATTCCTGAGACATTTGTTGTGATCTTTATGACTCGTTTGGGTTTTTTGGACAGTCGGGGATGAAGTGAATGATGCCACATTCAAGACAATAGGCATTTACTTGAGTGATCTCCGTCAGAGGACATTGTTTGACCAAGTGGTTGTCACCCATAGACTCTCCCAATCCTTCTCTCGCTTCATGCCTTCTGCTATGCCTAGGTTCTTCTTTGAAGGGATTGGTCATTCTCTTGGAGATTGTTCCATTGGGGAGGTTCACTTGAGGAGGCATGTCTGCCATCTCTGTAACCATTTCATCTCTTGTTATCTCTTTAGAAGGGAATCTAAATGGATCCCTTTTTGGAATGGTATAGGAATTCTCGTGTTTGGTGGAGGTATTTGTGGTCCTTCATTGACAAAATATCCACCTGTTTCTAATGCATTCTGTGCATTCATGTTTTTTACAGCTCTGTATTCTTGTCCATATTTATCAACAACTATAGATTTTCATTGACAGTTGACTCCGTATGTATAGACATATGAGAGCTTGCAATCTGTAAGCTCTTTTGGTATGGCTCTTGTTAAGTATGGAGCCTAATTTACCCTTGTAATTTTCTGTGGTAAAAGAGCACATTTGTAAGGCCCCCATTATGAGGAGAAGCCATCGTGCGTGAAGGAAAGTCACACACCGGAAACCAAAATTTTCACAGACAAGAATCAGGGGCAACTTTAGGGGCCTCAGGGGCGGAGGCTCCCTATACTTTTTTTGCCCTTGCCGGAATATTCCTTTTCGCCGGAATATTATGGCCGGACGACGGTCGGAAAGTGGTCGGAAAACAACCGGCCGGTTGGCCAGTGGCCGGTGGCCGGTGATCGGAAGTCAATGGCCGGTGGCCGAATTCAAAAGCGGACTTGTCTTCTCAAGGGCGGCCACACATGGGCGGATTGGAGGGTCCGATTTGGACTTATTCGCACAAGGGCGTCTACACATGGCTGCCTCTCATAAGAGAGGGCAGCCCTTTTGGCCTATAAAAGGAGGCCATTTCTACACACATTTCATAGTGTGAAGTTGATGCAACAAGGTGAGTGTGAGGTGGTGAGAGTGAAGCAAGGCGGGAGCTCCATTAAGGGTATAATCCCTTTGTAAACTACTTCTTGTTTTGAAGTACTAAAGCCATTGAGTGGTTGCTTTCCCGTGGACGTAGCCCACATTGGGTGAACCACGTATATCGTGTGTACTCTCTCTCTCTCTCTCTCTCTCTCTCTCTCTCTACTCTATAATCTCTTGTGTGTGAAATCTATCTCTCTCCATTAAGTAATCTACTCAAATATCTATTTAGCTACGTCTTATTTTCTAACAACTGGTATCAGAGCAAGGTTTGCTCGTAGCTAAATTATCTCAAGGAAAGGATTCCTTGAATTGAGTGGGAGTTATGGCGGAGGAAGGGAAGCTCAAGATTGAGAAGTTCAACGGCAAAAACTACCAACATTGGAAGATACAGATTGAAGACTATCTCTACCAGAAGGACCTCTATTTGCCACTAGGCGGTCTTGTGAAGAAGCCCGCAACAATGGCAGATGAAGCATGGATTGTCCTTGATCGAAAGGCACTGGGAACAATCCGGTTAAGCTTGGCGTCAACGGTGGCCTTCAATGTTTCGGAGATGAAGACCACGGAGGACTTGATGAAGTCACTTGACGACTTCTACGAGAAACCATCAGCATCCAATAAGGTATTTCTTGTGAAGCGCTTGTTCAATATAAAGATGGCAGAGAATGGTTCAGTTGCAGAACACCTAAATGACTTTAACACAAACATTAGTCAACTTCGATCATTGAAAATCAATTTCGATGACGAAGTGCGAGCTCTCCTTATACTATCATCTCTACCGGATAGTTGGGACAGCCTTGTGATGGCTGTAAGTAATTCTATCTCTGGTACAAATACTCTTAAGTTTGATGATGTTGTGGGTGTTCTCCTAAGCGAGGAAATACGAAGGAGAAGCACAGGAGAATCATCAAGTGCTGCATTGTCAGTGGAAACAAGAGGAAGGCCTAAAGAGAGGTTCAAAAACCAAAAGGGTTGTGATCGCTCAAGGCGGAGCAAGTCACGCACAAAGTCAGTTCTTGAATGTTGGAACTGCGGCAAGAAGGGCCACGTCAAGAAGGATTGCTGGTCCAAGAAGAAGAAGGAGATTGAGTCTCAACACAACAAGCCAACATCGGAGGCCAATGTGGCAGGTAAAGTAGAGCAAGATGCTCTAATTCTCTCATTAGACAATGTGTCTAATTCCTGGATAGTAGATTCCGGGGCTTCATTCCATGTGACACCACACAAGCAACATTTCCAAGATTACACCAAAGGTAATTTTGGGTATGTATACTTGGGAGATGATGAAGCTTGTGAGATTGTCGGCAAAGGTACAGTTTCTGTCAAAACTGCTAACGGAAATGAATGGAAGCTTAAAGATGTTAGGCATGTTCCTTCTCTTCGCAAAAATTTGATCTCTACAGGACAATTGGACGATGAAGGTTACAACATTGCATTCGGAAACAAACGGTGGAAGATCTCAAAGGGATCTTTGGTGGTTGCCAAGGGAGAAAAGGTCGGTACACTTTACTTGTGTACTGTTAGCACGCAACCTTCAACTTGTCCAACAACTACAGAAGTTGACAGTGCGGTGTGGCACTATCGACTTGGGCATATGAGTGTCAAAGGAAGCAAATCCTTCAAACAAAGAAGCTTCTACCAGGTTTGAAAGAAGTGGACTTAGAGTTCTGTGAAGATTGTGTTTATGGTAAACAAAAGAGGGTAAAATTTCAAAAATCAGGAAATGAAAGAAAAAATAAAAAACTTAAGTTGGTTCACTCTGATGTTTGGGGTCCTGCAAGTACACCATCATTTGGTGGCTCATTGTACTATGTAACATCATAGACGATGCGACTAGAAAAACATGGGTTTATGTCATGAAGAATAAATCCGATGTATTTTCCATATTTCAAAGGTGGAAAGCCTTTGTGGAGAATGAAATAGGTACCAAGGTTAAATGCCTCAGATCCGACAATGGAGGTGAATATTACAGCCAAGCTTTTGAAAGCTTTTGTGCTAGCAATGGCATTCGGAGGCAAAGGACAACCCCAAGGACACCTCAACAAAATCGGATTTCGGAAAGGATGAACAGGACAATCATGGAGCGAGCACGAAGCATGCGGCTACATGCAGGCCTACCGCTTCAGCTTTGGGCGGAAGTTGTAAGTACGTCTGTGTACTTAATCAACCGGTCACCCTCAACGGCATTGGATGGGTGAGTTCCAGAAGAGGCATGGATAGGTAAACCGGTGAATTATGCATTTATCAAAGTGTTTGGGTGTGAGGCTTTCATGCACATCGATAGAAGCCTAAGATCAAAGCTAGATGCAAAGTCCAAAAAGTGTTTCTTCATTGGCTATGGAGAAGTTGACTTTGGGTATCGCCTATGGAATCCTGAAGATGGTAAAATCTTAAGGAGTAGGGATGTAATTTTTAACGAACAAAATATGTACAAAGATTACTTGGAAAGAAAACAAACAAAAGAAACAGGTGATGAGTACATGGAACTTGAGGACGGTGAAGACTCAAGGACTGCAAACGGTGACAATGTGCAACAACGTCAACCAAATGAGGAGCCTCAACCTATTCCCCGAAGATCTACAAGAGCAAGTAGACCTCTAGAAAGGTTTGTTCCTTCCTTCAACCATCTCTTGATCTCAGATTCTGGAGAGCCGGAATCATACGAAGAAGCTATGCAACATGAATCCAAAGAAGAATGGACGAAGAGCATGCAAGTGGAGATGGACTCACTACATCGCAACCAAACATGGGAGTTGGTTGAGTTGCCTAAAGGTAAGCGGGCACTTCAAAACAAATGGGTGTACAAGGTGAAGGAAGAAGAAGGTGGGAAGAAAAGGTATAAGTTTAGGCTTGTGGTAAAAGGGTTTTCTCAAAAGAAAGGTATTGACTTCAATGAAATATTTTCTCCTGTTGTAATAATGAACTCAATTAAGCTTGTCTTAAGCCTTGTGGCTGCTCATGATCTAAATCTCGAGCAAATGGATGTAAATACGGCATTCCCTCACGATGACTTAGAGGAGGAAATCTACATGCTTCAACCAAAGGGGTATGAAGTAAAAGGTAAGGAGAAAATGGTTTGCAGATTAAAGAAGAGCTTGTATGGTTTAAAGCAAGCATCAAGACAATGGTACTTAAAGTTTGACCGATGGATGTTGGATCATGGATTCACAAGATGCAACTCGGATCACTGCGTCTACACGAAGAATTTGGGAGATGGGAAATTCATCATCCTAATGTTATATGTTGATGACATGTTGATTGCAAGTGCTAACATGCAGGACATCAAAGACCTAAAAGAGGAGCTGTCTAAATATTTTTCAATGAAAGATTTAGGTGCTGCAAAGAGGATACTTGGTATGAAAATATCAAGGGATAGGATGAAGAAGACAATAAAGCTATCTCAAGAAGATTACATCAAGAATGTACTAGAAAGGTTTGCAATGCAAAATGCAAAACCAGTTTCTACACCTTTGGCTGGTCACTTTAAACTAACGAAGGATATGTGTCCAAAGACACAAGAGGAGATAGCCTATATGTCTAAAGTTCCATATGCTGCAGTGGTAGGTTCTCTAATGTATGCTATGGTCTGGACAAGGCCAGACATTGCACATGCAGTGGGAGTTGTGAGTAGGTTCATGGACAACCCAGGTAAAGAGCGTTGGCAAGCTGTGAAGTGGATACTTAGGTATCTAAAAGGGACAACAACAAATGCTTTGTATTTTAGAGGAACTGATATTTTTCTAGAAGGGTATGCTGATGCAAATATGGCAGGTGACAAAGATACTCGAAGGAGTACTACTGGCTATGTGTTCATGGTTGGACGCATAGCAGTAAGCTGGGCTTCAAAGCTGCAAAAAGTGGTTTCACTTTCTACCATGGAAGCAGACTATGTAGCAATGATGGAGGCAAGCAAAGAAATTCTGTGGCTTCACAGATTCTTAGAAGAGCTTGGATTCAAACAAGACAATTGTGTCTTGTACAGTGATAACCAAAGCGCTATCCATCTTGCGAAGAACTCAGCCTTTCATTCAAGGACAAAGCACATTGAGGTGAGATATCACTTCATACGCACTCTTTTGGAAGAGGGACAGCTAAAGCTAGGAAAGGTGCATACAAGTGAAAATCTTGCAGACATGTTTACGAAGGTGGTCAACAAGGAGAAGTTGAGCTTTTGCTCATCTTCAATCGGCATTCAAGGATAAGAAACCAGGATGGAAAGCAGTCATATGTTTGGTTTGGAGATCAGTCTCCAAGTGGGAGATTGTTAAGTATGGAGCCCGATTTACCCTTGTAATTTTCTGTGGTAAAAGCGCACATTTGTAAGGCCCCCATTATGAGGAGAAGCCATCGTGCGTCAAGGAAAATCACTCACCGGAAACCAAAATTTTCACGGACAAGAATCAGGGGCAACTTTAGGGGCCTCGGGGGTGGAGGCCCACGAGACTTTTTTTTCCCTCGCCAGAATATTCCTTTTCGCCGGAATATTATGGCCGGATGGCGGTCGGAAAACAACCGGTCGGTTGGCCGATGGCCGGTGGCCAGTGGTCGGAAGTCAATGGTCGGTGGCCAAATTTAAAAGCGGACTTGTCTTCTCAAGGGCGGCCACACATGGGCGGATTGGAGGGTCCGATTTGGACTTATTCGCACAAGGGCGGCTACACATGGCTGCCTCTCATAAGAGAGGGCAGCCCTTTTGGCCTATAAAAGGAGGCCATTTCTACACACATTTCATAGTGTGAAGTTGATGCAACAAGGTGAGTGTGAGGTGGTGAGAGTGAAGCAAGGGGAGAGCTCCATTAAGGGTATAATCCCTTTGTAAACTACTTCTTGTTTTGAAGTACTAAAGCCATTGAGTGGCTGCTTTCCCGTGGACGTAGCCCACATTGGGTGAACTACGTATATCGTGTGTACTGTCTCTCTCTCTCTCTCTCTACTCTATAATCTCTTGTGTGTGAAATCTATCTCTCTCCATTAAGTAATCTACTCAAATATATATTTAGCTACGTCTTATTTCCTAACAGCTCTGAGCACCTATAAAGCTTGGCCTCACTACCGTCAATGTATCTATATAATCCTTCACTCTCATGATCTAGACAGTGCGGTGTGGCACTACCGACTTGGGCATATGAGTGTCAAAGGAATGCAAATCCTTCGAACAAAGAAGCTTCTACCAGGTTTGAGAGAAGTGGACTTAGAGTTCTGTGAAGATTGTGTTTATGGTAAACAAAAGAGGGTAAAATTTCAAAAATCAGGAAATGAAAGAAAAAATAAAAAACTTAAGTTGGTTCATTCTGATGTTTGGGGTCCTGCAAGTACACCATCACTTGGTGGCTCATTGTACTATGTAACATTCATAGACGATGCGACTAGAAAAACATGGGTTTATGTCATGAAGAATAAATCCGATGTATTTTCCATGTTTCAAAGGTGGAAAGCCTTTGTGGAGAATGAAACAAGTACCAAGGTTAAATGCCTCAGATCCGACAATGGAGGCGAATATTGCAGCCAAGCTTTTGAAAGCTTTTGTGCTAGCAATGGCATTCAGAGGCAAAGGACAACCCCAAGGACACCTCAACAAAATGGGATTTCGGAAAGGATGAACATGACAATCATGGAACGAGCACGAAGCATGCGGCTACATGCAGGCCTACCGCTTGAGCTTTGGGCGGAAGCTGTAAGTACGTCTGTGTACTTAATCAATCGGTCACCCTCAACGGCATTGGATGGGGGAGTTCCAGAAGAGGCATGGACAAGTAAACCGGTGAATTATGCATTTATCAAAGTGTTTGGGTGTGAGGCTTTCATGCACATAGATAGAATCCTAAGATCAAAGTTAGATGCAAAGTCCAAAAAGTGTTTCTTCATTGGCTATGGAGAAGGAGACTTTGGGTATCGCCTATGGAATCCTGAAGATGGTAAAATCTTAAGGAGTAGGGATGTAATTTTTAACGAACAAAATATGTACAAAGATTACTTGGAAAGAAAACAAACAAAAGAAACAGGTGATGAGTACATGGAACTTGAGGACGGTGAAGACTCAAGGACTGCAAACGGTGACAATGTGCAACAACGTCAACCAAATGAGGAGCCTCAACCTATTCCCCGAAGATCTACAAGAGCAAGTAGACCTCCAAAAAGGTTTGTTCCTCCTTCAACCATCTCTTGATCTCAGATTCTGGAGAGCCGGAATCATATGAAGAAGCTATGCAACATGAATCCAAAGAAGAATGGACGAAGAGCATGCAAGTGGAGATGGACTCACTACATCGCAACCAAACATGGGAGTTGGTTGAGTTGCCTAAAGGTAAGCGGGCACTTCAAAACAAATGGGTGTACAAGCTAAAGGAAGAAGAAGGTGGGAAGAAAAGGTACAAGTCTAGGCTTGTGGTAAAAGGTTTTTCTCAAAAGAAAGGTATTGACTTCAATGAAATATTTTCTCCTGTTGTAAAAATGAACTCAATTAGGCTTGTATTAAGCCTTGTGGCTGCTCATGATCTAAATCTCGAGCAAATGGATGTAAATACGGCATTCCCTCACGATGACTTAGAGGAGGAAATCTACATGCTTCAACCAAAGGGGTATGAAGTAAAAGGTAAGGAGAAAATGGTTTGCAGATTAAAGAAGAGCTTGTATGGTTTAAAGCAAGCATCAAGACAATGGTACTTGAAGTTTGATCGATGGATGTTGGATCATGGATTCACAAGATGCAACTCGGATCACTGCGTCTACACGGAGAATTTTGGAGATGGGAAATTCATCATCCTAATGTTGTATGTTGATGACATATTGATTGCAAGTGCTAACATGCAGGACATCAAAAACCTAAAAGAGGAGCTGTCCAAATCTTTTTCAATGAAAGATTTAGGTGCTGCAAAGAGGATACTTGGTATGAAAATATCAAGGGACAGGACGAAGAAGACAATAAAGCTATCTCAAGAAGATTACATCAAGAAGGTACTAGAAAGGTTTGCAATGCAAAATGCAAAACCAGTGTGACTGGTCATTTTAAACTTACGAAGGATATGTGTCCAAAGACACAAGAGGAGATAGCCTATATGTCTAAAGTTCCATATGCTGCAGCGGTAGGTTCTCTAATGTATGCTATGGTCTGGACAAGGCCAGACATTGCACATGCAGTGGGAGTTGTGAGTAGGTTCATGGACAACCCAGGGAAAGAGCATTGGCAAGCTGTGAAGTGGATACTTAGGTATCTAAAAGGGACAACAACAAATGCTTTGTATTTTAGAGGAACTGATATTTTTCTAGAAGGGTATGCTGATGCAAATATGGCAGGTGACAAAGATACTCGAAGGAGCACTACTGGCTATGTGTTTACGGTTGGAGGCACAACAGTAAGCTGGGCTTCAAAGCTGCAGAAAGTGGTTTCACTTTCTACCACGGAAGCAGAGTATGTAGCAATGACGGAGGCAAGCAAATAAATTCTGTGGCTTCACAGATTCTTAGAAGAGCTTGGATTCAAACAAGACAATTGTGTCTTGTACAGTGATAGCCAAAGCGCTATCCATCTTGCGAAGAACTCAGCCTTTCATTCAAGGACAAAGCACATTGAGGTGAGATATCACTTCATACGCACTCTTTTGGAAGAGGGACAACTAAAGCTAGGAAAGGTGCATACAAGTGAAAATCCTGCAGACATGTTTACAAAGGTGGTCAACAAGGAGAAGTTGAGCTTTTGCTCATCTTCAATCGGCATTCAAGGATAAGAAGTCAGAATGGAAAGCAGTCACAGGTTTGGTTTGGAGATCAGTCTCCAAGTGGGAGATTGTTAAGTATGGAGCCTGATTTACCCTTGTAATTTTCTGTGGTAAAAGCGCACATTTGTAAGGCCCCCATTATGAGGAGAAGCCATCGTGCGTGAAGTAAAATCACTCATCGGAAACCAAAATTTTCACGGACAAGAATCAGGGGCAACTTTAAAGGCCTCGGGGGTGGAGGCCCGTGAGTCTTTTTTTTTCGCCGGAATATTATGGCTGGACGGCGGCCGGAAAGTGGTCGGAAAACAACCGGTCGGTTGGCCGGTGGTCGGAAGTCAATGGCCGGTGGCCGGTAGCCGAATTCAATGGCCGGTGGCCAAATTCAAAAGCGGACTTGTCTACTCAAGGGCAGCCACACATGGGCGGATTGGAAGGTCCGATTTGGACTTATTCGCACAAGGGCGGCTACACATGGCTATCTCTCATAAGAGAGGGCAGCCCTTTTGGCCTATAAAAGGAGGCCATTTCTACACACATTTCATAGTGTGAAGTTGATGCAACAAGGTGAGTGTGAGGTGGTGAGAATGAAGCAAGGCGGGAGCTCCATTAAGGGTATAATCCCTTTGTAAACTACTTCTTGTTTTGAAGTACTAAAGCCATTGAGTGGCTGCTTTCCCGTGGACGTAGCCCACATTGGGTGAACCACGTATATCGTGTGTACTCTCTCTCTCTCTCTCCCTACTCTATAATCTCGTGTATATAAATCTGTCTCTCTCCATTAAGTAATCTACTCAATTATCTATTTAGCTACGTCTTATTTCCTAACAGCATTGTTGGCACAAGTGACTGAATTCCCATGAGGGACAGACTCGAGAGAGGTAAAAAATTCACGATGTGAGGTAATGTGCTTTGTAGCACCCCTGTCGAAATACCACACATGTGAATCTGCAGCAAACTGACAAGCATGCATCATGGACAGCAGGATTGTAAGTGCACTCTAACCTAAAAGCCCATTCTGCATCAACATCAGCATCACAGTCTCCTTTCACAGAAGACTCAACAATGGCTGCATTTGTAGTGGAACCAGCATTTGCAGTGGAACCACCCTCTCTTAGCTTCTTTGGCCTTCAACTTAGGACACGACTTGATCAAGTGATCATTAGGTTTACAATAATGGCAACGCATCTTCTTTTTTCCCTTATCACCAGAATTGCTAGACGAAGTGCTGCCAACAACAGAAGCATTAGGAACTGAATTTTTTCCACTCGCAACAGAACCATAAGAAGTGGCTGCATTGCTGTTACCACCCTTTCTTTGAGAAGCAATAAAAGCCTGTTCAAATGCACGCTGTCTAGTCCTGTTTTTTCAGGAAAGTAACTCTTGCAACTGCAATGTGCATAATGCATCAAACTTGACAACTTCTGGATTTCCTTGGGTCATAAGTCTCCAAGTACTAGCAAAAGTCTGGTAGGAATCTGGTAAGGCATCAAGAACAGTCTGCACAAGGGAACTGTTTGAAATAACTTCACCTACAGAAATAAGTTGCTCATTGATATCCTTGACACTAGCAAGGAAAGTGTCCATATCATCTTCCTCATGCATAATATTTGACTCTAGCTCTTTACGTAGCAAAGCAATTTTAGCCTCATTGCGGCTTGCATAAAGACCTGCTAGAATATCCCAAGCCTGTTTTGCAGATTTTGCTGAACGGATGTGAGGAATAATGGTGCGCTTCACAGACATGCATGAGCCTGCGCATCCTTAACATCCCAACGAGCTTGTTCTGCCGTAGGCAAAACAACTCTAACAGCTGCAATCCTTGCAGCAAGACCTGCAATATCCTCAACATCGCCTATATCCTCAGAACCAGGACGTACATCAATGCCCTGCACAATGTTCCAGACACCCTTTGACACAAGAACATGTTGCATCATATAAGCCCACATAGGGTAGTTGTCCCCATCCAACCTGTCCTTAGCAGCAAACATCTTGAACACATATGTGTTGTTGTCAGCCATGGTAAATGCTGCACCTAATGTGAAAACTGCACGAAAATAGGAGAAACGGAGCGGGAACAACACGTGCTATATAGCACAAACCGTAGAAGACTATAAGGTACCTATTATGCAGAAAACGTCACTGACAGAAATTCTGCACAAAATGACGAAATAGCCTGTGCAGCGCTGCCTGTAGTGGAAACGGAGGCCGAAATGAGCCCGAATCGAAAATCTAAGCAGACCAAGCTCTTCGAGAGCTCTCAAAGTATTTGTCGACCTGCGAACGCTCACCAAAGCTCACTGAAATCGGAGAAAGTGAGCAGGCGTGTGCTGGAGCAGCTAGCGACTAAGCCCGGGAGGTCGTGACCTGCTCTGATACCAATTGTTGGAATTAGGGTTGCAGAGAAACACACACAGCTTGGAGAAGACGAAGGAAGCTCAAGGTACACAATAGAGAGTGTATTACTTAGTGTGCAATGGAAAGATAGATAGCCCTAAGGTGATGGGCGTATATACAATTCACGGGGGAAAAAAACCTCCTAAAGAGGGAAAAAATGCCCCGGCGGTCCTAGTGTGTTCACACACATCACTACCATAGGTATATGGTAACATAAATGATCAGTTTAATATGAGAAAATCGTTTGGTAAAGTTAGATATTATATTTTATGACAGTTTAATTAAGTCAAGTAGTTCACCTTTTGATGTATCGATTCTCTTAGGCAAAAAGAAAAATGATATTATCATTTACGCATTGGCTATAGAGAACTTAATAAAATCACAATAAAGAATTGTTTTCCTATTCTCCATGTTGAATTACTTGATAAGTTAAGTGATGTATCCATTTTTAGTAATATAGATATTAAATCTAGATTTTGTCAAGTGTGCATAACAAAAAGTGATATTCATAAAACTACGTTTTGAACACTATTTGGTCATTATGAATTGCTTGTAATGCCTTTTGGTTTAACAAACGCACCTGCCACATTTTCACGTAGCATGATGAATCGTATCTTTTGAAGAATCAAGATTGTGTTGTGATTTTCTTTGACGATAGTTTGATTTTTATTAGGAATTGAAAAACCATTATGTACATTTGAAGTTGGTTTGTAAATTGTTGCATGAAAATCAGTTTTATTTGAATCCTAACAAAAGCTCATTCTTCAAAATTGAGATTAAATATTTAGATCACATTGTATCTTATGAACAAATATGTGTGGATCCTAAGAAGACTCGATGCATCAAGCAATGGCTTAGACCTCAATCTATTCATGAAATTCATTCTTTTCTTAGTTTGTGTAGTTATTATAGAAAATTTAATCAAAATTTTTTATACTTGGCTTTACCACTCACAAACCATTTGAAAAAAAACACATCTTTCACTTGGAATGACCATTATCAAAAATCTATTGAGACACTCAAATATGCACTCACACATGCCTCTATCTTACAAATTCTTGATTTCAAAAGATCCTTTGTCTTGGTTATGAGACTAATGCTAGTGCGTGTTGTATTGGTGCTCTATTAATGCAAAATAATAATCTCATTGCATATGAAAGTAGAAAGTTGAAACCCAATGAGCTCAAGTATAACACTTATGACAAAGAATTGCTAGCTATCGTGCATACTTTGAAATTGTTAAAACATTACTTGATGGGATTTGATTAAAACTAATCAACAAAGCATTGGCCATTTGCTTTCACAATCAACTATATTTGATCGTCGCTATATAAAGTGGACATCATTCATTCAAAGTTTTCATCCACTCATTAAATAACATGAAAATAAGATTGCTGCACTAAGTCGCATGCCATCGATTATTAAAATTTTGTTGTGTCTGTTGAAACTTTTCAACAATGGCTGATACTTATACTCATCACCTTGACATTTTTGACATTTATGCTCGCAAAGCCACCAAAATCTCCATTATAGCAAAGCTGCAGAAGATACACTTTTACCCTCTTTTATGCTAATTTTCTCTCTTAATCATGACATACACTCTCATGATAGCGTAGCTCATACTTTCTTATCTTTCATATCTTTATTTGATTGTAATTCATGCTCCATGAGATACATAAAGAGATGGAAGGAAAATACTCAATCTCTCCACTTGAGAGCACCACATCATCAATATATTGCTACAACCCATCATTTTCATCTTTCCTTCCTCCAATATTTTCTTATCCTCATCGACATCTCCACAACTATCTTCTGCACCTCAAATCTCCCCTTCTTCCGAGTCATCATCATCTTCGACTCCATCTACAATGCTCACCACAGGTGTTGTTGTTGGTGATTGTTCAGCTTCTTCCCATATTCCTGCTTCTCTAAACACTCCTTTCTTGGGTCCCTGCACATGTAATAGAAGAGCTTCTATGTCTAGCATTTCGGGTTCTTGTTGCTATAGCCGGTTCGCTTGCACTAATGAAATCTGAATATCCGCCATAGCCAGCTACTGCAGCGCCTTAGAATCCAACCTCATGAGATGGCTAAGCTCATCATCGAGAGCCTTGACATTAGTACATATCTCCTACCTTCACTACTAGCTACCTGGGCAAGGCGTCCAGAAGACAATTTAACTGCTGCGTTTCAGCATCACCTATTAAGTAATAATCAATGCCTCAATGTAGAAGTATGTGGAGCTTTTGCTTAAACAAAGCACTGCAGCTTCCCTATCCATGGCATGTGGATGTGCATGAAGCTGTAAGTATCCGTGAATCATGGCACTAGCTACTTACCGGTGAGTGTGCAGGTCGACGATGGTGGAGCGGGAGGTCTCTTCGTCCATGAGTACTAGAGCTGTTGCAGTGTAGCTTATATACATGTAAGCTGGCGCTCCTACACTCAAAGATGTGTTGAGTGCATGATCCGACATCTAGGCACCAGGACTCCGGCCACAAAATTACTGCTTTCCCTCTAACGATTTCTGTCGTTTGTGCAACACATGCATAAGCTTCACCTCGCTTGTAGCTTTGAGAGCTCACAAAGAACTACTGTCCATAAATGAGCCAACTAATTGTTTGACTTGAGAAGAAAACCTTGAAGAAAATCTCAAAGTGTGTTTCTCATGGAATGAAAACAATAGAATATTACTCCAATCAAAGTCATTATTACTTTTGTCTTCAAAACTAAAAGAAATGAGAGCAACGCTAAGGCTCATTAAATGTTTCCTTTTTCAGGAGCTTCAATAAGCATCATGAGTTACAACTGTTAACTCAAGGAGTGAGCTTGGGTTTCTATTCTGATATATTCACGCCTTAAATTGTTAAAAAAAAAAAGCATCACGAGTACCATTTTATGAATATAAAGTCATCATGACATTGCATTCATACCATAACATATAGTTTTGTTTTAAAAGCACTCAAAAATGAAACTCTAAATTTTTATCTATTTTACATCAGCAATAAAAAATAAAACTCTTAAGTTTTTATCTATTTTCATTAGTAGAAAGATAACGTGACCATTAAGGCCTTGGCCCTTTGGGCTGGCCGAGAAATAGAAAAAAGTGGAAAACCCTCTATATAGCCCTATCCGTGCATGCTAGGGTCTTGACACTGTCAAAGAAGGCAGGCCTTTTGGCTTTTAAGAATTACGCAAGGGAAGTATGGCCGGCTTCGCCGCAATGAAAATTGTACGCAGGTCGTCGTCGACGAGAGAGAGACGCACCGAGGGCGCGCCGAGGTATAGAATAGACGCACAGAGCCATCGCCATACCCTCTAGTTCCCTCCTTAACAGATCGCCTCTCAAACCATTGCTTTGCAGACAAAGCTCATCTTAACCATGGAAGAAATAAAGGAGGACGGCGGCATCGGGACTACAGTCTTGTTTGCTTCCCTTCTAAGCATTGTGAACGAGATCACCCGTCTTTCAGGCTTTCACCAAAGCCACAAGCGAGAGTGCATAAACCTGGTTCGCAGAATCAAACTCATGCAACCACTCTTTGAAGAAATGAAGGAATCTCCACCTGATGGTTCCAACCCTGCAGTAGCGGTATTTCAAACTCTTGAGGTGGTCTTACAATCTGCCAAGACGCTCCTTCAATCCTGCATCCATGGCAGCAAGATTTACTTGGTATATATCTTTGACCTCACAACAGGCCATATTGAACACTTGCACACGTTTCACCTGCTGCAAGTGTTTGCACAGATTAAGCTGCAAGTAATGAAAATCATTGGGTGATGAAAGTATGTGTGTTTCTTCTTTGTTTGATGGTAATGAAAGTATGTGCGTGTCTTCATTTTTCGGTACCTTTTAAAACAGCACAACATGCAACACTTCTTTCCTCTTAGCGTCCGGCAAGTGGCAAGAGCAGAAATCTATTATATAATGGATTGAGATCATGTCAAACAGCATGAGTGGCTTTACTCTTATATAGTGCAGTCGCTATGTAGCATCTTTGACAATGTGCGGCATTGATATGGAACTGTGCCCAGGAATAATGAGTACAATTTGAATGAGACTGTGTAATCTAGCCCAGTCGCTTTTTATGATAATTCAACAGTCCTTTGCATTGTCTATGAAATCAATTGCTTGAAGTTTTTGTGCTGCCTGATTGTGTCAAGGTTTTAGAACATAGAGCTATTGCGAAAGAATTCAGTGCTGTCAGCAATGAGATGGAAACAGCTCTCAAAGGAATGCCATGGAGTATTCTGGATATCTCTGAAGATGTACGAGAACAGGTAAGAGTTATTGTGCCCTTTGTGTAGAAAATTGTACCTCAGAAGTTTTTATTAGCTGAAATGTCTGATGTATTATCTTCTGGAGGAATGGAACAAGCACTATTTGACTGAGGTGCAGCCAGTATTAATTTGTTTTCTTCAATTTGCTGAAATTGCTATTGCACCCAGGTAGATTTTGTTCAAGGACAATTCAATAGAGCCAAAGAGCAAGCTGATTTACCGGACAGCGATCTATACAAGGATCTCGTGCTAGCGATAACTCAACAGGAAGAAACAGTTTTTGATACAGCTCTACTTTGCAGACTGGCAGACAGACTTCAGCTTAGAACTCCCTCGCAATTGGATGCAGAGGTTCACGCTGTGCAGGACTTGATCAGAAAATGTACCTCCAAAGTGAACGTATCTCTCCAAGAGATGCTTGAATTGCTAATGAAACTGAAAAAAGCTTCCGCTGTAGGAGCTAGAGAAGGGGAAACTTTTGTATGTGAAGAATCTCCATCATCCTCTGACGTTGAAAGCTCTTGTGAAGCTGCCATACCTGATGATTATCTATGTCCCATATCTTTGGAGATTATGAAGGACCCAGTGATTGTTGCTACCGGACAGGTTTGCTAATCTGGTGTCAATTTTTCTACAGCATCTAGTCATGAATTATTAGTTCCGATTGCTTATAGAACTATTTGTTGTCTCATTCCAGACGTATGAAAGAGCTAACATTCAGAAATGGTTGGAGGAGAACAGAACCTGTCCTAAGACTTCTCAGATTCTTCCTCATACTACTCTGACGCCTAATTTTGTATTGCGTAGTCTCATAAACCAGTGGTGTGAAGCACATGGGTTGGAAATCGCTACAACAAGTTCTCCAAGTGAAACTTCACCATTCTTGTCTGCTGCGTCATTAAAAGAGGGAGGCACTATAGATGGGCTTGTGGACCAACTGCGTAGTGGGCAGCTTCACTTGGCAAGAGCTGCAGCTGTGGAGATCAGGTTATTGGCCAAGGACAGCACGGAGAATAGAGTAAGAATTGCAGAGGCAGGGGCTATTCCTTATTTAGTTACCCTGCTTTCTACCCATGATGCTGAAGCCCAGGAAAATGCTGTTACTGCCCTTCTCAACTTGTCCATTCATGAGAATATTAAGGGAGCCGTAGTTCAAGCTGGCGCAATCCCGCCCATTGTCAAAGTGTTAAAGTGTGGAAGTATGGAAGCTCGGGAAAATGCAGCTGCTACTCTTTTTAGTCTCTCTTCGGTGAATGAAAACAAACTGACCATTGGAGCCTTGGGAGCAATCCCTCCGTTGGTGGACTTGTTGAAGAATGGTAGTCCCCAGGGAAGGAAAGATGCGGCTTCCGCCCTGTTCAATTTATTGATCTATCAAGGCAACAAGCCGAGGGCTGTTAGAGCGGGGGTTGTAATTCCAATTCTAAATTTGCTGATGGATTCTAGTACAGGTATGATGGATGAGGCAGTATCAATTCTGGCAGTACTCGCTACTCATCAAGAAGGAAGAAGGGCGATCGGTAGGGCTTGTGTGGTTTCTGCACTAGTGACTATATTACAGAATGGGTCACCTCGCTCCAAGGAAAATGCAGCTGCAATACTTCTTGCTTTGAGTCTTGACAATCCTTATCATTTATCTGCTGCAGGGAGGCTGGGTGTAAAGAGGTTTCTAGTTGAGCTTAGCGAGTCGGGAACGGAAAGAGCAAAGCGGAAGGCATCGAGTCTTTTAGAGCATTTGGCCATGCTTCAAGCAGAGTAAGGTTTTGCAGATAAATTATCGTTTACCATGTGCATAGATTATGTTCTGTGATAGGCTATGTTTGGGGGGTGGATGATTTAAAAGAACCACTTCGATGCCTTTTTCAAGTTGTACAGAATTGTGATTTCGCCTATTATTTATTGTTCCACATATTCATACCGTCGTCTCCGAATACTGGCCATGCCTCTTAAGCAGGCGGAGGCCCTTATAAACTCTTAAAAGCAATTTGTGAAGGCTTTGAGCTGTTTTTCGGTTATATATGCCTTGATTTCTAAGTTAGCTTGTTCAAGGGGTTGTTTGGTTTGTTTTCTCTTTAAAGCAGCAATCTTTCATCAGTGTAGAGAGAGAATTTTACAAGAAGAAATGCCATAGGTATTGATGGTCAAAATAAAGTGTCCATTAGTTGATTGTAGCGTTTCTTTTTGCTCAGATGTGCCAAATTTCGATGTGAATTCTGATTCTCTCAAATGCTTCAAAGCATGCAATTTTGATCCTTAGGTCTTTTGGGATCCTTGAGTGGTCAACTTAGAAAGCATCGAGAATTTGAACAGATGGAAATCTAATGATGGCTTGCTGATTATATAAGACATTGTGGTATAGTAGAAGGGAGATCAGTAGATGTCGGCCATTGTCTATTTGATGAGCTGGATCAGAAATTGCAAACCAAATAGCCCCAAGCCTCAACTTGAAATCAGACATTATTTCTTGACCCTCACAATTTTGTGACATTTCAGTCCTAAGTTTCCCCACAGTGGGGTCTTTATTGGTAATGCCTTTTGAGAGAGAAAGGTAGTGTTTGTCGACAAAAGATAGTGCTTTTTGAGAGAGGTGTAGTTTTTGAGCCTGTGTACAATGGGTGTTGCTTTTTTCATCTGTGCCAGCTAGCTCTGGATAGGAATCTCTCTCTCTCTCTCTCTCTCCCTGTCTGATTGAAAGGCGGTGCCACCATCTGCCTATAGATGCCGTGATGACGACAGTATTATGTAATGCTCAAGAGAGCTTAGGTTTTTGCAAAAATTGTCATTAATAGCATCACAAGATCAGTACGTGCTAACTTATGCCTATGTGTGTGTGCAAAGATGCCATCATATAGTCAACGAGGAGAGACTGGATGCCCATACTGGTATTGACATTGATGCCCATAACAGCACGTGAATCCCATGTGCATTTTTCTGCTATATATATATATATATATATATATATATATATAGAGAGAGAGAGAGAGAGAGAGAGAGAGAGAGAGAGAAGACATGTAGAAAGATAGGGAGTAGATATCGATATAGAGAACTATTAGATAGTTGACAGATAATAGCTAGATGCAGAGTATAGTAGATGTAAATAGAGGTAGAGATAGATAGAGTGGATGATAGAGATAGAGGGATTGATAGAGAGTAGTTAGAGATGTAAATAGTAAGTATAAAGATATCAAAGGTACACATAGAACGAAGAGAGAGAGAGAGAGAGAGAGAGAGAGAGAGAGAGAATGAAATGAAATGTTATATTAACGTCTTCAAAAGGCCAAAGTGACCTCCTATTAGAACAGAAAGTTACAATGTGGTGGATCTGATACAAAGTCAGAGTAACTAAATAGCAAACACAACAAAACAAAAATACTATGGAATCCTAAAACTACTCGATGTGAACTAAGCAAAAGTAAGCAGTTGGTTGGGATAGCTAAATAACTAAATCACAGCAGATCCAACATCGATCATCGATCGTCGTTGGTGGATTTCACCAATCTCCTCCATGGTCAGTAGTTTGACTGGGCGTTGTGCATGCTTGGCCAAAGTGATCTGAATCTTTTGATGCAGCCTCCGTCGGTGTTGTGTAGTCCTCCGCAGTCATGGGTGTCTAGATCTCCCAAGCTCAATCACTCGGTCGAGTAATGTGCCTCTAGTGCGAGACGAATGTGAGCTCTGTTGTAGGAGTAGCTTCTCTGGTTGTCTAGTGTCTGCTCTAAAGAAATCTATGATCCGTCTCTAAGAGTGGCTAGCCTCTCCTCTCATTAGGCTATCTTTGTGTTTGTGCAGCTCGAGCAGGAACAAACCTAGGCATCTCTGATTCTCGTACCCCATGACTCTGGAGAGTGGTCCAAAACCCTCTCGAATGGAAGCAACCTTGTATCTCGTAGTAGACAGGGCAGTGGCATGTGTAGTGCAACTCTATCTCAGGCTCCATGTCACACAAGGGGTATGTCCTGGCATCTGTTGGTACTCCGCTGTATCTCCCAGTCTCAATGTGCAGGTGGTGTGAAGATGTGGGTATTTGGCCAATAGCACATCGTATCCCATGAGACAGGTGGGTGTCCATGTATCTGGGTCTCATCACAAAATAGTCTTTCGTAAGCTGAAGAAGATGCTCTCTGTAGAAAGCCATCTTTGTGCCCAACTCCTGTGCTAGCTGTATCCATGTCCTCCTGGTGTCTAGTTGAGTCAAGTCCTAGCAGATGAGCCTGGTGATCTGGAACTGTGTAAGAGTGAGAGATGGTGCATCTAGTGAGTACTGGAAGGGTGGCAACTTGTCTATGCTGAACCCATGCGCGTGAAACCATGATGTCATGTCCCCATACTAGCATGCTGTATCTCCCTGCCTGGCTAACTGTCGAGAGGACTGAAGTGCAAGGCGGGCATATATGTCTTTGGGAAGTTCCCACATGCTGTCATAAAATCTAATATCCAGTGTAGATAGACCCTTTGAGGTGCGTACATGCCCCACTATTGACCTGTATAATGCCATGATCCCCCAAATGAGTTCTGTAGGTACTCCCTCTCCTCTAGTTTGCGCATCAATCTAGCTCTGGGTACTGTGTCAAATGCTTTGCGGAAGTCCACAAAGCTACAATAGATCCGTGTCCCATGTGATCTGCCCTCCTCAATGATGGCTCTGAATGTCAAGATATGGTCAAGAGTAGAAAAGCCTCTCCTGAACCCTGCCTGCTCAGCTGCGCGTATCCTCTCCCTCTCTGCCCATCTACTGAGCTGCTACTCAAGAATGGATGCGTACAACCGTGCCAATGTGTGTCCAATTATGATAGTACAAAGAATTCCCAGGCTCCATAGGGTATCCTAACTTGAAGATAGATACAATAGTAGATAGGCTCCAAGTATTAGGCAAGCCTTCACCTATGGCACGATTAAACATACCTGCTAGAAGCTCTGCTAGTAGATCTCTGGCATGCATGAAATGCTCAGCCACTAAGCCATCATGATCATTTGGCTCTCTCAGTCCTCATCTTGTCAATGGGCTTCTTCACCATCTTAGTGGTGAAAAAAGCACGTGTGTGGGCATGATCGGGAGGGTCGGGAAGGGGCATTTGCCTAGGAATTGTGTACAAGGATGAAGCGTACTGACCCCAGGCCTCTGTAGAGGTAATGGCGGGGGGGGGGGGAGAGTGCTCATGAAAGAGCCGCCATGCCTCACATGAGTCTTGACTCAAGAATAGCTGGTATAGATCTTGCTCTAGTCGAGCCAAACATGCCCTCTTCTTCCACCACACTAGGCATGGGAGTCAATCTATGACTGTCTGTGAGTGATGTCCCCCAAAAGCACCTCCCTCTGTTCTGCGCGGGGCTACAGAGGGGAGAGCGCAAGGGCGAGGTTGCACACACACACACACACACACACACACACACACACACACACACACACACACAAAGAGAAAGAGAGAGAACTGATGAACTACATAATGATAGAGAGATAGAGTACATCAATAGGGAGAGATATACAAACAGAGAGATATAGGGGGGACATACAACCAAAGCATTGTTTCAAAAAGGGTTCGTGAAGGGCTAGAGGAGAGTTACTACATTGCTCACCAATCAAGGAAAGGTATTTTTTTTTTTTTTTTTGGGATTGATCATGAAAAACTTATTGTACCATGTAAGTGCAAGGGAGGGGGAAAAAGCTAACTAAATGTGTAAATTAGGGGTAAGCCCCTAATAATCTCTCCTCTTGAATTTTAAGTAGTGGGGTTGGGATATAACTTGAGGGGGAGGAGGAGAGATAGAGATGTGTTGAAAGGAGAGGAATATATATTCTCTCTAGAAAAAAGCTAACTAAATGTATAAATTAGGGGTAAGCCCCTAATAATCTCTCCTCTTGAATTTTAAGTAGTGGGGTTGGGATATAACTTGAGGGGGAGGAGGAGAGATAGAGATGTGTTGAAAGGAGAGGAATATATATTCTCTCTATGAAGTCTCTCAATATCATATATCTCCACTGAAATATATAGATAAAAAGTTGAACAAATACATCATGCGTCAACATTATTGGCAGTTTCTTTATAATGTCAATTAAAAGTAAGTCTTTAATATTACAAAAATTAAAACCCTTTTCACACACATCAACTCAAGCTTATCCTTACTCGCACGCTGCCGTAGATGATTACCTAATGACTAATTTTTGTTTTTTGTTATGTCTCATGGTGTTAGGGTCATTTGCGGCTTCAGAATAAATAATATCCCATCAAAGTATTAAAATGATTTAAAAACATTTGTTTTACTACACAACAAATTTAACCATATTGAGATATCAAGCTTCAATATATGGTATGCTTGGATGACCAATCATCTTGCTAGCTCACTATCAACATTACATAGTGACTGCTATACATAGTTCTTATTATGTTGTATTCTTACTTATGTTTTGTAGAACTTATCATTATTTTGAGTAGTAAACAAGAAGAAGTGCTTGCGTCTCCATCTGCATTGTGTGCTCTCTTGGTTGTGTGCATGTGTGCATGTGTGCTTGCAAGAGCTCAAGCTCTCTTTTTCTCTATCTCTTTACATGATACCAAAGCCTGGTTGTGCATAAGGAGTTGTGAGCGACAAGCAAGAGCAACAGAAGAAGTGGTTGACGATAAGGGTATCTTGATTCTCCTCCCCTGTGGGATTTTTGAGAGGCATCGGCAATGATCCCTGATTTATATGATTTTTGTGAGAGATCATGTGGCTTGGGATTCCACACAGTCTTTAGGACTTCACTTTTGAAGCTAGATTTTAATTTTGGATGCGTTTCAATTTCCACTATTTAGTTAGAGAGAGAGAGAGAGAGAGAGAGAGAGAGTTCTACTATCGTCCTAGGAGGTCAAATATGACCTATGGGACCAAATGAACATGTCACGTGGTGTGAGTGGAGTTCATAAGTGACTCTCGATGCTCAAAAATGGCTGAAATGAGCGTCGCAATAGAGATTCCACATCGTGGTTGGGAGAGGAAGGTATGTAGGGAGAGATCATGGTTGAATATATGGGGAAAAGAGGACCTAATGTGGTCAAAAGCTGAGCACTCAAGTAGTGTGTGGTACTCACTCTCTCGCACTTGACAAGGCCATAAGGTGCAAAGTCGATGACACTCCTTGCCAGTGCCCCAACGTCCTGTCTCGCAGCGTAGAGAATGGGAGCTAAGACGAATGGAGGCAATGGTGCGGATCGCACTCAACGGGATGGGCTCAAGGATGTAGGAATGGGTTCGGTTACCTCGTTCCGAGAAGAAGAGAGATTTGTAGTTTGGGGCAACGTGTGTGGTGTAATGGCTGAAGCGAGAACCTCCGGATTTCTCCCAAGCCGTGATACATTGGCGTTAGAAGGCCTCATTAACTTGGGAGTCGATCGACGCATCCTTGACCAAGTGACATGCATCCCACCTTTCAAACCATTTCTTGATATCAAGCATCCACCCCGAACTTAGTATTTTGCTCTTGCATGTCTTTTGAACTATTTGACTTGCTTCATATGCGATTCTAGGAAGTCGATGCAAAGGGCTACATTGTGTCTTACGCATGTACTCCACAACCCTTTGCATGCCCAAGACCTCAATGGGAAGCAATCTGGACTCAAGAAGTAAGAGCATGTAGGGTGTTTGTGTCTTGACTTGGAGAAAGTTGGTGAGAAAACGCTTTTGGACATTCTCAAACTCTTTCCAAGTAGACTTCCCGATGCTTCCACCCCACACCTCCACTCCATAAAGAAGCACCGGTGTCACCAATGTGTCAAAGAGGTACTTTAGAGAGCCCAACACTTGATCTCTCCTGCATTGCACATGTTCTCAAATGCATAATAGGCCCTCTTTCCAGCTTCCAAGCGACGCATTGCACAATCCTTCCATTTATGATTGGATGGAACCTCAAGGCCAAGGTACTTGAAGTGATCTACCACTTCAAGTTTCTCATTGTTATATACAATGCATGGATTTTCATCATTGAGGGTCTTTACAAGCATAACCTTGGTTTTGGATCCATTCACGATCAGCCCGCTATGTAGGCAAAAGCGTTCCAAGACACTCATAAGCTTTTGTGCATCTTCTAAGGTATGTGCCAAGAGCACTACATCATCGGCATAAAGCAAAAGCATGATCACCGCATTTCCAATCTTAACCTCTTCTATGCCTTCTTGCTGCATAAAGTCAAGAACCATGCATTCCAATTCATCAATGAGTAGCCCAAAGAGGGTTGGGGAAAGTGGGCATCCTTGTTTGACACCAATAGTGCTTGCAAAAAATTCTGAAATTCCATCTCCCATACGTAATCGACATATCACTTTTTGGTAGATGCGAAAGACTACATGCATAAATTCTCTCGGCACTTGAAGGCTTTGCATACGTCTCCAAAGATTTCCTCGCGGTACCATGTCAAAAGCTTTCTTGAAATCCACAAAGCAACAATACAACTTTTTTCCTTTCAATCGAGACGCTTCCATAAGAACTCGAAGAGTGACAAGGTGATCAATAGTGCTATGATGCTTTCGAAAACCTGCTTGGCCAAGTGCACGTTTGCCATTCTTTTCAGCCCATTCACTTATCTTCATCTCCATGATACATCCAAATAACTTTGCCATTAAAGAACCAACCATTATAGTGCGATAGTTGTTCACATTGTTTACATCTCCTCCTTTGTGCAAAGGTTTGATCCAATTTGCACTCCAATCATGAGGCATGCCATACTGAAGTGCAAGGTTAAACATATCGCATATCCAATATCGTGTTTTCTTGCTTGTCCATTTAATCATTTAAGCCTTGACACCTTGAAGGTCACCTGCCTTGCGAGTAGCAAGTTTCTCAAGCGCGCGGCATACATCTTTAATGGTAAAGAAGGGAGACATAAACGGAAGAGAGCTACAACACTCCATCTTATCAACATTGGGTTGCTCATAGAGGTTCTTACAATGCATATACATATCCTCAAGAGTCAAGTCACCAAAGCTCTCAACGCGCTTGCCTTTTAGATTTTGCCAAAACTTGCCACATGCATGTGCTTTCTCTTGTGCTAAAAGAAGTTGTTTTTCGACTTCCCACCTTCTCCTCTTCTTTTGAACAAGTGCTTTGTATGTGTGTGAACATTCCAAGTAAACTTCCTTGTCTTTGATTACATCCAATCTTAGCAAGTGTTTTCGAACTTGACTACATTCCATGTCAAACCATTTCTTCTTGGTGCTACCCTTCTTAGACCTTTTGCAAGACATGTGTTTCACCGAAAAGCATTCCTTCGCACAAGAGAAAATTACTTCTTTGAAAACTTTCCACTTGCATTCTAATGTTGGGCTCTCTTGATGCTCTATCATGCTTAACATTTGGTCCACCATATTAGCATATATAAGTGCTCGCTTGAAGTCTAGACGTAGGTACAAATGATTCACATCATGATTGGAGGCTACATGCTCGGGCCGTTTACCACACTTGAGGTCAATACATAACATCCTATGATCCGATTCCGGATTCCATTCACCAAGTGTAAAGCTTTGTATGCATTCTAGAGTGGCTTATGAGAACAACATATAGTCAATCACGCTAGCACCGTTGTGCTTTCTACATGTAAAGTCATTGGTGCCTTGCCATAGAGATACACCATTTGCAATGAGCATTCCGGTACTATTGCACATATGTAGAAGTGACTTTCCATAGTGATCCACTTCTTTTGCATCATTAGAACTTCGATTATACATGTATGAGTCATCCATTCTTCTTGAGACATGCGGCATGTCTACTTATTGTGTGTCATGTTGTAACATATTTGTGCGAGCATTAATGTCTCCAAAAACAATGACTTCACCTTGATCCTTGTAATGAGCAATGTCTTCCTCTAGTTCAACAAAGAGAGAGAGAGAGAGAGTTTCCCCAACAACCCAGTAGCCCTCCAAAAGCAATTACATATTGTTTAAAAAAAAGGCAGTCAGTTCTAAGATAAGAAATGCACAAAAAAAACTTTTTCAAATTTTAGATTAAAATATGAAGAATTGTTGGTATTTACACTAAAACTTGCATTAGTATTGATTTTCTTCAAGGCAAGCTTGGAATGTGGCTCGGGTTTTTTAATTTTAGCCGGTTAAAAATACAACTTTGTTTTTTTTTTTGTAAACCCAGGTTTCCAATAGACCCAAAATGGAAGAGCATGAGAGGCGCTAAAAAGCTGGACGCTCTTACTACATCCACGATCACTCTCTCTCCACCTTGAGCACAAGCTATGCAAAAAGAAGAGATGTGCACCTAACAAAAATTTGTTACACCCCTGCATGGAAAACCAGAGAGAGAGAGAGAGAGAGAGAGAGAGAGAGAGAGAGAGAGTTTCCTTGGAAAATTGGTAGCCTTTCAAAAGCATACCATTTCAAGGAAAAAGGAATTAGGAGTTCTGTAATGATGAGACATGCTTTATCTAACTAGCACGTTCTTCTTTGGCTTTCAAATACTCCATAAATAAAAGAGTGTTAATGTTAGAGTTTGTAGACATGGCAGCCTTGCAAGGGAAAGATTATGCAAAACCAAAGATGAAGTATCCTAATATACATTGATATAGTCTTGATTACGGCTCAAGGACGTGAGGTTGTGAACACCAAAAGAGGGTGAAACTGTTGTGCTAGATTGAGATGGTTACACTATTGGCTATTGAGGTTTTTTTTTATAGGCTCAAAATAAACCAAAGAGTGGTTCATTTGAGGAAAATGAGAAGTGTTATTTGAGAATGCGGTTTTGGACTCATGAACTTAGCATAATTATATCACCATTAGAGTTTGGATATTCAGATAATGATCTCAACAACGATGTCTGGGTATAGGCTCTTGCATTTGTGCTACATAAAACATTGCTTTTTGACATAGAACTCATGAATATTTCTTCCATATAGAGGCACCAATTGCTTGAAGGATTGTTCATCTTTATAATTTCTTCCACATAAAGAGATCAAGGCCATGCAACTAAGCATATCTTTACTGAGAAGATATCAAGGATCAACTATCAAAATCATATTACATATACATTTTTGTAGAGGATATTTGTATGGCATGCTTCTAATTACAATTTCCTAAGTTTGAGAGAGAGAGAGAGAGAGAGAGAGAGAGAGAGAGAGAGAGAGAGAGAGAGAGAGAGAGAGAGAGAGAGAGTAGTGTTAGCTCCTTATGGGCTTGAATTTTTATATAGATGGAGAAAAACCAAGAGGGTAATTGAGAGGTTGTGATCAAGTGTAAGTGTGTGTGTGTGTGTGTGTGTGTGAGAGAGAGAGAGAGAGAGAGAGAGAGAGAGAGAGAGAGAAGTTTTATTATCATAGGAACACACTAAGAGACCTCACATATCTAATTTGACAAGTCTTTAATTTAAGAGTTGGTTTTTAAGAGGTAATTGTAATAACCAATCTTCTACACTCAATGGTTATTATAGTTTCCTCTTTATTCACTGAGAGAGATCTCAAAGATTTCCTTGACAAGTCTCGACCTCAAAACTCCGTGTGCATGTGTGTGTGTGTGTGTGTGTGTGAGAGAGAGAGAGAGAGAGAGAGAGAGAGAGAGAGAGAGAGAGGTGGGGGGAGGAAGAAAGGGAGGGAGGGAGGAGAAGAAGATAATTTTTATTGATCCAAGTAGATATCAAAGAGAAAATCTTGATCTCAAGATCTGATGAGAGAGAGAGAGAGAGAGAGAGAGAGAGAGAGAGAGAGAGAGAGAGAGAGAGAGAGAGAATTGTCATCTTCATGGAGTGATTACAAGGACTACAATTCACCCTCTCCACTTGTGTGCATAGAGACACTCACACACACACCTATGAATATGGGTGTGTGTGACCCAATGGCCATGCTTTTCTTGGCCACAAGAACGCACAATTCACACACTAGTGATTGTATAATAGTGTTTGGAGAATGCTGGAAGGAGAAGTATGCCATTTAGCATCACTTCATTGGAAGGGGAAAACAAAAATCAAGTAAGGGGTGAAAGCATGTTAACCTGTCATGCTTTTTCATGTCCCGGACAATGCTAACTAGCACAATTTTGACATATGCTAACTAGTACAATAACTTGAGCTACATCTCCAAGATCTATGACATATGATATATCAATAGAAAGCACTTGAAACAAGGAATCCAAATGTACAACCTCCGACAAATTTTGATATTATTTGTAAAAAATTTACTGGACGCCCAACCTTTTGAAGATGTGCTAACTTGAAACTGCTAACTAGCACAAAAAGCACATGTTAACATGCTTTCACCCTAAGACTGCTTTCCTCTTTTAAGAAGGGTTCCTCCTCATTCTGTTGTAGCGCGAGCTTACATCCTTTCATGAGGGGCCAATTTTGTTGGTGCAAATCATTAGCCCATGAGTTGAGCTGAAACTTATAAGAAGCGGGCCTCTTGGATATTGCACAATATCCAACATCATCCTCTCTTTGAATCAACACTACTCACAAGAAATCCTAGGTAGTGCTCATGGGTAATTGAGAACTGAAGCCGAGTATTGGGCTTTAACACATTTTCAAGATCAAACTCTCTGCATCGAGATCTCCACGTGTTTGTGTTTGACAAGATCAAGATGATGTCAGAGTGGATGCTAGAGTGCTTCAAGTGATGGTATGTGGGAATGGATTCCATGACTATCACAAGAAGATTTAGAAAATTTCTCATGTAGGAAAACAAAGTCTTTTTCTCAGTGTTTTTTATACAATGCATAACATCATGAGCTTTTGCTCGAGAGGCACCTCGTACCTAGCTAGGTATGATTGGGGGTAGGGGGTGGTGCCTCTCGAGCAAAAGCTCATGATGTTGAGGTAAGTCACAATGTGGGAATTATTGTGAGAATTTGGCCAAAACTTCTTGTGTAAGTGGCGAAGCTCGACTAGGTCCCCTGCCGGAGTGATGCAGAATACCATCCCTCTGATGAGATTTTTGCTTTAATAGGTGATCCTCTCCCTTGCCATGGAAATGCAGTTTAATGTTATTTTGAAGTGCGTGATTTTGTAGAACAGTCGATTGAAAAAACTATTCTTTTCGAATTTCACTCTGCTAGAAACTTGTCGAAGGGAAGAACTATTGTGTTAAGTGGTTACCTTGATTTTTTTTTAACATTCTAAAGCAAGAGATGTATTGTGGATTATGGCTATGAAATATGATATTCACAAACAAGAGGCACACAAGAAGCATGAAGATGTTTGGGGAATTGGTCACGTTGGAGTTTGCACAGAGAAGGAGCCGATGCATTGGTCATTTCAAGATTAAGGTTTTCACAAAATTGTGTTATCTAGAAGAGAGTTTGATGCAAGTTTTTGACTAGGCCAACATTGTGACCTACACCCTCTACCTAGTGCCCACCTAATAGAGTTGTTCAAGTTGGTTGGGACCCATTTCAACATGGAGTCTGTTATCCATGTCAACATCCTATGCTATGCAACAAGCCTTCATTATGATTGTGATTGAAACAAGTATCTCAATCAACATCTACCAAAAACAACAAAAAAGCTTCCTTGCCACAACCATGATACCATATCCTCACACACTTACGCTCAAGATACTACTCCTACTCGATTATTGAGAGAGAGAGAGACCATATCCTCACACACAAGACGCTCAAGATACCATTCCTACTCGATTATTGAGAGAGAGAGAGAGAGAGAGAGAGAGAGAGAGAGAGAGAGAGGACATAAGATTCAACCTATCCTAAGAGCAAGAACATCCAAATTAATGCAGGTAATGGAAGGCATGGTAGCAAAAGTGAAGGTGACAGTCCCGACATATTGGCAGAAGTGTCAAAAGGAATGACGGTGGCAAAACACATACTAGTGGCAAGGCGGTGGAACAATTTAGGAGCCTATCCATCCAAGATTGTGCTTTGATGTAGACGCAATACCAAAGGTACACTTATATTCATTATTTTAGTTTCCTCAATGTGATCTCAAAAGTATATAGATTCCATAATTTACACATTAAGGCAATGAATTTACATCATTTTTATTCAAACATTATAGATGAAGGTGACAAGGATTGACGAAAATTTGCGAGGCCCAACAAAGGGACACATGCACAATACATGTCATAAAATATAATATCTAACTTTACCTAATGATTTTCTCATATTAAACTGATAATTTAATATGGGAAGATAAAAGGGGAACAAGAGTTAGGATATAGATATGTGCTTCTAGACCTATCTCATCAGGGGACCAAAAGGAGAAATGGTTGCATATTCTCAATAGGGGTCCAAAAGGAGACGGTCTACCAAAGTGCAATGTGCAATAAGTGCTTCTAGATTTACCTCAGCAAGGGACCAAGAGGAGAGATGGTTACATCTCAATAGGGGTCCAAAAGGAGATAGTCTATCAAAGAGCAACGTGCATCTACTGGAGCTTAAAAGACCTATCTAATGGAGCTTAAAAGACCTTAGGGTTAGCTTCATTAAAGACCTCCAAAATTTTAATCGTGTTAAAAAGTCTTTTGACCTTAGGCAAACTAGGGCTGACCTTGAGGTGGGAACCCTACCCAAGCATGAGGTGCTTGTCGGCTTGTTAACTAAAGTGCTTAAAGTGTTTGTGGGAACTTTGCCCAAAGCTTGAGGTGATTTTTATGCTTAAAATGACCAAGGTTCTTAAAGTGTTTAATTCAAAGATAAACTCTCAAGAGGCATAAACGGTTTCCATGCTTGATTGACTAAGTGCTTGAAGTGTCGACCAATCTTGCATAACCACTTTAGAACATAACATGGCTGCAAAAATTTTGGCAGCATTTTGATAGCATAACTTAAAAAATAAACCATGAGCCACACCGACTTACACCATAGAATATCAACCATAATCCATAAGGTAATCTCAACTCTTTCTTGACCATGAATCATAATCACACTGAACCAACTCTCACACTTGGAGTTTGACACATCCTTTGCAATCAATCGGAGTCTACACACATGTAACCCTTAAGATGTGATTTTTTCATGCATAAAAAGAGTCCCCAACCAGCAACTAGTCATGATATAAAAATCCAATTTTGACCACATCCAACCATGCAAGTTGATGCATCACATCTGCACTTCACCTCCCTAGCACATAGAGCTAATTTTGACATAGGAAGGTGGAAAGCAATCACAACCATGCATATGATGCATCCACATCAATCCATGAGTTCCCATACACCATATGATAACATTCCATCACCATAAACATGATGCAAAGCAGCTCCTACCTTTAGGTCAACCATAAACCATAACTTCACACATATGCAAAAAACAAAATTTTTGCATTTTTGGAAGTATGCAAAACATACAATTGAAAGTATTTGGCCTCAAATCAATGCATCAATCTCACCTTCATAATATAGAGTATCACTCTATCACATCACTTCACCCATATGGTACTCACACAACCAATGGTAACCCCAAAAGAAAGCCACTTTATTCATATCTGCCTATGCGGTTCGGGATGTTAACCATATACTCTCACATAAGTTTATGGCCATCTACTAATAATTGAAATTAAATCACCAAAAAAAACCATAAAACATATAAAAACAACTCAGTTAACTCATGACGTCATATGGTACCCCCCCTTGGTAGCACCCCTACGCGTGTAGGTAAAACCGGTTATAGATCGATTAATAACTCGCATTTTCGATTTGGTAACGGAGACCTAAATTCATTTATCATCAAGTTTCATCAAGCTTTTGAATTGGTCAAGTGGGTTTGCCCATCCGGTGAATCTATATAGTGGTTCTCCAAGGAGCTTGTAGTAAAAACATCTGGTTGTACAATGGACAGGTAGCTATTTTTTGACCATATCTCTTAGCTCGTGCGTGTTTTTCACATGACACCAAAGAGAGAAAATGTTCTAAATGATGTGTTTTATCTCTCTTATAAAGGGTTCGGGTTGATTCATAGCGGTTTATGATTTATGACCAGAACAATGTTCCTACCGTCTCTATGACATGAAACAAAAAGCACTTTTTATGCACGCATGTGACCATAAATGCTTCATGTGCATAAATCACCATGTTAAACATGATGAAATAATCATGGGAAAACTTTGTATGTATTCGGTTGATCCATACATGCACTCGTTTGCGAAAAAACAATCACCGAGAGGGTGACTACTTATAAAAACGACATAGAGAGAGAGAGAGAGAGAGAGAGAGAGAGAGAGAGAGAGAGAGAGAGAGATGATGGCTATGGAGTTTAGAGATTCTCACCATGCTTTAGAATCGATTAGGGGTTGTCGAAAGGCTTCTTGCTTTGCCGCAAGAGAGCGGTGATGAGAGCTACGTAGGGATATCTGCCACGAAAGCTTCCGGAGAGCGCGTACACCGTGAAACGAGAGAGAAGAGAACAAGCAAGTAGAGAGAGTGTCCTTCTTCTTCTTTTTCTTATCGAGAGAGAAGAGCTTATGGAGATGGTGATGAAGAGCTTGCACCACTCCGTATAATAGATACCTATAGCGTTGCGGTAGTAGACACAACAGACGACACTGAAAACTAAGTACTAACCGGCAAGTTATAGGCAAGTGAAGCAGGCTGGAATGTGCCCAAAGTAGAAAGATGGCGCTACCTCTCAGCCTAGAATAGCCCCTAGCTTTTGGAAAAAAGCTCCAGTCTTTCCTAAAAACAAGCCTTTGCTTTTGGGGGTCAACTCTCCCACTTACCATCCGAGCAATATCTGGCCAATTAATGGAAACCGTAGCTAGACTATGCAACACTATAATATCCTGACATAATTATGACCTTCCCGTACTGCCCCGACGTATTTACGTATCGCTTTTGTAAAAATATTTCTCGTAAAAATCCCGTCTGGTCCCCTTTTGCTCTGGGTGATCATTTTTAAATCCGACGGAGACTAAAATTAATATTTTTACGTTTAGGTCATCGTAAAAAGCACATTGCTTTTCAAAAACACCAAAAAGCACGAAAAGCTAAAAATAGCGTTTAAAAAAAAAGCAAAATTTTCTACTGGTTCCCCTTGTTAGAATAAGAAAGCGGATTCGCTTTTCACTAAAACGCACTAAAAATCATGAAAAGCTATAAATAGAGTGAAAAGCATTCAACAAGCAGATTTTTACAAAATTGAACCATAGCTTCCCTGGAACATGTAGATGAAGGATTCGACTTTTCTTTTTGCAAAGAAGCACGTAAAAGCATAGAAAACGTAAAAAAGCTAGAAATAGCGGATTTTTCCAAAACTGAACCAAATGTTCGTCTAACCTACTGGAACATGGAAACGACTTTACTTTTTACTTTAGAACCTTCCAATACTGTCAATCAAGCATCTTAAGTCAAAATTTGACAAAATAGATATTGAAAGCTATTTTTTTAATTTTTAGAAGAGACCCAAAAATTGAGGATCTTACACACTATGTGGGATATGGTGCACACCTTGGGAGCTTTGGTCTTAATAATGGAGTATTTTTAGATTTACCTATGGCTTTACCATTATTGAGCCATAAGAAGTCCAAAAGGAGCTATCCCTCTGCAATTCTGCTATGTTAGACCCACTCCACTACTCTCTATAATTAACCAATGTGAGCCGTGAGTGTAGATACTTAAGTGTTTATTTTCAAAGGCTAAGAGGAGTAGAAACTAAGGTTTTGAATTGCTAAAGGATACACTAAGTAAACACATAAGTATAATTAGCATGGCTGACAATAACCAAGAGAGTAGAATGAACATTGATAACTTTGATTTTGCACATGAAGGTGCTAATGATGATGCCCCCATGTTTATCAATTATCTTGTTACTAGGTTACATCAAGCTATGGGCAACCCTACTTTGCAAGAGGAAGTTACCTAAAAACTTTGTGCTTATGGGATTTCCCTTCCTCTCCAAGAGGATAGAGAGTTTAGGAGGTCTCTTGATGAGACTCCCAAAAGAAGACTCTCACCCATAAGAGAGGAGGAATCCAAATAACGAGAGAGAAGTGAATCCCTAAGTTTCTCTAAAGATGTGGCTCCACGAAGACAGCGGTCTAGACTGTCGCCAACTCCTTCCAAGAGGAAATGATCAACCCATAGTACTTCTCCTCGTCATTCCAAAAGGGAAGAGAGGAAACAAAGGAAAGAAAAGGGCAAGAAAGAGGTCACCCTCTTCTCCTTCTTCTTCACCTTCCTCCTCTTCTCCTTCGGACGAAAGAAATAATTATTCTCCTAGAGAATACAAGAGGAGAGGACATCGCAAAACTTGCCCTGCATGGCGAGGTCCCAAAAGCTCAAGAAGTTCAAAGAGGGAGGAAAGAGTATCTCTTTCTCACCTATGACGGCACCTTTGGTGCCACCGACAAAGTATTGGACTTCATCCAACAATTTGATGTGGCTTTTGGAGACGAGAGCTTCACGAAGTCCTTCAAGCTATGCCATGTAGCTATGCACTTTCAGAAATCTGCTCGTCAATGGTGGGCTAACCTGTGTGGCAATGGCAAAGCCCCAAATACATGGAAGACTCTACGAGTTTCCATCATGAAGCAATTCCTTGGGCAAGCGATGCAAAGGGAAAAGTGCTTACCAAATGGCGAAGCTTGAAGCTTCTCTTCAACGAGTCTATCTACAAATATATAGACAAGTTTTGGGATTTACATCTCAAAGCTATAGTCTTTCAAACGAGAGACTTCCCTAAACAAAAGCAACAATTTTGTGTGGTATTACCTGAAGAAATGGCCGATTATATAAACTCACAACGGCCTAGCACTATCACCCAAGTCATCCACCGCACTATGGTTGCTTCAAGGATCGATTTCCAACAAGGGACAAGAAGAAATTTCAAGCCCATGGAAAACAAGGATCGAAATGAAGCTAAAGGGAACAACAATGCTCAAAACTCTTCCCAAGGCAACACCAACACCAAAAACAACAAGGCCAAGGAGAAAGGAGCTTACAAAGGTAAAAATAATCTCTCTCCAAAAGAATTAGAAGATTTTCATAAAGACCATAAATGCTTTAACTGTGGGGAGAAAAAACATGGTTATCGTTCTTGGCCCAAAAGAAATGTACATAATGACACTCCTAGAGTTTCCATGGTTGAAGCTCCGAAAGAGAAGACTCATTGCAAAGGCTCATCACTCTCCTATGCTCGGGGAAAAGGGAGCATGATGCCTTCATCTTGTTTGACCTTGGCTCTACTCACAACTTTATATCAACGGAGTTGGCCACTAAGTTTGGCATTCAAGCTTTCGAGATGGGAGATACTGTAACTATCGATGTAGCTTTCAAGGGATAGCAAGCTTCCGTTACTCCCTTGATTGGGAAGTTAAGGCTTCATATTCAAAGCTACGTCGACAAAGAATATTTTTTAATCTCTCCTCTCTAACTTGAGGATGTTATCCTAGGGGCACCATGGTTCAACCGCATGGATGCCAACATGAAGTTCCCTGAAAGGAGAATTTACTTCACCTACAGGGAAAAGAGCATGTACATAGATGCTAACGAGTCGGGGAACACCATATCCTTCATAAATACGCTTGATTTTGATAAGTCAATGAAAGCTCTATTTTTGCGTATATGATTTTTGTTAATCTGTAAATGATTCTAATGTTTTCACAAGTAGCAATAAAGGGAATCAAGAGGAATTAGAGTTGTCTAATTTCCTAAATGGATTCCAAGATGTTTTCATTGATGACATCCCTAGTGAGCTACCTCCAAAACGAGGGGATGATGACCATGCAATAGAGTTTCTACTAGGAAGCTCACCGCCTAATAGAGGAGATCATGAGGCAAGTGCATGAATTGGTGGAAAAAGGGATGGTGAGGCCTAGCTCCTCTCCATTTTGTTCACCAGTACTTTTAGTGCAAAAGAAAGATGACACATATCACATTGTGTCCATTATAGAGCACTAAATAGGATCACTATAATAAAAAAAGGATTTCCTGTGCCGTAGGTAAAAGACCTATTTGATAAGTTACAAGTTTTGGCCTGACAAATGCTCCAGCCGCATTCAATCTCAGGATGGACAAAAATCTTCAGACCACTCAAATTCTCTTGAGGAGTACAAGTGACACCTCCATGTAATCTTTCAAGTTGTGGGAGAGAAGAAGTTTTCCACATTAATCAAAAGAAAAGTGATTTTTCCTACAAGAGATTCAATATCTAGGTCTCATTATCTCTCAAGATAGTATCCATATGGATCCATCAAAGTTGGAGGTAATAAAAGCATGGCCTAATCCAAGGAATCTACATGAGCTAAGAAGATTTATTGGTATGTCTGTATACTATAGACGCTTCATAGCAAAATTCTCTCAAATAACAGGACCATTGCATGACTTAACAAAGAAGAACGTTAAGTACTCATGGACTGCTAAAGAACAAAATGCTTTTGACAAGCTCAAAGAGAAGCTTACCTCTCAAACAATCCTCATGCTTCCAGATCTCTCAAAGCCATTTGAGGTTCAATGTGATGCTTGTGGTGATTGCCTTGGAGCAGTCGTGCTTCAAGAAGGGCATGCCATAGCATATGAGAGCCGAAGGCTCAATACGGATGAGCTGGTCTTGGGTATTTATGAGAAAGATCTTTTAGTTGTTCTACATGCCCTAGACACATGGAAGCACTCTCTTGGGGGCTCCATTCATCCTACGAATGGATCACAAAGCCTCAAGAAATTCATGACGCAAACCAAACTCTCCGACAAACAAATGAGGTGGGCAAATTTTCTTTCACAATTTAAATTTCATATTGCTCACATTGCTGGCAAGCACAATCAAGTGGTCGATGCACTTTCAAAAAGGCCAAGGGTAAATGTGGTGTCTATAGCAACTCACAATGATCTATCTTTTATGATAGATGAGTATGCTACTATTGACCAAGACTTTAAGTAGGTAATTACAACTTTTGTATTAGGGAAGAAAAAAGAACCATTCACCTTGAAGGATGGTTATCTTCCAAACGGCAATAGGCTATGTGTTACTCACCCATACAATGAGAAAGTCATGTATGAATCCCATGCTTCTGGTTATACGAGGCAAAGAGGGATTCCATAATTTACTCTTCAAGGAGTAGATATGTATTTCTGTTGGTCTACTATGAAAAGTAAACATACAAGAGTATGTTTCAAAATGCGCGGTATACCAAAAATTGAAATTTGATTTAGGGAAGCAACTTGGATTGTTTCTGTCGACATGTTTAGCAAGAAAACACACTCTATGTCTGTCAAAAATACTATTAAGGCACATCAAACGGAAACCCTATTTAGATCTCAAATTTTCAAGTATCATGGCTTGCCAACATCCATAGTGTCGGAAAAAGATTCTAGAAATGACCTAGAAGGGTCTCTTTGAGAATCTAGGAAGTAGATTAAATTTCTCTTTTGGCCTATCATCCACAAACGGATGATCAAAGTCAAAAAACTAATCTAACGATTCTTGAATCTACTAAAAGGCTATGTCATGGAAGTAGATCAATGTTCTCAATGAGAGAAGTACAATTTTTTTGGGAGAACTCAAAGAGCCTAGTCTGCTAGTACTTGGAGATTGACCCAAGGAAATCCTGAAGTTGTCAAGTTTGATGCATTATGCACATTGTTGTTGCAAGTGTTGCTTTCCAAAAAAAACAGGACTAGACAGTGTGCAGTTGAACATGCCTTTATTGCTACTCAAAGAAAAGGTGGTAATAGTAATGCAGCCAGTTCTCATGGTTCTTCTACGAGTGGAACATCACTTGTTCCTAATGCTTCTGCTGACAGCAATTGGTCTGGAAATTCTAGTTATAAGGGCAAAAACAAGATGCGTTGCCATTATTGTAAAGCTAATGATCACTTGATCAAACAGTGTCCTAAGTTGAAGTCCAATGAGTCTAAGAAGAAAGAGGGTGGTTCCACTGCAAATGCTGGATCCACTACAAATACAGCTATTATTGAGTCTTCTTTGAAAGGAGACTGTGATGATGATGTTGATGCGGAATGCGATTCTAGTGTAGAGTGTACCTATAATTGTGCTGTCCATGATGCGTGCATGTCAATTGCTGTAGATTCACATGTCTGGTATTTTGATAGTGGTGCTACAAAGCACATTACCTCACATTGTGATTTTGTTCACCTCTCTCGAGACTGTCCCTTATGGGAACTCAGTCACTTGAGCCAACAATGCCTCTTATCCGGTTCAAGGAGTTGAAAAGGTTGTGCTTAATGCTGCAAACGACTCTTAATCTTTCACTCTTGTTGATGCACTTTATGTACCTGGGATCGAGAAGAATCTTTTGTCTGTATCTGTGCTTGCTAGACTTACACTTGTAGTCAAGTTTGTGGATGACAAATGTATAGTACATGATCTCAATTTCGGTGATGAAATTTTTGCATCTGGTATATTATGCTGTGGGCTATATAAGCTCACTTTGTATGAAAAGTGTGGGTAGAATTTTGCAAAGCATTTTTGGATTCAAAGGCTATTCAGATGCAAAACTTTGGCATGCACGTTTTGATCATTTGAATTTTGCCAGTTTGCTGCATTTGTAGAGATCTAATATGGTTGCTTCTTTGCTGACTCTCAAACACGTTTGTGAAGGCTGTATTTTGGGTAAGATGCAGCGTTCTAAGTTTCCAAAGGATGGTTCAGCTAGGGACACATGCAAGTTGCAGCTTGTGCATAGTGATGTTTGTGGGCCCATGAAAACTTCGTCCTTGGGCAATTACCTTTACTTTGTGACTTCTATTGATGATTACTTCTAGCATGCATGGGTATTTCCTCTTAAAGCAAAGTACAAAATTTTTATGTGCTTCAAACAATTTCTGGCCATGGCTAAAAATTTCTCAAAATGTACTATGGGCACCCTCCGTTCCTATCGAGGGGGGGAGTATATGTCTCATGAAGTTAATGCATTTTTGCTAGTCGTGGGATAAAACACCAATGTACAGTGCCATATACACCTCAAGAAAATGTTGGGAGAAGAGGGGGAGATCAACCGCTTAAGCTATTCAACACATGCTCCAAAACATCACCATCAACCTGTCCACCTCTTCTTCCAATTTCCAAGTACACACACACACACACACACACACACACACACACACACACACACACACACACACACACACACACACACACACACCTAGACTATGACACATACACACACACACAGAACAAAGAATTGACATAGACATGCTTGTAAGAGATGTGTAAGAGATGGAGACTAGATTAGAGAGTACACAACAAATAACCATAGCATAAGAGGGTAGAGAAGAGAATCTGCAAGATAAAGGCCTAAATCTAGCCCCAAACTCCACGGCACCTCTCTTGTGGAGTTGGTATTTAATTTATTATTTTTGAGTTTAAGGTGCCAAAACTTGAGGCCCCTCTTTTTACAACCACTTCACTTTTGTAAATGAGTGAAGCTCATTAGTTCTTGCATGACCCATAAGGGGAGTTCCCACTACAAGTATTTACAGAGCCATAGTGGCTTATTGAAATGATATTCTAAAATACTGTGCAAATATAAAATGGCCAAGAGTAATTGCCAGCACCTCTTCATCAACTCCCTGCATTCCACTCTACAAAATCATCATCAACTCAATTAGAAAATAAATAGAGAGCACATAATTAACTATTACGCCAGCTATCCCAATTGCAGCTGACCACTACAATAGGAGGGTGCCCAGTCTCGTAACAGAAAATCTTGTTGCTAAGAGGAAAAACAAGTCTCTTACAAAAATGGCAAATGTATGGTCAAAAGTCAAACTTTGCCGCATTCTTTTCGGATTCAGGCCATCATGTGTGCCACTTATGTCCTAAACAGGTTTCCTGCAAAAGCTTGCAAAATACTTTCACTTGTTGTATGACTAGTGTGCATTTTCTATGTGCATTGGTACCTCATTTTGGTTGGGATGTACATCAATCAGACATTGTTACTGATTTCTTAAATGATGACATATTTGAGGAAGTTTATGTAATGCAACCTCGTGGTTTTTTCAAGAAAGGACAAGAGGATAAGGTGTGAGAATGTAATAAATCTTTGTATGGGTTGAAGCAATCTCCTCGTGCTTGGTATGAGACGGTTGACACTCATTTGGTCAAACGAGACTTTCATAACAGTCCAACAGAAAGCACATTGTATGTCAAGCATGAGGACGATGTACTTCTCATTGTGGTTCTTTATGTTTGGCGCGGATGAAGCAACGAAGCAAGGTTCTCCAGAGAAAGAGTCACATTTTTCAAGGAATCTACATTTTTGCGGAAATCTCATCCTTTTGTAAAAGAGCTTGTCTAAGCCGAGAACTTGTAAAGAAATTTTTGATTATTTTTTCGAGAGCATTTGTATAGTGGAGATCCAGTTAGAAGTTTAGGACTTTTTGGCCGGACAAGCCATTTGTAAAGACCTAAACTATAAAGGTCAGCTTTGTAAGTTTGAACAGAATCCTCTTTTATGTGAAGAAGACAACGTACGTTTGAGAGCTCTATCTTGCTCCAACTTGTAATCTTCGCTACTATGGCTATGGTAGTCCAAATTCAAATTTTTTTATTGCATTGTGTTCCTCTTACTTTGCTCTTTAATTCAAGTGTAAGCATTCGAGATTCGGTGTAGGTTTTCAACTACGTGTTTGGAGCTTTAAATCGCTGTTGTGAGTGCTTATGTGCGTATTGTATGTTGTTTTGACCCTAGGAGAGGCTTTAGGGACCCTAAAGAGACCCTTTGGGATCACCTGTTCACTGTTTTTGCTGACTATGGGATGAATGATCGCGATCTTTGTACCTCTCCAGAATGCTGTGACAGTGATAGGATATGCTCCTGATAGTCCCCTGTAGCTTCCCTTCAAGTTTCGTGCGAATCCGATATGATTTGCATGGTAAACATGCGTGATGACTGTAGAGCCGTGTAGAAGGACATAGGTAGATTGCTTGGCTTCAGTGCGTTTGATTTTCTTGTAGAGTTAGTAGCTGCATCTCTTCGAGTTCACTTCATTAGGATTGACACCCTAGTGAGTTTCCATGCCTCATCCGAGTCGTTTCCCTGGTATTGATATTTATGTTGACGCCTGAAGACTATGCTATGGACGTCCGTCGCGGCGACCCGCAAACATTGGCGTCGTTGCCGGGGAATGAATCTTAGGTGATGAGTGACCGAGTGCGTATTCAAAGTTTTCTTATTTTTCCAAAAGATAATTTCCATTCCATTTACATTTCAGTGAAGCATCTAGATAGGGGTTTAGTGCTTAGTGGAGTATAAGGTCGGTGGACTGGCTAGATCTACTCTTGAGAGATATAGGGAGTTGTGAGTGAGGTTGCTTTAAGCATTTTTCCTTTTCAAATTTCTTTGTATTGATTGAGTACTGATCCATCATCCGTTTTTATCCTGTTTGTTTTGTTTGATTCATTTTCTTATGTTCTTTCATTTCTGTACTTAGGAGTAGGATAAGTAAATCACATTCCAGTCAGATTTGGGGCAAAAGATAGAGTCAAAAACACCAGAAAACCATAACTTTGGCAAAAAGGGCCATAAGACTCTAAAATTAAAAAATCTGACCAAACAGAGCTGAAATTGATTCAAATCACAAAGTGGTAGCACCAAACACTGGGAAATACTTGTTAGAGAGAGCCTGTAAAATTTCATCAGATTTGGCTCTGGTACTACGATCGCGATCGGTGTACCTCAGTGTCAGAATTGTACAAGATTTGACATTTGCCTTCCTTATAAGATTCTAAACAAGTTTGTCTAAAGCAACCACACCCAAAAACATCAAAAATCAAGGAAATCAGGCCACTTGGGTAAAACTAGCATGATAGACCCAGAAACTGTAAAGTCTTCCAAATGCAAAAAGACTCGGGGGATAGCCTTAAAACATCAGTGTCTACAAGCATGCCAAATTTGGTTGAATTTGGGCTCAGAACTATGATCGCAATCGGTGTACCTCAGTCCAGATTTGACCCACACATACACCTAGATTATATAAGATACCAGGAGATGTCAAAATTCAAAAAAGTCACCAAAATAGCCAAAAACAACAGACAGTCAAAAAACCACTGCAGCAGACCAAGATCTGGTAAAAACTAGACTTTTTCTTGTCCAAATTCAAAAATATTTGAGGAGTAGACTGTGCACATCATTGTCTACCATATCCACAAGTTTCACTTGAAAAGGAGCTAGAACTACGATCGCGATCGGTGTATCCTAGTGACATTTTGAGTTGAGACTTGGTGAGTAAGTAGGTGACATCTAGTGCAACATATTTTCCAAAAGGAGCAAGGTCAAAAAAGCAAAAGAAAGCGTCAAAGAGTCCCACTTACACAATCAGGCCAATAACCGCAAAACCACCTAGGATTTGGGTTTTCATTGGTCAAAACATCTCCAAATTAGAAAATACAAAGACACTTGGTATCAAGACATCAAGGACTAGTTGTTGTGCAAAAATCTTCCAAATCTGTGACATGGGGTCAACGATCGCGATCGGTGTACCTCTACATAGTGAGGGTATTTGACTTCATAAGTTTGTAGATCTACTTGAGTACATCCCAAATCTCAAGTTTGAGTGAAAAATACCCTCTGGAAGCCAAGATACAAGCACAAAATCTCTTTGTGTCCTGATCCTGAAACTGTTTTGAGTGTTGTTTCAAGTGCAGTTTACCAAAACTGCTCTAACTTGTGACACACAACTCCAAACTAAGTCTCCTATAGCTAGGAAGAAAGCTTGTGAAATTTGCTAGTATTTCCATTTACAAACTTTTAGGGTACCCAAAACCAGTATCCAAAGGTCAGTGGGGCACCAAAGCCTGACTGTTTAGAGACTTGACCAGAGGCAAAAAGGGATTGTGTGCACTAAGCCAAGGTGTTCTTACCAAGGACCATCTAGAGAGTATTGAGTGAGGCTTAAACATGAAAAATCATCCATCATTAGGGTTTCCCACTCAACTTAGATCTATGCCAACTACACAAACAACAAGAAATACTACAACACCTATAACAAGAGGGTTGAGACAAGACCACGAGGCTTATCAATCATATCAAGCCAAACCTCAAGGCATGGCTCATGGATATTTGTCAAGTGATCATGTAGCTCACTGGAAGCCAAACCAATCAACTAAAATGCGGGAGTTTGGAAGAGAAAAAGTGGAAATTGCTAGAGACTTAGAGGAGAAGCATCCTCTAATCAACAAACCCAACGTGAGGTTCATCAAAACCAATGAAGCCATGAGAGTTCTAACGGATTACACTTATGATGGCCTTTATAGGTTACCTAGTGGGGATCAAAACAACTTCTATAGATGTTTAAATTCCATCATTGAAGAGTTGACAGACCACAAGAACCTCTATGCCTTCACATACACAGATGACCAGGGAGTGCAAGTTCTAATGGTAGATAAGTATGGACGAGAGTACAAACTTATCAGCCCAATTGAGCTAGAAAGATATACATACATGGGTACTCCAATCTTTGCTTACTACTTTCAACCAAGCGTAAGCGTACCAAGGTTTTTTGAGACTGATTTGCAAGAAGCTAACATTGAAACTATGGAATCAAATGGACCTCAAACATCCAAAATAGCTATTCACGGGAGTGTAGCTCCTACCTCATTGAGTGGAACCAAGAGACCACCAATTAGACTTACAAATCCATCAACATTTCCAAAACATGTCTCAAAGGGGATTCCACCAGGATTTTCTCCAAGACGAGAAGAAGGAACGAGGGATGTCTTTGTGAGAGACCCCAACACGCTAAGATACATGGTTGAACCAGAACCAATGAAACCATATCAATTGGCCAAATGTGTCAAGAAGAAGTATGATGGATTAAGGGATCCATACGTACATGAATCCTTGTTCAAACAAGTGTTAAGAGCCGAACAAGTATTTTATTTTCATACACAGTATGAGGGATTTGGCTTAACCTTGGAAGGGATAGCATTGAATTGGTTCCAACCGTTGGACAAAAATGCCTTCTCAAACGTTGAACAATGTTTGCAAGAATTTGTTGTGGAGTTCTCTAAAAGGGGAATCAAGCATAACACAGTGTCCCAAATCTATGCATTCAAGCAAAAAGAAGATGAGAGAGTGAAGGAAGCATTGCTATGCTTCAAACAATATATAGAGAGATGTCCGGAATGCGAGTTACCACAGGATGAAAGATTATCAATTCTCTTCATAGAGGGTTTGAAAAATGAAACTCTCAAGAAAGATTTGCACTTAAAAGGATGTACTTCCTTTGAACAAGTCACGAGAGAAGCGTTATACCTAGTTGACAATTGTAAAGCCTATGGCGAGGAAATTGGTGATACAAAGATCACTCTGGATAATGCTCCTTTAGCATCTAGTGAAACCAACACAAGGCAAGTGGTTATGTCTCAATTAATGACCAACCTAGATGAGCTAGCAGTGCAAGTAGCACAATGAATAAAATGGTGTGCCATTGAGCAAAAATGGACCAATCATGAGATGAGTGAGTGCTACTATAATCAAACCTACACGAGGGGGATACTATTTGGACATCAAATAGAAAAACAAATGCCATTACCAAATCATCCATTATTTCAAAATAGGGTTGTATCAAGGACTTTACAAAGAGCTGAGGTATCACAACCTAGGCTAGGGCAAGAACCTATATGAAAACTCTATTCATTGAATGAGGACACTCTGATGTTCATAGCCAATCAAGAGCATAGACCAGAGAACATTCTGGCTAAGCAAGAACAACCATCAATTGTGCCACCAGTGACTCAACAAAATGGACCATGCTACAAGTGTGGAGGTAATCATTGGGCCAAGAATTGTTCTCGTGTAGAGATAATTGGATATTGTTTGGAGTGTGCCATTACACACGTTGTTCCTAATTGTCCAAAACACCCAAACAAACATGGGAAAACAACAATGAATGTTGTGGGAGTGTTACCTTCTCCAAGTGGATAAGAGGCAGAACCCAAAATTCCTGTGAAGGTAGTGACTAGAGACCAAGCAAAAGAAAATGCTAAGGACCAAGCTAATGAGGAGAAAGATCAACAACCCAAACAAGGGGAAACAACTAGTGTGTCAGTGAGGAATGGGAGAAAATCCTGGAAAGCCAAAAGAGACATAATTAAAGCAAAAACAATTACAAATCAAACTGCACTACAAACAGAATTACAAGAGACAAAGGAGCAAGTAAAACAAGAACGGGAAAACAAAACCGTGGTGAGCGATAAGAAACCAAGGGAGGCATCTTCCGAAGGATCTGGGTTGGTAGACAAAATCCTAGAGCCATTAGATGCTGCACTGGAAGCATATGAGGCTAGATTGAAACCCAACCAAACCCTAGAGCAACGAAGGATGAAATATCCTCATGCTGAGGTAGAGACTGAGAGGTTGAAAATGTGTAAGGAATTGGTAAAAATTGCACAGGCAATGATGGAGCCTAAAGCACCAATTCCACCTCCAGAAACAAAACCAAAAAGTGTTGGATTTGAAATGCCTAAGGCAAAGGTTGTTGAAACATTAACTCAAAGAAACATTGAGCTAGAATCACAAAAGGATGTGCAAGCAAAGACTGCAACACAAGAAACCAACAACCTAGAAATTCAACTAGATGATCAAGAAGTGGCCAATACCACTAATGATGCAAGGTCAAGATCACAATTTACTGCACCTATACCAGAGATAGATGAGCCATCAACAAATGGATTGTGGGAAGCAATTAGAAGTGCAAAATATGGAAGTGCGACTTTCCAATTTGCACCCATAACTGAGGTCAATACAGGGCATGAAGTCTATCAGGGAGACATTCAATCTCTAAAGGGAGATGCAGGGACGGAAGTTTCAATTGAAAGCAAACCAGAGTCCTTGAAGACCTTACCCTCATACATAGAAGAACATGAGGCAGACTCAGAGACTAGAGTGGTGCCATCTCAGAGGAAAGCCATATCCAAGATGATGGATACAAAGAGTATGTAAGAGTTGATGTCAACTCTAATACAGTGCACCATTACTCTATCTGAACTGCTTAAGATTAGACCACATGTATGGGATGAAGTAGGCAACAATTTGGGGAAGATGGGATTAAAGATACCTCTTCAAGATTTACCCTCAAATGAACAATCAAACAAAACTCAACAAGAAAGTGCAAACGCTAAACCTGTGTCAATAAACAAGGTGGGGGAATATTGCAAAGGAGAAGAAGGAAACACCACCTTACCTGTGGAATACAAAGAAGTTAAAACATTGGCTATACTTGATAGTGGGGCTGGAGTAGCCATAACCACAAAAGACATTTGGGAAAAATGGGGTAGACTAGCGCCTATGAAAACGAGAATGAAGCGACAACTTGCAGATGGATACATAGAAAAACCTCTGGGTATCCTAGAGCAAATTATTGTGACTTCTTGTGGAATTGAATATGAACATACATTTGCAATAGTAGATTTTGGAAAAGGAACAATTTTGATATCATTTTAGGAAGACCTTTCATGCGTCAACTTAAGATGGTTCAAGATTGGGGCTATGACTATATCTACTTGAGACATAAAAAGATCACCACAAAAATAAGTATAAAAGACCTTAGCTATAGAGATGTGAATAGAACTTGTTTAGAAGAAATTGACTCTACTATAGTCAATGGGAAAGAGATACGTGCGTGGCTTTCAAACCAAACAAGAACTTTGGATGTGTGGTGCTTCAAAGTGTGGAAGCTCAGTGAAGGAGGATTGCATCCTAGAAAGATCAATGGACGATGAAGCTTACATACCGGAACCCTTTCCAGAGCAATTATTTGAGCCATTTGGATGGACTCAAATATTGGCAACCTTGGATGTGTGTGTAAATGAGCTAACTCCAACCAAGTTTTGTGATGAAGAAGGCTACGGCCTAGTTTCATGTTTTATGTTGAAAGTGCTGAGAAATGCTAATGAGATTTGTGAGAATGAAAATAGAGGAACAAATAGCTATGTCATGGAGGATGCTGCACAAACACAAACTAGGAGAGCAATACAACCATGTGGAGATGTCATCATTGACATACTTGAAGAGTCAACAACATCTGCTCCAAAGAAACTAACTTCAAATGATGCAGAGTTGAAAGTACAGGAAGAATCAGACGTGCAAAGCTCCACATCAACATATGTTCTACAAACTCAAGATCAAAGGAATAATGAGGAAGAAGCCAAAGATGAAAAATATCCCACATTGATCAAATTCAATTTATGAGGACAAACAGGGCTCAAGGTTACATGTTCGGCCGCAATTGATCCTTATGCTACTAAGAATATAATGTTATATGGCACTTGGATAATGATGGGAAAGCCGACAATTAAAGAAGTGGAGGAAAGAGTATACACCAGTGCCAAAACACCAATCCCAAGTTTTGGCATAGCGGAGGAAATACTCAAGTTGAGTCATGGGGAGTTCAAAGACAACTTCAACATAGTTGACTCACATCACATCAAAGAAAGTCTAGTCCTAACAAAGAGTTGGAAGAATATCTTCTTCGGGCAACAACAAAAAGCATCATCAACAACAACAAAGACGGTCCAAGAGACATCAACAAAAAAGACACAACCATCTGCAACAGAAAAAGCTAAGGCCAAACTAAACATCGAAGAAGATCATCCTCACAAGTCAGTTTTACCTTCGACAAGCCCACATCAAAGCTCAAGCAAAGCCTCTACGTCAAGAACGAAAGCTTCAACAATGCAATGGATCCCTAAACAAAAGGTTTTGCAACCTAAATCTCCATCACAACAAAGTCTCCAAAAGAAGCAAAGAAATGTCAAGCAAGTGTTGGTATCCAAGGAACACATTAAAGTCAAAGATCCAATTTGGATACACTCTCAAGAACAATCTCAACAACAAAAGGCGACAGGGTGGGTGGCCTCAAATGATGTTTGGGCCAAAAAGCCCAAGGTAACGGCATGGAACATCTCACCCTTACAAAGAAACCCCACAAAGAACAAGCCGAGCATTCAACGCAAGACAACCAACTCAACTAGGAGAAAAAAGAAGCAAAAGAAAAGAGCTTCAAAGAAGCAAACAATACAACAAATATGGGTACCAAAGTCATAGATTTATCAAGCTACCCAACAAGGCCAAATGAAGACAAAGAATAGAATCTTTCCCGTCAAGCTACTTGAAGCACAAGGATTCTATGAAGGTAACACCCAAATATGGTTACCCAAAGTAGTTGCTCAACCTAGAGCCACTAAGACCAACCAAGTAGCAAAGGACCCCACACAAAGACAATCAACAACAACAAAGAGCCAATGGAGACTAAGCACAACCAAGGGATAAACAACCTCAAAATGGATCCCTCGTCTTCTACTACAAAAGCAAGGCTTTTACAATGGTAATAGCCAAGTATGGATACAAAAGCCTAGTGTCCATCAAGTCAAGGGAGCAACTCAGTAAGAACAAAGTGGGTCCCAAAACCACTGTTGAAAACTCAGGCTCCTCACAAAGAAGAAAAAGTAAAGGTACAACAATGCAGCCTCCTTACAGAACATCCCATGCAACAAAAGAAGCTAGAGGAGTCAAAGTATGCCAACTTACTTGAAAAGATGGTGGCATCCAAAGACCAAAGCAATGATAGAGGCCTTAATCTCAAGAACTTATGGCATTGGGTTTCAGGCCATGAACAGGTAAGTCCACGTCGCCATTAAAAATACATGGCATAAAAGTCAAGAGTTCGGCAGCTGAGCCACTAAATGAGCAAGGCATTAGTCCCAAAGCTTCAAGTAATATTCTTTGTGGTCTAAGAGTCTTAGCTATTCTAGGTACTGCTCAAGGTGGAGGAGTTGAGCATCTTTATGTTGTGTCGCTCATGCTGATATAGGTGAGTATATGAGTCCAAGTCTATGTATTTTAAGTTTGGTAAAGTGAAGAAGAGAGTCCAAAAGACACTCATGCACTATGCATAGTGAGTAATGAGTGGAGAAGCTTCAACATCAAAACCCCTTCTTGAAAATGTGGAAGCTATTGAGATGTCCTTGGATATCACATGTGCTACATTTGTTCCTTGAAGCACCCAACAACTCATTTTTCACACCGCATGATTTTCTTGAAAGAACTCTTGTGTGCATATAGAGTGTCCCATAATTGGCACTTGCATTACGCACTCTTACTTTATTTCTCCCAAGCACTCACCTTGCATGAGCAGGTACTCAACTTCCAAGTGTTCAACCCCAATAAGAGCGTATACCAAAGGCATTTTTTCCCATTGGGTTTTTTCCTTTGGTCATTCAGGTTCTAGACCCTAATTTAGAAACACCCATCACTATTCTATTGTATATATTCCTTCCATCAAATGAAACCAATAAAGAATTTGTTACACGATCTTCAAAGAGATAAAGTGGGGCCACATTGTTCTCAACTACGCTTTGACAAGAGCAGCTCTTATCTTCAAAGATACCAACAAAGCTCTATTGACAAAGTGGAAAAGAAAATCAAATTGGAGATGCCAGTGCACACACATCAAAGTATCAAACATTTTGAGATACGAGCTCCAGTAAAAAGTCAACTGCACTAGGAGGCAAAGTATCCAAAGAAGCAGATATCATTGACCAACTGCACAAATGAAAAGGTAAAGCAGGATGTGCAACAACATGCACAAATGCCTCGTCCACAACATCCAAATCACAAAGAACACATGTTCATCAATCAAAGGCAAATGGGCACCCAATTTGAACAAGCAAAACATGCCAGATATAACTCAATCAAGGAAGGGGGAGTCTCATCAACAAGAAGACCAGACTACAAATGGTTGTGTCAAGGGACGACACGAGCTAGGAAGGGGGGAGTGTTTGGAGGTGATAACAACATACAAGTGCCCACCTAGCCAAGGTGCCCGTTGGGTCAGCCGGCCAAAGTTTTGATGTGGTCACATTATTTTTTCGATGTTTAATACATCAAACCCTGTAAAAGCCTAATGTCAATCATCTATGTCAAGTCTAAGTCAAAGATGTAATTTTTCCAATGATGTATGTAAAGGTCCATGAGAAGTTGGCCGCCGGCCACTTTAGAAATCCCTAGGTATATAATACACTAAGGTTAGTGTGAAAGGAGATTATTTTTTGAAGATAAGTGACTATTGCTGTACGCACAGAGAGCGACCTCTTGGCTCCAACTTGTAATCATCGCTATTGTGGCTACGGTAATCCAAATTCAGTTTTGTTTATTGCATTGTGTTCTTCTTACTCTGCTCTTTCATTCAAGTGTAAGCATTCAAGATTCGGTGTAGGTATCAAACGCAACCGTTGTGGCCTTAAATCGATGTTTTGAGTGTTTACATGCCTATTTTATGTTGTTTTGACCCTAGGAGAGGCTTTAGGGACCCAAAAACGACCCTTTAGGATCATCCGTTTACTGTTTTTGCGTACTTTGGGACGAACGATCACGATCCGTGTACCCATCCAGAATGTTATGACAGCGATAGGATATGCTCCTGATAGTCCCCTGTAGCTTCCCTTCAAGTTTCGTGCGAATCCGATATGATTTGCATGGTAAACATGCGTGATGACTGTAGAGCTGTGTAGAAGGACATAGGCAGATTACTTGGCTTTGGTGCGTATGATTTGCTTGCAGAGTTAGTAGTTGCATCTCATCAAGTTCACTTCATTAGGAATGACACCCTAGTGAGTTTCCATGCCTCATCCTGGTCGCTTCCCTTGTATTTCTTATCCCCACACTTTGGGTAGCTAAAGAATTAGAATGGACGGGCCATAAATTATCCAATCAAATAGATATCCTGGAAAAACTGGATGAAACTAGATTGAGAGTAGTTGCATCAATCTACGCGCAAAAACAAAACATGAAATCATTCTTTGATCAACATGTTATCAGCAAGGAATTTGCTACAGGGGATTACGTCTTAATGTATACCCTGAAACAACATTCTTGGAAACTCAAAAAGCGCGGCAATGGACCCTATGTGATTCATGAAATATCATCTAGCGGTGCCATTAAGCTTGCGACATTAGAGGAAGAGGAGATGCCTCATTGGATTAGTGGTTGCAGGTTAAAGAAGTACAACCTACCACTAACCTCAGAGATGCTTGCCAAGATCCACGCTACAAAGGAGCGCAAGAACAAAGCAAATGAGACAAAAGCTCAAGCACAACAGGAGGCCAGAATCAAGATTTTAAAGCGGAAACAAAAATTACAACAACAAAGACTTCCTCAACCAGCAGATACGACTCAAATTCCTCTTTCTATAATTCACACTGACGAGCAATGGGAAATAGGAATTGATGTTCGCATCAATGTAAGACTTCTCCACGAGCATTGATTGACACAGGGGCAAGAGTCAATGTGGTCAACTTCTCCACTTACAAGATGCATACCGATGAACCCCTAGTGCAATCCAAACGATATTTACAAGCCGCGAACGGGGCAAAAATGCCAACATTGGGCATAGTAAACTTACCAATCAATATTGATGGAAATAGTTGTCCTCATCAATTTCTCGTAATGAAAGACGAAGAAATCAGAGAATCACTATGTTTGGGAATTCCATGGATGAGACGTACAATGCAATTACCGAATGGTTAGAACATGCGCTGATGTACACACACAACTCCAACACGTACATGACTCCATTCGCCAAAATAGATCACTCGTGGCCAATTATCCCCATCGACAAAAAGCAATCAGCTCATCAGCCAGAAACATCGAAAACGGCTGTTCGGAAGTATGGATAAAGAAAACCGTCGTGCAGAACAAACAGAGACAGATATGGCTGCCCAAGTCACAACTCCCAAGAACAGCAACACCATATTAAAGACCTTCAGGAGCTAATCCATAGTGGAAATGGCAACCACAGCTGGAGACAACCAGAAATTCGGCGACAAAGATCGAAGGGAGACCAAAAAGTCAACACAGGAAGCCTGAACTAACAAAATGGCAATGGAAACCTAAGAAAATTCAGGAACCTACATTAAAATTGGCAAATATGAAAAAAACTGAATACAAATGGGTTCCAAAAATAGTTGCCATAAAAAAACCAACAATCAAGGAGAGAGCCATTAAACTGCAAGCTCTTCTGTTCCATAAACAGCTAGCCTCGCCATCCAAAGCCACTGAAAATTACATTCTGTCCCCACATCTTGCACAACACTTTGTTTCCCAATGCATTGTCTCAAACATGAGGATAGGGCCACATTACACGGCCGTGCATAGACACAGATTTCAAAACCCATGCACATGCACACAACCTTCGTCCGGGACGACTCAGTTTAGGAAGGGGGGAGTAACTGCTGAATCTAGCAGCAGCCAGGACCATTAAGGGGTCCAACGTGTATATATATACATAATGCGTGTGTTTGTTTTTTTTTAATTTTTAGAGTTCAATTTCGAATAAATTTGATGAAAATCTGGCATTTTTTAGCGTTTTTATCATCCAACCAACATAATAATGACAGAATCTAGAGCGTTGGGATGCTTCTAGTGAAAATATATGCTTAGGGGTGAGTATAATAATTTTTTGGCTAATTTTCACCAGTTAATAAGTATTTTCAATTTATTTTGTTTGATTTTCGTTAATAATCTTCCAAAAATTAAAAAATATCGCCCACAGTGTCGAAATCAATTTCTAGAAGCAAACGCCGAAGTATCATGATAGGGTTATCAAGCATGGAATATATGAAGCTAATCTGAAGATGCCGAATTTCAGCCTTAATGATCATGACCACATTTCCCCAGAATCGCATCAAATGGTGATACGACGCCAGAATGACGAACGGTTCGACCCACAGGTGCTATACAAATTATCTTGAGATCAAAGGTTAGGAAAATCAGCCCTATGTCACGAAAACCTCGGGAAGATATGGGTCACGTAGGCCAAATTCTAGCTCATTGATCATTTTCACATTTTGAGAGAGAAGAAGAGAGCTTCTTGACCTAGAGCGAGCTGCCACATTTCTACCCCATACGGACGATCGGAGCCAGCATTTCATACCAGATTTCACAGAATGCCTCGCCAAAAGCAAGCAAGGCAGTGGACAGCAGCACCATATGAAGTGGATGAGCTCTCTACAAACAAAAAAGCTCACATCTCGGATGAAACACTAGCTCAGATCCCTGCTCACATTTTCATCGCGAATTTTAGGGATGCTGATGGTGACATGGTAAAGACGACCATCATGCCATGGGAAATATGGAATCTTCACCGAAGGCCGGAGGTCATCGAAGCCGTGCGGGCTATTCATTTGGAGAAATTTTTCAGATTGCAGCCATGGGGAACAGACTACATGAGGGCCCACGAGCTCATGAGCTTGATACAATATGATGGGAAAGCAATGCTCACCGACAAGGATGGTTCAAAGGTGAAAGTAAAGATCACAAAAGACATCATCAACGAAGCTTTGTACTTCCTTCCAGGGCAACACGACTTGCTGGCAAAGACCAAGTCACTGGACAACGAGAAGGCCTTTATCAAAGCAAAAGGAAACAAGTACAAGTACAATGACATATATACGGTGAGCTGGAGTTACCAATGAGATTGATCTCTCAACATTTCAGGGTACAAAAGCCTCCTCGCTACACCGAGCCGATCCTGCACATTGCAGTAGTCATGGCTCTACCAACAGCTGAAAACAAAACCATCCGATGCGATTATGGATCTTACATCTTGGAAAGCTTGGTCGAAGAAAATTTGAAGGGCTCGGCGAAAAACAAAAGCTACATGAGCGCAAGGCCAATGCTAACAACAATAGCATACCAAGCTTTAGGAATGATTGAAGACCTGTTGGAGGCCAGTTCTCAAGCAGCCTTGATTCAAAAAGCAAAGCTGATTGCTCACTCAGTAAGGACGACCACTAGCGCAACATCATTGCGCTCGGTCAAGGCATCCAACAAAAGCTCAAGTGATGAAGAAAGACGGAGACTGAAGACGAGGGAAACTCTCAAGGATCAAAAGACAAAGGACCATCTAAATTTGAAGAAAGCGAGGAGTAAGACACCACCACACCACTCAGGAGAAAAAGAAGGGAAAGAAGTACAGTGCCACAGTTCGAACTTCAAAAAGTATATGCAGAGGCCCAACAAAGAATTGAGGAAAGAAGGACAAAGCTGTGGGCTGACAGAAAGGCAAGGGCTGCTGCAACACAACTAACAGAAAAACGAAGGTTTGAGAAGGAAAGACAAGCAAGAATAGAAGAGGCAGCTCAAATACAGACTGAAAAACAAAGGATAGCCGCGGAACAAAAGGCTGCAGAAGTGGACGTTTCTTCTCAGTCCACTGAAGGAACAAAGGAGAGAGAAGCGGCTGAAGACACGAACCAAGCAGAGCAACTAAAGAAAGCTCAAAGAGAGAAGAATGTGGAAGCACGATAGGTGGCGGACTTGACTCACCAAAGAATAATAAAGATTTTAAAGAAAAGAAAAGCGAACGCATCTGTTTCACAACCAAGGGAAGATGCACCGAAAAAGAGGCACTACAAGAAGTGGAGAAATCACCACCTCCTTCCTCACCGAAATCACCACCTCCTCCTCCATCACCTGCACACAAAGAGTCTGTACCCCCTCCTGAAGCAATAGGGTACCAAGAAGTCTGCCACGCTATGGCTGAATTTGACTACAGAAAAACCTTACAAGATCTGGAAAAACAGTTCCGATGCCAGTACGTGGTGCTAGAAGAAAAGGAAAGGCTGGTACAGGAGGCTCAACACATGCAAAGATCTGGGCAAGAGGAATTAGAGAGCCTACGGGCACAACTGGAGCTCACAACGCAGGAACGAGACACTGAGCGACAACAGACTCAGTCTCTGATCAGAGACCTGGTGGATGTCAGGACGGAGTTGACAACCAAAGAAAAGGAATGCCAAGATTTGACAGCAAGGGTAAAGAAAGCAATGGAGCATCTCGATTACGAAAACGCAAGGTTCTAGAGAGTTAACAGTTCATACCTCACTGTCAAAAGTACGCTAACAACCTTGATGGAAAACCAGGAACCTGCTGGAGCATTGGTCTCCACATCAGACAATGCTACATCAGTGAACATCCTAGCGGCGCTGAAAGGGGAGCTAGAGCAAGAAAAACTTCAAAGACAGATGCTCTTATCGGGAATGATGGCCCAGACGGCGGCCAACGAACAAAAAGTAAAAGAGCTGGAGTAGCAACTCGCACAAGCAAGGTCCGAGTTAGAGACTCCGAAGCAGATCAGTGACACATTGCTGAAAGAAAAAGAAGCATTGAGTTCTCAACCGCAAATCAAAACAGAGGAAGCCCAAGTGCAATCGCAACTACTATCAGGACAAGAAATGCCTGACTTTCCTGAAACATCACACCAAGGAGAACAAGAGCAAGGATCAGCAGAGGAAAATCTGGAGATAAGAGATGATCTAACTCAGACCATCAAGGACATGCCAGAGGGACCAACAAAAGATTACATGATATACGAAAAGAAGATAATGGAGTCAGCGGCCCTGGCGTTCTTACAGCCAGAAGAGCAGGTGGAGGGGTTTGGCCATGAGTACCTACCTTTTTCCTTGATATGCCACGAAGCAATCCTATGGAAGGAGAAGATGCGGCTGACCCTGCCACGAAACAAAGATGGGGGTTACGAAGGTATAGCACTGACAGTTGAAGAAGCACAAGTACTCATAGACGACCACCCAAAGTGGAGGAAGAAGTTGCTGGACAAGCGGCCATAGGATCTAACCAACTACCACAATGCTCCTCAACACATTCAAATAGATCCTACTTTCTGCCTAGTCCCTAGAAGACTCACATGGAAGGAGTTTGCCACATGGAAAGGCTCAAGGCAGCAAAAGATGAACTACCTAGTCCTGACATCGCAAAATCCTCCTAGAGTAGCCTATGTAGTCAACACTCTCAATTCAAAAATCACCTTGCTACGGGATATACCTGACATAGCCTGTTAGATGCTGGTAAAGATAGCCCGGATGATCATCACCTGCATCCAGGTGTTCAAGGACACTGAAGGCAATGATCATCCATGGAATCTGTTCTTAGAAGGGCATCAAGAAATTTGCTAGAATTTGCAAGATTCACCACCACGACATATCCTGATGGCAATGTACTCCAGACTCATGTACCTGCCATCACATTACTTGCAGACATTCGAGGAGGCCTTCGTCACACAGGTTTTTTCGAAATCGACTCAAGAATATTTCATCCTATGGCGCACGACCTCAAGGCACGGTACATAGCATACCAGCACACATTGAATGAAAACACCTTCAGACAGCATCAAGAAGCCTTGGAGGCTGTACTCCGCATGCGAAGCTTTTCAGCAAAACTTGCCTCCTTGGAGCCCCATCAACGACCAAAGCTCTGAACATGCACGAGGACGTGCAAGGATAAGGAAGGGGGGAGTGTTTGGCGGACGAAGCAACGAAGCAAGGGTCTCCAGAGAAAGAGTCACATTTCTCATCCTTTTGTAAAAGAGCTTCTCTAAGCCGAAACCTTGTTTTTTCCGAGAGCATTTGTAATGTGGAGATTCAGTTAGAAGTTTAGGACTTTTTGGCCAGACAAGCCATTTGTAAAGACCTAAACTATAAAGGTCAGCTTTGTAAGTTTGAAAAGAATCCTCTTTTATGTGAAGAAGACATCGTACGTTTGAGAGCTCTATCTTGCTCCAACTTGTAATCTTCGCTACTGTGGCTATGGTAGTCCAAATTCAAATTTGTTTATTGCATTGTGCTCCTCTTACTTTGCTCTTTAATTCAAGTGTAAGCATTCGAGATTCGGTGTAGGTTTTCAACTACGTGTTGGAGCTTTAAATCGCTGTTGTGAGTGCTTATATACGTATTGTATGTTGTTTTGACCCTAGGAGAGGCTTTAGGGACCCTAAAGCGACCCTTTGGGATGTTCACTATTTTTGCTGACTATGGGATGAACGATCGCGATCTTTGTACCTCTCCAGAATGCTATGACAGTGATAGGATATGCTTTTGATAGTCCCCTGTAGCTTCCCTTCAAGTTTTGTGCGAATCCGATATGATTTGCATGGTAAACAAGCGTGATGACTGTAGAGCTGTGTAGAAGGACATAGGTAGATTGCTTGGCTTTAGTGCGTTTGATTTTCTTGTAGAGTTAGTAGTTGCATCTCTTCGAGTTAAATTCATTAGGATTGACACCCTAGTGAGTTTCCATGCCTCATCCGAGTCGCTTCCCTGGTATTGATATTTATGTTGATGCCTGAAGGCTATTCTATGGACGTCCGTCGCGGTGACCCGCAAACACTTTATGTAGATGATTTGCTGATCACTGGTCCCAATGAGGCAAATATTGCTAAATTTAAGACTGGTTTGAATGCTACTTTCAAGATGAAAGATTTGGAGTTGTTGCATCATTACTTGGGCATACAGTTTAAGCAGTGTAATGGTGGTATTGACTTGTGTCAAAAAAGTTACATAGAGACATTGCTATGTAAGTTTGGACTTGAGGATTGCAAACCTATTGCCACTGCCATGGAAATAGGTTTGAAGTTGAGTCTAAATGATGTTGGTGATCCTGCTGATGTCATTCTTTACCAAACTGCTGTTGGCTGCCTCATTTATGTATGCAACACGAGGCCAAATATTCAGTTTGCAGTCTCACAGGTCAACAGATTTATGCATAGCCTAGGGTCTAAGCATTGGCAGGCTGTCAAGAGGATCTTTTGCTACTTGAGTGGCACTCTACACCTTGCCTGTTCTATCCGAAGGGGGGATCAATGCCTCTAGATTTACATGCTTTTTCAAACTCAGACTGGGTTGGTTGTTTTGACACGTGAGTGTCCACAAGTGGTTTTTGTTTCATGCTTGGCAGTTCATGTATATCATGGTTGAGCAAGAAGTAACCTACTGTGGCCACTTCTAGTTGTGAGGCTGAGTACAGGGCAGTTTTCACAGCTACGGTTGAGCGTGTATGGATTAGATGCCTTATGGCTAATTTGGGTTCTAGATAGGATATTGCCAACACTATCTACACTGACAGTCAGAGCGCATTGGCAGTTGCAAGGAACCCAGTTCTTGCTCACATAAAACACATTGAGGTGCATTACCACTATGTCAGGGAGAGGCTCTCACCAGGAGAGATCAGCCTGGCTCATGTGCCAACACAGGACAACCTTCTTACAAATCTTTTCACAAAGGTATTGTCTTGAGGGAAGTTCAAATCTTTTCGCAAAGCTTTGGGCTTACTCCCCTTTGTGGAGTGATCATGTCCTCAAGGCATGGCACTTCCCTTTACTCATGTTCCAACTCTCGTTCACCGCATCACTCTAGGGAAGATTTGTTACCATATACATGTGGTAGTGATGTGTGTGAACACTCTTAGGACCATTGGGGCATTTTTTCCCTCACTAGGAGGTTTTTTCCCCCTGTGCATTGTATATACTCCCATCATTCTAGGGCTATCTATCTTTTCCATTGCACACTAAGTAATACACTCTTTGTTATGTGCTTTGAGCTTCCTTCGTCTTCTCCAAGCTGTGTGTGTTTCCTTGCAACCCTAATTCCAACAGGGAGGAGGAGGAGAGAAGGGGGCAGGGAGGGAGAGGAGAGGGAGATGTAAAGAATGAGGATGCAAGAGAGCTACACAAGACAAGCACAAAGCACACAGAGATGGAAAGCTTCTTCTTCTTCTTCACAGAAAAGAGAGTACAAAAGGACTAAGTGCTAAAGCTGAAAAGTAGCACATATGTACATGCGGTCACTAAGTGTGAACTCGCTAGAAGCGTACTAGGCTGGCACTATAATAGTAGTCCAGCTATAGAATCACTGGCAGAGATCCTCCGTGTCGGTCACCTAACGCGCCAGTGAGTAAATGCCGTAAGCGGCCAAGACCCGTAGTGGGTGCCAGCTCAAGGTGTAGAACTCGACATCTCAACACTCCCCCTCGAGCTCTGCATGTCGCAGAGTCCAAGCATAGTCCGGAAACGTCAAAGCTTCTGAGCTCCGAGGGCCTTGGTAAAGATATCCGCTATCTGCTCCTCTGTGCTGACGTAGACCAAGTCGATGTCGCCCGCCAACACTCGCTCTCGAACGTAGTGGTAATGGACCTCTATGTGTTTGGTCCTGGCATGGAACACTGGGTTCCTAGCCAACTGCATGCTGCTGAGGTTGTCACAATGGATGAAAATCTGCTGGTCCACCTGCACTCCCAAGTCCTCAAGTAATGTGCGTAGCCAAGCTACCTCGCACGCCGCAACTGCTGCACCTCTGTACTCGGCCTCTGTGCTCGATAAAGCAACCGTAGGCTGCTTTTTGCTTCTCCAAGTAACAGCGCACTCCCAAAAGAGAACATGAAGCCACTCGTAGATCTCCTATCAACAATGCTACCTGCCCAATCTGCATCTGTATACCCATACAATGCTAATGGTGCATCTGCTGCATAGAACAATGCGTAGTCAAGAGTACCTTGCACATACCTAAGTGTGCGTCGTACTCCATCCAAATGTGGCTTCCTCGGAAGTTGCATGAACTGACTCTCCAAGCCTATTGTGTAGCTCAAGTCTGGCCTCGTGATAGTCAAGTAGATTAGACTACCCACAATCTTCCTGTACATGTTGACATCCTCAACAACATCACCCTTCTCTGCACTCAGCTTTGCATTCACATCCAAGGGAATAGAAATTGGCTTACAATCAGCCATACCATACTTTGACAACATGTCCAAAGCATACTGTCTCTGTGATAGCCATACACCCTCTGGAGTCCTGATCACTTCAATGCCAAGAAAGTAGCGCAACTCGCCTAAATCTTTCATTTCAAACTCCTGTTTGAGAAGACCCTTCACATGGTCAATCTCCATAGCATTGTCACCAACAATAATAAGGTCATCTACATATATGGTAATGACCACAATCCCCACATCACTCTCACGTACATAGAGTGAATGATCAGCATGAGCTCTCCTAAAACCAATACTGACAAGATACTTGGCAATCCTGTCATACCATGCTCTAGAGCCCTGCTTCAAACCATACAAAGCTTTGAGAAGTCTGCATACATAATCTGTGTAACCTGGATCGACATAACCAGGTGGCTGATCCATATACACTTCCTCTTGCAACTCACCATTCAAGAAGGCATTCTTTACATCCATTTGATGCATAATCCATCCTCTAGATGCAGCCACTGCTATGACAGCTCTCACTGTCGTCATCTTTGCCACTGGAGCAAAGGTCTCCTCATAGTCTATGCCATACGTCTGTGCATAACCCTTTGCGACCAGCCTTGCCTTGTGACGCTCAATGTTACCATCAGCCTTATGCTTGGTTTTATACACCCATTTACAACCAATAGCTTTCTTGCCACTTGGCAATGGCACCAACTCCCATGTGTCATTTGCTTCCAATGCAGCCATCTCTTCATTCATTGCATCATCCCAATGCACATTTCCAACTGCATCCTCAAAACATGTGGGCTCCACACCCTGTATCACCTTAGCCATGTAGGCTTGGTGATGCGCTAGATACCCATCATAAGTCAATTTCTGAACTGGATTTCTGACTCTATTAGATCTGCGCGGTCCTAGGTCACTCCTTTGCCCTCTAGCATCTTCTTGTACTTTCCTTACACCAGGTGTCCTGACAGCCGGAATTCCAAATTCCTCATCAAGACTTTGTTCAGAACCATCTGAATCCATGTCTACATGTGAAAAACCTGATGATGCATCAACCATAAAGGGAGGTTCATCAACCTTTTCCTTTCCTTTTCGTGATACATTCCCTGTACCTGTTGGTGGAGTAACCTGCGTACGTAGTCTACCATTCCATGGTTTCTCAACAGAGCCACGAGAAGAGGACTCTTGTGGTCCACTCAAAACCTGTGACTGTGGCCTCACATTTTGTACAACCACATCATCTTTTACATCAGCCCCAATAGTGCCATGTGCATTACTGTACCAGCTGCTCATCTCATCAAAGACTACATCTCTGCTCACTCGTAATTCTCGTGTAGTAGGATTGTAGCACCTGTACCCCTTTTGTTCAAGGGAATATCCCACAAGAATACATTTCTCTGCTTTAGGATCCAATTTCCTACGCAACTCATCTGGTACATGCACGTAAGCTATGCAGCCAAACACTTTCAAGTGTGCCAAATCAGGCTTTGTACCTGTAAACTTTTCCTCAGGTGTTACATCATGCACCGCAGCTGTAGGTGTCCTGTTCATAATGTACACAGCTGTATTTATAGCTTCAGCCCAGAAATGATGAGGCATGTTCTTCTCATTCATCAATGCACGTGCAACCTCTGCAATGTGCCTGTTTTTCCTTTCTGCGACCCCATTCTGTTGTGGAGTATATCTGCATGTAAACTGCCTGTGTATACCATGCATTCGCAGAAAATCTGAAAAATCATTGGAGAAGTACTCTCCCCCTCCATCTGACCTCAATGTCTTGATTTGCATATCTGTCTCCTTCTCAATGATGACTTTGAAGTCTTGAAAGTGACCAAACACTTCACTTTTGTTACGCATGAAGTAGACCCATACTTTCCTTGTATGGTCATCAATGAAAGAGACATAATACCTGCAACCATGTATACTTGCAGTATCGGTTGGACCCCAAACATCTGTGTGCACCACCTCAAATGGCTTTTTACATACATTGCGCTCATGTGGAAATGAGCCCTTTGACTGTTTTCCAAACTGGCATGCTGCACACACTTTATGCATACCATCCACCTTGAATTTGGGCAAACCTTTTACAATCTGTTTTGATTGCATGCTGCGCAATCGCTGCTCATTGACATGGCCAATGCGTTTGTGCCAAATGTCAACATCAGCCACAACACCTGTGCCCTGTGCAAATAATGCAGCTTTTACCTCAGGCATGTCTACATTCAGCGTAAACATTCTGCCCACACATTTGCCCTCTGTGATTAGCTTACAGCCATTCTGGAAATCTTCTACATAACAGCCATTTGGATTGAAGCGAACCTGCAAACCCTGCTCAACCATTTGTCCAACAGAAACAAGATTCTTTGTAATGTTTGGGACATGAAGTACATCTGCTAAGTACTTTGATTTCCCACTCTTCGTATTTAGAGGTATGTCCCCTACATGAGCAATGGGGTGAGCTGTGTCATCTCCTGTCTGCACATAGCCTGACACATCTGGTTTGCGCATATCTCTAAACCACTCTCCACGAGACGTCATGTGATTAGAGGCACCTGAATCCACATACCAAACATCATCTTGGGTGGAATTCTCTGCAGTCATTGTATTCATTACATGTTGCATAACAAACATGCGCTCGTTTTTGCTGTCATCTGCATCTCTGCTAGTAGATGCATAGTTGCCCTGTTCTCTCTTTCTACTTGCTTTTCCCTTTGGAAAGTCACGTGACATGTGACCTCTTTCACCACAAGTCCAACATTCTCTACTATCTGGAGTATGTTGCTGCCTGCTTGATCCTGCACCACGACCTCTTTGACTCCCCCTGCCTTGAGACTGGTTTCCCCTGCCACCTGTATTGTTTTGATTTGATTGACCTTCCAGAAATTGGCCCCTGCAACCCCTTGGGCCTCGACCACGACCTCTACCTCTACCTCTGTTGGAGTTAGAATAGAAGGCCTGTTCAGAATTATTTCTGCCATGAGAAGAAGATGTGTCAAGGTTCTTCTCCTCAAGAATAAGCATAGAAATAAAATCTTGGAACACGGGGATGTCGTCTCTTGTATTCATGGAAGACCTAAAATGTACATACTCATCTCCTAGACCATCCAAGCATGCACGGACAATGTCATCGTCTTCCACTGAGACTTTAATAGATCCAAGAGCCTCAATGATACTCTTGATCTTCAAGGCATAATCATTGATTGAGAGGTTGTTCCTCTTAACCTGATTTAGCTCCGACTCTAGTTGAAGCTTCCTGGCCTTGGTGTTCACCTCGAACACTCTGCCTAAGTTTTTCCATGCAATGGCGGGGGTTTCAGCATCCTGTAGATAGCCCATCATGCCATCTGTGATGCTCATAGAAAGCCAATACATCACTTTGCTCTGGCCTTGTTGTCAGTCCCTCAAAGCTTTCCTTTGTTCTGCTGTAGCATTTGCCTCGGGAATCTCTGGTTCCTTTTCATTGTCTCCTTCTACATAGTCCCAATAACCTTTTCCTTTTAGGAAATTTGTTATTCTGAACTTCCATGCAGGGTAGTTATTTTTCTCAAGCTTCTCAGTAACAATCTGACTGAAACCATCAGACATCTTGAAGCACTAAGACAAAATAGCTGCAATCTGCAAAAACCTGCAAATCTGTTGAACCTGCTATCGTGGTTCCTGTAACGCTTTCTACACTCAACGAGTGTCCACAATCAAGCGTACATACAACCACTGTACTTGTACAGTAAATCTCTGTATACTGCACTTTGGAGACTTGTTCAGGCATCTGGTCGTGGATTGCGAACGAAGGGATTGTGATGCTCTTGCTCTCTTAGCCTCTCTTGCCTGCACCAGGCTCTGATACCATGTAAAGAATGATGATGCAGGAGAGCTACACAAGACAAGCACAAAGCACACAGAGATGGAAAGCTTCTTCTTCTTCTTCACAGAAAAGAGAGTACAAAATGACTAAGTGCTAAAGCTGAAAAGTAGCACATATGTACATGCGGTCACTAAGTGTGAACTTGCTAGAAGCGTACTAGGCTGGCACTATAAGTGTAGTCCAGCTGTAGAATCACTGGCAGAGATCCTCCGTGTTGGTCACCTAACGCGCCAGTGAGTAAATGCCGTAAGCGGCCAAGACCCGTAGTGGGTGCCAGCTCAAGGTGTAGAGCTCGACATCTCAACAGGAGAGAGGAGGAGGAGAGAACAAAGGTTAATTTTCTTTTTTGGGGGCGAGGATTTTGAAAAAGTGGACTTTTAGTCCTTGTAGGTTTAAAAAAGGTCAAAAAATGAGTTTTTTGATATGTATATATGTTGGAGGAGAATTTTAAGTAAAAAATAAGTATAAATGACTTTTTTGAAAAAAAATCAAATTTTGGCTCTTAGTGACCCACGTTTTTGCTGATGTGGCCACACCCCTTTACTCTCTTCACTTTCAAGAAGCTAGAGAGAAAGTGACATGAGGTCAACATCCTACATGTGTCTAAAAAAAGGCTAGAAAAGCCTACTCAAAACTAGCTTCTTGAATGCCCTTGTCCCCTTAACCCCACACAACATTAGCCTTAATTCCTAAAAATTAGGATTCCTTACAATTCCCATACAGAGTCCATATTTCTCCTAACGATCATGATGTTGTTGTGTGTTTTGATATTTGTCTTTAGTCAGTCTTTAATCAATTGTGGTATTATTGTTCACATCACTTGAATCGTATTTATATCAATTGTCTGACTAGTTTACCCCTACATGTCCATTATTGCCTTGATTGCTAACACTAATGGAGAGTAGTGAATCGAGATAAAAAATGTTTGACCCAGATATCTAATATTTGTCTATGGGGTAATTGCATTTTTGAGATACCATGACTAAGGAAGATCAGGTATGTGATACACAAATAGCGCCAATAGATAAACACCAACTGGCTGTTAATGCTTTTCAACGCATGAAATCTTTAGCGTACGGGTGTCGGCACAACAAGCAACACACATAGCTTGTCGACTATCAAAACGGAAAAATCCCAACCATGTGCAATGGAAATACATCAACAAAGAAGTGACAAAGGTTATGATTAAACAATATGGCCATGTGAAGACGTGGAGATAAAGAAAGTACGGTGGAAAATTTTGAAGTGTCAGCATCAGGAAATCAGAGAAAACACTGAGAGAATCTATAGGAGGTTTTTGGCCATCCATTATACAACGAAGATCGTGCAATTTATTTTGCAAAAATGTTATATATGCACTTCGTCCATCAACTTTCATTAGAGTTTTCCTCAAAGGAGACAACTATGGCCACCCATGACATAAGAGAGAGCTGTGTCACATTCACATGGGAAGAATTGACACTAATAGTTGAAGGTGCTGACCTAAATTTGAAAAAGGAAAAATATATTTTGATGACACAACTGGTAGAGAAAGATGCAGAAATAACATGATTGCTTGAAGTAACCCAAACACCTCAAGCGTCTCCGGCCAGAATGGAACAAATTATTCATCTCCTAAGCCAAGATGTTCAAAATTTGACACAACGAGTAAACTCCCCACCTGTACAAGGGACACATATCAATCACCTTGTTTTTCATCCAGAGTTAGTCTCCGCATCATAGTCAGATACATGTTCATCTTCTCAGTGCCCAGTATGCTACAAGAAGTTTGATGGATGGAGTGGATGCTACACATTGGCATGTGGTCATTATTATCACCTAGTGTGCTTAATTCAATTAATACAAAATAATAGCCAATGCGAAACCTTTTCTCAAGAGATTCCACAAGGGATATATTATATGTTCAAAATGGCAAATGAGTATAAATTCAAGAAAGCTCACCTAGACATTCCTAACGCAATTAGAAATCTATTCAGTACTAAAGAAGCACATTTAAAACACAACAATTGATAACAATAGACATTGTAGTTTTGCTTCTAAGATTGTATACAATCAAAACGTCTTGAATACAAGCTCCAATTACGTTTAGTAATTGCAATCTTAATTCTTCGCTCAAGTTATGCTAAATCTGTGTAGTCATTGTTTTGAGTCCAAGTATTGTTGGTTTTTCTCTATCTGCTAATCGTCCGCATCATAGTCAGTGCCCAGTATGCTACAAGAAGTTTGATGGATGGAGTGGATGCTACATATTGGCATGTGGTCATTATTATCACCTAGTGTGCTTAATTCAATTGATAAAAAATAATAGCCAATGCGAAACCTTTTCTCAAGAGATTCCACAAGGGATATATTAGATGTTCAAAATGGCAAATGAGTATAAATTCAAGAAAGCTCACCTAGACACTCCTAACGCAATTAGAAATCTATTCAGTACTAAAGAAGCACATTTAAAACACAACAATTGATAACAATAGACACTGTAGTTTTGCTTCTAAGATTGTATACAATCAAAACATCTTGAATATAAGCTCCAATTACGTTTTGTAAATGCAATCTTAATTCTTCGCTCAAGTTACGCTAAATCTATGTAGTCATTGTTTTGAGTCCAAGTATTGTTGGTTTTTCTCTATCTGCTGATCGTCCACATTTATTGTGAGATTCTCTTTGATTTTGGCTATAGTGCACTAAGATACACCAACATTGAACTCACTTTCATCTTTTTTCTTTTATAATCATACACCTAGCTAGGCATTTCCTCCTCCTAGCCATCACTTTTGATGTGATGCAATATTTTCATTGCAAAAGATGTAAACTAATTTTTCAGCTCTGTTTGCTAATTATCTATTGCGAATAGTGCTATGAACATACTTGTACATACTCCAATTCTTCTCTGATCTTGATTTTGCTGCACATTGTGCAAGAACTTTCATTGCAAGAGGACATAGAGTTGAGTAATGCTCCCCACCATTCATTATCCACCACTTTCATGCAAGTTGCTCTTTTGCCATCGATTGTACAAAATCATTCACAAAAGGTCCCTCTTTTAGTCTGATTGCACTCATTTCTTTGATGCAATCAATTTGATCCTGAACATTGGAATAGAACGTATGACTAAATGATGATAGAAATCATTGACCACCTCTGTATTTTACATTGGGTCTAAGTTTCAATACTCTAGATCGAGCATGTAAGCCACACTATGGAGTGGACTATGATAGCTCTTCCACCTTAATGAAAGTACTTAGACAAATTCTTCATTGTTTTACAGAGAATGGTATTCACCACTCATTCTCTACTACAGACTCTTTAAATCCTCAATAGTTTCTAGACTTTGTTGGACTGACCACCAAGTCATCCAGAATTTGTCCATATTTGGCACCTTCTGATCAAAGTTGCGAATCGCGAACATAACATGCATCATTACGTGGTATGCATCCTTTACACTCCTCCACCAAGAAGCCTTGTTTATGGATCCATGTAGACAAGTAATTTTATCTTTCATCTTTTCAGATTGGTTAAGCTTTAATTAGTTAAAAGCCGTGCAGTTGAAAGTGTCAATGACAATGCACTTATTACATAGGAGTGATTCCAATGTATAAACATGCATAGCAAAAATAAGTATCAATAGGAAATTTTAACAGAACTGACATACGCATCGTGTAAAAATCGAGCACTCTTTGTCGTTTCAAGATGAATTTCACAACTTGTCGCGCTATGTCAATTATTTTGGTGAACTATATAGGTTCTTCATTAGTATACCAATCTTTTAGCACCAAGTTTAAACTGTCCGTACTACAACCATTGGCATAAACATGTGGAAAACACTTTTTAATTATCTTGTTAGCATTTTTACAAGTCTTTGCATTGTCCATGACTACTTGAACGACATGTTCAACACCGATTTCTTTAATTACATTAATCAAGACCTTAGCAATGTATTTGCCACTTTTAATAGCTTAAAAAATGTCAATAGATTTTATGAACGTCCCTCCCCTTGGACAAACCAGTATCACATTGGTCAATGGTCTTCTTTGAACATTAGACCAACCATAATTAATAATTGTGCATCCTAAAAGCAATATATTTCCAAGAATTATTTTGGAAACACGCTCTTTCACTTCAATGTAACATTTATCGAAGAGATCATTTCGTATCATGTGATACAAGGGGGGGTGAAAATCCATGACCAAACTCACCGATTTTCTTCCAGGCATGTTTTCAATGATTGCTGTTAACATGGCTAATGTACTCCCAGTCAAAAAAATTGCTTTTGCAAGTGCATTTTGTGCTTCTTCTAGCATTTTCATTAAAAAGCTTTGATGCAATGATCTTTGATACATTTGCCCAAGTCCACCCTCACTGTGGCACTTCAAACAAACACTGCTTGGAATTTTCTCTCCTTGCACATGTTGTTATGCAGGGTTTGGTTGGTGTCACCACAAAATTATCATGATTGGTAATTAACTCTAGCTTCACTTGACATACATCCATAACAGATGTCTCTACCTATTGTCTCTTGCCACCTTTTTTGGTGAGCTCTTCTCTCAAATGATTCGCAATTGTAGGCACCAGAGGATGCTTGAATTTTCAACAATTCTTTGTGAAGCTACCCAAAAAAGGGTCCCCAATATGAGAGCCCCACTTGATTTTGTGGTGTAGCAAATTTTGCATTGCCACTCCATCTATTGACCGCATATGTTGTGAGCAAACTCCCACTCTTTGACGGGGTCTTTTTTTTTCTTTCTTGACTTTGTGACACTTATGCCGATATTTTTACCCATTGCTTGAATTTAATGCTGAGGCATAAGAACTAGATGTTCAATTATAAAAACAATTTTTTACTTTTCAATATATATTGAAACTAAAAATCTTTGTTAAGAATGCAGTCAAATTTACACATTGTGCAAGTTGCAATTCACTTTTGTCAATCCACACATTGACAACATATACTATGAGTAAATATACACATTGCAATGCACTCTCTATCTGACAATATGCATACAACAAAGCTATAAATTTTTCAATGCAACACGAGAATTAGTTATACACCCTTTGCGATTTGTAGACAGTAAGACACATCTAAAATTCACATTGTTCATATATATAGGGCTTTATGGTTTTTGAATTTACTCAACTATTTTCACATGCAACAAAGAATAATCAACTTATACATTGGAACCATGATAGTTATTTGTAAAACTCAAACAATAGCAATAATATCTATGATTGGCCATCTCATGTTCTAAAAATCTTTCACAATACACAATGCACTCTCTATCTAAACCGGGGCATAAAACATCTCATGTACTAAAAATCTTTCACAATACACAATGCACTCTCTATCTAAACCAGGGCATAAAACAAGATTGTGAAATATTCAGTACAATTACACAATTGAGGACTAATTTTACCCAATCAAGGATTGTAGTCCCCCTTATGCATCCAGTTCAATATATAAAAGATATTTTCACCCAATTAAGCATTATAGCTCTCATATTGTGTAGTGACAAACAAGGTACATCAATTCAAACATATGATGGTGTGAAATGCAAAACTTCAAGAATATTTATATACCCAATACACTACTAGTACATGACATGCAACCCTTAACTATTAACTCATTATTTAAATATGCTCACTTTCTAAAACCAACTTCAGCCATTTTATGGGACCAATGGCTTCATCGCAATGAGAATGACTCTTCAAAGATTCTATTTGTTTGGAATCGTACCTTTGTCTTCGGTCAAGGATTTAAATTTTTTTAGAAGTGGTTACTAAGAATCACGCTCGACCCAGAAAAAAAACTGGTGACTCTGTAACCTTTATAGGTCAATTCACAAGGATAAATAATTGTACCTGACATTAGGATACACTCTCCAAGGATTTGCCTAGTCAAAATGCCAAAAATAGTAGAGGTTTTACTAAGTACTTATGAGCCCGTTGGGATTTTCTATTTTCTCGATAGGACTTAAGTATACCTGACGGGGTTATTGACTCAGGTGGTTTCTACAAATAACGATGAGAGTCATATTAACAATTGACGTGATTACGTCTTATTCATGTGTGATCACTCATCTTATTGACATTATTACTTGGTCGTGATCACGTCAGTGAAATCCCTGAGCACTACACAAGACGCTGATATGGGCAAAAAAATTCATGATGATATTGTTGATCAAGGGTGGCTAAAAAAGAAGTTGTGCTTGGCATTGCCTTCATTGACATGTATGCCAAATATAGTGTACTTCAAAAAGCACAAAAAGTTCTTGAGGAGCTTCTTGTCAACTCTTGGAAAACACTGATTGCTGCAAGATATATGGGACAAGAGTAGAGCCAGGAACATGTGGTGTACTTTAGCACATAGAGTTATTGAGGAGCTACCTATCCGAAATGCTAAGTCTTAGAATGCACTAATTGTGGGATATGCCAAAGAGGGGCGGGGCCAAGAAGATCTGGGTTGTTTTCATTTGATGTGAAGCAAGCGCATCTCTCTAGATGAAATCACATATGCTTACATCTTGAAGGCATGTGGCAATTTAGAAGACATTGAGATGGACAAAAGAACTCATCGTGATATTGTTAGTCCGGGACCGTTGAAAAAACCTTTATGATTGACTCAACATGATCTACTTGATGATGGATATGGGCATAGATATGATTTACATGAGAGAAGTATGAAATATGAAAAGACTATGACAAAACGGATGAAATTTGATATGGAAGGGATTGCCATGTGGCAGTGGAAAAACAACTCACACATAGCATGATAATTGCAATAGTAGATATAATGGATATGATAGCAATGGCAGTGATGATGAATACAAAGACAAAACCAAGAGGGATTGAGATGAATAAAAATCCTAGCTCTTCAAAACAACACAACCACGTAAACTAAAGTTGGTTTAATGTTTACTAAAGTTCTTGATGAGCTTTCTGTTTGAAATGTAGTCTCTCGGATATTGTTGTGACAAGGACTTGAATACAAAATTATAATGTAGTAGGAAATGGACTAGGGAGCAGGGCACAAATTCCATTTCTTATAAATTTTGGAGAGATATAGTGCCCACTTTCCACCATACTTGTGTATGACACTCACATTAACTGTGTACTATTTACTTTTTTGATAATTTCAAATTTTCATGGTATGGAAGGTTTAATTGATGTTCTGGCTTTATTTGTAGTTCATCAAAGGAAAACTTTTTGAAGTGCGTTCTTGTTTAAGTAAAACCACAAAAAATAAGGTGAGTGCTCTATCTTTATGTATACATTGCACTAGTGCTTTACACACCAAAAAATAAGTATTTGATTGTAACATAACACTTACAATCTAATTTTCACATTAAATGTTTTTTTGAAAAAATATTTTTGGTTAATCTTGATATACAATTTGGTGAAAAATATTTTTCAGTAGTATTTTACTATATCTTTAGCAAATAAATTGTCACAACAAGGCCAACGAAGCAAGACTAGTTAGGACTCCTTTCTCCTTCTCTAGTCAATTTCTCACTGGCTCCTCCTCTTTGAGTAAAACCAATCTTTTGATTGTGCCCTGAAATGGACACCTCATTTAGCTGGTTGTCTGAAGGGTCTAAAAGCAAAGACCAATCTCCCCTCCTATAGCTACATATGTATATGTGAGTGTATCCTCCTCGTTTGAGACATAGAAAAAGAATTGATTGAATACCAAGCAAAGTAGGGGGTACCAGTTGGGTTAAATTAAAAACAGAAGGCAAGAATCAAGCAAGATGCCTTGGAAATGAGTAGGGTAGGTGGAGTGCGCAAGGAGAGTCAAGAGTAGATGGATGCAGGAGAACTGAGGTGATGTGCATCTTGGCATGTAGAGGACCTATGTGGTTGCATGTGAGCAGTTGGGGAGGGAACATTGTGAGAGGTTCTCCTTTTCATAAGAAAATGCACAGAGAGCTCATCCAAAGTGGTTGGACAAGATGGTTAGCTCAATGACGGTTGAATTGAACTCTCGGCTGTCTAAGTTTGAGGCTTACTTGAAGCATTGGAGTTTTTGGTTGGCATGGTCTCACAAAGGTGCATCATGCTCTGAGCATAAAAGCATAATATCTTTGTACTTGCACACTAAGTAATATTACTTCTTATTGTGTGCTCTTGAGCTTCTTCTTCTCCAAGTTGCACATTTTAGTTACAGGTCTGGATATTGCTATCATAAAATCTCCGAAGGTTTTGCCTAATGATTGAATAAAAATATGGATGTTGCCAGTAAGCATGACTAAAGTTTTGATTAAATATAGAGCTAAGTGGAAATAGGTGGTTCCACGGGTCCCATGGTTGTTCAAGACTTTTGTTTTGCCTCCATTCTTCTTATTCACAAGGGATAGAGGTAGATTTCTCTTCTAAAATGATGCCTCGACAGCTAATCAAACGTGGCATGTTGAAAAAGTTTGTTTTACTACAACAGGGTGTCATCAGTCCAAGTTGCATGGACCACATTTTGCATTGTAAATTGAGCAATAGAAGATTAGTTCGGGCTTTTTTTTTTTTTTTTTTTTTTGGGGGGGGGGGGGGGGGGGGGGGGGTTTTGGTGGTGGTGGTGGTGTTAAATTACCAAAGAACTTGGGTCCAAAAACAAAGTTTTTTTCTTATTCCCAATTAGTGTCCCCTCCATCGTGGCAATCATTTCTAAACAAAGGAAATTTTATGAGTAAACTCTTGTTATTTGTCATTGCTAGTGTAAAAGTAAGAGTGAGATTTTGAATAGTGCATTTGCTCTCTCTTGTAGTGTGCACATGAGAGGCGATCGTTCTACTTTCCCACTAAAAAAGGGAATGGTCCCACCCCTAATTTGGCTAGTAACAAAATAATTTCAGCTCACAAAGAATGGGTTCCCAACTCACAACAAATTGTTCATTCGGAAGTTTCTTGTTTTGAAAGAACAAAAAATTGTATTAAGAGGGAAAAGTGTTATAATTGTGCCTCACAGGTAGGGAGAGAGGCATCCCAGAGAGAAAAAGAAAAAAAAAAAAAGGGAGCAACGCCCCACAAAGGGTGAACATTACAATTTTAAATAGGAGAAAGCCATAGAAATCCTTTCCTTGGAGTAGAACTTCAACATCATGCCCTTCCAACATGCCATCTATGGCATCTCTGTATAGCGTATAAAGACATAGGATACACTTCCCTCATGTGGCTCAGACAAGAAGTAGATAGTGTCTTGACCTCTGATATGAATGAGAGTGAGTTATCACCAAAACTATGGTTGAAGAGGGATTCAGTTCTTTGAGTCTAGTAAGACCATAGGTAAGTGACCCTCCACAAATTCCAAAGTGGGATGTACCCTTATGCATTCACCTACCAGTAACTCCTTGAATGTAAACTGCTAAGGATGCACTTCTTTGTAGCGAGAGTGTAGAAAATGTAATTTTTCATTATTGTGCTGACAACCCAAAAAAATGTGCTCCAAGTCCTCATGAACATTGCACCTTCTACATTTGCCATCTCTTATCTTGGCCTGGAAAGCTATCGATGTACCCATAATGAATGAAGTCGATGCTAGAAAAATGTGCTTGATATGGATGGAAAAACCCTATACACATTTGAATCCTTATATCCATTCATTTGAGCACTTTATGTTCCATTTCCTATTCAACCTTCTCTTCAGGTCTTCATCAAAGTTAGAAAACATGTTGAAACTACTATAGGCTTTCCATGCCCTATCTTGGAGCGATAATTGCTTGTAGTGTGAGCTCCCACCATCCATCTAAAAATTCTTTAATTCTTCTATCTTGCACATAAGCTCATAAATACAACCATAACTTAAAAGAGTTAATAATTTGGGTGGGGGTTCAACCCGATCCCATGTTTTTGTAGATCATTCCAATTTCTAAGGTCTGCTTTGAAGAACTTTTGGGTTTTAGTGGATAGATGCTTTCCATTAAATTTTGGTATCTAGCCTGTCCAGATGGAATCCTGCACAATAAGAAATGAGTAGATAACACATTATTATGAGGAATGTGTAACCCATTTTGAATTTCAAACTAGGAATTCCACAGACACTATCAATTGGCTTTCAACTGGCTTGATATTTCAAATTGAGGTGATCATATCCCATAGTTTAAGATTAAACTAGGCTTTATAATCAAGAAGGTAGAATCTATTTTTACATCCCTTTTCAGAAGGCATGCCCCAAAAATCACAACTAGAGACAGCCTTAGCTATCCATTTACCTACAACATTTACTAACATACATTCCAAGTTTAACACACACATACCACCTCTTGATTTATGCATGCAACATAGTCTCTAGGCTACTTTTGGTATTTTCTATACATTCTCTAAACCTCTCCATAAAAATAATCTTACCAGGGAGATAACCTGATTTAGTTGCAGTTTACCAGGAGGACAAGAAATAGATAAGGGAGGGCAAGAGATAATGGTTGAGCACAAATTTTCTTGAAGACAAAGAGGGTTGAAGGCAATCCCACCTCTGAGATATGGTTACTTTGAACCCCATTGGATCCCCAATAATCTAAAGACCTATCCATTAGGTATCTCTTGATATCCTACTACATAACTGACAAGGGATTACTCCCATTAGAGGCTTTAAATCCAATTTTATGGTGGTTGATTTGAGAGCCACTTTCCAAGAAAACAATGTTAAGGAATTCCAAAGAAGTGTAAGCAAATTACTGATCAGCATTGCACAGAGCATTACTATCATCTGCAAACATTTGTAGACATAGATCATTATGAGAGCCAAAGATCCCTTTCAACTTACCTTCTTCCATATGTTATCTAACTAGCCAACCTAAGGCATTTGGCACAATAGGAAAAAATGGAGGGGAAAGAGGACACCCTTGTCTTATAGACCTCGTAAGGGTAATGGCATCAGTTAGTTCCCCATTTATGGAAATATTTGCAAATGCATTACGAAAGAGCACATGGACAAACCTTATGAATCTTTTACCAATACTAGCCGTGTCAAACAAGGATTGCAAGACAAAATCCCATTATTCTCTATCATAAGCTTCATCAAAGTCAACTTTGAAAAAGAAAAAATCATGCCCATTCTCTAGTGTATGTTCCATACCTTCCCATAAAGTAATGATAACATCAAGAATAAAGCTGCCTTTTATGAAATCTTTTTTTTCTTTTTGCACTATAATGCTATCCATGAGGGGGATAGGTCTCCTAGCTAAAGAAAGAGCATACATTTTATAAATTAAAGTCGGACATGTGTTAACCCTCACGGCATACGGACACCCCATCACCTACGACGGACGCGTATTATGTATTTGGTAGAGTCAGGTACCGGGCTTGTCGGACCAATAGGGAAAGGTAGAGTGATCGCCGATGAGAGGCGCACTTTAACTTGGACATTCAAGGGATTAGTTGGTTAAGCATGGGCGCCCAAGTGTGAATGGGGTGAGCTCCTATAAAAGCCAACTAAACCTAATTTTTACTCATTCTCTCATTTGTGCAATTGAAGAGTGCTCTTGCTCCATCTCCATCTTCTTCTTCTTCACCTCCTTGTGTGTGTGTGTGTGTGAGAGAGAGAGAGGGAGAGTGTGTGTGCGATCGAGCATTACGAAGGCACGACGGCGGCGAAGCGGTTGAGCGCGGCATGACTGCAGCTTCTTCTTCATCGCGGCGAGGAATCCACCACGAAGGCGAGCGTAGAGCGGTGAGTGACACACCCTTTGTTTTCTTGAGCTTGCTAGTTTAGGCTTGTTGTGTGCTTGGAGCCGTTTGTGGCTCGCACACGGTGTATTGGCAAGTCCCTTGCTTCGACAGTGCGGCAAGGAGCGCACATTTTTGGCGCCGTTGCCGGGGATATGTCCTACACTAAGCTCGGTTAGCACTTTATGCTTCCTTGTGGTGCAATTTCTATCATAGGAAAGGCAGGGAAGGAGTGTGTGGAAGGTTTCTGTTTTTTGCGTTTTCTGCAATTGCTGTCAAGTTTCAATTTCTGCTATTGTCTGCGTTTTTTCAATTTCTGCAATTTCTGCATTTTCAAGTTCGGCGTTTTCAATTTCTGCAATTTTCTGCATTTCTGCGTTTTTTCAATTTTCTGTATTTTCTGCGTTTTTTCTGTATTTTCTGCGTTTTTTCTGCATTTTCTGCGTTTTTTCTGCGTTTTTTTGCATTTCTGCGTTTTTTTCAATTTCTGTATTTTCTGCATCAACAAAAAAAAAAAAAATCTGAAAAAAAAGGAAAAAAATCCGGAAATTAAAAACGCGAGCGAGTGGGCGGCGATATTTTTCGAAAATAAAAAACGTGACTCTTAAAACGGACGGGTTGGTTTGTATAAAAGATAGATCGGGATCGGGATCATTTTCCCAAGCCCAAGCCCAAGCCTCAGTCCTCAGTCTTATGATATATACTAGACTCACTCTTATATATATACCCTACTCCCTCAAGAGAGAATGAGAGCATGTGGGACAAGTCCTCCACTCTCCTCCTTTCTCTTCCCACTTGCACCCTTAGACTTTCTAGTTTGGGCCTAGTTCCCTACTGGAAATTGACAGTTTTAGGGATTCTGAGGGCATAGAGTGACCAAACGGAGGGCTGTAAAGCACGGCACGACCCTCTGACGGATACGCTCGTTTCGAGCTATCACACAGCCCATTCCACGATACGCTCTAAAAAATCTAGCAAAAAAACAAACAAAAAACACGCTAAAAACTAGTCACAAGGCCTCCTAGAGCAGCTTTTTTGACACCTTAGGGTATCAAAAGCACATGCACTTACGCTCTGTGCGAGTGTTAGAACACGAGCATATTGAGGGTGCCTTTGTTCATACGGACACCCATTACCCATCCACGATAAGCTCTAGACCCTCAGCGGGGACACAAGGTAGCACCACCCAAGACCCTAAAATAGCCGCTAGTGATTCCTCCTCCGACTCAGAAATCATGGAAGCATACCCTACCCAAAACACTGAGAGAGAAGGCCATGCACCTCCCGAAGCTCCACAGCCTAGTACTAGTATGTTTAGCCGTTTCATGGAAACATTAGGTAGAGCTACTCGCTCGGAACCTGATGCAAATGAAGCACACGAAGGGGGTGGGGAAGTGGACTCTCCTTTCACATCGCACATGGACCCCACACCCCCAAAGAGTGTCCATGTGGATATCCTACCAACTTCTTACCAAGAAGGCCCTGTTGAGCTGCCTCCTTCAGAAGTTCCCTCTAGAGTACCGTTGGTGGCAAGTAAAACCACGGGGAGCAACATTGCTTCTACCTCACAAGAAACCGTTAACACGTCGACTCTAGAAGGATTGTTCATTAATGATCATTGGACATACGACCTCCACACTGAGGTGTTGACGGATCTACACTCTGGCCACGCCTACCATGTAGGATGGATAGAGATTGTACAATCCACTTCTAGTGCCACGAGCATCGAAGATCAACAGAAAATGATCTGTAATGTTATCCATGGCATTATTCAATCAGAAAGGCAAAACCGAGGGGTAAATATACTCTCAACTGGCCCCATGAGATTTTTTGATACGAGCAAGGCTCAACAACCTACTCTATCACAAATGGAGACTCCTCTAATGAGCCCCATGGACCCATCTTACGTCATTTCACCTGGGGTCTCTATGCAATCTGAGCCTCCGAGCGAAAACTTTAGCTTCCCTAACTTGGCTCAACCCTCTATCAAGGAAAACACAGTGCTCACTCCAGGGATAAGCCTGACAGAGAATGTACCGATGACATCTACGGTTAGCGCAGTGCCACTACCTAGTGTTGTAGTACCTAATATGGGGCCTCGACCGTATGTGCCTCTAGCCCCTTATGCACACATGGCCCCCACACCTCCAATTGTACCACTTGCTTATGCTCCTCGAGTGCCGCTCCCTAGCTCTTATCCGAGTGGACCTATGCCTGGTTATGTTCCATATCCTGCATCATCCACACCTATGCCAAGACCGGCACCCGTCCCTCTCCCACATATGACTCCAAGAGTACCTCCACCGGCCCTGCCTCCTCACATAGGTGACTTGGCAGCGTTTGCTCAAACCATAGGTCGATCTATCGCGGAAAATATGCGTCATGCATCTGATAGAGAGCCTAGAAGTAAGGCAGTACAAATTGCCAAACTCACGCAAAAATTCAATGGGGACGAAGATGTTAGGAAACACATTGAAGTGTTTGAACAAGTATGTGATTCCTTAGGGGAACGCAACGAACTACATAAGTGCAATGCCCTAAGCTTGACATTAAGTGGAAAGGCTGGAGATTGGTATAGGACCCTAAGGGTGGACGAGAAAACAATCTACCCTACCCTTCGAAGGTTGTTTCTAAAGGAGTACATACGAGAAGGTGTGCTTTGGGGTGTAGCATCTCAGCTACAGAAGGCCGAACGTAAGGAAGGAGAGTCAGTAAGGGACTTCATTAGTCTTCTAAAGCACTTAAACTCTCGTTGCCCTGTAAATGAGCGCTTCAACAATAATCAACTGCTTGATCGATTCATTCGAGGGTTGAGGAATGAAGGAATCTATAATGGACTAGTGATTAGAGGTATCACAACCTGGGAAGATGTCACTGCCAATGCAATCCAATTAGAGGACAACTTGATGATAGCAGTCATGAGGGTGTCTACTGACACGAGATCCACTAGCTCACAAGCCATTGAGTATGAACCCATGACTGCAAAGCCCATTGCCAATGAGCCAAAGGTATTTGAGACATTCTTGACAGACCTCACCAAGGCAATCCAAGAGTCTCTTAAGGATAATCGACCCCCTCAAAATAGTCACATGTATCCAAGAAGGGAGCAACAATGGTGTTCCATTTGCTTAGGTCCACATAGCACTAGTGAGTGCCCTACGTTTAGAGTAAAATTTAATGGAACTTGCAACGCATGTGGTAGGTATGGTCACCAAGCTAAGGATTGTTTAATGATCAAACGTATGATGGCAAATAGACCACCTGTAGCCTGGACGGATGCACCTCGAGCTCCTGTATTGATGCCTACTCCACCTGTTGAGCAACTACCGCAACACATGGTCCCTAGATCTCAAAATGTTCTACAAGCTACACCGTTACCACCTCCTGTGCTAGGACCGCAGCCCCCGCATCCAAGAGTCGCCCCTATGAACCAAGTGGATTGCGAGCCATCAAATGCTTATGCAGATGGCTGTGAGGAGGAAATAGACACTAGTATTGCCTACGGACTTGATACATTGGAAGAATGTCCTATATACTACATGGAAGATTGTTGGGGACAAGTCAAGCCGGTTTATCAAGCTGCTGCTCTCGCATCCAGAGGTCAAAATATCAACACCCAGGCTAGGAGGTCACCTCTTCAATGCTACGAGTGTGGTGGACCACATCGAGTAGCGGAGTGCCCTATTAGGCTGCAAAAGAATGCTGCACAGATGCAAATAAATCAAGGGAGCACGTCTGCAATGCCAATACTCACATGTAATCGTTGTGGCATAGATCACTTGATTGCCCAATGTCCCTATAACCCAAATGCGCCTAAAATCACACCCCTGAATTTGGTCGAAATTGCTAGTGTGACGTCACCAATACCACCCGTTGCACCCGCTTATGCGATTACACGCTCCATGCTTCAAGGGCTAGGACATATCCTCGAAGAGAGAGATACCGCATCAGTTATCCAAGCAAAGAAAAAGAAGACACGAAGGAAGAAGTCGCAGAATACGGAAAATTCAAAGCCAAGTTCCAAAACAAACATAGGAACAGGAGATGACCCCGTGTATATGAATGACCTCGAGGATGATTCAGATTCAATCGAGACAATGGAGACTAGAACCAATACCACAAAGGGAAAGACCGACAAAGAAAACCGTAACATGGAACCAAATGAAAACCGAATGAGAGAAAACCATAAAGAGCCTCTGAAAACACCACAAGTGTTTCCAAATCCAATCCAAGACCCCCAAGATAAACCGCAGGGGCAAAAAGGGAAGAATCGTAAAAAGAAGATTGGGACGTACCCAAACCCTGTAGACGAGATTAAGCAGGTGAAACATCTAAGAGGTTTAGTGGAGGAGACTCAAAGGAAACTAGAACCAGAACCCATGCAGGTCAAAATTCATGACACAGTGTTTCCCACGCAAGTTCATCCACCCCACATGAACCATAGACCGTTAGCCATATCTAGTATCATCCCAGAAGGGAGTGAGGACAGGACATCAGAAAGTGAGCATACACCCTTCTTGTTGGAAAGGATGTTTAACGAAGGTATACCTGATCCCATTGAGGAATATGAGATTCCATCCTCACCAGTTCCTAGTCAAGGACCTACACCCTGCAAAACGCCAATGAATGTTGCCAAACTAGTGGACTTCATGTCTTCTGAGGTCCGAACCACGATCATAGCAAAGCTGTATGGAGATCCTGAGTTATTCCTTGCACTTCGAGCATTCCTTAACGGAGAGCTACGAACGGGATTAGCGCAGTTTGCGCAACCAAATAGGCCTGACTCGATTATGATTGATGAGGAAAATCATGTGCAATCACTTGACTTAGATGGACACGAGTCTGTGATCGAGGTACCCATTAACTAATTAGGGCAGTATTTTGAAGGCGACGAGTTTAATGCGACCCTACCCATCACTACCAAGGGATTAACTATAAAGGGAATTCTTGATGGTGGTGCGGGAGTTAGCATCGTTACAAAAGATTGTTGGGAATCCATGGGAAAACCCCGCCTCAGTGTTACTAACATTGTGGTAAAGATGGCAAATGGTACCATAGCCAAACCTATGGGGATGCTCAAGGATCTTAAGATCAAAGTTCTAGGACACAAGGTACGACATACGTTCATTGTAATGGATTTCTCTAAACACCTTATGTCATATGAAATGATTTTAGGACGACCATTCATGAGGGAAGCACAAATGGTTCACGATTGGTCTAAAAATCATGTCTATTTGCAATTCCAAGACTCTGTCCTTAGAGTGGATTTGGTGACTGGTAAGGTACACCCCTTAGGGAGTAAAACCATTATTGATCATCGCTCTGACACCACGGTTCACTCGGCCCCACTACAATATTGTTACACTTGTAAGAAGGATACAGACATTGGCCAAGATTCTCCTTACATGGATGTGTTACCGGGTATGACGGAATCAGACAATGTGGATTGGGTCCACCTAGCATCAACCATAGACACTTGGGGAAATAGGGGGACGACCTGGGTAACACCTGAGGGGGATGAAATGCCTATACCCTTAAATATGCTACAAGCAATGCATATCGCTTCCAACAAGACTCATCCTAATGTAACGAAGAAAACATACAAGTGGGTCCCTAAAGCTTCTTTAGTGACCATAGCTAGTGCTAAAAAACAGAAGCCTTGTAAGAAACGTACCACTCGCTCCAAGAAAAGTAAGAAAATGTTGCGATGGATCCCTAAACGACTATTGGAAGCCCAAGGCTACTATCAAGGAAATGATCAAATCTGGGTGCCAAAACGTAGATTGTGCTCTTACCTGTCACCTGGCCCATGTAAACCCAATCCTGTGGCTCCAAAACAAATTGAAAATTGCGGAAAGGAAAAAATCATGGAACGTTACACACCCGTTCTAGAGCTAGTTTGGGTACCAAAGAAAGAACGATTTGTTCCACCTAGCTCAGGAAGGGGGGAGTCCCATGAAGATTCTAGCTCCTCATGTAATACATCCATAGAGGTAAAAGCTTCTACACAACCTCCATCTATAGTAGTGGACCTCAATGAAGCTACAAAAGAATCCACACCTCCCAGTGTTCAAGAATCACCTAATGAACCACTTCAAGTTCGATCCTGGGAGAGTACCTTACCACCGTTGCAACTTGACGAGGCACCTAGGGTAATAGAAAACTACTGGCAGAAATCCTCACCTATTACCAACTGGAACAATTGGTTTCAAAGGGTGACAAGCTCATTTCAAACGGTATGATCTACCCAAGGAAGGGGGGAGTGTTTGCTGACAGTCATTATTCACTTGCTTCCCTCTCAACCTTTTTCCCTGACCTCTCAATCTCCAATCTTAGGGAATGTACATATAAAGCTTTATACTCACAAAAAATAAAAATAAATAAGGAGCAAGAGCAATTAGCAAACGAGTATGCACAATAAAAGTCAAAACATTGACTCAGACCTACACATGTCACATCTGGTACAGTGAAACAGAAACCTATGCCATAAAACACCTTTGATCCTCATCACTTGAGTGATGGAGGGTAGGTAAGATTAGTACGATAGGAGTGTTTCTGTTTTAGAGTTGAGTGATTAGCAAAGTTCTCTTTTCCCACTGATGTGCCTCCTGGAGGTATTCCTTTTGTTTCCTAGTGTGTACAGGAGCGTGTTGCTATTGATAGGATTTGGACCTTCATGGAACCTTTTTCTCGTTCACACTTCAAATCAAGCGCGACCATCAACACAGACAGGTGTTTCTTGTCCATTAGAATTGCCTTTATCTTTTTTGCATCCATGTTTGTCTGCTTTGATTGTGATTGGTAGCATAATATTCAGCGCATTTGCTTAGTATCAAACATTTAATTCAATGTAATGTTTTGTCATAATCACTTGTTTAGGTGTAAAAATCAAGCAGTCCGACTAAGCTAGTTTGACCAAGCTAGGTGTTAGAGATCTTCTCTTAATACCATGGGGAATGCCTTCCTAATAAGCAATGGTTACGTAGGTTCTTAATCCGATTTAGGCAGCATTGTATGAAATGTACTAGGGCTTTCTAGTGGGCTTAACCCTAGTGACCTTTAGCTTAAGTATTATAAAGGGATTTTACTAATGTGATGAGCCTGGGGAGGGTAACAGTGTTATATGACCCCCCAAAGTTACAAAATTTAAATGCTGAAAATGAACAAGCAAAAAATCAAAGTGCCACAATGTAAAATTTTAAGCTGGAAGAGAAATCTCAGCTTGATTTGGTACTTCACTCACATGTATCGCCTATGGTACTAGAGCCCTAGAGGTTCCCAGTGTGGGTGCTTTTCCTTTAAAAGCAAAAAACCCAAGGCATACAAAATAAGCACACACATCAAAATTGAATCAATGTGAAAAGACCTTGGGGGGTCAAAGAAAAAGTAATCAGTCAGGCGATGATTTCATGAGAAATTCCTTTTATGGTAGCTTAACTACAAGGTTTTCTAGATATAGCCTCTAGTCAGCCCTCGAACATCAATACTTGGCTCTCGCGATTAAACAACTTAATTGACCACAAAAAATTAAGAAGCTTACCCATGGTATTAATACTGGATCTCTAGTGCCTTTCGACTGTCATATTAGCGACCCCAGACTTGTTTAATTTTCTACCTTTACATCTGTTTATGCATTTGATTACATTGAAATTTAATGTTCATTGCTAACAAATTGTTTGAAATTCTTTTTCCAATCAATGTGTCTACCTAAAACTGCATATGCTTTTTAAGAGAATGCAATTACTGTGCCAATGTTGTTTGATTTTGCAGTGACTGAAGAAGGCTAAGGACATTCATCTCAAATGCTCTTCCACCTCGACGAACCAGCTTCAACTCAATAGCTTCCGAGGACGGAATCTACATCAGGAAGGGGGGCATGTTAACCCTCACGGCACACGGACACCCCATCACCTACGACGGACGCGTATTATGTATTTGGTAGAGTCAGGTACCGGGCTTGTCGTTCCAATAGGAAAAGGTAGAGTGATCGCTGATGAGAGGCGCACTTTAACTTGGACATTCAAGGGATTAGTTGGTTAAGCATGGGCGCCCAAGTGTGAATGGGGTGAGCTCTTATAAAAGCCAACTAAACCTAATTTTTACTCATTCTCTCATTTGTGCAATTGAAGAGTGCTCTTGCTCCATCTCCATCTTCTTCTTCTTCACCTCCTTGTGTGTGTGTGTGTGAGAGAGAGAGAGAGGGAGAGTGTGTGTGCGATCGAGCATTACGAAGGCACGACGGCGGCGAAGCGGTTGAGCGCGGCACGACTGCAGCTTCTTCTTCATCGCGGCGAGGAATCCACCACGAAGGCGAGCGTAGAGCGGTGAGTGACACACCCTTTGTTTTCTTGAGCTTGCTAGTTTAGGCTTGTTGTGTGCTTGGAGCCGTTTGTGGCTCGCACACGGTGTATTGGCAAGTCCCTTGCTTCGACAGTGCGGCAAGGAGCGCACAACATGTTATGGGTCTCCAATCATTGAGTTCCTCCTTGCTACCTTTTTTGTGCTGGAGTTTAACAACCCTAGTATTGACATACGTAGGAGGAGCTCCTTTCTTAACAACTTCTTGCCACACTAGTAGAACATAAGGTGCTATAAAGTCCTTGTATTTCATATAGAATTCATTGGGAATACCTTATGTTCTACTAGTGAAAGAAAGGGTGATGGTAGCTTCCAAGAGCTCTTCTTGCCTAAGAGAATCCCTAAGCTCAAGGAGCTTAGCAAGAAGGATGATCATCTTTGGAGAGAAATTCTTCTAGTTGAAGAATCTTCCCAGCTATCATTATTCTTCTCTTTTCTCTAATGTCTTTAGCTAAATTTTTATACTATATAAGGATTCTCTGGATCTTTGGCCTTGGCAGGTGAGGGAAACATGGTAAAGGACTCATGCAAAATAACTTGAATTTTTTCCCTGATGACTTTGATGTCAAATTAAGACTTATCAAGATAAGGCCAACCAGTTTCATGTGAGGTCTCACTTCTTAGCATGTCAAAAAGCACAAGTTTGTGGTCAGACAAAAGCAAGGAGGCATGATTTTTACATTTGACCAACCAGTGCTTCTAAAGCACTTTAACCAACATGTAAATCCTATCGAATCTAGTAGCTTTGAAGCACTCACCTATTTTCTTGTTTCTCCAAGTTAACCACAATATTAAAAAATATCCATCAAATTCATGGAATCGAGCACGTTTAACCAATGAATTTTCTCAAAACAGAGATTACCTATCCCAAAGACCTTGATCCAACAAATTTACGGAATCAAGCAGGTTTAACCAATGAGTTTTCTCAAAACCATAGATTACCTATCCGAGAGACCTTGATCCATCTATAATTTTTTCTACCATATTGAAATCACCTACAATTACTATATTGGGAAAATTACCAAAATACTCCTATAATTCATGAAAATTTCCAAAGTACCCCTTGAATTTCAAAAATTCCCAATGTACCCCTCATATTTGGCCAAATATTCCAAAAATGCCCCCTTCAATTTGCCCCAATCCCAACATACCCCTAATTAACCTTGCAAACAACTCAAAAAACAATTTTTCTACAACTCTTCATAGGAAGATTGGTTCTCTGCAATAGAATATGATAGAACTAGGATTTTAGATGGTAATGAGGGCTCTCCAGATGAAATCATTTATTATTTTTGAACACATATGCCTCTATTTGTGAGCTCATTGGTGAATAATTTTGTCTAAAATGCTAAAAAGTAGATCTCCATTGTCATAAACATTAGACAATGGAAAAATTGGGGCAAATCCATCCCAAAATGATGCAAGGAATTTGAGAGGTATTTTGGATATTTACACAAATTAGAGGAGTATTTTGGTAATGTTTCCTACTATATTTTTAGGAAATTTGGCCATCTCCTACTAGCATTGATATCTATTAGCAAGAGAGTTAGGAGCATACACACTAACTAGAGTGTAATTGATAAGATCAGATAAGGTGACAACAATCCACATGCCCTAAATTGATGTCTGGATGTTTGTTATGAGGTTGGACCATTTACAAGAGATTCCCAAAGAAGCACCCGCTCTACCAGCATGATGGTTGGTGTGATGCCATTTGTAGACAAAACCAATCTTAATCAGAGTGATTTCCTAGTCTTTACCTACAGTTTAAGTTCTTGCAAGCAGATAAATCCAAGATGCAAGGATAGGTCTTGCATCCATTTTTTGATAGCCATAGGTCTAGTAGGGTATGCAAGTCTTTTACAATAGAGGGATATTCCATTCAAATTGGGGTACTTCGTTTCTTACTATTGTTATTTGGTTTTGGCCATAGCCACACTGAAACTCTCTTTGAGTCATTCGATTTCTCTACTTTCCTCTTAGACTTGGAAGCTTGATTGTTGGGCAAGCTCTCCTCTTTAGCCTGAGTCACAAATATTTCAACAAAGGGAACAAGTGAGCTAGCTAGCTAGACTTGGAAGCCTGATTGTTGGGCAAGCTCTCCTCTTTAGACTGAGTCACAAATATTTCAACAAAGGCAACAAGTGAGCTAGCTAGCTCCAACCCTTTTTCTTAATCTTTATCTTCTAGTTCAAACTAAAAGGGAATGGTGCTATGGTGGAAATGTTAATGAGCCGTTCATGGTGAGATTGGTACGTTAATTAGAAGGAGATTAGAGAGAGATTGAGACTAATGAAACTAGAAAATCATAATAAGATTAATGACAAAATAATATGCAAATGATGAGTACAACGTGGTCTAGAGTGATGGTAATAAGTGGATGCAAAGTGTGTGTAAGTTGGGTGGATACAAAGTGTGTAGCTTAGAGTGGATGTAAGTTGGATACAAAGTGTGTAGTTTAGGATTCTTTTGTAGAGTTGGGAGAGATAATTTGAAGATATAAGCAGTGATGTCAAATGTGTAGCTTCCAAACTAGAGGGGCTTCTCACTTGTGGTGGTGCAGATGTGTCACACACCCCAAAAAGCCTCCTTGTGTGTATCATAGTCGCACCCAAAGTACAAAGGTATCCTCCCCTGGAGAATTTAACATCAAGGTGTAGGCCAAAGTCAAAACATCCTCCCCAGAGAATTTTCAATTGGGTGTAGGATCAAAATGCCTCCCCTTGAGGATTTAATAGAAGGGTACATGCGAAATATACCTCCCCTAGAGAATGGTAGGTAACTAGGTGCTAGGTCAAATACAAATGGGGCTTTCTTCGATGTCAGAGATCAAATGTGAAGTCCTACTACAAATCATCAAAGTGCTTTGTTATTGATGATGTTAGTTGCAAAGTGATGCTTGTCCTCCCCTCCAAAAGTGTCATCATGATTGTCAAAGTAGATGCCGATGGTGGCACAACATGCAAAACAAATTTTTACGCTAGTGAGGATGGTCTTACTCGTTGTCGAGCAGTGTCTGATCCTTGTACAAATGTCACTTTTATGAAGCTAAGTGATTGTCCTTTGTGCCCAATGCAAAAGTGGATGCAAGGGTTTTGTGCCAAATGCAAAGAAAAATTTGTGCATGGTGTTGATTCTTTGTGGGGTTTTTACAATCTTGAAATTGGATATTTCATTAACCATCAAGTTGTGCACTTGAGCTTATGTAGCGGCTCATGAAGCTTGATGACCAAGGTTGGTGGTCAAATGGGTTTAGCTCGATGTGCAAGCCTGTGGGACTTGTAATGCCAAAGGGCACAAAAGAGGGCTATAGGTTTAAAAACCTTTGGAGGTTTCAAGCAGTGCCGTGGGAAAAGGCTCTTGGCCTGAAAGAACTTAGAGCATGAAGTAGAGGCTTGTGGATGAACCAGGCTACTTTATAATTTTGTGGAGCTTTTAATCTTAGATTATATTTTGCAAACAAACTAAAATCCTGAAAAATAAGGAATAAAATTGACAAATTTTTGCTACTACAACGACAAGAGTTGGACCAGTTGGTTACAACAACAACATTGAATTGCAGAGTCCCCTAGTGTTGCTGAAGCTTTGTGGGGCCTAGGATACAATAAAAAATGGTGTGGTATATTTTGGCCAATCGTACTAGAAGGTGAATTAGTGGCACGTTGATGCAGATGGATGAACCAGGTCTAACAACAAGATAACAAGGCTTGTAGAATGGCATTGAGATAGAGAGCATCATCGTGTGAACATTGAGAGTGTTAGTTCATGTGCAACATGAGTTGGTTTTGCATTTACATTGAATTTTTTCCATGGGAGCACCTTTGTTCTATGTGTGAATGCCTTGGACCTTGACCTTGAGATCCCCCAAAAATATGAAGAGTGTGTGTGCACGGATGTGTGCGTGCACGGTGTAGTGTGTGCATGCGAGAAGGGGAGAGGGAGAGAGTAGATGTTGTGTGGGTGGAGTAGTGCTCCAATGAGCTACTCCTTATTGTTGTATATATGTACATCTAATAAGGTGATCAATGAGTAGGCACCCATAGCCTTGGTGGTGGCCGGGCAAGGCACTGAGATACAACTAATAGGGTGGTTAGTGGGCGGGCACCCATAGCCTGAGCAATTGAGCAAGGCACAGTGGCCTTCACCCCAAAAATATCCTACTTGAAGGTGAATGTTCCGATAAGTGGGTCCTACTACATAAACTACTAGTATGTACAAGAAAATAGGTGAGAGACTCTCTCAACCTATGCCCACTCACTCGCTCAATCGATCTACATGTAGTCGTATTGGCTCTAGTGGTAGGAGACCATGCATATCCACACTAGAGACTGCATGTATATCCTACAGAAAACTCTGTACGGTTTGAAAAACTGCACTATACATCATGCTAGTGTTAGTCATCTCATGACTGACAATCCCTACTGCAAATGCTCCCATTGCAGCTGCTAGGTCGGGGCCTTGACAGTAGAAGGTCGTACATGAGATGGCCAAATGCTAAGGAAATCTATACAAACCTAGATGTCCTAGCCTCCCCTGTGCTATCTACAATCACTGCATCATCAGGACTACCCATCACGTATGGATGTATCAATGCTGAAACTAGGATGGCTACATCCCTCTCACCCATAGGTGGAACTGTGCATCCTTGCACCAACTCATTAGCCTCTAGCATGAGCATATAAAATAAACTCTATGTTTGTCATCTCTGCTTATGTCTCTAGGGAGCACACCCGCTCTACCTCTACCTACACAGACTCTGACAACACATGTTGTGTCCTACTAGAGCACTGCCGCTCTATCTCTGTCTCTATAGAGTCCACTGGCACGTCCTACATAGCTAAACGCTTTGTCTTGTAAGTGTGGTGGAGCTCACCCATGAAGGAGACACATCTTATCTCTTGCTCAAAGCATGCCAACAACAAAAGCAAGACCATGTTGTCTGTGCGCTCCTTGCCGCACTGTCGAAGCAAGGGACTTGCTGATACACCGTGTGCGAGCCACAAATGGCTCCAAGCACACAACAAGACTAATCTAACAAGCTCAAGAGAGCAAAGGGTGTGTCACTCACCGCTCTACTCTCGCCTTTGTGGTGGATTCCTCGCCGCGATGAAGAAGAAGCTACAGTCGTGCCGCGCTCAACCGCTTCGCCGCCGCCGTGCCTTCGTAGCAATGCTCGATCACACACACACACACTCTCTCTCTCTCTCTCTCTCACACACACACACACACACACACACACACACACACACACACACACACACACACACACACACACACACACACACACACACACACACACACACACACACACACACGCACACACACAAGGAGGTGAAGAAGAAGAAGATGGAGATGGAGATGGAGCAAGAGCACTCTTCTATTGCACAAATGAGAGAATGAGTGAATTTTAGGTTTAGTTGGCTTTTATATGAGCTCACCCCATTCACACTTGGGCGCCCATGCTTAGCTACCTAATCCCTTGAATGTCCCAGTTAGAGTGCGCCTCTCATCGGCGATCACTCTTACCCTTTTCCTATTGGTCCGACAAGCCCGGTACCTGACTCTACCAAATACATAATACACGTCCGTCGTAGGTGATGGGGTGTCCGTGAGCCGTGAGGGTTAACATCACTCTTACCCTTTTCCTATTGGTCCGACAAGCCCGGTACCTGACTCTACCAATTACATAATACACGTCCGTCGTAGGTGATGGGGTGTCCGTGAGCCGTGAGGGTTAACATGCCCCCCTTCCTGATGTAGATTCCGTCCTCGGAAGCTATTGAGTTGAAGCTCGTTCATCGAGGTGGAAGAGCATTTGAGATGAATGTCCTTAGCCTTCTTCAGTCACTGCAAAATCAAACAACATTGGCACGGTAATTGCATTCTCATAAGTGATTAAAAAGCATATGCAGTTTTAGGTAGACAAATTGATTGGTAAAAGAATTTCAAACAATTTGTCAGCAATGAACATTAAATTGCAATGTAATCAAATGCATAAACAGATATAAAGGTAAAAAATTAAACAAGTCTGGGGTCGCTAATTTGACGATCGAAAGGCACTAGAGATCGAATATTAATACCATGGGTAAGCTTCTTAATTTTCTGTGGTCAATTAAGTTGTTTAATCGTGAGAGCCAAGTATTCATGTTCGAGGGCTGACTAGAGGCTATAGCTAGAAGACCTTGTAGTTAAGCTACCATAAAAGGAATTTCTCATGAAATCATCGCCTGACTGATTACTTTTTCTTTGACCCCCCAAAGTCTTTTCACAGTGATTCAATTTGATGTCTGTGCTTATTTTGTATGCCTTGGATTTTTTGCTTTTCAAGGAAAAGCGCCCACACTGGGAACCTCTAGGGCTCTAGTACCATAGGCAATACATGTGAGTGAAGTACCAAATCAAGCTGAGATTTCTCTTCCAGCTTAAGATTTTACAGTGTGGCACTTTGATTTTTTGTTTGTTCATTTTCATCATTTTAATTTTGTAACTTTGGGGGGTCATATAACACTGATACACCTCCCCAGGCTCATCACACTAGTAAACTCCCTTTATAATACTTAAGCTAAAGGTCAATAGGGTCAAGCCCACTAGAAAGCCCTAGTACATTTCACACAATGCTGCCTAAATCGGATTAAGAACCTAAGTAACCATTGATTATTAGGAAGGCATTCCCCATGGTATTAAGAGAAGATCTCTAACACCTAACTTGGTCAAACTAGCTTAGTTGGACTTCTTGATTTTTAAACCTAAACAAGTGATTATGACAAAAAATTACATTGAATTAAATGTTTGTTACTAAGCAAATGTGCTGGATATTATCCTACCAATCACAATTAAAGCAGACAATCATAGATGCAAAAAAGATAAGGGGCAATGCTAATGGACAAGAAACACCTGTTTGTGTCGATGGTCGCGCTTGATTTGAAGAGTGAGTCGAGATAAAGATTCCATGAAGGTCCAAATCCTATCAATAGCAACACGCTCCTGTACACACGAGGAAACAAAAGGAATACCTCCAGGAGGCACATTAGTGGGAAAAGGTACCAACACTTATTGAACACAACAAAAAACATAAGGAACCCTAACCTAATTATTTGCACTCCCCCTAGAGAGTCAAGGGAATATGATATTGTAGAGGTTGGGGGGAAACCCTAAGGCTAAACCCCTATCCTCGTCGTCGAGATAAACAAAGTCATCATCCATGAGACCATATGTGCCATCCGTGTAGTCCTGTAAATTTTCTTCTTCATCATATGTGCCTATGTTTACTAAGAAGGTCACTAGACGCCTATAGTCATCTTGGTCAAAAGGGTAGGCTTGTGCAATGGGAGAAACGCTCTCTACTAAGTATGGATCAGACGTGGTCAAGAGACATATCAGCCATTCTAACTCCTCAAAATTCCTCTCACATGCTAGCGTACCTATCAAATCCCATTCACATGCAAGCACTGGAAAGACCATGTGAAATATTTGTGAAAAGTAACGAGGGTACCTCTCACCCAAGGTAGGAGTGGATGACTCTAGCGTACTAGCCATATCTGTACACGCAAATAGATGATGGTTAGAGTGCAAATATTACAAGGGTCGTGTTCTTGTGCATAATTTGTTTTTATGATTTGTGTTATGGCTCTTGCTCTTTTACTTTTTTATCTTGTTTTTGTGAGTATAAGGCTTTATATATACATTCCCTAATATTGGAGATTAAGAGGTCAGGGAGAAAGGTTGAGAGGGAAGCAAGTGAATGATGGATGTCCACAAACACTCCCCCCTTCCTTGGGTAGATCATACCGTTTGAAATGATGTCGTCACCCTTTGAAACCAATTGTTCCAGTTGGTAATAGGTGAGGATTTTTGCCAGTAGTTTTCTATTACCCTAGGTGCCTCGTCAAGTTGCAAGGGTGGTAAGGTACTCTCCCAGGATCTAACTTGAAGTGGTTCATCAGGTGATTCTTGAACACTGGGAGGTGTGGATTCTTTTGTAGCTTGATGGAGGTCCACTACTATAGATGGAGGTTGTGTAGAAGCTTTTACCTCTATGGATGTATTACATGAGGAGCTAGAAGCTTCATGGAACTCCCCCCTTCCTGAGCTAGGTGGAATAAATTGGTTTTGCCTTGGAGCCCAAACTAGCTCTGGACTAGGTGTGTAGCATTCTGTGATCTTTCCCTTCCCACGGTCTGCCATTGGCTTTAGCGTTACACTGTTTGACTCATATGGGTTTATTGTCGATAGGGAAGGACACATTTTACGTTGAGGTACCCAAATTTGCTCATTTCCATCATAGTAGCCTTGGGCTTCTAATAATTGTTTTGGAATCCATCGTGATTTGGTCTTGACTCTCCTAGGGCGCGCTCTTGGTTTTCCGGGGAAAATTTTTCTTGGAATGGATGGGAGGGTTGAGGTAGTTGGAAGTAAGGCCTTGGGGACCCATTGATATGTACTCTTAGGTCGTGCAGGTTGAGTACTTGCAATATTACTGCTTGCTGCAACTACAAGTGTTGAAGTGCTAGGTTCATGGGTAGCTGGCAAAGACGAGTTAACCACCTTGGCTTGTGAATGTTGGCTATCCTTCAACTTTGCTAGAGTTTGCAACTTAGGTGACTTTGCTTGAATGATAGGGGTAAGAGTCGGTGGTCGCGTCGTGACACTACCAGTATCCCAATCAATAGTGAATTTGGTTGCCAACATCCATGTGCGTCCCAGGTTTACGTTGCCTTCCATAGCTCCCGCAGGCATGACTAGAAACCTCTGCACTATGCTTCCATTGTCATAGACAACAGGGGTATGAAGGACTCCAAGAATAGCAGTTTTCTTTTTATTAATGCCCTTGACTTGCATCGTACTCGGGGATAGGGTCGGTTTCCCTAATTGACACCAAACTCCATAGGACAATAAATTGTGTTTAGCTCCCGTATCTAATAAGGCATTGTATAGTACTTTCCCATAGGGGCTACTTAGCTCAATTGGGTATCGTAGGGGTGGCTCAGATTCTAATGAGTCGTCATCTGTGTCCTCGAAAAATGCTTGCGTGATTCCCAGATTAGCCTCTCGTTGGCGTCTAAGACGTTGTTGTCGTTCTTGAGCCTCAACTCTTGCTTGGATTTTTTAAAGCTCTGCTTGTTCCTTGGCAGCCTTCTTTTGATGGATGGCTTGCAACTCTTCCTAGCTTAGAGGATCATAATATCTTTTGAATTTACTCCCATTAAGGAATCCAATGGTTTCAACTCCATCTAGAGTCTCCACATGAATGGTCCCTTGCGGGGTAATTTCACACACTCGATATGGTGCCTTACCAGCGTATTTCAATTTCTTCTTTTCATTACGTACCCCGTACATAAGACCTTTATCACCAAACTTGATGTCTTTATCTTTTAAATAGCTATCGAACCACTTCTTTCTCCTATCCTTCTCCACTAGAGCATTTCGCACAGCTAATTGCCTCTCTTCATCTAGCCTTTCCAGGATATATAATCGGTCAACTAAGGGGTTACCATCCCAACCTTCTTGAGAAGCTACTCGAAGACTAGGAATGACAAACTCCCATGGCATAACTGCTTCTTGACCATACACCATCTTAAACGGTGTGCAATTAATAGAAACTTTATACGCAGTACGATAAGCCCATAAAGCTGATGTAAGCTTTAGGTCCCAATCAGTGCGATGAGCCTCAACTGTCTTTGTCAAAATGGAGATGAGAGTTTTGTTGGTACTCTCAGCTTGGCCATTTGCTTGGGGATAATAGGGTGTAGACGTGTTGTGAGATATCATGAAGTTTGATGTGAGTTCTTTTATTACTTCATTTATAAAATGAGTTCCATTGTCACTCACAAGTTCAAAGGGGCATCCAAAACGTGTGATAATGTTCTCAAAGAGGAACTTAGCTGTTGTTTTTGCATCCGCCTTTCGTGTTGCTTTTGCTTCAGCCCATTTGGTTACATAGTCGGTAGCCACAATGATATATCGTGATTGCGTGTTACGTGCAGCCGGACTAATCGGTCCTACAAAGTCTAAGCCCCACTTTTCAAATGGTTGGGTTACCTTGATGGGATGTAGAGGCATCCTATCACTTCTTTGTGGCTTCTTGAAGCATTGGAATTCATCACATCCCTTTGCAAAAAGTGATGCATCCTTAAACAGAGTGGGCCACCAATAGCCTGACTGTAAGATCTTTCGGGCAGTCAACTTTCCTGAATTGGATTGTTAGGACACTGTGCGATCAAATGATCTATGCCACAACGATTACAAGTGAGTATTGGCATTGCCAATGCACTCCCTTGACTTGTTTGCATTAGTGCAGCATTCTTTTGCATTCTAATGGGGCACTCAGCTACTCGATGTGGTCCATCACATTCGTAGCACTGAAGAGGTGGTCTCCTGGCAAAACTATTAATTTTTTGGCCTCTTGCTGCTAGCGCAGTAGCTTGATATACCGGTTTGATTTGTCCCCAATGGTCTTCCATATAGTACATGGGACACTCCTCAAGCATGTCGACTCCATAGGTGATACTAGAGTCTATGTCCTCTTCGCAATCTACATAAGTACTAGATGGATCGCAACCTATTTAGTTCATAGGTGTAACTCTTGGATGAGGGGGATGCGGTCCTAGCACTAGAGGTGGCAACGGTGTGGTTTGGACCACATTTTGGGTTCTAGGGACCATGTGCTGTAATGGCAACTGTTGCTCCATGGGTGGGGTAGGCATCAATGCAGGAACTCGAGGTGAGTCTGCCCAAGCTATAGGCGGTCTATTTTCCATGATGCGTTTAAGCATTAGGACATCCTTCGCTTGATGGCCATACCTACCACACGCGTTACAAGTCCCGTTAAACTTTACTCTCAAAGTAGGGCATTCACTCGTAGTATGTGGGCCCAAGAAAATTGAGCACCATTGTTGCTCCCTTCTTGGATACATATGAGTGTTTTGTGGAGCACGATTACCCCTAAGGCTTTCTTGGATGGCCTTGGTGAGATCTACCAAAGTCATCTCAGATATCGTTTGCTCTTGCATGATTGGCTTTATCTTCATTGGCTCATGCCCTGACGCTTGCGAGCTACTAGACTTCGGCTCGGCGGACACTCTTTCTCCTGCAATCATTAAATTATCCTCCAATTGGATTGCATTCATGGTGACTGCTTCCCAAGTAGTGATACCTCTAATGACTAGGCCATTATAGATACTTTCATGTCGTAGTCCCCTAATGAATCTATCGAGCAATTGGTTGTTGTTGAATCGCTCGTTTGGATTGCATCGAGAATTCAAATTCTTTAGGCGACTAATGAAGTCTCTCACGGATTCACCTTCTTCTTGTTGGGCTTTCTGGAGCTGAGAGGCTACACCCCAAAGTACTCCCTCTCGTATGTATTCTTTTAAGAACAGTCTCCTAAGAGTAGAGTAGATCGTTTTCTCTTCTACTCTTAAGGTTCTATACCAATCTCCAGCCTTTCCGCTTAGGGTCAAACTCAAAGCCTTACACTTATGTAGCTCATTGTGCTCTTCCAAGGAATCGCACACATGTTCAAATACTTCCATATGCTTTCTAGCATCTCCGTCTCCACTAAATTTCTGTGTGAGCTTAGCTACTTGAACTGCCTTGCTCCTGGGCTCTCTATCAGGTGTACTACGCATGTTTTCCGCAATAGAGCGACCGATAGTTTGAGAAAATGCTGCCAAATCTCCTATTTGAGCAGGTATAATGGGTGTATGTGCTCCTGGAACCACATGTGAGATGGGAGTTGGCCTTGGCCTTGGCATACGCGAGGCTCTTGGGTCCCATATTTCGTATGGTGGTGTACCAGACGGTGGTCCAAAGTTTACAGGCGTGGCCCTAGGCATAGGGGGTGCTTGATATGGCATGTTATTATTAAATGGCATGGCTCCACTTGTATAAGAGCTTGGATAATTCCATTGTGGATTGTAAGCTCTTGGAATAATCGGAGGTGTAGGAGCTACATGAGGCTGAGGTACGACAGGTGCACATGATTGATACATACATGTAGGTATAGTTGGGGGCACTGTGCTACTAGGCATCGGCGCAATGTTAACAAATGAACTCCATGGTGTATTTCTTGTCATGCTCACCACTGGGATATGCATGGTAGCCGTAGTGTCATTAAGAGAAAGATGAGCTAGATCTGGGAAGGTAAAGCTGCCACTTGTGGGCTCAGATTGTACTGAGACCCCTGGCGAAACAACATATGGAGGATCAATGGGGCTCACTGAGGGAGTCTCCATTTGTGATAGGGTTGGTTGGTTGGCCTTTCCGGTATCCAAGAATCTCATTAGGCCTGTTGAAGGCATGTTGATCCCTGTGTTCTGTCTTTCTAACTCGACAATCCTATGGAGGACATCACAGAATTTCTGTTGTTGCTCATCTATGCTAGTAGCACCCGATGTGGATTGTAGAACATCTAACCAACCTACATGATAGGTGTGTCTTGTGTACCGATCAGTTAAAGCTTCTGCTTGTAGATCATACTCCCAATTTTTGTTTAGGAATATCCCATCTAGGCCTGGCGTGCTGGAGGTTTCCCTTGAAGTGGAAGCATTATTGCTCCCCATAGCTTGCCCCTCCGTGACTGCTACCTTGGGAGCACTCGGTTGCTCGGCTGGCATGATTGTTGTCATAGGAGCCTTTGCTTTCAGGGCTCGACTTTGTTCTAGCCTTCGTAGGTTCTCAATTTCGCTCTCCCTTGTTGCTTGCATATAGCGTTCGAGCTCTTGCACTTCAGCAAGACTCCTACCATCGGGTAGTAGAACCTCAGAGGGAGATAGTCCTAAAGGATCACGAGGTGCAGTGGATGGAACATTCACATGCACACTCTCAAGAAGCATAGGGTCTATTTTAGGCATGAATGACGAATTTACTTCCCCACTCCCTTCATTTATTTCATTAACCGCATGTTCGGAGCGAGTAGCTCTACTAAGGGTCTCTTTTAAGTGGCTAAACACGCTGGACCCGGGCCGTGGGCCCATGGCATGCATGTCTTGACTTGAACTATCAGGGTTTGGTGTAGGATACCCCTCCATGACTTCGTAGTCAGAGAAAGAATCACTAGACACGATATGAGGATCTTGGTTCGCGCTACCTTGAGTCCCGCCCGAAGGTCCAGAACCTAGGGTGGAGGAATAATGGGTGCCCGCGTAAACGGAGGCACTACCAATATGCTCGTGCTCTAACACTCGTCCAGAGTGTAGGTACATGTGACCTCCACACTCTAAACGCGTTGGTGAGTGCTCGTGAAGGCCGCTCACTTAGTTTTTTTTCTTTTAGGTGTTTATAACCCACGTTTTTCGTTATTCTTGGTTATTCTTTGTAACCGAGCCACAAAATATGGCGTGTAATAGCTCAAGACGAGCGTTTTGGCTAAAGGAACGTGTCATGCTTTACAGCTCCCTATTCGGCTACGTGAAGCCCTCGAAATCCTAAAAATAGTATTTATAGTCCTTGAAATCCTAAAAATAGTTTTTAAATATAAAAAGGTGTATAAACTATATTTTAAAACTGAGGACTGAGGTCTGGGTTTGGGCTTGAGCTTGGGGAATGATCCCTAGCCTGATCCTTCTTTTTAAAATAATTTTTTTTAAAAGATTAAAAAAAAAAAAAGTCGCCACGACTGCGCCGCGCGCGCGCGCGCACACACACACTTAACCTACAGCTAACTTATCTACTTACAGCTAATAGAGATACTGCCACACACACTCTAACACTGTTTACACAGTACTACAGTAGCTAACAGATCTAGAAAACTAACCTTACAGAACTAACATTCCATAGCTAATACCTTAATTCTAACAATACATTGCAAAAAAATTGTAACTCCTTCTTTATAGAAAACAAAAAAGACAGTACATTGTAACAAAAATCTTCTCCACACAACCACACACCTTCCTTCTTCAAAAATCCTTCTCCACACAACCACACACCTTCCTTCTTCACAAATCCTTCAATTGAAATTGCATCACAAGAAAGCGTAAAGTGCTTAACCGAGCTTAGTGTAGGGCATTTCCCCGACAGCGGCACCAAAAATGTGCGCTTCTTGCCGCACTGTCGAAGCAAGGGACTTGCTGATACATCGTGTGCAAGCCACAAATGGCTCCAAGCACACAACAAGACTAATCTAGCAAGCTCAAGAGAGCAAAGGGTGTGTCACTCACCGCTCTACGCTCGCCTTCATGGTGGATTCCTCGCTGCGATGAAGAAGAAGCTGCAGTCATGCTGCACTCAACCGCTTCTCCGCCGCTGTGCCTTCGTAGCAATGCTCGATCACACACACACACACACACTCTCTCTCTCTCTCTCTCTCTCTCACACACACACACACACACACACACACACACACACACACACACACACACACACACACACACACACACACACATACACACGCACACAAGGAGGTGAAGAAGAAGAAGAAGGAGATGGAGATGGAGATGGAGCAAGAGCACTCTTCTATTGCACAAATGAGAGAATGAGTGAATTTTAGGTTTAATTGGCTTTTATATGAGCTCACCCCATTCACACTTGGGTGCCCATGCTTAGCCAACTAATCCCTTGAATGTCCCAGTTAGAGTGCGCCTCTCATCGGCGATCACTCTTACCCTTTTCGTATTGGTCCGACAAGACCGGTACCTGACTCTACCAAATACATAATACACGTCCGTTGTAGGTGATGGGGTGTCCGTGAGCCGTGAGGGTTAACATCACTCTTACCCTTTTCCTATTGGTCCGACAAGCCCGGTACCTGACTCTACCAAATACATAATACACGTCCGTCGTAGGTGATGGGGTGTCCGTGAGCCGTGAGGGTAAACATTGTCTCGTACCTCACACACATGCATAGGATATACCAAGCCACTACTGGCTCCCTTGGAAATCATTAATGAACCACAATGCATCTGGAAAGACTGCTCTCTAAGCAGTATCTGACACCCAAAATCTACTAATTGTCTCACTCAGATCAAACTCTATCTCAACTGAGGAACATAGCGCACATGTTGTAGTGTTTATGATGCACCACTAGGCAATGGCAAGCAAACATCTCCTGCACTTGCAATGTCAAACGCCGAACCATCTGCCAAGTGCACACAACCAAAGTTTCCACTAGGCAATGACAAGCAAACATCTCTTGCACCTACAATGTCAAACACGGAACCATCAACCAAGTGCACACAACCAAAGCTCCCACTAGAGAAATTGCTGAACCACTCACAATGCGGTGTGACATGGAAAATTGAATCCTCATCTAGAAGCCAACAAGAAGACGTGTTACAACTTACCTTTAAAAGACATGCAAGCAGAAGAAATGCTAAAGGGAAACATGACATCACCATCATTGGCATATGAAGCCACCACTCTAGCATGTGTCAAAACCTCATTTGCATCACACATAGATCTCCGATGCTGCCACATACGTATAAAACATCGGTGTCTAATGTGCCCTGTGTGACCACAATGCCAACATCGCATGTATCAGCAACTACGGATCGTCGTCCCTCATGAGTCATCACTATAGACTCTAAATTGTCACACATATTTGCAACCATAAGTGAATGCGAAGAAACTATGGTGAGAAAATCTAGGAGAAATCTGGCAAAGTCTCCCCTATAAAGTGAGCAAAAAACTCAAGGACAATCTCTACCATAAACCATGCCAAACTGGCAACAAAGTGAAAAATCACTCGACCACTACTTACATAAACACGGAAACGATGATCAAACAAGCATATTAGCTCAAATGAGTGTAAAGCACATAATTATATATGCAAGTAGTGAGCAAACTAGCTCAAAACGCATCCCACAAGAGAAAGTACCTGCAAAAATTTGCAAAAACCTACGAAACCTGTGACTAGAAAAATTTGTAGCCACACAAGCATATTCCAGTTGAAGAGTGCATGTGTGTGTGTCTTCAACACAAACTCCCATGCTCTAATCAATTGGAGCTTCACCTCGGGGGGGGGGGGGGGGGGGGGGGGTGCACTATGTAATCATGTTAATGTATAACGTGAGTTCGAAAGGAGGGGTTTTAAAATGCAAAAATTTAAGCAATTTAACAGAGATACATTAAAATAATGGGTTTTTATATTCAATTTTGGAAAAATCTCTTAAAATAAGGGGTCATTTTATTCATTCAAACATGTTAAAGAGGGGTTTTTTTAATACCCCATGAACGCATGAAATATAGGGGGGTACTGAATGGTGAACCCCCCGAGAGCTTCATAGAAGTGCTCAAAGCAGCTAGCCCTATCGAGAATTGCTACCCGAGGGATTTTCTCAATTGCTATCCCAAAATAAAAAAGTGCCTCGATGCCTTGTTGCTTCTCATTATGAGCTGCAAGAATTGTGCAATGTGTGGCTCATAATAGCCTGCTGCCCACCTTGTTGGTTGACTTCCCCCCATATTCTCATGCTCAATTTCTCTCCACACATGCTTTGTAGACTCGCTCAAGCTTGTCAATGCTAACAAGGATACCTACTGCTTGGCCGATTTTGCTTCTCAACTTCATTCGATTCAAGCTTACTGCTCATGATGAGCTCAAGAATCGATCCCGAAGCTATCTCACCTCCATGAAAGCTGCTTGTTCTCTGTCTCTGCTCTCCCAACTTGCTCACAGTTTGCTATAGCCCGTAATTTCTTGGTTGAGCTCACTTCCAAGCCTTGCTAGAGCACTCCACTTTGTAGGATCTTTTGAAGCTCGACTTGCTCAACTCTTTGCACACTCTTGTTGCCCTGATTGCTATAGAGATCCCCTTTTCTGCAAAGATGCCATGCTACCTCTCAAGATTCCATGTTCTCAAGAGAGGCTACGCATGTGGTGTGCTCCAAGATCCACGATTCGCCGATCTCCACCAATCCAACTTCAGCTAGTTGGGTAAAGGACAAGAGATTGACATATAAACACATTTAATGAATTCATACATTTGTCTCTTTAATTGTTTCTTGTTTTTATTCTCTACAATTATCTTTGTATGAATACAATGTTTTACACACTTGTGACAAATTTTTACTTTTCAAGCACCAAATAATATGTATACTATTGTGGCATTGTGTATGGCTATCACTTTAAATAGCATGCTTGTGGCAACAACATTCTTTCAAGCCTCAAATAGGGTAGGGAACTAATCTGGAACGGTATTTAGTGCACTAAGTGGATCTAATGCAATATGTCACCTTTTTCCTTTATAAGTTCATAGTCCAGGGAGACTCTGATGTAAGGGCATGATAATGTCATCAAATTTAAATTTTGACAAGTATAAATTACTCAAAAAATAACAAGAAGCCATTTTTTTCACTTAAAGGTATTTTAGAGACGTATAAATGAATATTTGATGTTAGGTCTTTAATCTTGTTTCGCTAGCCTAGAGAGAGAATGTTTGTATCTAACTTAAGATGTCTTACGGAGCAAGCGGGAGAGATAATTCTAGGGTTAAAATGATAAAGATGCCTAAGAAAACAATGTGGAAATGACACCAAGATTGCAATTTTAACGTTCAAGAAGTCTGTGGTGAAACGGAAAAATGGGCACAAGGAAGTCAAAAGCTTAGGGAATATCCATCATGATCATAAAAATGATTTGAAGTGATTGACATATTTTTATGGGATCAAATTGGGTTCAAAATAATTCCCAACCTCGATTCTAGTATCATAGAAGCGATACAAGAATTGCACAAGAATGATAGCTAGAAGGGAGATATGAGTTAGCTTGAACATGGCTTGAGGACCCCTAAATATCCATGCACACATACCTCTTACGAAAGAGTGGTGGATACTCCTTAAGAGAAAATTAGGGTGGGTAAATAAGTAAAGGAAAGGTCAAGAAGTGACTAAAGAGACGTGGATACTCTTAAGAGAAAATTAGGGTGGGTAAATAAGTAAAGGAAAGGTCAAGAAGTGACTAAAGAGACGTAGTGAGACTATTTTCCAAATATCTCATGATAGAGAGCCAATTTTTAAAAATGGCTACCTTCCAAACCAAAAACGACAAGAACTACAACTTTTGTGTTGAACAATTTTCAAATATAGTGAAGAGGGTGAAAAATGAAAATTATTGATGCACAAGAGGCTTAATCGCAAGGTATAGAGAAAGTCTTCTCTCCCTCATAATACTCTCTCTCTCTCTCACACACACAAAAGCTCTCCATGGCTACTACATATTTCAAAAGAAGATTAGGAAAATAGAGATGCTAATTTCCTGTTTTGTGAAGTTCTAAGTATACATAGGGTGCGGTAACTACCCAAGATCTTGATAGATTTATGTCTTGTTTTGCATAAAATTGTAATTATTTATTGATAAATTCAAATTTTAATGGGGGTTGGCCTCATGAATACGATTCTCTACGCTGTCTCAATGTTAGTTTCTACTTGTCTTGAATATCTTCCTCATCAACAAATTGATGAAATAGGCAATAATTGTCAAATTAATCAATTGAAAGTTTCAATTCAATTACACCCACTCTCTAACTTACTCACATCACGACCCCCTCCCTCACTCTCACTCTCTCTCTCTCTCTCTCTCTCTCTCTCTCTCTCTCTCTCTCTCACTTGATCTCATTCCCTTTCCTCTTCATCATTACCCCCAAGCATCCATCTCTCTTGGATGAAAACTTTGTTATGGTGGTGTGTTGTTTGCGTCCTATCCGCTGAAGCTAGGTGGTGCCCCCTGTTTGCTCCCGTCAATGCATGCCAAAGTTTTGCATCTAAAATAGCTTTAGAATCCACAACTGCATTTGCAAGATTCTGCCCGCACTTGTCATACAAAGTGAGCTTATACAACCCACGTCATAAAATGCCAGATGCAACAATTATATCACCAAAACTGAGATCATGTACTGTACATTTGTCATCCACAAACTTGACCACAAGTCCAAGTATAGCAATTGCAAATACAAACAAAATAATCTTCTTGATCCCAGGGACATAAAGTGCATGAACAATTGTGAAAGAACTGTGATTTACAACAATAAGCACAATCTTTCCAACTCCTTGTATCGGGTAAGAGGCATTGTTGGCACAAGTAACTAAATTCCCATGAGGGACAGACTCGAGAGAGGTGAAAGAATCACTATGTGAGGTAATGTGATCGTAGCGCCACTGTCAAAATACCATAAATGTGAATCTGCGGCAACTGACATGCATGCATATTGGACAGTAGGATTATAAGTGCACTATGCACTAAGCCCATTTTGCATCAACATCAGCATCACAGTCTCCTTTCACAAAAGACTCAACAATAGCTGCATTTGTAGTGGAACCAGCATTAGTAGTGGAACCACCCTCTTTCTTCTACTTTCAACTTAGGACACTGCTTGATCAAGTGATCATTAGCTTTACAATAATGGCAACGAATCTTCTTTTTGTACTTATCACCAAAATTTCTAGGTAAATTATTGCAAGTGCTGTTACCACATTTCCTTTGATCAACAATAAAAGCCTCTTCAATTGCACGCTGTCTTGTCCTGTTTTTTTTTAAGTGACTCTTGCAGTAGCATTGTGTATAATGCATCAAACTTGACAACTTAAGGATTTCCTTGGGTCATAACTCTCCAAGTACAAGCAAAAGTCTGGTAAGAATCTGGCAAGGCATCAAGAACAATCTGCACAAGGGAACTATCTAAAATGACTTCACCTAAATAAGTAAGTTTTGCTGATTGATATCCTTGACACCAGCAAGGTAAGTGTCCATGTCATCTTCCTCATGCATAATATTTGACTCCAGCTCTTTACACATCAATGCAATTTTTGCCTCATTGTTTGCGACTTGCATAAAGACCAGCCAGAATATCCCAAGACTCTGAATGAATGAGAGGAGTAATAGTGCGCTTTACAAACAATGCAATCAATGCATGAGCATGTGCATGTTTTACATCTCAACAAGCTTGTTCTGCAGTAGGCAAAACAACTCTAACAACAACAATCCTAACACATCTATGTTGGTGTCGGCCATGGCAAATGTCTACACCTGATGTGAAAACTGCCCAAAAAGAGGAGAAAGAAAGCAGGACCAACACGTGCTATACAACATGTCAAACCTAGAAGACTGTAAGGAAACGGTTATGAAAAAAACAGGACTGACAAAAAAATTGCACAAAATGATGAAATAGCCTACGCAATACTGTCTGTAGTAGGAACAGAGGCCAAAATGAGCCTGAATCTAAATCTGGCTGACTCTACTCTTCAAGCTTACCCAGAATATTTGTTGACCTATGAACGCTCACCAAAGCTCATAGAAATCAAAGAAAGTGAGCCAATAGAAATATGTTCCTATCCCTTTTAGGGTAGACTGAATTCCTCTATGCCTCTCATAAGAAGGAGCATGAGATTCATACATTACTTTCTCACGTAGTGTGAGGTAGTAACACATAGTCTATTGCCATAGAGAAGATAACCCTCTTGTAAAGTAAATGGTTCCTCTTTCTTCCCTAGGGCAAGAGCTAAAATCACATCTCTAAAATCGAGATCAATAGCGTACTCATCTATCATAGAAGATAGATCATTGTGATTTTCTATGGAAACCGCATTCACTCTCGGTCGTCTTTAGAGTGCATCGACTACTTGATTATGCTTTCCAGCAATGTGAGAAATATGAAAATGAAATTTTCCCACCTCATTTTTTTGTCGGAGAGCTTGGTCTGCATCATGAAGTACTTAAGGCTTTGGTGATCCGTCCGTAGAATGAAAGGAGTCCCCAATAAATAGTGCTTCCACAAGTCTAAGGCATGTAGAACTACAAGGAGTTCCTTTTCATATATGCCTAGAGCTTGCTCAACAGGGTCGAGCCTTTGACTTTCATAGGCTATGGCGTGCCCTTCTTGAAGCAAAAGAGCTCCAAGGCAATCACCACAAGCGTCACATTGGACCTCAAATGGCTTTGAGAGATCCGGCAGTGTAAGCACAGGTTGAGAGATAAGCTTTTCTGTAAGCTTCTCGAAAGCATTGTTGTCCTTGGCAGACCATGTATACCTAATGTTTTTCTTTGTTAGGTATGATGTAATGGTCCTGTGATTTGTGAGAGATTTTCTATGAAGCATCTATAGTATGCACACATACCTATAAAGATTCTTAGTTCATGTAGATTCCTTGGATTAGGGCATCCTTTTATTACCTCTAGCTTTGATGGGTCCATTTGGATGCCATCTTGAGAGATAATGTGACCTAAATACTGAGTCTCTTGTAAGAAAAACTCACATTTATTTTGATTAATATAAAGTTTATTCTATCGTAAGACTTGAAATATTACCTGGAGGTGTTGCTTGTGTTCGTCTAGTGAATTAGAGTAGATGATTATATCATCAAAGAACACTCCAGTAAAGGTTTAGTGAGGCCTGAATAGCTTCTCCATCAGTAAGGACCAAACATAGAGCAAAATGCAGTCTTTACAACGTCTTGATCAACTATCCTTAGTTGATGGTAGCCACTTTTTAGGTCAATCCTACTGAAGTGGGTCGACCCTGTAGCTTATCAAATAGGTCTTCTACCCGTGGAATGGGGAACATATTCTTGATTGTGATCCTATTTATTGCTCTATAGTCAACATACATAAGATATGTGCCGTCTTTCTTTTGCACTAATAACATAGGTGAACATAATGGAGATGAGCTAGGCCTAACCATGCCCTTTTCAACTAACTCATGCACTTGCCACATAATCTCCTCTTGTTGAGCTTGAGAAACTCTAAAAGGAGGTTTATTAGGCGGTGAACTTCCTAGAAGAAGTTCAATTGCATTGTCATCATTGCCTCGTTTAGGAGGTATTTCACAAGGGATGTCATCAATAAAAACATCTTGAAATCCCTGAGAAAATTGGATAACTTTAATTCCTTGCGATTGTTTATATTTTCTTTTGCTAAAGCATTAGGTTCATTTTGAGAATCTTTACAAAAATCATGTACACGGAAATAGAGCTCTTTATTGACTTATTGAAACCTTGCATATGTACAATGGGTATGCCCAACTCCTTAGCATCTATGTACATATCTTTTTCCCTGAACCTAAAGTAATGATTTTCCTTTTAGGGAATTTAACATTGGTAGCCATGCGATCAAACCATGGTGCCCCTAGGATTACATACTTGTGCTTGAGAGGAGAGATAAAGAAGTCCTCCTTGTCCACATAGCTTTGGACATGGAGACTCAATTTCCCAACTAAGGGAGTGACTGAGGCTTCTTGCCTCTTGAAAGCACCATCGGTGGGTAGGACATCTCCCATCTCATAGGCTTGGATGGCTAGCTTGATGGCCAACTCTGCGCATATGAAATTGTGAGTAGAACCACACTCAAAGAGAATAAAAGCATCGTGTCCTCTTACCTTTCCCAAAGCATGGCATAGAGGAGATCCTTTGTGATGAGAATCCTCTTCTTGGATTTAGACCAAGGTAGCTCTAGGAGGCTCATTTTGTGTATTCTTGTGGGGGCAATCACGATAGGAATGCCCTTGCTCCCCATACTTGAAATAGTGGTTATCTTTATGATAAAGCTCAAGCTCTTCAAGAGAGAGTTTATTTTTTCCTTTATAAACTCCCTTCTCCTTAGCTTTGTTGTTGGTGTTGCCTTTAGGATACTTTTGGACAGTGTCCTTTCCCTTAGGCTTGTTATTACGGTCCTTGTTCTCCGTGGGCTTAAGATTTCTCTTAGCCACTTGTTGGAAATTGAATTATGAAGCCACCATGGTATGGTGTATGACTGCAGATATGGTGCGTGGCCTGTGGGAGTTAACATACTCTGCCATATCTTCAGTTAGACCCGCACAAAATTGTTGTTTTTGCTCTCCAAAATCCATCTTTTTGAAGACAGTGGCTTTGAGATGTGAGTCCGAGAACTTGTCTACATATTTGTGAATAGATTCGTAGGTAGAGAGCTTCAAGATTTTCCATTCGGTGAGTACTTTGTCTTTGGCATCGGTAGCCAAAAATTGTTTCATGTTGGAAGCTCTTAAAACTTTTCATGTTTGTGGAGCTTCACTGTTTGCCCGCAGGCTGCCCATAGACTATACCATCATTGCCTGGTGGCCTTTTGAAAATGCATAGCTACATGATGTATCTTAGAGGACTCCGTGAAGCCCTTATCTCCAAACGCCGCATCGCATTGTTGGATGAAGGCCAAGACTTTGTCCGTAGCACCAAAGGTGCCATTGTAGGTAAGGAAAGAGATGTTCTTTCCTCCCTATTTGAACTTTTTGAGCTTGGACGGCCTCTTCCACGTGGCATAGGATTTTGTTAACCCTCACGGCACACGGACACCCCATCACCTACGATGGACGCGTATTATGTATTTGGTAGAGTCAGGTACCGGGCTTGTCGGACCAATAGGGAAAGGTAGAGTGATCGCCAATGAGAGGCACACTTTAACTTGGACATTCAAGGGATTAGTTGGTTAAGCATGGGCGCCCAAGTGTGAATGGGGTGAGCTCCTATAAAAGCCAACTAAACCTAATTTTTACTCATTCTCTCATTTGTGCAATTGAAGAGTGCTCTTGCTCCATCTCCATCTCCATCTTCTTCTTCTTCACCTCCTTGTGTGTGTGTGAGAGAGAGAGAGAGAGAGAGAGAGAGAGAGAGGGAGAGTGTGTGTGCGATCGAGCATTACGAAGGCACGACGGCGGCGAAGCGGTTGAGCGCGGCACGACTGCAGCTTCTTCTTCATCGCGGCGAGGAATCCACCACGAAGGCGAGCATAGAGCGGTGAGTGACACACCCTTTGCTTCCTTGAGCTTGCTAGTTTAGGCTTGTTGTGTGCTTGGAGCCGTTTGTGGCTCGCACACGGTGTATTGGCAAGTCCCTTGCTCCCCGACAGTGCGGCAAGGAGCGTACATTTTTGGCGCCGCTGCCGGGGATATGCCCTACACTAAGCTCGGTTAGCACTTTACACTTCCTTGTGGTGCAATTTCTATCATAGGAAAGGCAGGGAAGGAGTGTGTGGAGATTTCTGTTTTTTGCGTTTTCTGCATTTGCTGTCAAGTTTCAATTTCTGCTATTGTCTGCGTTTTTTCAATTTCTGCAATTTCTGCATTTTCAAGTTCGACGTTTTCAATTTCTGCGATTTTTTGCATTTCTGCGTTTTTTCAATTTTTTGCATTTCTGCATTTTTAATTTCTGCGTTTTCAATTTCTGTATTTTCTGCATTTAAAAAAAAAAAAGTTTATTTTGGGAAAAAAAAATATTTCTGAAAAAATTTTTTTTATTAAAAAAAAACGGAAATTAAAAACGCGAGTGAGCGGGCGGTGAAATTTTTCGAAAATAAAAAACGTGACTCTTAAAACGGACGGGTTGGTTTGTATAAAAGATAGATCGGGATCGGGATCATTTTCCCAAGCCCAAGCCCAAGCCCAAGCCCAGGCCCAGGCCTCAGTCCTCTGATATATACTAGACTCACTCTTATATATATACCCTACTCCCTCAAGAGAGAATGAGAGCATGTGGGACAAGTCCTCCACTCTCCTCCTTTCTCTTCCCACTTGCACCCTTAGACTTTCTAGTTTGGGCCTAGTTCCCTACTGGAAATTGACAGTTTTAGGGATTCCGAGGGCATAGAGTGACCAAACGGAGGGCTGTAAGGCATGGCACGACCCTCTGACCGATACGCTCGTTTCGAGCTATCACACGGCCCATTCCACGACACGCTCTAAAAAATCTAGCAAAAAAAACAAACAAAAAACATGCTAAAAACTAGTCACAAGGCCTCCTAGAGCAGCTTTTTGACACCTTAGGGTATCAAAAGCACATGCACTTACGCTCTGGGCGGGTGCTAGAACACGAGCATATTGAGGGTGCCTCTGTTCATACGGACACCCATTACCCATCCACGATAAGCTCTAGACCCTCAGCGGGGACACAAGGTAGCACCACCCAAGACCCTAAAATAGCCGCTAGTGATTCCTCCTTCGACTCAGAAATCATGGAAGCATACCCTACCCAAAACACTGAGAGAGAAGGCCATGCACCTCCCGAAGCTCCACAGCCTAGTACTAGTATGTTTAGCCGTTTCATGGAAACATTAGGTAGAGCTACTCGCTCGGAACTTGATGCAAATGAAGCACACGAAGGGGGTGGGGAAGTGGACTCTCCTTTCACATCGCACGTGGACCCCACACCCCCAAGAGTGTCCATGTGGATATCCTGCCAACTTCTTACCAAGAAGGCCCTGTTGAGCTGCCTCCTTCAGAAGTTCCCTCTAGAGTACCGTTGGTGACAAGTAAAACCACGGGGAGCAACATTGCTTCTACCTCACAAGAAACCGTTAACACGTCGACTCTAGAAGGATTGTTCATTAATGATCATTGGACATACGACCGCCACACTGAGGTGTTGACGGATCTACACTCTGGCCACGCCTACCATGTAGGATGGATAGAGATTGTACAATCCACCTCTAGTGCCACGAGCATCGAAGATCAACAGAAAATGATCTGTAATGTTATCCATGGCATTATTCAATCAGAAAGGCAAAACCGAGGGGTAAATATACTCTCAACTGGCCCCATGAGATTTTTGGATACGAGCAAGGCTCAACAGCCTACTCTATCACAAATGGAGACTCCTCTAATGAGCCCCATGGACCCATCTTACGTCATTTCACCTGGGGTCTCTATGCAATCTGAGCCTCCGAGCGAAAACTTTAGCTTCCCTAACTTGGCTCAACCCTCTATTAAGGAAAACACAGTGCTCACTCCAGGGATAATCCTGACAGAGAATGTACCGATGACATCTACGGTTAGCGCAGTGCCACTACCTAGTGTCATAGTACCTAATATGGGGCCTCGACCGTATGTGCCTCTAGCCCCTTATGCACACATGGCCCCCACACCTCCAATTGTACCACTTGCTTATGCTCCTCGAGTGCCGCTCCCTAGCCCTTATCCGAGTGGACCTATGCCCGGTTATGTTCCATATCCTGCATCATCCACACATATGCCAAGACCGGCACCCATCCCTCTCCCACATATGATTCCAAGAGTACCTCCACCGGCCCTGCCTCCTCACATATGTGACTTGGCAGCATTTGCTCAAACCATAGGTCGATCTATCGCGGAAAATATGCGTCACGCATCTGATAGAGAGCCTAGAAGTAAGGCAGTACAAATTGCCAAACTCACGCAAAAATTCAATGGGGATGAAGATGCTAGGAAACACATTGAAGTGTTTGAACAAGTATGTGATTCCTTAGGGGAACGCAACGAACTACATAAGTGCAATGCCTTAAGCTTGACATTAAGTGGGAAGGCTGGAGATTGGTATAGGACCCTAAGGGTGGACGAGAAAACAATCTACCCTACCCTTCGAAGGTTGTTTCTAAAGGAGTACATACGAGAAGGTGTGCTTTGGGGTGTAGCATCTCAGCTACAGAAGGCCGAACGTAAGGAAGGAGAGTCAGTAAGGGACTTCATTAGTCGTCTAAAGCACTTAAACTCTCGCTGCCCTGTAAATGAGCGCTTCAACAATAACCAACTGCTTGATCGATTCATTCGAGGGTTGAGGAATGAAGGAATCTATAATGGACTAGTGATTAGAGGTATCACAACCTGGGAAGATGTCACTGCCAATGCAATCCAACTAGAGGACAACTTGATGATAGCAGGCATGAGGGTGTCTACTGACACGAGATCCACTAGCTCACAAGCCATTGAGTATGAACCCATGACTGCAAAGCCCATTGCCAATGAGCCAAAGGTATTTGAGACATTCTTTACAGACCTCACCAAGGCAATCCAAGAGTCTCTTAAGGATAATCGACCCCCTCAAAATAGTCACATGTATCCAAGAAGGGAGCAACAATGGTGTTCCATTTGCTTAGGTCCAGATAGCACTAGTGAGTGCCCTACGTTTAGAGTAAAATTTAATGGAACTTGCAACGCATGTGGTAGGTATGGTCACCAAGCTAAGGATTGTTTAATGATCAAACGTATGATGGCAAATAGACCACCTGTAGCCTGGACGGATGCACCTCGAGCTCCTGTATTGATGCCTACTCCACCTGTTGAGCAACTACCGCAACACATGGTCCCTAGATCTCAAAATGTTCTACAAGCTACACCGTTACCACCTCCTGTGCTAGGACCGCAGCCCCCGCATCCAAGAGTCGCCCCTATGAACCAAGTGGGTTGCGAGCCATCAAATGCTTATCCAGATGGCTGTGAGGAGGAAATAGACACTAGTATTGCCTACGGACTTGATACATTGGAAGAATGTCCTATATACTACATGGAAGATTGTTGGGGACAAGTCAAGCCGGTTTATCAAGCTGCTGCTCTCGCATCCAGAGGTCAAAATATCAACACCCAGGCTAGGAGGTCACCTCTTCAATGCTACGAGTGTGGTGGACCACATCGAGCAGCGGAGTGCCCTATTGGGCTGCAAAAGAATGCTGCACAGATGCAAGTGAATCAAGGGAGCACGTCTGCAATGCCAATACTCACATGTAATCGTTGTGGCATAGATCACTTGATTGCCCAATGCCCCTATAACCCAAATGCGCCTAAAATCACACCCCTGAATTTGGTCGAAATTGCTAGTGTGACATCGCCAATACCACCCGTCGCACCCGCTTATGCGATTACACGGTCCATGCTTCAAGGGCCAGGCCATATCCTCGAAGAGAGAGATACCATTTCAGTTATCCAAGCAAAGAAAAAGAAGACACCAAGGAAGAAGTCGCAGAATACGGAAAATTCAAAGCCAAGTTCCAAAACAAACATAGGAACAGGAGATGACCCCGTGTATATGAATGACCTCGAGGATGATTCAGATTCAGTCGAGACAATGGAGACTAGAACCAATACCACAAAGGGAAAGACCGACAAAGAAAACCGTAACATGGAACCAAATGAAAACCGAATAAGAGAAAACCATAAAGAGCCTCTGAAAACACCACAAGTGTTTCCAAATCCAATCCAAGACCCCCAAGATAAACCGCAGGGGCAAAAAGGGAAGAATCGTAAAAAGAAGATTGGGACGTACCCAAACCCTGTAGACGAGATTAAGCAGGTGAAACATCTAAGAGGTTTAGTGGAGGAGACTCAAAGGAAACTAGAACCAGAACCCATGCATATCAAAATTCATGACACAGTGTTTCCCACGCAAGTTCATCCACCCCACATGAACCATAGACCGTTAGCCATATCTAGTATCATCCAAGAAGGGAGTGAGGACGGGACATCAGAAAGTGAGCATACACCCTTCTTGTTGGAAAGGATGTTTAACGAAGGAATACCTGATCCCATTGAGGAATATGAGATTCCATCCTCACCAGTTCCTAGTCAAGGACCTACACCCTGCAAAACGCCAATGAATGTTGCCAAACTAGTGGACTTCATGTCTTCTGAGGTCCGAACCACGATCATAGCAAAGCTGTATGGAGATCCTGAGTTATTCCTTGCACTTCGAGCATTCCTTAACGGAGAGCTACGAACGGGATTAGCGCAGTTTGCGCAACCAAATAGGCCTGACTCGATTATGATTGATGAGGAAAATCATGTGCAATCACTTGACTTAGATGGACACGAGTCTGTGATCGAGGTACCCATTAACGAATTAGGGCAGTATTTTGAAGGCGACGAGTCTAATGCGACCCTACCCATCACTACCAAGGGATTAACTATAAAGGGAATTCTTGATGGTGGTGCGGGAGTTAGCATCGTTACAAAAGATTGTTGGGAATCCATGGGAAAACCCCGCCTCAGTGTTACTAACATTGTGGTAAAGATGGCAAATGGTACCATAGCCAAACCTATGGGGATGCTCAAGGATCTTAAGATCAAAGTTCTAGGACACAAGGTACGACATACGTTCATTGTAATGGATTTCTCTAAACACCTTATGTCATATGAAATGATTTTAGGACGACCATTCATGAGGGAAGCACATATGGTTCATGATTGGTCTAAAAATCATGTCTATTTGCAATTCCAAGACTATGTCCTTAGAGTGGATTTGGTGACTAGTAAGGTACACCCCTTAGGGAGTAAAACCATTATTGATCATCGCTCTGACACCACAGTTCACTCGGCCCCACTACAATATTGTTACACTTGTAAGAAGGATACAGACATTGGCCAAGATTCTCCTTATATGGATATCCTACCTGGGATGACTGAGTCGGACAATGTGGATTGGGTCCACCTAGCATCAACCATAGACACTTGAGGAAATAGGGGGACGACCTGGGTAACATCTGAGGGGGATGAAATGCATATACCCTTAAATATGCTACAAGCAATGCATATCGCTTCTGACAAGACTCATCCTAAGGTAACGAAGAAAACATACAAGTGGGTCCCTAAAGCTTCTTTAGTGACCATAGCTAGTGCAAAAAAACAGAAGCCTTGTAAGAAACGTACCACTCGCTCCAAGAAAAGTAAGAAAATGTTGCGATGGATCCCTAAACGACTATTGGAAGCCCAAGGCTACTATCAAGGAAATGATCAAATCTGGGTGCCAAAACGTAGATTGTGCTCTTACCTATCAACTGACCCAAGTGAGCCCAATCCCGTAGCTCCAAAATGAATCAATGATCGTGGAAAGGAAAAAATCACAGAATGCTACACACCCGCTCCCGAGCTAGTTTGGGTACCAAAGAAAGAACGATTTGTTCCACCTAGCTCAGGAAGGGGGGAGTCCCATGAAGATTCTAGCTCATCATGTAATACATCCATAGAGGTAAAAGCTTCTACACAACCTCCATCTATAGTAGTGGACCTCCATGAAGCTACAAAAGAATCCACACCTCCCAGTGTTCAAGAATCACCTAATGAACCACTTCAAGTTCGATCCTCGGAGAGTACCTTACCACCCTTGCAACTTGACGAGGCACCTAGGGTAATAGAAAACTACTGGCAAAAATCCTCACCTATTACCAACTGGAACAATTGGTTTCAAAGGGTGACAAGCTCATTTCAAACGGTATGATCTACCCAAGGAAGGGGGGAGTGTTTGCTGACAGTCATCATTCATTTGTTTCCCTCTCAACCTTTTTCCCTGACCTCTCAATTCTGATCTTAGGGAATGTACATATAAAGCTTTATACTCACAAAAAAAAAAGAAAAAAGAGCAAGAGCAATTAGCAAATGAGTATGCACATTAAAAGTCAAAACATTGACTCAGACCTACACATGTCACATCTGGTACAGTGAAACAGAAACCTATGCCATAAAACACCTTTGATCCTCATCACTTGAGTGATGGAGGGTAGGTAAGATTAGTACGATAGGAGTGTTTCTGTTTGAGAGTTGAGTGATTAGCAAAGTTCTCTTTTCCCACTGATGTGCCTCTTGGAGGTATTCCTTTTGTTTCCTAGTGTGTACAGGAGCGTGTTGCTATTGATAGGGTTTGGACCTTCATGGAACCTTCAAATCAAGCACGACCATCAACACAAACAGGTGTTTCTTGTCCATTAGCATTGCCGTTATCTTTTTGCATCTATGATTGTCTGCTTTGATTGTGATTGGTAGCATAATATTCAGCGCATTGGCTTAGTATCAAACATTTAATACAATGCAATCTTTTGTCATAATCACTTGTTTAGGTGTAAAAATCAAGCAGTCCGACTAAGCTAGTTTGACCAAGCTAGGTATTAGAGATCTTCTCTTAATACCATGGGGAATGCCTTCCTAATAAGCAATGGTTACTTAGGTTCTTAATCCGATTTAGGCAGCATTGTATGAAATGTACTAGGGCTTTCTAGTGGGCTTGACCCTATTGACCTTTAGCTTAAGTATTATAAAGGGAGTTTACTAATGTGATGAGCCTGGGGAATGTAACAGTGTTATATGACCTCCCAAAGTTACAAAATTAAAATGCTGAAAATGAACAAACAAAAAATCAAAGTGCCACAATGTAAAATTTTAAGCATGAAGAGAAATCCCTGCTTAAATTGGTACTTCACTCACATGTATTGCCTATGGTACTAGAGCCCTAGAGGTTCCCAGTGTGGGCGCTTTTCCTTGAAAAGCAAAAAACCCAAGGCATACAAAATAAGCACCCACTTCATAATTGAATCAATGTGAAAAGACTTTGGGGGGTCAAAGAAAAAGTAATCAGTCAGGCGATGATTTCATGAGAAATTCCTTTTATGGTAGCTTAACTACAAGGTTTTCTAGATATAGCCTCTAGTCAGCCCTCGAACATGAATACTTGGCTCTCGCGATTAAACAACTTAATTGACCACTGAAAATTAAGAAGCTTACCCATGGTATTAATATTCGATCTCTAGTGCCTTTCGACCGTCAAATTAGCGACCCCAGACTTGTTTAATTTTTTACCTTTACATCTGTTTATGCATTTGATTACATTGCAATTTAATGTTCATTGCTAACAAATTGTTTGAAATTCTTTGACCAATCAATGTGTCTACCTAAAACTGCATATGCTTTTTAAGAGAATGCAATTACTGTGCCAATGTTGTTTGATTTTGCAGTGACTGAAGAAGGCTAAGGACATTCATCTCAAATGCTCTTCCACCTCGACGAACCAGCTTCAACTCAATAGCTTCCGAGGAAGGAATCTACATCAGGAAGGGGGGCATGTTAACCCTCACGGCACACGGACACCCCATCACCTACGATGGACGCGTATTATGTATTTGGTAGAGTCAGGTACCGGGCTTGTCGGACCAATAGGGAAAGGTAGAGTGATCGCCGATGAGAGGCGCACTTTAACTTGGACATTCAAGGGATTAGTTGGTTAAGCATGGGCGCCCAAGTGTGAATGGGGTGAGCTCCTATAAAAGCCAACTAAACCTAATTTTTACTCATTCTCTCATTTGTGCAATTGAAGAGTGCTCTTGCTCCATCTCCATCTCCATCTTCTTCTTCTTCACCTCCTTGTGTGTGTGTGAGAGAGAGAGAGAGAGAGAGAGAGAGAGAGAGGGAGAGTGTGTGTGCGATCGAGCATTACGAAGGCACGACGGCGGCGAAGCGGTTGAGCGCGGCACGACTGCAGCTTCTTCTTCATCGCGGCGAGGAATCCACCACGAAGGCGAGCGTAGAGCGGTGAGTGACACACCCTTTGCTTCCTTGAGCTTGCTAGTTTAGGCTTGTTGTGTGCTTGGAGCCGTTTGTGGCTCGCACACGGTGTATTGGCAAGTCCCTTGCTTCGACAGTGCGGCAAGGAGCGCACAGATTTCCTATGGTTTCTTCTTTTTGGTGGTTCAAAAGCTGCACCATCACTTTCTTCAGAAGAAGAAGAATTCGAGGAGGATGGAGAAGAGGGTGACCTCTTTCTCACCTTTTTCTTGTTTCGTTCCTCCTTGTCCGCACCATCACTTTCTTCATAAGAGGAAGAGGATGAAGAAGAGGGTGACCTTTTTATCGCCTTTTTCTTCTCTTGTTTTCTCTCGTCCCTCTTTGAATTATGGTGTGGAGAAGTGTGCGATGGTCTTCTCCATTTAGGGGGTGATGGAGAGTGTTTTGCCCGCCGTCTTCAAGGAGCCATCTCCACTGAGGTGGCAAGAAACTCATTTCTTTCTCGTTCTTTCGGTGGGGGCTCTACCATCGAAATTCTCCTTTGGGAAGGAGATGTGTCATCAAGTAGTAGATTTTTGAGCCCTTTGTACGGATCCTCTTCTTCTTCCCTTATAAGAGAGAGGCCTCTTTTGGATGTCTCACAAGGAGGCTTCCTAGGTACTCTCTCTTCTTGGTGGGGAGTTTGGAGAATCCCATGAGCATGTAGCTACCCTTGCACTTCACTTTGGAGGGATGGATTGCCCATGGCTTGTTGAAGCCTAGAAACAAGGTAATTAACAAGCATAGGGTCATCATTAGTAGCCTGTTCACTAGCAAAATCAAAGCTATACATTAATTTCACTCTCTTTACTATTGTCAGCCATTCTAACAACTTTTAGGTGTAAAATTTTTAAGTGTACTTTGGCACTTCAAGCCCTAGTTTCTACTCCTCTTAACCCCTTTTGAAAAGCACTCAGGCACCTATACCTGTGGCTTGAATATCATTAACTGAAAGGAATAGAAGAGAGGGTCTTTCAATACCAAAACAATATCGGCTCTTGTCAAGCTTCTAATAGCTCAATAGTGGTTAAGTCGTAGGTAAGCCCCATAGGACTCCAATATTAAGACCATAGCTCTTGATGGTGATGCCCTGTTATCTACACAAAACATGCGCACTGCAAGGCTGAAAAATCCATATTCTACTTACTCAATTGCAATTAATAATACCAACCATTTATAGTTCACTTGACTACCTCTCTTCTTGAGCAAGAAAAGAGAAACCTTGCACTCTGATACCAATGTAACATTTAATGGTCTAGTAACTTGTGTGTAGCGGAAAATAACATAGACATAATGAGAATTTCATTAGAATAGATTCCTAATGAGCATAGCAAGAGTGCTTGGATAGAGAGAGAAAAAAAATCATAACACCTAGTTAGATAGGCATGAACAATACTTCAAAAAGAGAGAGAAATTAAGCTATTAACAATAGTTGAGGACCGGATTTACATGGAGCCGGCAATTCCCCCTCCAAAAGGCTTTGTATTATAGGTTTCCCCTATCAAGGGAGACATTTTACAATATAATACTTTGTGTTCCTTCAATAACTTGCTGGTGCAATGAAGATGGAAGATTCAAGCACCAAGCTCACACTTATAAAACACAACATCAATTCCCTCACGGTCTCAGACCCAAGACCTCACACACCTTTGAAGATGGTGAGAGCTAGCGGGCTATGAGAGTAGATTGAGAGGAAGAATGTGTATTCTTACGAGAAAGAAGTATGTCTCCTCACATAATCACTCATAATAGCTTTGCATAGCTTAGTAATTAGCATGGTAGAGGAGATGAGCATGCATTGGAGCTTGGCTCTTGGTTTTATTTGCATCACAAAGCCAAGAGTTGTTGGTGTAGTCCTCCCATTAAAGCTTGCAAAGGAGATAGTCTTCTTTACTCCACACATGAGATTGTGTGAGTGTATGTGTGATAATGCATTGCCAAAAATCAGCCCCCTCTCTCTCATGGTCGACCCCTCTTGCTAATTGCACATGCTGGCATCCCTTTGGATCCTACAAAGCTTAACCAATGATAATTAAGAAGCATAAGTGATAGGCTTGTGACATGTGTCCCCCATTTCCCTTTTGTGAGAGCTTTAATTATTTAAATAATTCCATTAATCTCTCATTGGACCCCTTAGTCTTCCGGCCAATAGGAATCAGACAAGCCATTGGACTGTTGAATGCTCATTGGATCTCTTGAGAGACTATCCAATAGTCTTTTAGAGAGCTTAATTTCTATTGGTTCTTTTATCAAGTGTTTTTAAATGAATTAATTTTTTTTTACTCTAGCCTAATTCTCATCGGTCGACCTCTATGGCCATCCAATAGGATTTGAATGCACCTTGGGGGCAACTGGCCTACGGAGCTGACATGTGTCGACTATGTCCTTTGTATAAAGGGAGCTTGCAAGAGTGTGTGTGTGTGTGTTTCTCTCTCATCTTCTACTAAAAAGGCTCGACCCCTCAAGGATAGGGATGTCGGAATACTTTTGAGTCTTCCCACAAGCATCCAATTGAACCTAAGCTTGACCATTGGACATAACCTTTGAATTTTGGAACCTTAACATTTTGGAACCTTAACATTTTGGAAGTCTTAATGAGATGAATCTTACGGTCTTTGAAGCCCATTGCTACACATTGCTCTTTTTGCAGATGCCCCCCCCCCCCCCTTTGGATCCCTATTTTCCCTCCCTTGGATCCCTATTGTGATCGGTTTGCCAGCCTAACCAATATTCTAGCTGTTTCTCCCCTGGTACTACCTCATATTAAATGAACAGTTTAACATGAGAAAATCATTTAGGAGAGTTAGATATTAGTTATTATGACACCGAATGTCCTAAGTGTGTTCACACACATCACTAACACATGTACAACATGTCATATTCTAGCTATTGTAGACCCTATGAAACCATTTGTGCTAGAAACGGATGCTAGTAATTGTGTATTGAAGAAATCCTTCTATAAGAGGGAAGGCCAATTGTAATTGAAGCAAGAAGCTTGATTTTGCATAGAAAAATTAAACTTTTTATGAAAGGGAACTATATGCAAGTGTATGCTTTGAAAATATATATACATTATTTGTACTGAGCTCAATTTGAGATCGTGTTTAACCATGAAAGTATAAAATGATTTACACCAAAAACCGATTTGAAAATCAAAAGGCCAGGTGGGTTGAGATTCTTCAAGAGTGTGATGCTAAGCTTTGATATTGTAAAGGATGATAAAATGTGGTAGCTGATGCTCTTAGCTGTATGCTTGAGATCAACTCTCTTCTCTTTACAAAGCTTTGAAGTAGGTTTTGGAACCTTTAAAGGGAAAATATGAGCATGATGAAACTTATTCCAAGATGTGGAGCCAAGTGAAAATGAGGGATCCTTCTCACTCTAGTGCTGGCAGTGCGTAATTTCCCTCCATACCCAATTCTCCTCTTTTGAGTGATGAGATAAAAAGATCAAAGATTTTTTCCATAGATGATAGGTAGGTTACTCCACATAGGATAGTTTATCTACCAATGGATGTAAACATTTGGCACCAAATTCTTTATGGATGTCATGGTAGCACCTAGGCATAAAGAAAACTTATACACTTGTACGATGATAGTTTTACTGGAAAGGTTTATACTATGTCTTGCATTGCCAAAAATTGTCAAGTAAATAAAGCAAAGCACCTAAAAGTACGAGGTCTCTTACACCGTTTGGAGATTCCCAATGGTAAATGTGAAAGTATCTCTAGGATTTTATTGTGGGTTTGCCAACCATTGTACAAGGTCATTACTCGGTATGGGTGGTAGTAGATCAGTTACCTAAACTTTGCAAAACTGTTCCAACCAAGTCCACAATTAAAATTCCAAAGCTAGAAAAGTTATTTGTTGACAATCTATATAGCCTATATGGGTTTGTTAGCAACAGCTAACACAGGCTACACCAATTATGCACCAAGTTGTGGATGTGCTATAGTGCACAATATTTCCTGTTCATTGTATAAGGCCTTGGGCTCATTTAGGAGTTCCAAAGTTGTATAAGTCTAGGGTAAAGAACTCAACTTTATCCCATAGTTGAAGGGCTTGAAGCCCAAATCTATAAAAGATCCCTATGCTTAATGAGTAGTCATTCTTGGGTGAGTTCTCCTCTTTGCAAAGTGGATGGTCATGAGGTTCATGGGCTTTCCATGCCCATGTAGCTCTTGATTTCTAATAATCAATTACAGTTTCTTTCTTATTAGTCTTCTTGTTTGATTATACAGAGTGAGATTGTATTAGTGTGATGGTAGATCTCTAATCCCTTTTTTGAGTTAATCTCTTCTATCCACACCATTGGCCATGGTATGTGAGGTCTATGCCTTCCTTCTCTTCTTCTCTCTCCACAAGGTGTGCGGTTAGTGTGTGTGCATACGTAGTCAATTGAGGGGATGTACCGGAATGGACACACTAATGCGAAGTAGGTATGTTAACTGCATGCTTGTGTAGTTGTGTGATTGAGAGTTGTGATTAGAGTGATTAATGTGAGAGGTTAATTTCAATCACATGATTGTGTGCAAGTGATTAGCAAGTAGGAATGTGTGGTTGATTAGAGGAAGCCCTTTCCATGGCTTCTCTATATGATGAGTAGAAGGATCCCTTGAATCCTCTATGTCTATTCATACTATGCTCATGCTTCCATGCCCTAGCCGAGTTGCTGATCCACCGATTTGACAATTTTGTGAGTTGCGATTAGGTCGTAATACAACGTCTCCCTACATTTGGCGCCGTTGCTGGGGATCGATAACCTAAGCTATTGAGTGTAGGATGTGTAGAGTAGAGTAATTTCATTACCAATTTCTTGATTTTTGAGTATGTGTAACTCAATTTTTGGCTTGATTTGATGATGTTTGTGCAAGAAATTGATGCTAATGTTGAGTTATGAATACCCCAAACCCCCAATTCCACCCCCAATTTCACTAATTTCATACTAACCTATGCTAATTTCGCTTCATTTCCATGCTAATTTTTTCTAATTTCATGCTAATTCTTACTAATTTTGACTAACCTTGCTAACCTAACCACTAACATTTGAAGTTTAAAGTATGTGAAATACCCTTGTAAGAGGCGGAATCATCACTCTAATCAAGTTAATTGTGCTAATTTATGCTTATTTGATGATTTGAGTGTTTGATTTTGACCTACAAATGGTCAATTTTGGAGCCGATTTGATGGTGCACACACTTGTGTGTGCAATGATGCGACTTTGTGGGGAGCAAAGGAATAGCTTGGAGTGTAATTACGATATAAGTGCACTCACTTGTTATGTCAATTCTTGATTGATTAATGAGGTTCAATGTTGCTTGAAATTGATAGTCAAATTGTGACTAATGAACTTTGTGTGTATCCAAATAATGCTTAATTCTCATCAAGAATTCATGTGTGTGCATAAAAATCATTGTTTGTGTGCATGCACCAAAGAAGGAAAAAAAATGTCAAAAATTTCAAGTGTGTGTGTACCTAATCTCGAATGTGAAAATAAATAAAAATTGATGGAATTGATGATACATGAGTATGCAATCATGTAAATGGTGTGTATGTTAGGCTAATCATTGGATAAGCATAAATGCCAAAAAATTGGGCAAAAATTGAGTGTGCGTGTGTCTATCCAAGACCACTTGATTTTCTATGATTGATGGTCAATTAGAGCACCTAAATAATTTTTTATTGTAAAATGATAATAAAAAGTGTGTGCAATGATTATGTATAAGCCTAAATTCAATGCCAATTGAGCCAAATTTGATCTTTTGTGCTTAATTTTTGAGTGTGTGCATTGCTTGATTGGGTAAAAATAGTGTAATTTTTTAGAAATTTAGCATGCATGCATTCACTTATGCTTGATTGAGTGTGAAATTTGAGCATTGCAATGTGAAATTGATGTAATTTTTGCATAAATTTTTGGCCTAAATTTGGGTGTGTGTGCCTACTCAATGGCATGTGCAATCCGGTCCTTGAATGAATATTTGGTAATGTTTACCAATTATGATGATTAATTTGGCCAAATAGGTGATGTGTGTTCCACAATTGGCTTTGACAATTGAGAAAGATGACTCAATTGGTACATGATTGAGAATAATTTATGTGCATATTTATGCCAAATTGATTGGAGATCGTAAAGCATGTATTAATCTATGCAATCATGAATTGCCATAATCAAGTGTGCATAGCCTTACATGCACCAAAATGGAATATTCAATTGCGGTTTGAATGGATTTAATATAGGATATGAGCAATCAAGATTGCTATGATTATGCCTATGGTCATGAAAATGGAAAATCATTTTGCTTTGCGTTTTGTGTATATGATGCTTGATCCAAAGTTATATTCAATTAGAAAAGCAAACGTATTTGGGCTTGCATATGAGTATTGGTGCATGAGCGACATTAAAAAACATTTCTAATTCAATTAAGGAATTTATTGATACACAAAAAATTGGCTTGAATTTGGTTGAGGAACGCTTCAATGATATGGAATGGAGGAGATCTATGTGTGACCATTAAAATAGATCGCCAAATTATTCCATATGGCTTCACAATTGAAAAAAATAAAAATAAAAAGAAACAAAAGCATCAAAAGTTTATGTGCTTGTGCATGATACTTAAGAATTGTCATGATTAATTGGATTTGTTATGGTGTGTGCGTCCTCATGAGAAGTGTGTATGCCTATGATGTGCCGAGAAGATCCGGCCTTGCCTTGCATTAATAACCCCAATCTCGCCATGAGCTGGCTTTGATGAATCACCCATCACTTGCAAGATGCTCCCAATTTTGGCTGGTTCTGTTCCAAGATCCCGAATCTAGCTCGCACTTTGTTTAGACTCTCAATTTCCAATCCCCATTGGTGCAGTCACTACATCGTCTGACCCCCACACCCTGGCAACAGCCAAGGCAACACACGCACACACAAACACACACACAGTGATTGCAGGAGGACCTTACCTTCAAGGCAGCTCTCCATGGCCTCGTGCCCTGGTGCTTGCATCTCTGCCAGCCAATCAGTGTACTGGACTGCGGCCTTTGACCCCACACACACACAACCCACTAGGCCGCTACTGCCAAACACACACACACCGATGTCGAATGGTGCACAAAAAACGACACACACACGTGATCACTGGCTAGTCTTGGCGTTGGTGCAACCAAATTTGATATGTGCTAGGAAGTGTACAATGCAGTGCTATGTATGCTGACAAGTGCATGGCAAAGGGCTAAAGCAGGTATGAAGACCCTGGGCAAGAGAGTGGAAGCAGAAATGTATGCTTAAAGTGGTTTTTTAGCCCAGGGGGACCTCCAAAGTGAGATAATGATGACGGTAGGTCATGGTGTTCGAGATGTGGGAAACCCGAAATGTGGTATTCAAGATGCTCTAGGAGCTCGTCCAGATAGCTCGTCAAACGGGGCTTCCGTGTGAAAGATATGCCAGTCTGAAGTTAGAATGCTTTGCAGGTCCCGACGGACAGGGCAGGTACAGACAGGTGGCGAAAAATGAGATCAATGGACACACGTGTAAAGCTCAAGCTGTTGATCATGCCGGTATTTTCGGTTTGCCATTCGGAGCTCAAACGGGCAAGTTATAGCCTGTGGAATATTTGTCGGGGGTCAGGTACGTGCTCACCGCGCCACGTTGATAGGCATGATGAGAAGGATTTTTTTGAGCTCGCCAGGTGTCTGGTGGGTAGTATGCAACATGTGATGCTAATCGGAGTCAAGGACATCGGGGTGCGTCCACTTCAAGTTGACGGGCAATCACGACGAAGAGGAATGGGGTTTCTTTTTTCCAGCTTTTATGACTCGTTATTCGGGCACCCCGTATGTAGCAAAGTTCTCGGGGTTTGCAGGCCATAAAGTGAAGCTCCAGTGTGAAACGACATGGCGAATATTAGTGAGTCCGAGCAAGTGTGGCATCGATAGCATGGGAAGCATAGACTAAAAGAGACCCTTTGATTATAAAGGGGAAAGGGAATGGTAGCTAGAGATAAAAAAGGAAGGCATGCCCAATACTTAAGGGGAGGAAAAAAAAAACAAAAAGGAAAGTTGTAAGAGGCCAGTGGCGCCTGCGTCACTTGCGTCACTGCTAAAGAAGGAATTTTTGGCTTTCTAAAAGAAGCCTTAGTGTTGAGTAGAGTTAGGCATCCTTCCAATGTTTTCAGTGCCAACGATGGAGACTCATCTTAAATGTTGATGGACTTTGTCAAATGGGTCCCTTTCATTTCATAGCCTTACAGGGCTTTTTAAGACTTTGCCTTGTTTATTTTTTTGGTCCTTGCTCATCTTATATTATTTTCAACACGAACACACAATTTATACTTGTTCTTTTTTCTTAGGATGGGACTACATTGCTTTTATTTTGTGTACCTTTTTATTTTTAAAGCTTTTAAAGAGTAAAGAGCTTTTTTCACAAGAACAAGCGATTGTGACTCTCTCTCTCTCTCTCTCTCTCTATATATATATATATATATATATATATATATATAGATATATATATAGTATTTTTATTTTTCTCATATCTTGATTTCCTTTTTGGAAAGCCATCGTGAAATCTCACCTTGTTCCCTTTGGACTTGGGAAAAGAAGAAAAGGGGAGAGGGGACGTTTTTTGAAGGGGGGGTTTTCTCAAGGTTTTTCTTTTCCTTGGGGCTAGAGGGGAAGAAAAGGAGAATTGAGAAGAGGAAAGTGAAGAGTTTCGTGTGCTCGACAGTCGAAGTCGGCACGCCATGGCAAAGTGTAGTCCGTGACACGACTCGAAAGGGCGAGGGCCTGGCAGAGGAGGCAGCCAGTGAGAGTTGCCAAGAGAAAAAGATGTTGCCGAAGCGAAGCCAGAGTGAGTTTTTCTCGTCGAGGTGGGTACCGACGAGAGTCAAATTTGGAGGGAGGCGTGTGCCCTTATGTATTTTGTGGTGATGGCCATGGTGCAGCCAAGAGCAGGCTACATGGGTCCTGTACATGTGTTTTTTGTTTGAAGGAGAAGCTTTCATTGTCGATTTTGGCGTCGTCTTTCCCCCTTCCCCCCTTTCTTCTTTGCTCGTCTCCAGGGTGTGTGGTGCCGGTGTGTGTGAGCGTGTGGGTCCCCCCGGGCCCCTCTGTGTGTGTGAGAGAGAAAGAGAGAGTGGTGTCGAGATGTGGAAGGGTTGGAAGCGAGCAAGATTGGTGTGATCGCTGTCCGAGGATTGTGCAGAGTGTTTGTGCATTGGGCGAAGTGCAGGCGAGGCCCTGCTAGTGTGAGTTTCTTGTTTTGACGGTGTTTTCGAGAGGACAAGGGTGCTGTGAATACTGTAAGCTATATAGGGGCCATTGTGTGTGTGTCGGGTGTGTTCCCCATTCCCCCTCTCCATCTTCTGGTGCCCCCACTGAGGAGCACACTGATGCTCCTGTTTGAAGACAAAGTGATGATTTTGGTGATGCCAAAGGTGCGGCCTTTCAAGAGCAGGTGCTGCTTGAATACTGTAAGCTATATAGGGGCCATTGTGTGTGTGTCGGGTGTGTTCCCCATTCCCCCTCTCCATCTTCTGGTGCCCCCACTGAGGAGCACACTGATGCTCCTGTTTGAAGACAAAGTGATGATTTTGGTGATGCCAAAGGTGCGGCCTTTCAAGAGCAGGTGCTGCTAGAAAAGTAATGGCTTGGACGGGATTTCCCATTTTCATTGGGGTCGAAGATGCAGGAACCTGGCTCCAAGACTATGGGTTGGTTGTGCTGGAAAGCGGTTTGTCAAGCGAAGAAGGTGCGGTACAGATGCTTCCTTTCCTAGTTCGTGGTAAAGCGAGGCTATGGTTCGATGGCCCGCCTAATGAGGAAAACGTGGATCATGAAGCACTGGAATTGGATTTTCGAAGCAAATATGTAGCAGATGCCCAGCTGGATGAAGTAAAGAGAAAGATAAACGGATTGAAGCAAAGCTTGGAGGGTGATTTTCAAGCGTTCCTATAGGAGTCTGAGGTCCTTTGAGGAAAGTTAATAAAGGTGACTGCTGCTGAGAATGTTGGGTTTTTAAAGTTGAGAAAATTCATGGATTGCCTACATGAGAAAGTGCGTGATAAGGTGGAGATTGATGGCCCGATGTCATACGAAGAAGCGGTGGCTCTAGCAAAAGGGTGAACCAAGAAGATTCTCAAGAAGTGTGAATCTAGACAGGGTTTGCCAGGTGTTGTGATCCCAAAGCAGGTTGATGCGGTGGTAGCTGAGTCAATATTGGTGCAAAGAGAAGTGCATGTGCGAGAGGAACCGAGGGTTATGTGGCTACAGAAAGACAAGATGGTTCCAATGCCGAGAATGCCAGTTAGGGCGGCTCCAATTGTAGAGGATGCACATGTGATTCCAAATTGGGCAAAGGATGTGCTGCCAAGTCAAGGTATGGCGGTTCAAGCTCCATCAAGTGGTGGTAAAGGTCAAAGAATGAAGCTAGGGGAGATTCTTGAGCTTGAGATAGAGGACGAGGTTGAGCCAAGTGAAAGTAGCTCTATGGATGCTCACACAAGTTGGGAGACTGAGTCCTCTCAGTCAAGGTATGATGAGTTTGATCTCTTGCAAGTGGGTGGAGGTACAGTGAGTGTGTGCGAAGAGCAAGGAGTAGTGCATACCGTTATGCTTGATGGAGACCAAATGGAGGAGCCCGAGCCTACATGTGATGATATGCAGGTGAAGGTGATGTGCGGTGCCATGTTAATGGCCATGCTGATGAAAGTGGCACTGGAGGGTGCCATGGTGGTGCATCAGGTACATGTTTTGGCCAAGAAAGACGAGGTGGCCTTGCTTATGGATGAAGATCAAGATGAGGATAATGCGATAGAGAATGAGTTTCTCTCTTCCTTGATGGAGCATGATGCAGCAGTAGAAGATATGCTTGAAGAGCAGGTGATGGAAGCCGACAAGCAAGTGGTGCTTATCGACCTTGAAGGGCCGATTGATGAGGGAGATCTTGATGATGTTGGAGTTGAGTGCAATGCAGATGAGAAGGCAAGCATGGAGCCAAAGATAGAGGTGCTTCCTATGCAGTAAGTGCACTCTCTAGTGGCAGCAAATACGGATTCCCAGACTGTGTCCAAGATTTCTAAAGGGATTTGTGAATGGTGGTTGAAAGGGATGCTGATAAAAGCGGCTGTGCAGTGGGATGTTGAGCAGGTACAAGATTTGCTTGAGGAGGATCTAGCTTTTACATGGTTGGGAGGGAGGACATGGTATGTTTTGTGTCAATGATGATATGTCTGATGGAAGCGGTGATGCTTTTGACGCTGTTTTTTTGGAAGTGGACAATATTCCTATGAATGCTAGGAGCATTGGAAGCATGTCGAGGGAAAATTATGTGGATGATTGGCTATGCGCTAGGATGCAGCACTATGGGAGGCCGTTGCAAGTGGATGGAAGTGATCAAGGTCAGGTGTTTGACCTAGGTGGATGATGGAAAGTAAAGTAGGGGGTTGGGCAACCCGCATGAAAAAGAAAGCGGGTAGCAAATGCCAGGTTTTGTACATATGTTAGGTGGTTTTGTGATGTACAACGAGTTTCTTTTGGTGTGGCAATTTCTTTAGTACAATAAGCCTGTTTGTGGTCAAACATAAATGTTCAACGAGGGGGTGGGCAATGATGGTGCAACCAAAGTTGGTCCGTGCTAGGAAGTGTACAGTACAGTGCTATGTATGCTGATAGGTGCATGGCAAAGGGCTAAAGCAGGTATGAAGACCCTGGGCAGGAGAGTGGCAGCGAAAATGTATGCTTAAAGTGGTTTTTTAGGCCAGGGGGACCTCCAAAGTGAGATAATGATGACGGTAGGTCACGGTGTTCGAGATGTGGGAAATGTACCCCAAAATGTGGTATTCGAGATGCTCTAGAAGCTTGTCCAGACGGCTCGTCAAATGGGGCTTCCGTGTGAAAGATATGCCAGTCTGAAGTTAGAATGCTTTGCAGGTCCCGACGGATAGGGCAGGTACAGATAGGTGGCAAAAAATGGGATCAATGGATACACGGGTAAAGCTCAAGCTGTCGATCATGCCGGTCTTTTTGATTCGCCATTCGGAGCTCAAACGGGCAAGTTATGGCCTATGGAATATTTCTCGGGGGTCGGGTACGTGCTCACTGCGCCGCGTTGATAGACATGCTGACAAGGATATTTTTTAGCTCGCCAGGTGTCTGGTGGGTAGTATGCAGCATGTGATGCTAATCGGAGTCAAGGGCATTGGGGTGCGCCCACTTCAAGTTAACAGGCAATGACACGAAGGGGAATGGGGTTCTTTTTTCCAGCTTTTATGATTCCTTATTCGGGCAGCCCGTATGTAGCAAAGTTCTTGGGGTTTGGAAGCCATAAAGTGAAGCTCCAATGTGAAATGGCATGGTGAATATCAATGAGTCCGAGCAAGTGTGGATATCGATAGCATGGGAAGCATAGACTAAAGGAGACCCTTTGATTATAAAGGGGAAAGGGAATGGTAACTAGAGATAAAAAAGGAAGGCATGCCCAATACTTAAGGGGAGGAAAAAAAAACACAAAAAGGAAAGTTGTAAGAGGCCAATGGCGCGGCGTCACTATTGCTAAAGAAGGAATTTTTTCCTTTGGACTTGGGGAAAGAAGAAAAGGGGAGAGGGGACGTTTTTCGAAGAGGGGGTTTTCTCAAGGTTTTTCTTTTCCTTGGGGCCGGAGCCTGGAGGGGAAGAAAAGGAGAATTGAGAAGAGGAAAGTGAAGAGTTTCGTGTGCTCGTCGGTTGAAGTCGGCACGCCATGGCAAAGTGTAGTCTGTGACACGCCTCGAAAGGGCGAGGGCCTGGTAGAGGAGGCAACCAGTGAGAGTTTCCAAGAGAAAAAGATGTCATCAAAGCGAAGCCAGAGTGAGTTTTTCTCATCGAGGTGGATACCAACGAGACTCGAATTTGGAGGGAGGCGTGTGTCCCTATGTATTTTGTGGTGATTTCCATGGTGCAGCCAAGAGCAGGCTACATGGGTCTTGTACATGTGTTTTCTGTTTGAAGGAGAAGCTTTCATTGTCAATTTTGGCGTCGTCTTTCCGCCTTCGCCCCTTTCTTCTTTGCTCGTCTCCAGGGTGTGTGGTGCCGGTGTGTGTGAGCGTGTGTGTCCCCCCGAGCCCCCTGTGTGTGTGAGAGAGAAAGAGAGAGAGGTGTCGAGATGTGGAAGGGTTGGAAGCGAGCAAGATTGGTGTAATGTCCGAGGATTTTGTAGAGTGTTTGTGCATTGGGAAAAGTGCAGGCGAGGCTCTGCTAGTGTGAGTTTCTTGTTTTGAAGGTGTTTTCGAGAGGACAGGGGTGCTGTGAATACACTGAGTTATATAGGGGCCATTGCGTGTGTGTCGGGTGTGTTCCCCATTTCCCCTCTCTAGCGTATTAAAAAAAAAAAACACACACACACGCTGAGTCCCGCAGCTCCTGCATTGCTGCACCTGCTTCGCGCTGGTTTTATCCATGCCATCACACGATCTCGCTGGATCTTGCACTGCCCCATCGACCACCAACGACTTTCCTCTCCCAGCTTCCTCGCTTATATCACAATGCTCTATCTCGCCCTTGCAAATCTGCCAATATCCACCTTAGTCATTATATATATATATATATATATATATATATATATACATACATAAAAGAGGATCCCAATTTTTATAAAGCTAGAAATGTTTTTGGGGGTGATTCTCACCTTTTTGGCCTTCGAAAACACGAAAACAAAGAACAAATCCTCCCTTTTGACTATATTGACTGATCCTATGCCGAAGTTTGGCCACCAAAGAGGAAAGAATAAAAAAAAGAGATATTAGGAAATAAAAAAAACCAAAATCTGCAAATGAAGGAGCGGGTAGAGTCATTGTCCTAGAGGTTATGCATGTTAGCCTCATTAGATGATAAAATTGAGGATGACTTGGTTATGGGTGCTAGATTGGCTATGCGAGAGACTAATGTACCATTTTTTGCATTTAGTGACCATATTGATTTTATAAAATAAACTTGCTACATGAAGAGCACATTGGTGCATTTAATGTGTCAATAATTGAGGTTTTATACAAGGATTGGGTTTGCAATTGAGCATGATATGGTGCATAGTTTGATCAAGACATTTTTACACTAAAAGACAAGCTCATTTTTACATGCATGAAGCTTCACTTTTAACAACCAAATGATGCATTGACACTTGGTCGAGAGTGTGCATTGCTTGATACATTTTTAGTGCTTAATTCCAAAGAAAAATTCTTGCATAGCACTAATCATTGAGATTATTTGAAAGATCATGAGATAGCATTAACATAGTTTGTGATTGAACATGAAATTTGTAGTGCTTGTATTGATTGACAAATGCTTTCATGCACTAACAATTGAGCTTCATTTTGAAGGGGTGTGGGCAGGCCTATGACTTCATTGATCCGAGGAGGGGTCATCATTGCAATGTATTGCAACAATCTAGCTAATTAAAGCCATTCCAATTGATTGGATGAAAAGTTGTATATATGCTAGCTCATAGCCTTGTCAAAAGTTAATTTTTTCATTTTGAGCTAGTGTGTAGCCAACTTTTTTGAGGTTTCAAGTACAAATTTGACTATTGAGAGCCATTCATTTTTATTTCATCAAGTTGAAGTCATCTCTAGCTCATAGATTGCTCTTAAAATTGAAAATTTCACATGAGCTAGTCGTTAGCCATTTTTTTGAAAAAGCTTTAAATTGTAAAATTTGGCTATCGAGAGCCACTTCATTTCATTCAAAAGTTGCATTATTTTCAGCTCTTGGCTTGTTTTTAACTCCATATTTCATTGAGCTAGAAAATTTGAATCATGCATGAGAGATGGTAAAAATTACAAAATTTGCTTATGTAGAAGCATTTTATCTCTCTCATTGTTGATATGTATGCATAAATTTACTATCAAAGAGCATCATGTGCATAACCAAAGGCACTTTTTTCCCTTGGATTTTTTCCCTTTGGCAAATTTGCGTACGCAAGACCCTAGCTTTAGGTTTTTATTATGTTTTTTGTGTGCTTTTGGATTTCAATAATATGCTTTTGTAGCTTGTGTTTATACTTAGCTTCAAAAAGCTTCTTTTGCAATCAAAAAAGAGATTAAGGAGACTTCTCTACAAAGGAGATGCTTGCTCAAGGATGCACAAAGAGTATGAATGGGTGTAATCCTTCCATGATTTTGTTTTTTTTAATCTCTTCATTCTCTTGCTTGGCTTAAGTGAATCTGCTTCTATGCTATAGTTTTTTCATGTTCAAAAGTTAGGCATACTAAAGTTTCAACACTTTGCTTTGTGAAAATTAACTCATAAATTTTTTTTAGGTCTTATGTGTGTTAATCATAGGTAATTGGCCTTGACCTTAAGTTAATGTAGGTTCATTTATCATCAGTCCGAGACTCTTAGTGCTAATCATAGGTAATTGGCCTTGACCTTAAGTTAATGTAGGTTCATTTATCATCAGTCCGAGACTCTTAGTACTAATCATAGGTAATTGGCCTTGACCTTAGGTTAATGTAAGTTCATTTTTAACATGACCTAGGGCTATGATTATGCTTTTAGTCCTTTAGTCCAATTGCCATTAGCATCTCATGTTGGAAGCAATAAAGTGCTAAAAAATGAATCCATGAAGAAAAAAAGTGTCAATAAAAAGTAGCAAAAATGCTACTAGACACATGAAAAGAAACTTTATATGTTATGTTGTGTCTATGTGAGGCCTAGTGCCTTATTGGCACTTGGCAACCGAGTGGAATCACCTTGGCTCGCTTGGTCAAGGCCCTAAATCGATGCCCTGGGCTAATAAGGATTAGCCGTCGCCTTGGTAGGTTAGTAGGATTTTGGAACACCTTCTTGAGGGTTCAAGGAGCCGAGAGTCGCACTTAGACTTGCCTTGGGGCGCTAGCCTTGTGATTGTGCTTTACTTTTTTCAATGAATGACAAAAACAAAACTTCCATGAGCTTCAAAAAAGCTTTGACAATGTACTAATAGATTATGAGCTTTTTTTATAGCCCATAGATATGATAGACTTGAATGACTTATTAAGATTGGTTACATAGTTTTTAAGCTAATAGGTTTATGAACTTGCATTAGCCTAGGATCATAATTTATTGCTTGTGTTTGATGCATAAAAGTGAAATTTCAAGTGGTAATCTTCATGATAGTTAGGTGTTTTTTTTGCTTTATCTTGTTTAGTTTTTAACTATGATTCACCCATCTTTTAGAATCAAAAATTCACTTGCATGATTGTTCATTGTACTTCATGTTTTTATCCTTGTTGGCCTTTGATGCGCATTACTTGTTCTTACGTTTTGCAGCTCAACATTTCTTCCATGGAATTGCTTTCTACCATGTCACCGTGTTTTGCTTCACCGGCACACGAGGACGTGAGCCAAATTAGGAGGGGGGGAATGTTAGCAAGCGGCTAACATAGGCTACACCAATTATGCGCCAAGCGGTGGATGTGCTATAGTGCACAATATTTCCTATTCATTTTATAATGCCTTGGGCTCATTTACGAGTTCCAAAGTTGTATAAGTCTATGCTAAAGAGCTCAACTTTATCCCATAGTTGAAGGGTTTGAGTCCCAAAGCTATAAAAGAGCCCTATGCTTAAGGATAAGTCATTCTTGGGTGAGTTCTCCTCATTGTAGAGTGGATGGTCATGAGGCTCATGGGTTTTCCATGCCCAAGTAGCTCTTGATTTCTAATAATCAATTACACTTTCTTTCTTATTAAGGTGTAAGCATGTTAACTTGTCATGATTTTTGTGCTAGTTATCATGTGGCAACAAGCATATCTTGTAAGCATAATGAGAGTGTAACTTTTCAAACGTGTGGGAATCCATCAAATATTTCAAAATAGGGGGACCACCCTGAATCCACTTTCCTAACCATTTACGTAGTGTTACTCTGAGGGGAGTGGGGTAGTCAAAATGCATGGAGAGAAGCGGAGTGGGGCAGTCAACATGCATGGAGAGAAGCGGGGCGCAGGGGCCAGAGGTAAGAGAGAACCAAAAACAAAGTCGAGGGCTGAACTTTCTGCTACTTCTTCTCCACCCCGAAAAAGGGTGAAGCTCTCTAATTCCCCAGCATCCCCAATGGCAAAGACCTTGCATACAAAGGGGAAGGATGACTCAAGTACTCTCTCTCTCTCTCTCTCTCTCTCTCTCTCTACCTCATTATGATTTGCAAGGATAGTTGCTGATGTTGTCTTGGCTGGAGAGTTGTCCGTTGTTGTCGGCTTTAGCAGTAGGACATCTTGTGAATAGTCACTTGAAATACAATCGCTCAAGTCAAAGTCTGGCTCAAGAAGCACAAACCAGTGTTTGATTTGAACCTTGAAATTGGAAGGAAGTGCTCAATACTGCACTTTCCTACTGTTAACACACTCCTGGCTACATTGTTTTTTACCTACCAACAAATAGAAAAATCTGCTAATCTTGTGACATTGGGGGTGTGCATGCCGATGGAAAGCTCCAAAGTTTATAGTCCCAGTACAGAGCAAGTTCTGTATTACAACAGAAGAGTTCAATGATATTCATGGCCTCTCCCTGGCTGGTGCCAACCCCAAACTAGTGAGGTGGGATCAGATTAGTGATGTGGAGTGGTTCAGTGTTTTCAGAGAGTCAAAGAATCGTAGTCACTATCACATTAAATGCAGTTATTTGCATACTGATATGTTCGACCATGATACAGCTGCATTACAGGGTGTACCAGAAGTCCCCAACAAACATGGAGATCAACTCTGCATTCGCCAAGGGGTTTGTAAAATAATTCAGCCCGGCAGCAATTGCAAGTAGCTCAGCCATGCAATTCAATTGGGCTGAATTCGTTGTCCAGCATTTGCAAGACCTCCAAGAGAAAGGGTACTACGAGGCCCATGTCAAAAAGTGGAGAATGCGTAATGTATGTCAAAACATCGAGGAGGCGCAAGCTGAAATGAAGGAGGATACCAAGGAGACACCCATCTCTCGCCACAGCACTCACCAGCAGACTGAAAGCCTGTCATTTTTTGGCGTTGAGAATTTGCAGCACATAAAGGCTGCCTCTGAAATTCTCAGCAAACAACTGCAAGATGCTAAAGAACATCTTCTAACTGCAAAATCAGAGTTTGAAGCTGCGAGGGTTGTCCAAGCAAGCAATGCTAGGGTCACCCCAATTGTGCTTGCTATGAGACAAAAGCTTCACGACACTGAAAATGAATTATAGAGGTTACTACAGAGCAACAACGTGGATGCAAAGAGGGAAATAGAGTGTAAAGTAAAAATAGAGACATTGGAAGGTTTGGCATTTCCTAAGAGTGAGGACACTCTTGCTGTGCTGACTCAACTTGTCAACGTGTAAGTGCATGACTTTTATGCTTCCAACGTATGATTGGAATATGTGCACAACAAACCTATGTACTTACCATGCTCCTCTTTTTTTTGGTGTGTAGATTAATGTGGAGGTTATGGAAGTAAAAGTGAATGCATGTGAAGGTCAACTGCAGCTCCTAATGCACATGAGCAAGATGCTACAAGGCTCCTCCATTCCCACTCCCTGTGTAATATGGCTATGGTCGCTTTTATAGAAAGTATAGATGGGGTATGCGATGGGATGATGATCAACCCGTGCAGTGGCTGCAGTTTGCCACTTGAAGTAAAGGGAACCAATGCCACGGTCAAGATGCCCTGTGGGCATAGCTACCACTTTCTCTGCTTTGCAGCTCCATGCTCCTTGTTGTCAAAATGTAGAGCTGTGACCTACCAGCAAAGGATACCACAAGAATGGTGTTGGAAACCCACAGGGCAAAGACATCCAATCACACCAACATCTGGTAAGATTGTACAGGGTGTGCTAATTAACATACCCAGTGTGTTAATTAGAATATTGAGTGTGTTAACTGGATATGCTAATTAGCATACTGGGTATGCTAATTAGCATACAAGTTATGCTAATTAGCATACTAGGTATGATAATTAGCATACTGGATATGTTAATTAGCATACCCAGTGAGAATATTGAGTGTGTTAACTAGATATGCTAATTAGCATATCTTGTATGCTAATTAGCATACCATGTGCTCAGTGTACAAATTAGAGTAACTTTGGCATATTAGCATATCTAGTAAGTTAACTACCATATCCAAATGCTAACTAGAAAACTGTATATGCTGATTAGCATACTGGGTATGCTGATTAGCGTACTGGGTATGCTGATTAGCATATCCATCTGATTATCATAATGGATATGCTAATTAGCATACTGGGTATGCTAATTAGCATACTGGGTATGCTAATATGCTAATTAGCATATTGGGAATGCTAATTAGCGTACTAGTATGCTGATTCACGTACTGAGTATGCTGATTAGCATACTGGATATGCTTATTAGCATATTGGATATGCTAATTAGCATATTGAATATGCTAAATAGCATACTAGGTATGCTAATTAGCATACTGAGAATACTAAATAGCATACTAGGTATGATAATTAGCATACTGGATATGCTAATTATCATATTGGGTATGCTAATTAGCATACTGGATATGCAAATTAGCATACTGGGACTGCTAGTAGCTAGCATACAAGGACCGTCTTTTAGCGTACAAGGTGTGCTTATTAGCATACCCATAGTGTTAATTAGAATACTGAGTGTGTTGATCGGATATGCTAATTAGCATATCTTGTATGCTAATTAGCATACTTGTGCTCAATGTACAGACTAGAGTAAGTTTGTCATAATGGCAAATCTAGTAAGTAAGCTACCATCTCCAGATGCAAACTAGCATATTGGATATGCTAGTTAGCATGCTCAGCAATTTGAATTAGCATACTCGGCTTGTCAGCATAATGAATTCCAATGTATGCCAGGCCGCACACATAGTCACATCATATCAAAAATTTTCTAGCATACATGACATTCTTATATGAGTCTTAATCCACGTTTTTTGCTGCGTGCCTGTGGCAGTCCCTCCGTGATGTGGGCAATGTGCATGACACGAAGGGCAAGGGAAAGGCTGTAATGGAGGACCTTTCCATCGAGGAGAGTGATGAGCCGGATACAGGTGAGAACCCTTCGAAGGAGAAGGGTGTTGAGCTGTATGCAAGGAGTGAAGGGGTGGATGAGGGCTCCCAACAGATGCCAAATGAAAGCATGAAAACAACTGAGGAAGGCGGTGATGTGAGCAGGAACTCAGAAGATGAAAAAGAAGATGATTTTTTTGTCATGGCTCCTCGTGTGCCAGCGATGCATCTGCAACTGACAAAGCAGAAGCTTCTCAACAGACAATGGCTAGTGGCTCAGGGGAAACTTTGAAGAATGACAACATAGAAGATGAGCAAGAAGTTGGTAACAACAGCCCTCTCGAGGGTTTTTGCGTAAAGCTCAACTGAAAAGAAAATTTGGCCTTCAAGAGGTACCCGAAGACATTGCAAGAACAGCCTGTGGTTCGGACAAGGCTGAAAGATTCAAAGGTGAAAAGAAAGCCACCCGCTCAAGAGCTTGCAAAAAATTGTGTTAAGACTTATTTCTCCCTACCCGGTTGTGCCCTTCACTGTATATGCTAGACCATTGTGAAACCCAAATGCGTATTGTAACTGACATGCATTTTGTTTTCCAATGAAAATGTATTTTTGTGCAATATAAATATGAGCAGCAGTTCATTGTAATAGTTCATTATAATTTTTGCGGTGTTTTTTTAAACTTGTTCATTTCGTATTGCGGCTTCCCTACAGAGGAAGAGAAATAGGCATTAATTGTCATGCTTGATGCAACTGCGGCCATGGAATGGCAAAAATTACGGAGATGGCGAGTCCACAAAGCCATGCACTTAAGGAGATAGAAAATGGAGATTGAAAAACGCCTTGAACGATATTCACAGCTTGCCCGTAGTATTATTGAGCGCCTAAATTATGTGCACCCAAGTGGGCCGGCTATTTTTGTTGAATGGTATCCTCTACCAGACCCAATATGGGTGCTGAAAAAAGGGCTCTGGTGCTAGACTTGAACGGTCTTTTGGTGGCAATGGTAGAGCCTCGCTTTGGTGAAAAGCCCCCGGCATATGCAGATGAAATGCTGAAATACGATGTACTTGATAAGCAAGTGTTCTGTCGCAAGGAAAGCCTTTTTTTTTTGGAGTGGTGCCTGCAGTTCTTTAATGTGTTTATATGGAGCACAAGCCTCCATAGTAAAGTCATGAGTATTTGCCGTACTGTTTTTAAAGAGCAGGTGCCAAAGATTACTGGGTTTTTTGCTCAAGCGCATTGTACAAAGCAATCCTGGCAGATCCAAAGAAAACCTGTGTTAAAGATTTATCCTTGTTCTGGAAACACACTCCGGGGGTACAATGCCCAAAACACACTATAATCGATAATAGCTTCTACAAAGTGTTTCAGAACCCACCACAAACTTGGCTTGTTACTGTGAGTCTAGAGCACCAGAGTGCTGAGTAGAGGGAAAAGTTCCTTATAGAAACTTTGAAGTCCTGGCTTTTTCTTTGGCTGCAAATGGATGATCGGGAAGCATATGTTGCTGATAATGTGTTTGAGACAGGCTCAGATGAGTTTTCTGATGCAGTTGTCATACGTTTGTTTGACATTCAAAAGATGGATTTAGAAGCTAAAAGACTGGAAGAAATTCATCGCAAACAGTGGGAAGTTGACCTAGAAGCAAAAAGAGAGAAAGAAAAGCTAGAGTGGGAAAGAAGAGAAAGGGAGCATCATAGTGCCAACCTAGAAGCAGAGAGAAAGGAGGAAGCAAAGAGAAAGGAGGAAGCAGAGAGAAAAGAAAAAAGGCAGCAGGAAGAAGACAAATAGCGAGGACAACCCGGTCACTACAAGCACCCTCCGAGGAGGCCTAACGGGTTTTGGGGGTAGTGACTGTCATTGTAAAATTGAACCCTATGTAAATAATTTGATGCTGGCAATTAATGTAAACAATTTGATAGTTAGCATGCTGACACAAAACCAACTTTATAATAAAACTGCATACCCTTACAACAAAGTGGTATATAGAAAATCCAGTGGATACAAATTAAAAGCTGAAGGGCATGCTATTACAGATTGCTTCATAGCTTTCTGGAGTGATTGTGTACACCTGCCTTCTCCTTGGGACGTGCTCCATGGGTATTTTGATACATCGCACCAGATGTGAAAGTAGGTGGACGATAGGCTGCTTGTGGTCTAGCTTGAAGGTGTATGCATCCAATTGCTTGTAATACGGTCCTTGCACAACATATGAGCCTCTGTCAATTACATTTCTCCATTCATCAATGTACCCCTTCTCCACCTTCTCCTTTTCTGCAACACACTTGACCAGATAGAAATCCACATCTTCGGTGTTGGTTAAAGCATCTGGATTTACAGCAAATGTGTCTCCAGAACATAGAGCGCTACTCAACACATCATGATGACCTTTGTATGCGAAGTCATCATAGCCAACGACTTCCTCTGTCAAAACTTCATCTGTTTGCTCAAGTAATGGGTGCAGAATCTGATAATCCCAAGTCTCCATGTGAGCTTTATTGATGCAGCGATTCCACCTTCCATTCATGCATGCATCACAGAAGCATGCCAGCTTTCTTGTTGCAAGGACGGTTGGATCCTGCAGGTTGTGACCACGAATAGCATGCAAAGAGAGAGTTTTTTCCACAGTGGCACAATTCCACTTAACTTCCCTGTTAACATCTCCCTCTTTAACCTCCCAGAACACACGAGCACATTCCCTTTCTTTTGAAGGATATGATGCAGGTGCTCCCTGCGATAGGTTGACCTAGCAATAAGCAACCACATCTGCTGCACACTGCAATATAGCTCCATTAGGTTTTAGTTGTTCATGGGTCAAGGTTCTTGTCACAACTGCTCCTGCACCATCATGCTCGCCCTTGCCATGCCCTGATCCAAAGAAGAACCATCTCATTCCAATCCCTGTGAGTCCACCATGTCTTGCAACAAAATAGAAAGGCGTGGCTCCCTTGAATTGAGAGGCCGCACCATCTGACCACACCCAATGTTGTTTACAAGTGACACCCTCTTGTTGTAACCAGTCACGGTGTAGCATGAAGCAATGTTGCACAAACAGTGTGTCATGCACCCTATCATTTGATATGAAGAAGTGGATTGTTTTGACTACCTCCCCTGCCTTGCGGTAGTACGTTATGTGTACAAAAATAGTTACTTGACTAGAGTGCCAATGCATTGACTGAATCTCATTTTTCTACTTGAAGGCGTAATTTTCAGCAAATCCAACAAGTGAGACAATGAAATCATCCGGAAAGAGAAGTATACAATCCTTAAATTGTTGTCCTTGCCATCGTGCCACATAGTTATGAGTGATGAAGAGCTTCAACTTGGTCTGCAACAATCGAAGAAACTCCTAGCACTGCATTTCTTTATGCAAAAGATCTTTTCTTTTCTTACTGTTTCCATGCCTGTCTTTTTCTTATACGTACGCAAATACTTTCACATTAATAATCTTACCTGGCTTTGCTGTTTCTAAGCAACATAATTCTAACTTCTTTACTCCACATATCTTATAGTCTCCCATCAGGCATTCCCTTCTATGGAAAACTGCATCTGCTGGCTTTGGATAGAGAACGGACTCCCACATCTGTGTGACACCTTTGAACGTGTGATGTGAAGCCAGGCAGCCTCCGCCGCTAATGTTCTTGCCTGTAGCACAGATATTGCATAGACAGTTGCAACATGTATCATGCAGCCCAAAAGCACGAGAGCGCATGTGGTTCAGTGCGTCTTTCAAAAAGGTCATCTGCACATGGTATTCGCAACAGCATGTGTACCTATCCTTCATCCTCCTGCAAAAGAATGGCTTTAACATCTCAAACATCCTCATGCCAATCTTGCAATCTGGATGTTTTTGTTTGAATCTTTGAAAGAGCTCAACCTGCAATATCCATATTTGATCATTATGTTTACTAGGAGAAATAATCCAAACAGGACTATACACATTGCTACTTAATACATCCACCATGGAAACAAATTGGTGTGTTAAACAGCACATTGTATGGTCCTAACATGCATGTAACTGGGTATGGTCGTAACATGCATGTAAATGGGTATAACATTGTATACTAAGCATGCTAGTTAGCATGCTGAGTATGCTAACTAGCATAGGTGAGTATGCTAACTAGAATACTAGATATGCTAACAAGCACAATCAGTTGTGTAGAGTAGCATACGAGGCATACTCATCAACATGCTAGTTAGCATGCTGAGTTAGCATACTAGCTGTGCTAACTAGCATACTCATCAACGTACTAGTTAGCATACTCATCAGCATGCTAGTTAGCATGTTGAGTATGCTAACTAGCATACTAGCTGTGCTAACAAGCACAATCAGTGTGTAGTTTAGCATACGAGGCATACTCATCAGCATGCTAGTTAGCATGCTAAGTATGCTACTAGCATGCTGAGTTAGCATACTAGCTGTGCTAACTAGCATACTCATCAGCATACTAGTTAGCATACTAGCTGTGCTAACTAGCATACTCATTAGCATGCTAGTTAGCATGTTGAGTATGCTAACTAGAATACTGGTTGTGCTAACAAGCACAATCAGTGTATAGTTTAGCATACGAGACATACTCATCAGCATGCTAGTTAGCATGCTGAGTATACTCATTAGCATGCTAGTTAGCATGCTGAGTATGCTAGCTAGCATGTTGAGTTAGCATACTAGCTGTGCTAACTAGCATACTCATCAGCATACTAGTTAGCATACTAGCTATGCTAACTAGCATACTCATCAGCATGCTAGTTAGTATGCTGAGTATGCTAGTTAGCATAGCTTAATATGCTAACTAGCATACTAGCTGTGCTAACAAGCATAATCAGTGTGTAATTTAGCATATGAGTCATTGTTAACCACATGAATGTGTGCTAAGAAGAATAGAAGGTATGCTAACTAGCATACATATTGTGTTAACCAGCACACTTATTATGTTGAACAGCATAGCCAACACACTACGAATGCTAACTAGCATAAATCAGCTTACCCATTATGCTACTTAGCATTCTCAGCTGTGCTAACTAGCATACTCATGAGCATGCTAGTTAGCATGATGAGTATGCTAACTAGCATGTTGAGTATGCTAGTTAGCATAACTGAATATGCTAACTAGCATACTAGCATAAACCAGCTTACCCGTTATGCTACTTAGCATTCTTAGCTGTGCTAACTAGCATACTCATCATGCTAGTTAGCTAGCTGAGTATGCTTACTAACATGCTATATTGCTAGTTAGCACAACTGAGTATGCTAACTAGAATATTATGCGGTACATGAGAGGTGGACGTGGGAGAGAGAATCAATGGTACCATCCCCCCGAGATTAGGGGAGGTGATGGGAGGGAACGACATGACAGTTAGGACCGCATGGATTTAAACATCTCCTTCACATTGGTAATTTGTTGCAGCGGATGCAAACCTGTTCGCTTCCTTGTACACTTTTCTGAGGTCACTACCCAGCGAATAAGGTATTTTGTTGCAGGGGATGCAAACCTCTTCGCTTGGTAGTGACCTCAAAAAATGTAAGTGATGTCTGCTATTACTATTTTCTGAGGTCACTACCGAGCGAATAAGGCAAGGAAAACTCTTTTTATGCACCTATTCACTCGGTAGTGACCTCATAAAATATAAGTCATGTCTGCTATTACTATTTTTTGAGGTCACTACCGAGTGAATAAGGCAAGGCAACTCTTTCCTATGCACCTATTCGCTCGGTAGTGACCTCAGAATGTATAAGTCGTTTCTGCTATTACTATTTTCTCAGGTCACTACTGAGCGAATAAGGCAAAGAAAACTCTTTCCTATGCACCTATTCGCTCGGTAGTGACCTCAGAAAATATAAGTCATGTCTGCTATTACTATTTTATGAGGTCACTATCGAGCGAATAAGGCAAGACAAACTCTTTCCTATGAACCTATTCGCTCGGTAGTGACCTCAAAAAATATAAGTCATGCCTGCTATTACTATTTTCTGAGGTCACTACCGAGCGAATAAGGAAAGGTAACTCTTTCCTATGCACCTATTCGCTTGGTACTGACCTTTTCTGAAATCTGAAGTCCCTTGTGCTGACAAATGAATTGTCTTTTGGTGTTATGCTATTTGTAGAGATGCCTCGTGTAAAGGCTTGCGCTAGGAGGGCAACAGGTGAATCTTTGAATGCTCAAGCAAGAAGACGCCGATATGAAGCGCACAGAGGTGTACTGCAAGAGCTCACAGGATAGAACGACACGTTAAACCTGCTATTCCACGTCTCCCTTTCTAGCGAGTAGTGCGGGATATTTGCGAGCAGTGGAGATTCGGCATGCGATGGGCCAGCAGCGCACTACTCTGCCTTCAAGAAATTTCTAAAGACTACCTCGTGGAATTCTTCAGCGATGGATATATCTTGGCTGCCCATGCACACCGCATCACTATCATGCCACGAGATTTTGATATTTGTAGGCTGCATTTTCGCTACGATGGGCTGCTTTAGCCAATGCATATCCGGGATAGTAGAACCATGGATATTCTCAACATCCCCCCTCTCCATCCTCGTGCACGACAGACAGAGCCATCTAGGGCTGAAACAAACAACAGAAGGACTAGATCACGGGTCGAGAGAAACGACACAGATGGGCAAGCTGAGATAGCCGCAGAGGGGCATGAGCAAGTAGAGTGGACCCCGAGGCAGTCATGGAAGAAACAGAGACAGTTATCGAGGAGCCATCTAGACACCAAAATGAGCAAGTCATGGAGGATCCGCAGCCAGTAAGGGATGATGAGGACATTATATTATTTATTTGGTAGAGTCAGGTACCGGGCTTGTCGGTCCAATAGGAAAAGGGTAAGAGTGATCGTCGATGAGAGGCGCACTCTAACTGGAACATTCAAGGGATTAGTTGGCTAAGCATGGGCGCCCAAGTGTGAATGGGGTGATCTCATATAAAAGTCAACTAAACCTAAAATTCATGCATTCTCTCATTTGTGCAATAGAAGAGTGCTCTTGCTCCATCTCCATCTTCTTCTTCTTCATCTCCTTGTGTGTGTGTGTATGCGTGAGAGAGAGAGAGAGAGAGAGAGAGAGAGAGAGAGAGAGAGAGAGAGAGAGTGCGATCGAGCATTGCGACGATGGCATGGTGGCGGCTTCTTCTTCTTCGCGGCGAGGAATCCTCCACGAAGCAAGCGTAGAGCGGTGAGTGACACACCATCGCCTTCTTTGAGCTTACTAGTTTAGGCTTGTTGTGTGCTTGGAGCCATTTGTGGCTCGCACACGGTGTATCGGCAAGTTCCTTGCATTGACACGTGCGACATAAGCGCACATTTTTGGTGCCGTTGCCGGGGAATGCCATACATTAAGCTCGAGTAGCACTCTGTGCTTCTCCGTGATGCAATTTCTATTGTAGGAAAGGTAAGGAAGGAGGGTGTGTGTGTGTTGAGAAGAGGGATTTAGTGTTGTACTGTGTGTTTTTTTTGTAAATGAATTTTTCAAAGGTACTGTGTTTATTCTCTGTGTATTAAGGTTGTTAGTTTTCTTTGTTAATGGAGATTTCAAAGGTACTGTGTTTATTCTCTGTGTATTAAGGTAGTTAGTTTTCTGTGTACAGTAAGTAGGAAGTAGATCTAAGAGAGCTAATAGAGTGTGTTAGTGTGTAACAATAGGTGTATTAATTAGAAGTAGGTAGATAGAGTGTGTCTGTACTCTCGCGCAGGCCGCGGCAACCTTATCCTTTTAAAAAAAAATTAAAAAAATTAAAAATAAAATTAAAATTAAAAATAATTTAAAGGTAGGACCGGGATCGGGAATATCTCCCAGACCCAAGCCCAGACCCAGGCACAAGCTCACGTTCAGGCCTAGGCCTCAGCCGCCTTTAAAAAAAAACGAATTTTAGCCTCACACGTAGCTAAAAATCGATTTTTTTAGGACCAACGGAATGTCAGATGCCCGAAAATTGTGCTGTAAAGCACACAGCGACCCTCTAAGTGATATGCTCATTTTGAGCTATCACACACTTTAATCAAAAAAATCAAACATTAAAAAAACATTAAAAACGTAAAAAACACGAGTGAAAACGAGCACTTGAAAAAGGTAAGCGGTTAACCTTCGAGGTTAATCACCGACGCTTGAAGGGTGCCAAAGGCACATGCATCTGCGCTCTGGTCGTGTGCTAGAGATGGAGCAACTAGAGAGAATTTCGACTTACACGAGTTCTCAATATCCACCTACTTTAGGTTCCAGGCCCTCGGCGGGGACCCAAGGCAGTACAAACCAAGACCCGAACATAGCGGCTAGTGACTCTTCCTCTGACTACGACGTCGTGGAGGGTTTCCCAATGCCAAATCCCGATAGCTCAAGCCAAGACATGCATGCCATGGGTCCTCGGTCCAGGCCGAGTGTGCTTAGCCGCCTAAAGGAAACCTTTAGTAGAGCCACTAACATGGAGCTAATGATGTAAATGAGGGGGGTGGGGAAGTAAATTATCCATTCGTGACAAACGTAGACCCTATACCGTTAGAGAATGTGCACGTGAATAATTCATTCACTGCACCTCCTGACTCTTTAGAGTTATTTTTCTCCGAGGTCATATTACCCGATGGTAGAAGCCTTGCCGAAGTGCAAGAGGTTGAGCGATATATCCTTGCAGCGAGGGAAAAGGAAGTCGAGAGCTTACTCAAGACGGAGCAACGAAGAGAGTTAAAAGCGAAAGCTCCTATGTCAATATCCTTGCTAAGAGAGCAATCAAGTGCTCCTGATTTAGCAACCGCTAAGGGCCAACCCCTAGAAAGCAACATTGCATCTAGCTCAAAGGACACCCCTAGCACCTCAATCCTAGATGGAGTGTTCTTAAATGAGAACTGGGAGTACGAATTACAAACAGAGACTCTGACCAACCTATACACAGGTCACACCTATCACATGGGTTGGTTAGATGTCCTACAATCCACAATGGGTGCTACTAGTGTGGAGGATCAACAACAAAGAGTTTGTGAGGTCATCCATAGGGTTATCGAGTTAGAGAGACAAACAAGGGGATCAACATGCCTTCAACGGGTCTCATGAGATTCTTGGATATAGGGAAGGCTAAACAACCAACCTTATCGCAAATGGAGACTCCCTCAGTAAGTTCGATGGATCCCCCATATGTTGTTTCTCCAGGGTTCTCAGTGCAGTCTGAGCCCACAAGTGATAGCTTCACCTTTCCAAGTCTAGCTCATCTTTCGCTTGATGACACCACGACTACCATGCCTACCCCAATGATGGGCATGCCAAGAAACACGCCATGGACCTCATTTGTTAGTAAAGCACCGCTACATGGTAGCTCAATGCCTGCAATAGTAACTACAAGTGTGTACCAATCGTATGCACCTATGGGTCATCGTACTCATGTAGTCTCTACCCCTCCCATTGTTTCAACTACCTATGCTCCACAACCACAATACCCAAGTTCTTATTTCCATGGGACTATACCGGCTAGCATTAGCATGTCACATCCGATGTCTGCTATGCCTAGGGCCACCCATATGAACTATGGACCACCACATGGCACAACATCGTACCCAACGTGGAACCCAAGGGCTTCCTATGCGCCAAGCCCGATGCCAATACCTACTCCACATGTAGTCTCTGGAGCGCCTTCACCCACGGTGCCTACTCACTTAGGTGATTTGGCAACATTTTCTCAAGCTATTGGTCGATCTATTGTTGAGAATATGCGTAACACACCTGATAGAGAGCCTAGAAGTAAGGTAGTACAAATAGCCAAGCTCACACAAAAATTTAGTGGAGACGGGGATGTGAGAAAGAATATCGAAGTGTTTGAACAAATATGCGATTCTCTAGGAGAACACAGTGACCTACATAAGAGCAATGCTTTAAGCCTAACCTTAAGTGAAAAGTCTGGGGATTGGTATAGAACCCTAAGGGTGGAAGAAAAAAAGATTTACCCTACTCTTAGGAGACTGTTCTTAAAAGAATACATACGAGAGGGAGTGCTTTGGGGTGTAGCCTCTCAGCTCCAGAAAGCCCAACGAGAGGAAGGAGAGTCGGTGAGAGACTTTATAAGTCGCTTGAAGCATTTGAATTCTCGTTGTAATCCAAATGAGCGCTTCAACAATAACCAAGCGCTTGATAGATTCATTAGGGGATTACGGCATGAGGATATCTACAATGGCCTAGTCATTAGAGGTATCACCACTTGCGATGCAGTCCTCACCACCAATGCAATCCAATTGGAGGATAATTTAATGATTCAAGGAGAAAGAGTGTCTGTTGAGTCTAAATCTATTAGCTCACAAGCATCGGGGCATCAACCAATGACCCTAAAGCCTATTGCTAAGGAGCCAAAGATATCTGAGATGACTTTAGCAGATCTCACCAAGGCTATTCAAGAGAGTCTTAGAGACAATTGTGCTCCGCAAAACAATCATATGTATCCAAGAAGGGATCAACAATGGTGCTCAGTATGCTATGGACCGCATAGTACCAGTGAATGCCCTACTTTTAGAGTAAAATTCAATGGGAATTGCAATGCCTGTGGAAGGTATGGTCATCAAGCTAAGGATTGCATAGTATTTAAGTGCACGATGGCCAATAGAACAACCTTAGCATGGACAGACACACCTCGAGTACCTGCATTGATGCCGGCCCCACCTCCTGAACAAACAACACAACACATGGTCCCTAGGGCCCAAAATGTTGTTCAAACAACACCCTTACCACCTCCAGTGCTAGGACCGCAACCACCACATCCGAGAATCACTTCTGTGAATCAAGTGGGTTGTGAGTCATCTATTTCTTGTTTGGAAGGCTGTGAGGAACATATGGATCCTAATATTGTCTATGGGATGGATGTGCTTGAAGAAAGTCCACAATACTACATGGAGGACTATTGGGGACAAGTCAAACCTGTATATCAAGTAGCTGCTCTTGCGGCAAGAGGCCAAAATATCAATTACACTTCTAAGAGACCACCTCTTCAATGCTATGAGTGTATAGATCCACATCGTGTAGCCGAGTGTCCTATTAGGCTACAAAAGAACGCCACAGTAATGCAAACCAATCAAGAGAGCACGTCTACAATGCCGATACTCATGTGTAATCGATGTGGCATAGATCATTTGATTGCGCAATGTCCAAATAATCCAAATGCACCGAAGATCACGCCATTAAACTTGATTGAAGTTACTGAGGAGCCATCACCAAGTACACCCGTGGTACCAGTAAGCGTACTCACACGATCGATGCTCCAAAAACAAAATTATATTCTTGAGGAAAGAGACACGGCATCAATTGCCCAATCTCAGAAAAAGAAGAAAACACGAAGAAAGAGATCGCAAAAAGCAGCGACGTCAGACCCCAGTTCAAAGAACAACATAGGGACTGGTGATGACCCCGTATATATGAATGACGTTGAAGAAGATTTTGATTCAGGTGAAACCATGGAGACCAAAACGACCACTAACATAAAAACCAACAAGGAAGATCTTCATGAGCCACAATGGCCAGGATCCAAAAAGAAGATAGGAACTTACCCAAACCCTACAGAGGAGATCGAGTGAGTCAATCAATTAAGGAGTTCGGTAGAAGATACCCAAAGGGATCTAGAACCAGCACCCAGGAAGATCCAGATTACAGACACCGTGTTCTGTATGCAACAACAACCTCACCAAGTCCATAGACCCTTGGACATACCTAGTGCCATCCAAGAAGAAAGTGACTTAAAGTCATGGGAAAGTGGTCATACTCACTTCCTGATGCAAAGAATGTTTACAGAGGGACTACCTGATCCTATCGAAGAAATGGAGATCCCATCTTCCCCACGTCAAGGGACTGAAGTCCAAAAGGTACCGTTAAAAATTGCCAAATTGATGGATTTAATGTCTTCAGAAGCTAGAACCACCATCATGTCCAAACTATATAAAGACCCCGAGCTAGTCTTCGCTCTTCGAGCCTTCCTCAATGGAGAACTAAAGTTTGGGCTACCACAATTTTCACAGATGGATGGAGTTGGGGAGATGCCACTGGAGGAGGAACACATAGATCCACGACCCAACCTAGATGAGAGCCTTGTTATAGAAATACCTGTTAACAAGTTGGGACAATACTTTGAGGGTGATGAATCCAATGCGACCATACCAATCACTACTAAGGGATTAACTGTGAAGGGAATCCTTGATGGTGGCGCTGGGGTTAGCATTGTGACTAAAAATTGCTGGGAAACTATGGGAAGACCTCACCTTGCGACCACAACCATAGTAGTGAAGATGGCCAATGGGTCTATTGTTAAACCTATTGGGATGCTAGAAGATCTCAAGATCAAGGTCTTTGGACATAAAATACGAGTTACCTTCATTGTTATGGATTTCTCCAAACACACTATGGCATCGGAGATGATCTTAGGACGTCCTTTCATGAGGAAAGCAAAAATGGTGCATGACTGGTCTAAAAACCATGTCTACTTGCAGTTCCAAGATTCTGTCATTCGAGTGGATCTTGTGACGGGTCGAGAAAATCCTCTAGGAAACATTGCAGTATTGTTAAACGTGTAAAGCGGACACTGATGTTGGGAAAGATTCTCCTTATATGGGTGTACTACCTGGGATGACTGAGTCAGACAATGTGGATTGGGTCCACCTAGCAGCAACCATAGACACTTGGGGAAACAGGGGGACGACCTAAGTAACACTTGAGGGGGATGAAATGCCCGTACCCTTAAATATGCTACAAGCAATGCATATAGCTTCTGACAAGATTCATCCTTATATAACAAAGAGAACATACAAGTGAGTCCCTAAAGCTTCTTTAGCGACCATAGCTAGTGCTAAAAAACAAAAGCCTTGTAGGAAATGTACCACTCGCTCCAAGAAAAGTAAGAAAACGTGGCGTTGGATTCCTAAACGACTATTGGAAGCCCAAGGCTACTATCAAGGAAATGATCAAATCTGGGTGCCAAAACGTAGATTGTGTTCTTACTTGTCAACTGACCCATGTGAGCTCAATCCTGTGGCTCCAAAACAAATTGGAGATTGTGGAAGGGAAAAAATCACGGAATGCGACACACCTGCTCCAGAGCTAGTTTGGGTACCAAAGAAAGAACGATTTGTTTCACCTAGCTCAATGAAAGAAAATGAAGCTTCTTGCTCTTCATGTAGTTCTTATACGAAAATAGAAGCTTCGACACAGCCTCCACCTACAATAGTGGACCTCCATAAAGCTACAAAGGAATCCACACCTCCAAGTGTTTAAGAATCACCTGATGAACCACTTCAAGTTCGACCATGGGAGAGTACCTTACCACCCTTGAAACTCGATGAGGCACCTAAGGTAATAGAAAACTACTTGCAAAAATCCTCACATGTTACCAACTCGAACAATTGGTTTCAAAGGGTGACAAGCTCATTTCAAACGGTATGATCTACCCAAGGAAGGGAAGAGTGTTTGCTGACAGTTATCATTCACTTGCTTCCCTCTCAACCTTCCTCCCTGACCTCTCAATCTCCCAATCTTAGGGAATGTATATATAAAGCCTTATACTCACAAAAAACAAAAAAATAAAGAGCAAGGGAAATTAGCAAACGAGTATGCACAATAAAAGTCAAAACATTGACTCAGACCTACACATTCGCATCCGGTACACTGAAACAGAAACATATGCCATAAAACACCTTTGATCCTCATCACTCGAGTGATGGAGGGTAGGTAGAATTAGTACGATAGGAGTGTTTCTGTTTTAGAGTTGAGTGATTAGCAAAGTTCCTTTTTCCCACTGATGTTCCTCCTAGAGGTATTCTTTGATTTTCTTAGTGTGTACAGGAACGTGTTGCTGTGGTTAGGATTTGGACCTTCATGGAATCTTTCTCTCGTTCACACTTCAGATCAAGCGTGACCATCAACACAAATAGGTGTTTCTTGTCCATTAGCATTGCCCCTTATCTTTTTCGCACCCATGTTTGTCTGCTTTAATTGTGATTGGTAGCATAATATTCATCGCATTTGCTTAGTACCAACATTTAATTCAATGTCAATTTTTGTCATAATCACTTGTCTAGGTTTAAACATCAAGCAAGTCTGATTAAGCTAGTTTGACCAAGTTAGGTGTTAGAGATCTTCTCTAAATACCATGGGGAATGTCTTCCTAATAATCAATGGTTACTTAGGTTCTTAATCCGATTTAGGCAGCATTGTGTGAAATGTACTAGGGCTTTCTAGTGAGCTTGACCCTATTGACCTTTAGCTTAAGTATTATAAAGGGAGTTTACTAGTGTGATGAGCCTGGGGAGGTGTATCAGTGTTATATGACCCCCCAAAGTTACAAAATTAAAATGATGAAAATGAACAAACAAAAAATCAAAGTGCCACATTGTAAAATATTAAGCTGGAAGAGAAATCTCAGCTTGATTGGGTACTTCACTCACATGTATCGCCTATGGTACTAGAGCCCTAGAGGTTCCCAGTGTGGGCGCTTTTCCTTGAAAAGAAAAAAACCCAAGGCATACAAAATAAGCACACACATCAAAATTGAATCACTGTGAAAATACTTTGGGGGGTCAAAGAAAAGGTAATCAGTCAGGCGATGATTTCATGAGAAATTCCTTTTATCGTAGCTTAACTACAAGGTCTTCTAGGTATAGCCTCTAGTCAGCCCTCGAACATGAAATACTTAGCTCTCGCAATTAAACAACTTAATTGACCAGAGAAAATTAATAAGCTTACCCATGGTATTAATAGTCGATCTCTAGTGCCTTTCGATCGTTAAATTAGCGACCCCAGACTTGTTTAATTTTTTACCTTTACATCTGTTTATGCATTTGATTATATTGCAATTTAATGTTTATTGCTGACAAATTGTTTAAAATTCTGTTACCAATCAATTTGTCTGCCTAAAACTGCATATGCTTTTTAATCGCTTATGAGAATGCAATTACTGTGCCAATGTTGTTTGATTTTGCAGTGACTGAAGAAGGCTAAGAACATTCATCTCAAATGCTCTTCCACCTCGACGAACGAGCTTCAACTCAATAGCTTCCGAGGATAGAATCTATATCAGGAAGGGGGGCATGTTAACCCTCACGGCTCACGGACACCCTATCACCTACGACGGATGTTGTAACCTACGACGGACATTGTATTATTTATTTGGTAGAGTCAGGTACCGGGCTTGTCGGTCCAATGGGTGAAAGCATGTATAGGTGGACCGCTTTTGCCACTATATAGTATATGGTTTTTGGGGTTGAGAAAATGGGTGGTTTAGGCGTTTGAAACAGTGGGATTAAATTCAAAATTTATGGAAAAAAAGGGTTAAAATTTGACGTGTACTAAGTGAAAGCGCTTACTCATTAATGATCACCTAAAGGTACGTTCAAGCACTTAATGCAAATATTCTCTCGAGTCTCGTCACTCTATCTCGCTCGTTCCTCCCCCCTCTCTCTGTCTCGCCAGCGCCATTCAGGTTTTTGATTCCTCTTTCCTCCCTCCTTTGCGTTTCTCTTCTAGCCAAATCAACAAGCAGCAATATCAAAACAACAGCAAGCAAATTTAGGAGGAGTACTTTTTGCTGGGCTGGTCATCAACTTCAGTAAAAATTCCCTGCAGCAGTAGCAACAGGTATGTGTCATTATGTAGCTTGAAGCATTCTATCTCGAATGTTGGTTGAATTTGAATGTGGATGGTTTTCCTAGGTAGCATTTCCAGGTAGCATTGATCCATGTTTTAACATGCTTCATGCAGATGTAGAAGCGATGTATGCTTGTCTCTGAATGTGTGGCAAGATAACCAAAGGGGGCTTGGCTGTCAAGGCTAGGGACTTGCTATGCACCGTGTGCAAGCCACAAAGGCTCCTAGCACACAGTCATACAACAGACAAGCTCACAAGGGAGAATGGTGTGTCACTCACCTTCCCACGTAGTTGTGAATGAAGGATTCCCGCGCCGCGAAGAAGAGGGAGACACCGCTACGCCGCGCTCAACCGCCTCGCCGCCGTCGTGCCGCCGCAACGCTCGATCACACACACACTCTCACACACTCTCTCTCTCTCTCTCTCACACACGTACACACACACACACACACACACACACACACACACACACACACACACACACACACACAAGGAGATGGTGAAGGAGAAGGTGGAGATGGAGCAAGAGCAGCTTCTATTGCACAATGAGAGAATGAGTAAAAATTAGGTTTAGTGGCTTTTATATGAGCTCACCCCATTCACACTTGGGCGCTCATACTTAGCCAACTAACTCCTTGAATATTCCAGTTAGAGTGCGCCTGTCATCGGCGATCACCCTTACCCTGTTCCTATTGGTCCGACAAGCCCGGTACCTGACTCTAAATAATACAACGTTTATAGATCATAGGGTGTTCGTGTGCCGTGAGGGTTAACATGCCCCCCTTCCTGATGTAGATTCCGTCCTCGGAAGCTATCCAGTTGAAGCTCGTTCGTCGAGATGGGAGAGCAGTCGACATGGATGTGCGTAGTCTTCTTCAATCACTGCAAAATCAAACAACATTGCCACAGTAATTGCATTCTCATATACAATTAAAAATCATATGCAATAGACAAACAAATTGATTGGTAACAGAATTTTAGACAATTTGTCAGCAATAAACATTAAATTGCAATATAATCAAATGCATAAACAGATGTAAAGGTAAAAAATTAAACAAGTCCGGGGTCACTAATTTAACGGTCAAAAGGCACTAGAGCTCGACTATTAATACCATGGGTAACTTCTCAATTTTTTCTGGTCAATTAAGTTGTTTAATCGCGAGAGCCAAGTGTTTGATGTTCGAGGGCTGACTAGAGGCTATACCTAGAAGACCTTGTAGTTAAGCTACGATAAAAGGAATTTCTCATGAAATCATCGCCTGACTGATTACCTTTTCTTTGACCCCCCAAAGTCTTTTCACATTGATTCAATTTTGATGTGTGTGCTTATTTTGTATGCCTTGGGTTTTTTGCTTTTCAAGGAAAAGCGCCCACACTAGGAACCTCTAGGACTATAGTACCATAGGCGATACATGTGAGTGAAGTACCAATTTAAGCAGGGATTTCTCTTCCAGCTTAAAATTTGACATTGTGGCACTTTGATTTTTTTGTTTGTTAATTTTCAGCATTTTAATTTTGTAACTTTGGGGGGTCATATAACACTGTTACCCTCCCCAAGCTCATCACATTAGTAAACTCCCTTTATAATACTTAAGCTAAAGGTCAATAGGGTTAAGCCCACTAGAAAGCCCTAGTACATTTCACACAATGCTGCCTAAATCGGATTAAGAACCTAAGTAACCATTGCTTATTAGGAAGGCATTCCCCATGGTATTAAGAGAAGATTTCTAATACCTAGCTTGGTCAAACTAGCTTAGTCGGACTGCTTGATTTTTAAACCTAGACAAGTGATTATGACAAAACATTACATTGAATTAAATGTTTGATACTAAGCAAATGCGCTGAATATTATGCTACCAATCACAATCAAAGCAGACAAACATGGATGCAAAAAGATAAGGGCAATGCTAATGGACATAAAACACCTGTTTGTGTTGATGGTCGTGCTTGATTTGAAGTGTGAACGAGAGAAAGGTTCCATGAAGGTCCAAATCCAATCAATAGCAACACGCTCCTGTACACACTAGGAAACAAAAGGAATACCTCCAGGAGGCACATTAGTGGGAAAAGGTACCAACACTTATTGAACACAACAAAAAACATAAGGAACCCTAACCTAATTAATTGCACTCCCCCTAAAGAGTCAAGGGAATAGGATATTGTAGAGGTTGGGGGGGAACCCTAAGGCTAAACCCCTATCCTCGTCGTCGAGATAAACAAAGTCATCATCCATGAGACCATATGTGCCATCCATGTAGTCATGTAAATTTTCTTCTTCATCATAGGTGCCCATGTTTACTAAGAAGGTCACTAGACGCCTATAGTCATCTTGGTCAAAAGGGTAGGCTTGTGCAATGGGAGAAACGGTCTCTACTAAGTATGGATCAGACGTGGTCAAGAGACGTATCAGCCATTCTAACTCCTCAAAATTCCTCTCACATGCTAGCGTACCTATCAAATCCCATTCACATGCAAGCACTGGAAAGACCATGTGAAACATTTGTGAAAAGTAACGAGGGTACCTCTCACCCAAGGCAGGAGTGGATGACTCTAGCGTACTAGCCATATCTGTACACGCAAATAGATGATGGTTAGAGTGCAAATATTACAAGGGGCGTGTTCTTGCATAATTTGTTTTTATGATTTGTGTGATGGCTCTTTCTCTTTTACTTTTTTATCTTGTTTTTGTGAGTATAAGGCTTTATATATACATTCCCTAAGATCGGAGATTAAGAGGCAGGGAGAAAGGTTGAGAGGGAAGCAAGTGAATGATGGATGTTCACAAACACTCCCCCCTTCCTTGGGTAGATCATACCGTTTGAAATGAGCTTGTCACCCTTTGAAACCAATTGTTCCAATTGGTAATAGGTGAGGATTTTTGCCAGTAGTTTTCTATTACCCTAGGTGCCTCGTCAAGTTGCAAGGGTGGTAAGGTACTCTCCCAGGATCGAACTTGAAGTGGTTCATCAGGTGATTCTTGAACACTGGGAGGTGTGGACTCTTTTGTAGCTTCATTGAGGTCCATTACTATAGATGGAGGTTGTGTAGAAGCTTTTACCTCTATGGATGTATTACATGAGGAGCTAGAAGCTTCATGGAACTCCCCCCTTCCTGAGCTAGGTGGAATAAATTGGGTTTGCCTTGGAGCCCAAACTAGCTCTGGACTAGGTGTGTAGCATTCTGTGATCTTTCCCTTCCCATGGTCTGCCATTGGCTTTAGCGTTACACTGTTTGACTCATATGGGTTTATTGTCGATAGGGAAGGACACATCTTACGTTTAGGTACCCAAATTTGCTCGTTTCTATCATAGTATCCTTGGGCTTTTAATAGTCGTTTAGGAATCCAGCGCCACGTTTTCTTACATTTCTTGGAGCGAGTGGGACGTTTCTTACGAGGCTTCCTTTTTTTAGCATCAGCCATGGTTACTAAAGAAGCTTTAGGGACCCACTTGTATGCTTTTTTTGTTATATTAGGATGGTTCTTGCATGTCTCAAGCTTTCTTTCAACTACATGAGTTGAAGATCTAGAGAGTTGGGCTATGGGGACGTATGGTTCAACCTCCTGGACATGCAATGTCTTGGGTTTTACTTCCTTAGGCAATATCTCAGGGACTATGGCTTGAGTGGTAGGGATAAGAGTTGGTTTTTGCGTTGTGACACCCCCAGTCCCCCAATCAATAGTGCATTTGGTGGCTATCATCCACGTGCGTCCTAGGTTTATATTACCCTCCATAGTTCCAGTAGGCATGACCAAAAAGTCTTGAGCTACAATTCCATTGTCATAACTGACAGAAGTGTGCCAGATTCCAAAAACCGTAGTTTTTTTCTTGTTGACACCCTTGACTTGGATAATACTCTCAGATAGAGGTGGCTTCCCTAACTGACACCACACCCCATAGGATAGAAGATTATATTTAGCACCCGTGTCCAATAAGGCGTTATATAGCACTTTTCCATAGGCACTATTTAACTCAATAGGGTATCGTAGAGGTGTGTCAGAGTCTAACCAATCCTCTTCGATTTCCACGTGGAATGCATTTGTGACTCCAAGGTTAGCCTCTCGTTTTTGTCTTATACGTTGTTGTCGCTCCTTAGCCTCAGCTTGAGCTTGTATCTTCTTTAACTCGGTTTGTGCTTTGGCGGCCTTCTTTTGATGAATGGCCCGTAGTTCTTCTTGGCTTAAAGGATCATAATATCTTTTGAATTTACTCCCATTGAGGAATCCAATGGTTTCAACTCCATCAAGAGTTTCCACACGAAGGGTACCTTGTGGGGTAATTTCACATACTCTATATGGTCCTTTACCAGCATATTTCAACTTTTTCTTCTCTTTACGTACTCCATACATAAGGAATTTATCACCAACTTTGATGTCCTTGTCCTTCACATGGCAATCAAACCACTTCTTTCTCCTATCCTTTTCCACAAGAGCATTTTGCACAGCCAACTGTCTCTCTTCGTCTAGTTTTTCTAAGATATACAAACGCTCGGTTAAGGGGTTACCATTCCATCCTTCTTGCGAAGCTACCCTAAGACTAGGAATGACAAACTCCCAAGGCATAACCGCTTCTTGGCCGTATACCATTTTGAATGGAGTACAATTAATAGCCACTTTATAAGCAGTATGATAAGCCCATAGAGCAGATGTCAACTTCAAATCCCAATCAGTGCGATGAGCTTCTACCGTCTTGGTTAAAATAGAGATTAGAGTCTTGTTGGTGCTCTCGGCTTGTCCATTAGCTTGCGGGTAATAAGGTGTAGACTTATGGTGGGATATCATAAAGGCCGTGGTAAGCTCTCTTATTACCTCGTTTATAAAATGGGTACCATTATCACTAACAATTTCAAAAGGGCAACCAAATCTTGTGATAATGTTCTCAAAAAGAAACTTAGCTGTTGTCCTTGCGTCAGCTTTTTGTGAAGCCTTAGCTTCAGCCCACTTTGTTACATAGTCCGTAGCAACTAGAATATATCGAGATTGAGTGTTACGAGCTGCGGGACTAATTGGACCTACAAAGTCTAAGACCCATTTTTCAAATGGTTGGGTTACTATAACAGGATGTAAGGGCATTCTGTCTTTGTGCTGTGTGGTCTTGTAACGTTGGCACTCATCACACCCTTTTGTAAAAAGTGATGCATCCTTAAATAAAGTTGGCCACCAATAGCCTGATTGCAGCACCTTTCTAGCAGTCAGGTCTCCTGAAAAATGTCCTCCTACTATTCCCATATGTGCTTCTTGCAAGATATACAAATATTCATCCTCGCGGGCACAACGCCTAAGAATATCGTCCTTGCCTAGTCTATACAGAGTTCCGGCAATCAAACAATAGGGTTCACATTCTTTTACTAGCCTTCGAGCGATATCCTTACGAAGTTCCTTGGGTGGAAAACCATTAACTAAAAAGTTAACAATGTTCTCACCCCATTCAGGCATAGTCTCAACTATGAATAGGGAAGTATCGGGTAATTCATCATCAACTCCTGTAGGGGCTTCACCATTGGGTATGCGAGACAAATGATCAGCCATGACGTGCCTTTTACCGGGTCTCACTACAATCGTGAAATCAAACTCCAGAAGAATTAACAACCATCGTGTGATTCTTCCTGTGGAGCATGGCTTGTTTACCAGATACAGCAACGCTTGATGATCCACATAAAATACAAACTTGTTTGCCAGAAGGTAGTAGCGAAATTTCTTTACTACATAAACCATTGCTAAACCTTCTCGCTCTGTAGTGGTGTAGTTCCTTTCAGCATCGTTCAATTGACGGCTTGCAAAGCTAATGGGATAGTCCAATTTATGTTCTCCTGGTTGAGTGAGAACACACCCAATAGCAAAGTTTGATGCATCAATATGCACATTGAAAATGACATCCCAGTTAGGTGTCCTTAAAATCGGAGCACTTGCTAGTGTTTTCTTCAATTGTTCATAGGCCTGGTCACACTCTTCAGTCCATTTAAATTCAATGAGAAGCTTGTACAAAGGACGTGGTATCTCAGCGAAAAATAAAATAAACCGTCGATAATAACCCACGTGTCCCATGAACCTTTGAACTCGCTTGTAATTGGTTGGTGGTGGTAACTCTAGAATCACTTTAATTTTGCTCTCATCGGTTGAGATACCATTCTTAGATACTATATGCCCTAAAATAACTCCATGCTTGACCCAAAATTGGCATTTGAACGGGTTCAATGAGATACGATATAACCTACACTTTTCAAACACCTTCGGCAAACATGATAGATGTTCTTTCCAAGAAGAGTAAACACAAAGGTCGTCTAAGAAAGCTTCACAAAACTCTCTCAAATATTCTTTAAAAGCAGTGTTTATTAATCGTTGGAATGTAGCAGGGGCATTTGTTAAGCCAAAAGCCATCACACGAAATGCAAACACGCCAAATTCTATGATGAAGGCAGTTTTAGCTTGGTCCTCTAGCGCTATCGTGATTTGGTTAATGTAGCCTGAGTACCCATCTAGAAAGCTATAAGCTTCCTTGCCTGCAACTCTTTCGAGTACATGTTCGGAATATGGTAGGGTTTAATGGTCTCTTCTAGTAGATGCATTAACTTTTTTGAGGTCCACGCACACCCTGAGTTTCCCATTATTTTTTGGCACGATAACTATTGGAGACACCCATTCAAAGTGTTCAATAGGATATATGAACCCACATTTGATAAGCTTTTCTAGTTCTTCTTGAATGATCTTTGCGTACTTAGGATTCATCGGGTAGGGTCTTTGTTGTACGGGTGATATTACTTAAAAGTGGTTAAACTCTAATTAGGAAAAAATGGTTAGAGACCATTTTATATGGTAAAAGACCACTTAAATGTGTTTATATAACACTCTTAAGTGGTACCACATAAAGTGATGAAGACTCTTGAAAGTAATGCACGAACACTTCTACTGTTTTATAAAGTACGCAGTACTATTTTTTTACAGGGTCAGCATGACACTTTGTTATGGGAAGTAGAAGTGGCGACAAGGCATCTTCGATTTGTGGAAACGATTATTAATTTGGTCAAGTCAAGAATGCCTATCCTTCCTGTCAGGCCGCCTGTTCATTTGGGATCGGACAATAGCTGTGTCTAGTTAGGTGATTGTGTTGCTTGTGGGATGTCTATCATGCAAACTATTGTTACCAGTGTCTACATGCTCCGGTGTCAACATCCATATCAACCACTTTGTTTTGTAACTTCCTGTAAGTCTGTCGGCCAGTGTCTATTTCATGGATGTGAGGAACCTTTAAAAGATGCTTCGAAGCTGCTGGCACCTGGAGAGGCAAACACGGATGAGCATGTTGGTACAGGTAATCGATGTTTTTATACCTTATGATACGAAGCTGATTGTAGATTCATTTCTTGATTTTTTTTTTTCTTTTCTCCATGTAATTGCAGAGAAAGATCCAATGGAAGGCATCTTTGGATCTCCTGTTGATGGAATTGGTAATATTCTGTAGAACATTCTTCTCTTTGAATGTTCACATAACTGAATATTGAGTATTATTACATTTTCTTTTATGTAGCACACTCCCAAGCTGGGTCATCACGCAAGCCCAATATTGATAGCATGTGTGGTGGGTGCGGGGATAAGAATGCATCCCAGAAACAAGCAAGTGAAGACACTCCGGATCAACAAAAGGCAGAAAAAAGGGCTGAAAAAAGAGCAGATGTAGTGGGAGCTCAAGGTGACGCATCCAAGGAGTCAGCCGAGGTGCCTATGAAGCCAAAACCTGCAATGAACAAGGACGTAGAGGACGCTGAAAAATCATCTGAGAAGCCAATTGAAAAGGATACAACAGTGAACTTTTCTGATGAGGACTCGGATCTTCTTATTTCAGATGTTTGTGCACAGATCTTGGGGCGTAGGAAAAAGAGGAGCAACACTGAAGAGTGCGCCACACCAAAGAAAAAAGCTAAGGTTGCATCCAAGCCTCCAGAGCCTACTCCAGGAGGTAAAAAATCCAAGGAGCCTTCATCTGCTCGGAAAAAGACTAACCTCCAAGCACCCAACCTTAAACCTCCCAAACCAAAGTCCCGTAAGAAACTTTTGTAGCCCCTATTAACCTTTTGTGCTTTGTAGCCTCTTTGTAATTTTGTCTTTGTACCCTCATTTTGATGATAATGAAACGACGGCTTTATTTTTCGTTCACTAGTTGTTTATTGCTTATTGATTGTCTTTTTATTGTACTCATATTGTTCATTGACTGTCTATTTATTGTACTCGTATTGTTCTTTCCAAAATCATCATGAGCATCTTCAAGTAGAGCTTATTTTTTCTCCAGTATCTCCTGCCAAGTGGACTATTGCCATAGAAGTTCAAGAAATTAATGAAATGGAAATCAATAGCCTGGAAGGTATACTTTTCAAGTGTATTTTGAAAAGGTTAATATGTCAGTCTGATTGAGGTTTTTAAGGCATGGTACTTGTCTATGGCAGAACTTAGCTGGATTGGAGATGTCTAAGAACTAGATGAGAAGGTTGAAGACATAGTAGCTAAGCAGGATGCAGATGTAACACCAGATAAAGTAGAGGAAGACCAAGAACCAGCAGTTTGCCTCGAAATTGAGGAGATTTCGCCAAACTGCCCTGGATGGAGATATCTTGTTTCGAATTTCTGCAAGATCAAAAAGCTCATCATCCTTGATCTCGATGACTATTCTTGAAACCAGATGTAACCAAACGTGATCCAAAGACAGGACAACTTAAACACCCTCCACGTCCAGCTTCCGACAGAGTTAAACTAAAAAGAGTGGACGAGAAGTTGTGGATCTACTACCGTAGAGATGTTGAGCAATTTGTTTGGGATTTGAGGCAAATAGCAGATGCAATGATTTGGAGCACTTGTACTGCTGCTAACATTGAGCATATCCTCAGTACATGTTGGCTAGACATATGGGAACATAGGACTTATTACTTTAGGGATCTCTTCTCAAACTGGCAATGTGAAAAGTGGTCGTATTTTGAAGAGATTGCTAGAGCTCCAAGAGACCTTGCAGGTGAACCTGTGTCTTTCAAGCCCCTTTACCATGTTTGGAACAAGTTTCTAGAATACGACTCCTGTCGGACATTGCTGGTAGATGACTCCATATATAAAAATCTGCGCAATGTCTGGGACAACTGTATATGTCCACCCACCTTTGATCCTCTTGATGAAGAACAAGACCTTGATTACCTCACGCGCACACTGTTGCCATGGCTGTGCAGATGGGCACTAACCCCCAATACCCTGGAGTATACAAAGGAAAACCCCATCAGCAATCCCAAAGATGAACTTTCGAGTCTAGTCTTTGAGCACTTTGTTATAAATGGAGATGAATGAGATTGTACATCCGGAAGTGCCAGAAACGTTATGTATTGTATATTCTTGGTGGATATGTAGATGTTTCTGGATAATTGTTGTAATATACTTTTTGTAATATACAGAAGTTCTGGCACCCACCTGTCTCTGCACTATACATGTCTCTACACTTCTGAATGTCTCAGAACCACTTTTTAGTGGTGCTAAACCCCTAAAACGTGGTTAAATTTTTATTATGTTATTGCAACAGTTTTTTTGGAACTGCAACACCATTTAATGGTGATGTTTGGGGGGAGTGGTTAAGCATTCTTAACCACTTTTTACTGGGACTAAACCACTTTTTAGTGGTGCTAAACCACTTTAGTACCACTATAAAGTGGTAAATTTTTATTGAGTTTTTCTGAAACTGCAACACTTTTTAGTGGTGATGTTTGGGGGGGGAGGGGGGGTGGTGAAGCATTCTCAAAAACCAGCATGTCAATTCCATCGTACGTTTACACCAATTCCATCTTGTTCAATATTTTACTAGATGATATAAAATCAGATTTGATTTACAATTCAAAGGGCGTGCTATTGTATATTGCCTCATGGTTTTCATTGGAAAGTTCGAAGACTTTTCCTATGCCATCGAGCACTACAGGCTCCATAGGGAACTTTATTGCCCTTATCAAGTGGGAATATATGAAAACTACTGGCTTGTTATCCCACAACTCATACAAGTTTACTTGTAGGGATTTATACCAATGGCCCGTGACCATATAATTATGCTTCTCTATCTTGTTGCCCCATGCATCAATTTGCTCGTTAGTTGTTAGGTCCTTAGCTACTACACACTTCAAAATGTAGAAAAGTCAATAGCCTCCTCATTATTCTCTTCAGAAGTGACAACAAAATTGTCTCCAGGTGTGAGAGCGTCGCTTAAGGAGTCATAATGACCTGCATAAGTGGCACCATGGAACTCCTCATCGTCTGAGTCTCCGTATGACAGGGAATCATTAGCAAGTGGCTCCAAAGTGTGATATTGCCACGTCTCCACATGTGATCTGTTCATACACTTTCTCCAATGGCCAAGCCTGCAAGGAAAACAAAAGCATGACAACCGTTTTGATTGCAATGCACAAGTGTTGTTCTCAGAATACCCATTCACACAGTGCATTGCTCTTGAGCCCTTCAATGGTTTGCAGTCCCATTGATGGGATCGCTGAACATCGCCTAGCTTGACCTCCCAGAACACCGTACTGACCTCCCTCTTTTGCTTGTCATACATACTAGTTGCTCCAGTACTGAGATGCATTCTCAAAAAAGAGACAACTTCAACTGCACAAGTCAACCGCACGCTATTTTGCTTCAATTGCTCATGAGTTAGAGCGCTTTTAATGACAGCCCGAGCCCCATCATGTTCCCCCTTTCCATGTCCTGAGAAAAAAAAAATCCAATTCATTTCCATGCCAGTAAGGCTCCAATATCTAGCAACAAAGTAAAACGGTCGCTTTGCTTTAAATTGTGAAGCTGCTCCATCTGACCAAACCCAATGTTTTTTAAATCTTAGCCCTTGATCTCTCAACCATTGAACATGTAAGAGAAAAGCATGCTGCACAAATAAGGTGTCATGTTGTTTATCATCTGAGACAAAAAAGTGCATGGTCTTCTTTATTGCACCTGATGCGATGCGGAAATAAGTAATCAGGACAAAGATAGTGACCTGATTAGTGTACCAATGCATTGACTGGATCTCATTTTGCTCCTTGAAGGAGTAGTTCTCTGCAAAGTCAACGACGGAGACAACCACATCATCTGGAAACAAAGAAATTCAGTCCTTGAACTGTTGTGCTTGCCACCTAAATATAAAATTGTGAGTGACATACTTCTTCAAGTGGTCTTAGTACACTGGCAAAAGTTCTCTAGGCATCATTTTCTTGTGGACAATGTCTTTCAAAAAGTGCTCTTTCTAGCTTCATTGTTTAATCCAGTAGCACCCACTATATTTTCAAAAAACTTCACAGATACTTGCTTACTCTGCTCAACTTCTTCTCTTGGACAGATCTGAATATTACCTACACCGCGTGCATTGCATGTTTCCATTAAGCATTGGTAGCTATGGAAACTATGTTCTACAAGTATAGGGCAGAGTATAGACTCCAACAGTGAAGTGGTACTCATACTTGCATTTTTGTATTCAAGACATCCATGGTTGACAACTTCATCATGATGAAGGCATATAGGGCAGTTGCACATGCAGCAAGAACCATGAAGATCAAAACTTCGAGTCCGCATGTGATTTACTGCCTCTTTAAGGAAAACCATTTGTACATGCACAATACAACAGCAGGTGTAGCGATCCCTCAATTTTCAGACAAAGAACGGTTTCATAGACTCGAAGCAACGTTGCGAAATCTGAATATCTACAAACTTTGTCTTGAATCTTAAATAAAGCTCCACCTGCAATATACATGTATACAAATGTTAAAAATAAACTTAGCATTCAAAACTGGTTAAATTGTTTCAAAACATTAAAAAGTGATTCTATATCACTAAAAATTGGTGTGCACCACTAAAAACTAGTAATGATACATTCAGTAGTATTGTTTTACCTGTGAAAATAATGCACCACAAATACAAATTAGTGTAGAAACTAGTAACCATACAAAAAGGTAGAATATTAAGAGGTTGTGTAAGGACAACTTAATAGTGGTGAGAAACCGCATTCAGTGTAACTAAAAAGTGGTTTGGCACGACTTAAAAGTGAATTCAAACCACTTGACGGTGATGAACCGCCAATAAAAAATGGTGTGCACTGCTTGAATATGGTGGGAAACGATTAAAAAGTGGTGAGTAAGGACATGAAAGTTCTGGGGAAGTTCAGAACTAGTACTTAAAAAGTAGCTGGGGGGGACAAAATACTAGGCGACAGACCAGCATTAGCACTAGATAGTAGTCCAACACAACTTGAAAGTGGAGGAGCTCTTGTGAAAAGTGTTTGATGACCACTTTAGAGTGGTGAGCGACTAGTTCAAAGTGGCCAGTCACCAATTAAAATCTAGCACTTAAAAAGTAGCTGGGAGGGACAAAATACTAGGTGACAGACCAACATCAGAACTAGATAGTGGTCCAACACAACTTGGAAGTGGAGGAGCTCTTGTGAAAAGTGCTTCATGACCACTTGATAGTGGTGAGCAACTACTTCAAAGTGGGAAGTCACCACTTGAACGCGGATTCTGGTTCACTTGAATGCGGTTTCTGGCCACTTGAAAGCGAGAACTTGCCACTTGATTACAAGGTTTTAGCTACCACTTGAAAGTGGTGTCTTGCCACTTGGGAGTGGTGCCTCATCACTTGCATGGAGTGATGGACTGACGTAGTTACTTAGCACATGAAAGTGGTGTCTCAACACTTGATGACCACTTGAAATTAGTGAGCAACTACTTCAAAGTGTGCAGTCACCACTTGAACGCTGATTCTAGTCACTTGAATAAGGTGTCTGGCCACTTGAAAGCGGGAGCTTGCCGCTTGATTGCAGTGACCAGGTTTAAGCTATCACTTGAAAGTGGTATCTCACCACTTGATGACCACTTGAGAATGGTGAGAAACTAGTTTAAAGTGGGCAATCACCACTTGAATGCGGATTCAAGTCATTGGAATGCGGTGTTCGGCCACTTGAAAGTGGTGTCTCACCACTTGCATGGAGTGATGACTAACGTAGTACTTTGCACATGAAAGTGGTGTCTCACCACTTGATGAACACTTGAGAGTGGTGAGAAACTAGTTCAAAGTGGGCAGTCACCACTTTAACACGTTTTCTTGTCACTTGAATGCGGTGTCTGGCCACTTGAAAGGGGGAACTTTCCGCTTGATTGCAGTGATAAGGTTTTAGTTACTACTTGAAAGTGGTGTCACACCACTTGGGAGTGGTGCCTCACCACTTGCATGGAGTGATGGACTGACGTAGTGACTTAGCACATGAAAGTAGACACCACGTGAAAGTGGTTTTTATACGTGTAAGTGTTGTGTGCACCGCTTCATTGTGGTGTGACAGCACTTGTAAGTGTTTACTAACAAAATGTGTTCAAACTCCACTAATATGGTTTTGGTTACCATCATAAGGTGGTGGGCACCATGCATGCAGCAGTAGTAAAAAGTCTATGGCACTACTATAACTGTTGCACCATGACTAAAAGCTGCTACATCACTTGGAAAAAGTGAGCTGCACCACCAAAAACGTTTGCACCTGTAACACCCCTACGAGTTTGTAAAACACGTCTGTTAGCATTGGGTAAACAAGACTTTTAGTGGGTGAACACCACTTTGTAGGGTTTACAGTGAAGCGTTGGTGCATTTCTAGTAAAAACTGTTTCTTAAACATTAAAACCTGCTGCAAAACATTAAAAACTAGTTCAAACACACTAAAAAGTGGTGTGGAAACACAAGTAAAAGTGATTCAAAAACATTTAGAACTATTGATCAAATTTTAAAAGTGGTTCAGATACAATTAGAGACCAGTATAGTAATGTTTCACCACTTTTTAATGTTGCAACAGCACTAGAAAGTGGTGCAAAACACCAAAACAAGCTGTAGCACTAATAAAAAGAAGTATAGAAACATAATGTTGTGGCAGTAATGAGTTGTAGCACCAATAAAAAGTGGATAATGTTGTGCAGGAATATGAGTTGTAGCACCAATAAAAAGTGGTAACAAAATATATCAATTACCTGAGGCTCCTCAAGAAGGTGGATTGGATGCTTTACATATGAACATCTAGCTAGTCTCTTACTGCAAACATCTTTCTTGTTGGGGGACACCCTCATCTCATCCGTCCAAAATTGAAAGACTATGTCTTTAACAGTTTGAGTGATGTGAGTTCTCCGTGCATCATCTCTATGACACGCAGATGCAGGGAACGAACCATCGGATTCACTTGACACTATTAAGTGATGTTTGGTTGAATATAAGTTTCTTTTGTGGATCCCCATAAGCTTGGCAGCTTGCGGTATGCTCATGTCAGTGTTTTGCTCCTTGCTTCCACCATTCACCAACATCATCATTGCTGATTTCTTCACAAAAAACTTGTCTGAAGATCTTGGGACCTTCACATGATTCAAAGTGTTGCGGATGTTTCTCAGCATAATTGCTTCCAACTCTTTGGATTTACTCTGCATAGTAAGGAAGCAAGGATGTTGAAGAAGTTCATCAAAGATTTCCTTCCTACCACTTGCATCCATTCCCACGGTTAATGTATCAAAGTGTTGTACCATAGATTGACATATCCTTCGTTTCTTTATTTCATCCATCTCCCCTATATTGCTTTCCATCACAAAGTTGACCGTTGCTTTACGTTGCTTTCGTTTCTGAGCAGCCCAATATTCCCTCATTAATTTTCTGCGCTGAAGTTGAGCTTCTCTACTCAATGACGATGAGCTGATAGACACTTCTTCACTATGCTCCATTGTTGCAGTACTTTCAAAGGATTGCTCTACAAGAAATACAATACAAATCATAACTACACGCTATACTTTTAATTAATACATGGCACTTCTTGCACTAATTAGCAAGATACTAACAAAGCATAATAAGTGTTTACATACCTCAAGAATCATCAAGTAGAAGAGGAACCTATAGAGATAGAGTTCGTGAGAGAGAGAGAGAAAGAGTGCTAAGAGAGAGAGAGAGATGAGCACGAGCTCAGACACAAGAGGATCCATACTTAGAGAGAGAAAGAGAGAGAGAGAGAGAGAGAGGGGGGGGGGGGGGGGGGCTGAGCGATACAGAAAGCTCAGCAAGAGCTCTGTGAGAGAGAGACAAAGAGGAGCTAGATAGAGCTCCAAGAGAGATCTCAGAGACAAAGAAAGCTCAGACAGGTTGTAGCGGGAAAGAAGCGGCCTAGCGTTTAGCAGTAAATTACATTTAGTCTCATTAATTGTGGTACGTTAGGAGACTTAATTGACGTACCTTAGGAGAGTGATATTCTTTTTGAGATTTGAAGCACTTTTAAAACACCTACTTTTAAGCGCAAAAAAGCAATGTCCTTGACATTACTTTCCAGGCCACCTATACATGCTTTCACCCCAATAGGAAAAGGGTAAGAGTGATCGCCGATGAGAGGTGCACTCTAATTGGAACATTCAAGGGATTAGTTGGCTAAGCATGGGCGTCCAAGTGTGAATGGGGTGAGCTCATATAAAAGTCAACTAAACCTAAAATTCATGCATTCTCTCATTTGTGCAATAGAAGAGTGCTCTTGCTCCATCTCCATCTTCTTCTTCTTCACCTCCTTGTGTGTGTGTGTGTGTGTATGCGTGAGAGAGAGAGAGAGAGAGTGCAATCGGGCATTGCGACGATGGCACGGCGGTGGTGAAGCGGTTGAGCGCGGCGAAGCAATGGCTCATTCTTCTTCGCGGCGAGGAATCCTCCACGAAGCAAGCATAGAGCGGTGAGTGACACACCATCGCCTTCTTTGAGCTTACTAGTTTAGGCTTGTTGTGTGCTTGGAGCCATTTGTGGCTCGCACACGGTGTATCGGCAAGTTCCTTGCATTGACACGTGCGACATATGTGCACACACTCCGCAATCCAATGGAACTCAATAAGAAGCTTGTACTAAGGGCAAGCTATCTAGGCAAAGTTTAAAATAAACCACCTGCAATGACCAACATGGCCCATGAACCTTTGAACTCCTTTATAGTTTGTAGGTGGTGGCAAATTGAAAATGGCTTTAATTTCTCTCTCATTTGTGGAAATCCCATTTTTGGACACTATATGCTCTAAAATCACTCCATGTTTAACCCAAAATTGGCATTTGAAAGGGTTTAAGGAGATGCGATACAATATGCACTTCTCAAACACTTTTCATAAACATGATAGATATTCCTTCCAAGAAGAATAACACAAAGGTCATCTAAGAAAGCTTCACAAAACTCCCTCAAATATTCTCTAAAAGCAGTGTTCAGGGATTTTAATTACGTGATGACGCATTTTGTTAAATGTTAATTATTATTGTTATTATCACTATTTTTTTCATGTTAATAACATATCTAATGTCATGACTTACGAAAACCGGTAGAAAATGTAGAACCGGCGGGGCAACCACAAACCCCAGCAGGCCCGACGGGCATATTATGAATCCCGACGGGCAAAGCAAGAATCCCGTCGGCCCCATCATGTACCCCCTCCATATTTGGCGGCTATATATAACCCTGTAGTAGACATCACATCACATCACCGCTTCCTCTAAATTTGGTCATCCTTTAAAATTTAGAAGAAAAGCTAAAGGTAAAAGAATGAATAGTCTTTAAAAAAAATTAAAACTTAATGAAACTCTGATCATGGATCATTAGTTCTTTTTTGGACTGAATTGATTCTTGAAAGGAGGTAGAAAGGTGAATCTTTAGGTCGGTATCTCTACATTTGGGATGGACTAATCTCATGTTTGGTTCACCGTTATATTTGCTAAATTGATTGCTATATTGATTAGAACTTCTATCATGGGTCATTAGTTCTTTTTTGGACTGAACTGATTCTTGAAAAGAGATAAAAAGGTGAATCTTTGGGTCGATATCTCTTCTTTTGGGATGGACTGATCACATGTTTGATTCACCGTTGTATTTGCTTGCTATTCCGATTAGAGCTCCAATCATGGGTCATTAGTTCTTTTTTGGACTGGACTGATTCATGAAAGGAGGTAGGAAGGTGAATCTTTGGTCAATATCTCTACTTTTGGGATGGACTGATCACATGTTTGATTCATCACTGTATTTGCTTGCTATTTCGATTAGAGCTCCAATCATGGGTCATTAGTTCTTTTTTGGACTGGACTGATTCATGAAAGGGGTAGGAAGGTGAATCTTTGGGTCGATATCTCTACTTTTGGGATGTACTGATCACATATTTTATTCACCGTTGTATTTGCTTGCTCATGTTTGAGTAGATTGAGGTTATTCCCTTCAGGCTTCACTACTACGCTTGTGTGTGATATTGATTATAACACTAATGTTTGGTTTGAATAATACTTGAAAGAAGAGATAGCATACTGAGCTATGTTTATTGGTATTGCAGGCATCCAATAAGTATGTCTTCCACCGGGAATGTCAGCGGTGGTGTTGGTGTCCCAAGCCTGGCTTCCTTGAGGAGACCTCCTACCTCGATGCCAGGTCCTGCTTCGCAGGGCAAGCGAAAGGCAGGTGGAAAAAGTCCAAGACCCGAGTGAAATTTTGCCACAAATTTAAATAAGTATCAAGATTGGAAATGTAACTTTTGTGGCGAAGAGAAATCTGGAGGAGCACCAAGAATAAGGGATCATTTGCTAGGTGGCAATACCAGAATTCAAGGAGGAAAGTGCAAGGGCTTAGGTGCAGAAGAAGAAGCTATGTGCTTAAAAGCTTTAATTGGTAAGCTAATTTCCACGAGCAAAAGATCAAAACTCTCTACTTTCGACCATCACACCCCCGTATCGATAAGATCAAACCAGTATGAGGGATCATTGGGTGTAACGCCCACCAATGGAAGCACTCAAAGTAGGGAACCAACTTCTCATATCGATGGAAGTACTCCTCCAAACCATGGATCTCCTGACTTTCAGGTAGGATCGTCAAAAAGTAGACAGGTTAGCTTACAGACGAGCTTCAAAACACTTGCCTTAGAAGAAGCACAACTTGCACTAGCTAAAGCCGTCTATTTCACTGGGGGATCATTGGCCATTGTCACCCGTGATGCATGGAAGTCAGCTTGGAAACGCATTGGGGAGTATGGTGCTGGATTTACCCCTCCAACATATCACCATATGAGAAACCAACTGTTGGATAAATGCTACACAAGCACACGACAGGATATTCAAAGGGTAATATTAAATGCAACAGAACCATCTGGATACACCATAGTTAGTGATGGTTCGTCCAACATTCAAAGGCGGCCATTGATCAACATCATGCTTGTATGTCCTCGTGGTGAATGTTTTATCAAAGCTATGGATAGCTCTGGTCAAATAAAGTCTGGCAGTTTTATAGCTGACATCATTGGCGATGTAGTTGAGGAACTTGGAAAGAAAATGTTGTCCAAGTAATCATGGACAATGCCAAAAATTGCAAGGCTGCAGGTAGAATACTTGAAAGTCGCTTCTCTCACCTATATAGTGCTGGTTGCAGTACACACAACTTGAACTTGGTATTGCAAGATTGGTACAAGAGGGAGGACATAGAGTGGTTCAAATGGATAGTAGACAATGCTCGCTTAATAGTCAAGTCTGTTTTGAAGCGTCAGAGGGTTCTTGACATGTACCGTCAGAGGATGTCTACTATGTTAAAACTGCCATGCGAAACTAGATTTTGCACCAACTACTATACGGTAGAATCACTAATAAAAAAAAAGAATGCTGTGATGGAGACATTTGTTTGTGCCACTTTTTCAGAATGGGAGGCTGGTCAAAGGGAGAAGATAAAAAGCAAAATAGGGGTGATCAGAGATCTACTAGCTGATCGCCACTTCTGGGATGATGTGGTGGATGTGCACAATGTCATGATGCCCATTATGCTCACATTACGCCAATTGGATTCTGCCTTGCCTAACATAGGTAAGGTGTGGATGTCTTGATGGACTGTTCAAGAAAGCCTTGCAAATCCAGAGGAGCCCCAGGAGCCAATTGTGAAGCCTTGGAAGACACCATTCACTCGAAAGAGGAGAGAAATTTTGAGAAAGTATGTGCATGGTCGATGGGTTGGAGAACATAGTCCACTACACAGCGTAGCTTTCTTATTGGATCCAGAGTATTGGGCAATGGAAATAGACAAACTTGATGAGGAGGTGCTGGAAGACTTTTATGATGTGATAGGCAAGTTTTATGATGGCAGAAACTTGCCACGGAGCAACCAGCGTGGAAGTAGTGGATGATGAATGGTGGTAGTGCACCCACCCTTAAATGCCTAGCTGTTAGAATCCTAGCCCAATGTGCATCCAATTCAAGTTCTGAGAGAAGCTGGAGTACATTGATGGGGGCTTTTCACAAGCCAAGCTCCCATACCCCTCTTCTCTCGTCCCCACCCCATGAAAACCCCCTCTTAGGGAGGGAGTGATAAAAGGCATTGGAAAAATTAAGAAAAAAATAAAGTATGATTATGTAAATATATAAAAAAGGTAAAATAGGCCACCTCATGCCCGCGGGGTAGCCCATCCCCACCTTGCCTCCTTTTTCTTCAGTGTTGCCCCGTCGTGTGTCCCTTTTCCTCTCCTCCACTCAAAAGGTCAACCCCCTCTCTCTTCCCCTTGTCCTTTCTCCTTTCTCTCTCCCCTCAAGCTACCCCACCTCTCACCAATAATGCATTATAACTCACCAATAATGCACCAACTCACATGCAACTTACCCTATCTTCCAAAATAGTATACCCCACCCCCTCTTTCTCTCTCCTATCATATCCCATGACCCAAATACCCCCCTCTCTCTCTAAAGGGCGCCATATCTCTTGTCTTGTAGCTAAATAACCTCCCCCACACTCACACACACTTAGTTTCACTGAAAAAGGTGCCCACAGACCCATCCCCACCCGGTGGTTACCTGATTTTTCTTGTGTTCACACACATCTGCACACAGATTCACCTCTGAACACACTCCCCTCTCTCCCCTCTTGTAATTACTTTATTCTCCATGTCACCTCCCACTTTTTTTTCATCAACCCATCTCTCTCTCTTAGTCTCTCTCTCATGAGACTGCTGTTCTGGCACATATACACACAGCCAGACAAGTGGGGCCCACAGTCACATGGCCTATGTAGATAATGATTTCTTCATTTCTAAATTCTAGAATTCCTCCCCCCTCCTCCCCTATATAAAGAGGGGTCACCATCACACTAAAGACACACACCATCACCAAAGAGTACACTATGCACTGTGTGTGCGTAGTGCACACACACACACCCACACCATTACCATCACCGCAATCACCATGCTCGTCTTGAGCATGACTTCTATACCCTTGGGCTATGGAAGATGAAGGGAAACTAAATGAAGGATGATATCCATAACCCTCGTGCGAGTCTTTGCCATCAACTCCCACCTATCCGCCATGTGCTCTACCACGCTCTCCCTTCTCATTCCCCTACCCTATGCTCCACATTTCATCGCCTTATTCTCTAAATAAAGCTTGAGGTTTTGTGAGTATGTTTTCTTGCAATGTTTTGCCCATGTGAGGTGTGCGGAATCGCCACCTAGTCTTGTGTTTGGAGTGAGCTTGTGTATGTGTGAAGGGTGTGCGGATTCGCCATCCTTCTGTGGTACCTAAGTACTAAGCCGCTATACCCCCTCCCTCACTCTCTCTCTCTCTCTCTCTCTCTCTCTCTCTCTCACTTGATCTCATTCCCTTTTCGCTTCATCATTACCCCCAAGCATCCATCTCTCTTGGATGAAAACTTTGTTATGGTGGTGTGTTGTTTGCGTCCTAGCCGCTGAAGCTAGGTGGTGCCCCCTGTTTGCTTTACCATGACAGGCTCGAGGCGCGCCATTCGGTCCCCGGGTTTTTAGAGGCCGTCGGGGTTCGGGGTTCGCTTTGCTCCCGTCATTTGGTGCCCCCACTGAGGATCTTTTCATGAAACCCTTCAGTTTACAAGACTGAAACCCCTAAACTATTGTGAATGGATGAATGGCTAGCAGGATTTGCTAATTGGATGACAGAAGAAGAAGAGCTCCAAGCACAACTAGACGAACTCCGCATCTCCATCGAAGCTCGAGTGCCAGGCGTAACGATAATTGATTTGCAGTGGGAGAGTCAACCAACACGCCAAACCCAGTGGATATACATAGGCCAAGTGCCAAGAAGAAGAAGGAGAAGGTCGAAACCATGTCCGCAACCTACAACCAACCCACAACAACAAAATGGAAGGAGCTCTACACAATAGAGAATCAACACTATTCTACTTTGAGAATCGGGTAACTCAAGTCACCGAGGTAATTATCACAGTCAGTTTTCAAGTCGCACCTGATGCTGCAGCACAGATAACGGAATCATTGGCTCACACTCTCACTAGAGAAACTAGGGATCTACTGAGTTTGTTTCAGGAAAGAACACCACCCTCTCCCACAAGCTTGGACAGTGACTAAGCACCTCTAAGCTTCACATGAATCAGTACAACCTACCTCAAGACAGATCACACATACCAACACGTGTACGCTCAATCAAGGTAATACTAGATTTGAAGGCTCACTACCAGCACGTCATTGACACCATGCTGGGTGGGGAGCGATTTTTTGAGATTCTGGCATCAGATCAACCATTTGTCCTACCTTTGGTACAAGGCAATGTACCGTTTGAAGTTTTAATCTATGTCCTAGTATAAGAGGGTATACACGCCTCCTTGTAAAGAAGAAAAAAACTTTTGCAAGTTAAGCAGTGTGTCTTTCTAGCTCTCTCTCAGTAATCATGGCAAGTGTAGCATTTCCAACATTTAAAGGAAAGAAGGGGGAGGATTTGGTAACAGAATTCCTAGATGACTTTGAAGTAGCATGTGTAGTGAGCAACAAAGATACGGATGAATCCCGAGTTAGAATCTTTAAGAATCTCATGAAGCTAGAAGCTAGATCATGGTACAATGCACTTCCACAAGCAACCAAGGATGACTGGGAACCCTTAAAAACCGCTTTTAAGAGGCGCTTTGGTGGAGGTACCACTTCAGAAAAGTTGTGGGACAAGTTGAGAGACTTGAAGCAGGAGGGTCTTTTAGAATATGCCACCTATGAGTCCAAATTTGTGGATTTGTGGGAACGGTGGGTTGAGTCACTGGCAAGGGGGGAAGCTGCACCCGATTTCCTAAAAAAAGATCGGTTTACGCATGGCTTATGGCCGCTTCTCAAGGAGAAGGTGAAAGGTAGATTCCCGGCTACGTACGAGTTAGCCGTTGAGATTGCTCGCCTTAAGGACAAGAAGCTGCGAATGAAAGCCAAAGAAATCGAGTCAACAGAAGCAGGAACATCGCGTCGACCAGCAACTACGACAACCACCATACCACCACCACCGGCTCTTGGGGTAAGAGATGACCAACAAGATATGTTGGCCCATATTACTGACCAACTGCAGAATTTGTCTGTCCACTTAATACGACAAGGGAGGAGTCAAGAAAGAGATCAAGACCCTGGAAGATCACGACGACAAAACAGGGAGTATCATTGCTACAACTGCGGAGAAGACGGTCACGGTATGTACTACTGTCCCAAACCACGACAAAACTATAATAGAGGAGGTAGGAGGAACCAATTGTCACCCCCTAGAGAAAGAACACCCCCACCCCGAGCACCAACCCCACCAACACAAATTCTATGTCCACCCCAGACACCACTACAAGCATCCATTCCACCTCTTTCACCAGCCCCACCACCTGATCGCCCTGTAAACATCATAAGGCTAGAAGAGAAAGGAAAAGCCGTAGTAGTGGATCCACCCAGAGCAAAGGAGAGGGACAAGGGTAAGGAGAAGGTAACCTTTTTAGAACCACTTGAGGCCATGACTGTGAAAAGAGCTAGGAGAGAGAAGGCTACACAATCAGATGATGAGAGAAGCATGAGAGGAGAAACTAGCAAGAGGCCATTCAGGCCACGACGGAAATTGGGCATCACCGACTTCCAACTAGGGGAAAGTTCAAAGCCCTATGATCTAATATTGGATGTGGCAGAGCAAGGACCAAAGATTACATGGCCACAACTGCTACATCTTGCACCAAAAGTAAGGCAACAATGGTCCAAAATGGTAAGTACAAGACGCTCCAAAACAAAGGTAGCCGGAGCAATTTCGGGTTGCAACATGGATGACATCCTTCCAATTGTCGACGTAAACATAAAAGGAAAGAGGGTTGGAAACACCTACATTGATGGAGGTGCACAAATCTGTGTAATGAGCGAAGCTATGATGCTTCGATTAGGGCTCGAGGTTGACAGGCCTTCTCCATGCAAGGCAAAGATGGAAAACAACGCAAAAGTAAAGTGTGTGGGTGTGGTGAGTGCCGTGAAAATCAAAGCTTTCAACACTGAGGTAGAGGTAGATGTTTTTGTAATGCCTACTAAGGGGGAGGGCTATCCACTAATTTTGGGAAGGCCATGGTTGATGGCCATGAAGGCAAAACAGGACTGGGGTACTGGTCTTCTACGCATGACCGATAAGAAAGGGGAGACAATCTACTACGACATGAGGATTGGCAAGCAGAAGCAAATGAATCTGGAAACATCGGCAGATGAAACCACTAGCGAATCTTCCAGTTCTGAAGAGGAGACCACATCCACCGACGAAAGTGACAGTTCCATTGATGTGATGGGTATCATTATGAAGGATCCACAAAGGGTAAGCACAACTGGTGATCCATCACCAAAAGGGCAACCCAATGAAGAGGAGAGCAAATCACCTGGCCTAGGAGGAAGTAGGTTGAAGGGTATGTTGTCTACGGAATTAACACTTGAGGAGAAAGATAGTTTTTTGCAAATGTTGATGGGATTTCCTAACCTGTTCATTGACAACTATGAAAGAATCACAGGCATTACAGTGGTGGAACATCATATTAAGCTGAAGGAAGGGGTAAAACCAGTTGTGCAAAAGCTACGACGACTGGGGGTCATACAAGAAAAGGCACTCTTGGCCGAGGTAAGGAAGCTGCTGGATGCGGGATTCATCTATACTGTAGAAAACTCAGAATGGGTGTCACCCGTAGTGGTGACGCCTAAAAAGAATGGTAAGTGGAGGGTCTGTGTTGACTACAAACCACTAAATGTAGCTACAAAGAGAGACCACTTTCCTCTCCCTTTCTTGGATGAAATTCTGAATGAAGTAGCGGGTTTTGAATGCTATACCGTCTGTGATGGTTATTCTAGATACTTTCAAATACGCATAGCCTTGGAAGATCAGCTAAAAACCACTTTTATCACGCCATGGGGTTGTTTTGCATACAGGGTTATGCCATTTGGTCTCACAAATGCAACTGCCACATTCCAAAGATATGTCACATATGTTTTTCAACCGTTCTTTGGAACATCCATAAGAGTGTTCATTGATGATTTTTGTATATATAGCTCCCGTATTTCACATTTAGAAAAGGTAACTGAAGGTTTGGCCAGGTTGCAGAGCCTAGGTGGGCAATTAAATGTGGATAAATGCCACATTGGGGAGAGTAAAGTCATTCTACTAGGCCATGAAATTTCAGCAAAAGGTATCAACGCCGACCCAAGTAAGGTGTCCGCACTCATAGCCCTACCTTCATCAACGACCGCACGTCAACTGGTCTCTTTTCTACAGAAGGTGAGGTACTTAAGTAGATTCATAAATCTACTATCACAACTTGTTCTACCACTGCAACAACTCACTCAAAGATCAACTTTCACTTGGGACGAGGAAAGCGAACATCACTACAACAAGGTAAAGGAGGTCTTAGCCACTCTGCCAACTATCTCACCACCTAAGTGGGATGAAAAATTCTATGTCACCTCAAGTGTTGGTGATGACTCATTGGGGGTTGTGCTACTCCAAAAGGATACGACGACATCTTTCATGAGGCCAATCTACTTCTCTAGTCGAATGATGACAGCAGGAGAGAAAGGTTTCACCCATGTGGAGCACTTAGTCCTAGCTCTTAGATTTGCAACTACAAAGTTTAGGTCATATTTGCTACCTAAGAAATTTGTGATTCTAACCACGGATGAAATATTTCCCTATGTCGTACAACACATGGATGTGTCTGCTAGAATTACTGAATGGCTAGTTCGTCTGCAAGAGTTTGACTACACGGTACAGGTAGAAAGCACGACAAGGGCAAGTTTGGGGGGACTCATGACCTACCAAGTCTTTGAAAGGAAGGAGAAGCAATCTAAGGAAGGAGAAGTCCAATTACCTCCAGTACCACCGATGGTAGAAGGAGCATACTCTCTCTACTTTGATGGAGCCTACAAGCGAGCGTCCGACAAAGCATCTACAGGCATAGTGGTCTTTGATGACAAAGGGACAAAGGTATTTTCGTTGGGCCAATTGTTAGATTCACATTTTAACAATGAAGCTGAGTATGCAGCACTAACCAAGGGTCTACAATGGTGTGTCTCGCAAGGTGTACAACGCCTTAATGTATTTGGGGATGCTCTACTTCTGGTAAGGCAAGTAAATGGAGCATGGACATGCAAGAATCCTAGTTTAAGGACTCACTTAAGTGGTGTAAAAACCTTGTTGGGTAAGTTTGAAGAAGTCCAAATACACCATATCCCAAGGGCTCAAAACCAAGAAGCAGATGCCCTAGCAAGTGAAAGACTACAGGAAGTGGTGGTTGGAGCAATAAAACTAAAGCTCCCTCTATTTCAAGGAAGTGATGCCTTGCCTGACATCATGCATTTTTCGGAAACAGGGGAATGCCGATCAGATTTAACAAAGGGACAGAAGAAATGGCTGACACGGAAGGCCACAAGGTATCGACTCATCAATGACGGTTTGTACTGTAAGGGTAAGGACCAAATACTCAGGAAGGTCCCTCTCTCTCAGGAAATCACGGGAGTAATTGCTAGCTGTCACGACGGGGTTTGTGGTGGTCACTTTGCCCTTGGCATAACAAGTAGGAAAATCTTGCAGGCAGGCTTCATATGGCCTAGCCTCAACCGTGATGTACACCACTGGTGCAAAACATGTAAGTTGTGTCAAAAGGCCGGCACTAGGTCACTTATGCCTGAACCACAGACACCTATTCTCTCATATGGCCCATTTGAAAAATGGGGTATCGATGCCATTGGGCCATTACCTAGGGCCAACTCAGGAAAATTCTACATTATCATGGGGGTCGACTACATGATTAGATGGGCAGAGGCTACAGCCACCACTAGAATCACAGCGGTAGAGGTAGCTAAATTTATCTACGAGCACATATGCTGTAGGTTTGGCACACCTTTAGAGATCATCTCTGATAGAGGGCCAGGTTTCATAGCAGACTTGGTAGGAGAATTAATGCAGAAACTGGGCATTACAAGGAGGCACTCTTCACCATATTACCCTCAATGTAATGTCCTAGTTGAAAAGGTAAATGGAATGGTTTATAAAATTATTACCAAGCAGGTAAACAATCATCCTGGAGACTGGGATAAGTATCTACTACCAGCTTTATGGGCCTACAGAACTTCATTTCGTACATCCTTGGGATTCACACCGTATCATCTAGTATTTGGTAAGGAAGCAATCTTGCCCATTGAAGTGCAACTACAAAGTTTCAGAGTAATGGCAAGCCAACTTCAACAACCCAACATGCATTTGAGAGATCACATCATCAACTTGGAAAGACTGTAGCTGGACAGAGAAGAAGCAATAAATTATTATGCAACACAAGCAGAGCATAGACGGCTTAGCTTTAACGAGCATCTCCGGAAAAAAGAATTGAAGAAAGGAATGTTGGTGCTCCGCTATGACAATCGCTTCGACACGCGCAAGGATAAGAAACTCCTACTCCGATGGGAAGGTCCTTTCATCATCAGGAAAAAGTATGCCAATGGAAGCTACCAGCTTATGGAAGCTGATGGAAAACTTCATAAAACCAGGGTAAATGGTTGGCGACTTAAACCTTATTTTCTTCGATTTGACCAGGCTCCACCAATTGACATTCAAGATGAGGACACACCATCAGCCGCCACCTCTGACGATAATGATCAAACAGATGAGCTAGAGACATTAATGACTCTAGCCAAAAGGGGAGGGCTAATGATGGGGGCTTTTCACAAGCCAAGCTCCCATACCCCTCTTCTCTCGTCCCCACCCCATGAAAACCCCCTCTTAGGGAGGGAGTGATAAAAGGCATTGGAAAAATTAAGACAAAAATAAAGTATGATTGTGTAAATATATAAGAAAGGTAAAATAGGCCACCTCATGCCTGCGGGGTAGCCCATCCCCACCTTGCCTCCTTTTTCTTCACTGTTGCCCCGCCGTGTGTCCCTTTTCCTCTCCTCCACTCAAAAGGTCAAACCCCTCTCTCTTCCCCTTGTCCTTTCTCCTTTCTCTCTCCCCTCAAGCTACCCCACCTCTCACCAATAATGCATTATAACTCACCAATAATGCACCAACTCACATGCAACTTACCCTATCTTCCAAAATAGTATACCCCACCCCCTCTTTCTCTCTCATATCATATCCCATGACCCAAATACCCCCCTCTCTCTCTAAAGGGCGCCATGTCTCTTGTCTTGTAGCTAAATAACCTCCCCCACACTCACACACACTTAGTTTCACTGAAAAAGGTGCCCACAGACCCATCCCCACCCGGTGGTTACCTGATTTTTCTTGTGTTCACACACATCTACACACAGATTCACCTCTGAACACACTCCCCTCTCTCCCCTCTTGTAATTACTTTATTCTCTATGTCACCTCCCACTTTTTTTTCATCAACCCATCTCTCTCTCTTAGTCTCTCTCTCATGAGACAGCTATTCTGACACATATACACACAGCCAGACAAGTGGGACCCACAGTCACATGGCCTATGTAGATAATGATTTCTTCATTTCTAAATTCTAGAATTCCTCCCCCCTCCTCCCCTATATAAAGAGGGGTCACCATCACACTAAAGACACACACCATCACCAAAGAGTACACTATGCACTGTGTGTGCCTAGTGCACACACACACACACACACCCACACCATTACCATCACCACAATCACCATGCTCGTCTTGAGCATGACCTCTACACCCTTGGGCTATGGAAGATGAAGGGAAACTAAATGAAGGATGATGGCCATAACCGAGTCTTCGCCATCAACTCCCACCTATCCGCCATGTGCTCTACCACGCTCTCCCTTCTCATTCCCCTACCCTATGCTCCCCATTTCATCGCCTTATTCTCTAAATAAAGCTTGAGGTTTTGTGAGTATGTTTTCTTGCAATGTTTTGCCCATGTGAGGTGTGCAGAATCGCCACCTAGTCTTGTGTTTGGAGTGAGCTTGTGTATGTGTGAAGGGTGTGCGGATTCGCCATCCTTTTGTGGTGCCTAAGTACTAAGCCTCTATACCCCCTCCCTCACTCTCTCTCTCTCTCTCTCTCTCTCTCTCTCTCTCTCTCTTGATCTCATTCCCTTTCCTCTTCATCATTACCCCCAAGCATCCATCTCTCTTGGATGAAAACTTTGTTATGGTGGTGTGTTGTTTGCGTCCTAGCCGTTGAAGCTAGGTGGTGCCCCCTGTTTGCTTTACCATGACAGGCTCGAGGCGCGCCATTCGGTCCCCGGTGTTTTAGAGGCCGTCGGGGTTCGTGGTTCGCTTTGCTCCCGTCAACATATAAATATGTACATTCCACCATCAGAAACCGCCTTCTAAATTCAAGAGCTGAAAAATTGGTGTATATGTACTGCAACCATCGGCTATTGGCAAGAGTGCAAGCTGAGAACTACAAAGAGGAGATGCCGCGCTGGACTTATGATGTAACCAATGATGAGGGGGACGAAGACAGTGAGCTGCAAGGGGAATCTCATGAAGTAGAAACTACATGTACTTTAGAAGAGATTGAAGAGAATTTGAAAATTGAACCAACTTTGACCCGTCGCAGCAAGCGACGGTGGTTTAATTAATAGATTATCGAATCCATTGAGTGACTTCTGCTTAAGTTTAGAAACTGTTTATCTTATAAGCTTTTTTTAATATTTAGTTTAAGGTTTAGACATTTGCTTAATAATAAACGAAGCCCTACAAGGCCACAAATCACTATTAAAGCTTCATAATATACAAAGCCCTAACAAATCGTTGCATTATCACATATCATAATTGAAGCTGAAGAGAAGACAATTCACAATTCACTAATAAATTCTCGCAAGACAATGAGTCAATGTTATCAAATGTTACAAAAACTATCCAAGTGATAGTGAAATATTTGTGAGAATATCTCCATTCTCCTTTTCACGCTGACATTTAAGCTTATTATAGTCTTCGGACATTTTGAACATTGCATATAGCTTTTTGGATATCTCAAACTCACATATAGCACAATGAAAGTTATTCATCATGCTTTGCATCAAGCATGATATATGATACATATGTCCGCATGGCAAGCTGAAGTGACCACACCACTCATGAAAGAATGATCTATATATGGGGCAAGGACCACCGTGCTCACCAGAAGCTGGAGGGGCCTCAATAGATGTTGGGTGCTCAATCAATGTGGCAGCATTTTGTTTTTTTATAGTCGCCTCTAACTCTTTTACGTGGCGAGATAGCACCTTCACCTCCCTTTTCAAGTCTCTATTTAGGGTTTCTTCTGCATGAGAGCCTTGTGTAGCTTGTGATGCTTGCCTGAGTTGAGTTTGAAGCTCCTCCTTAACTTGATACACTTCCATTGATGCACCTTCTAGTGCCAATGACATCTCTTGCCGTGTGACGGTGATTGCAGTACTGCGAATGTCCTCAACCGTCATGTGAGGTGTCCTTGAGCTAAAGTCCACTGCTTCACCCAAGACATAATGCATGTATAACATCTTGGCAAACCACAATGGACAATCCATATGATGCATAGGATGACCCATAACATCGAGATATATGTTCTCTCCATTGTCTCGTATGTCTGCATTAATGCATTGTGATAGCTTGAGTCGGCCTTTCTTGATGTTGTGATCTGCAACGCCTGGCCATATGGATTTCACCATTTCTCGGTCAATCCTAGTGTTCACATCTTTCCATTGTGTACCCACTGGGTTGGCCCACTGGGAGCAACGAGCAGCAATTCGAGTGGTGTTGTTCACTCCACCACCTTGACACATGGATCTGAGACGCTCAAAAGCGCGCTTAGCCCTTTGATTATCATTATCCATATCCTGATTAAACACTATACTTCAGTTACGGCATACAAACTTAATGATAATCAATTGCTATAAAAGTAACCACCATTTTACGACAATCAATTGCTATAATTTTAACCACCATTTTACGTCAATCAATTGATATTAGAATAACCACCATCTTACGACAATCAATTGATATAAGAGTAACCACCATTTTTTAAATCAATGAATGAAAATCAGTGACTCCACGTGGCTTATTGCTTGAAACTTAAGAGAAAAAACAAAACTCATAGAAAATTTGTTGTCTATTGAGATATAACAAAGTGTTTTTATTACTCATACATCATCCATTGCGCATAAAACCCAATTTTTAAAAGTGCTTTTATAAGTCACAAGTCTCAGAAAACCCTGCTTAATAAAGTACATCATATATCCATCAAAAAAAGGCTACACTCATTTCAGAGGGAGGGCGTAAGCATCGTTCTGGCTGGGCTTCAAATCTTTCTAATTCTTTGTCCAAAAGTGCCAAGGTCTTTCTGTCTGTGGATTTCTTCCTCACCCAACCTCCCAAAACAATCCTAGATATGGCTTGTACCTCCACTGAAACCTTATGTTTGAACCAATCTGTGCTGTAGTAGTCAGAGAACTCTCCACAAAACTTACAAAATTGCCATATCACCCATCCTATGGCGTACACATCTGTGGCCTTGGTCCATGGGCATAAATTCTTGCCATCTAGTAACTCGGGAGCTCGCCAAGGATGAAGCTTTTGCCAGTTTTCATCGGTATTGTTGGTCTTTTGTGTCTCTAAGCCAACACGCAAAGCCAATCCCCAATCAATTATCCCAATACGGGGAGTGAGATCCTTGGTAAAGTCCAACATGATGTTCCATGGATGGAGATCATTGTGGATCACTCCCTCGTCATGTGCGAATCGCAATGCCTTCACCAAGGCATGGATCAACGAGGGAGCATGATTGCACAGGCTCTTGATACGTGTTTTCTTGTCTTCAGAGGGCTGCTCCCATTTAAAGTCTTCAGGGATCTTTCCTTTCCCCTCTTGATGCGCTACAAGCGTCGTGAAAGAGCCATGTGGAAGGGGCACTGTCTCCATAAGATCACCTAAAGTTCCCCCATTGAAGTAGGGGAATATCAGAAACCATGGCAACGTTACAGAGTGGGCAATACTCCTCACAATCCCTCTATGGTTGAGATCTACTCCACTTTCTGATGCAAAGCTTTTCCACTGATGCTTGGCATGTCCTTTGAACTCCTTGGCACAATAAGTATTCGTTGCAGGAAGGAAATTGATCCCTTTGATTTGAACTTGCCACCCTGTGCCATAAGCCCCTGACCCAAGTATCTTGATCTTTTTAATGGACTTATTTGGAATGCCCAAAGTCATACTACATTTAGAATTGTATATACTGCTCTCCAAGTGACTGGCAGAAGCAGTAGCACCCGATGTTCCCTCAATGGCAGCCTCCTCAATAAACAGTTCTCCAACTTGGCTGCTCCCCATAACTCTCATGATAGCCATTCGCATTTTCTTGCTTAGGCCAAACTGTGTGTCTATGTGGGATGCTCGCCTTGACCTCTCCTTTTCAGCCCTCCATCTCGCGTTCCAATGCTCTAGCTTACCCTTGTCTACTTCTTGAGGGCATTCCTCTTTCAAATCAGAGGCCACCTTGGGCAAATTGCCCACCCAACTGCTCAATAATGAGATTATTGATTCGGTTCTTTTGTCTGGATATAACAACAAAATTTTGCGGGCAATCTCACTGTATAATGATTGCAATCTAGACTCATCTGCAACAATCTGCGCTATATCGTCGGGATCTAGTGCACTGACGATTGTAATCAACAATTGTCTAATTTTCTTTTTGAACTCTATCACTGAAGTAGCAGAAGGATCCATTTTGCCTACAATGGTATTATTGCAAACAACGCATTGTGAAATATAACTATGTGCCACTCCATTTGGATCTTTTCTACGTGAAAGAAAAAGTGCAGTATGCCTCACCGTACAACAACTTACAAACAGATGCTCCTGTCATTCTAGTAGCAACTCACCTACTCGCAATTGCAACCATGTGCCGAAGCATGAATGATTGGGAGCAACATAAAACATAGTCACCCTACGCTTTTGCAATGACACACCTAGCCGCAATTGCAACCATGTGCCAGTGCATCCACGCACGGTGAGTTCTTTCAAACAGATGCTCCTGTAATTCTAGCAGCAACACACCTAGTCGCAATTGCAACCATGTGTCGAAGCATGAATGATTGGGAGCAACATAAAACATAGTCACCCTACGCTTTTGCAATGACACACCTAGCCGCAATTGCAACCATGTGTCAGTGCATCCACGCACGGTGACTTCTTTCAAACAGAAGCTACTGTCAATCTAGCAGCAACACACCTAGTCGCAATTGCAACCATGTGCCGAAGCATGAATGACTGGGAGCAACATAAAACATAGTCATCCTACGCTTTTGCAATGACACACCTAGTCGCAATTGCAACCATGTGCCAGTGCATCCACGCACGATGTCTTCTTTCAAGATTCAAGCATATGAAACATTATGAAATTATTTGATCACACATTCATGCATTGGATGATACCGTCATTCTAGTAGCAACACACCTAGTCGCAATTGCAACCATGTGCCGAAGCATGAATGACGGGAAGCAACATAAAACATAGTCATCTTGCGTTTTTGCAATGACACACCTAGCCGCAATTGCAACCATGTGCCAATGCATCCACGCACGGTGAGTTCTTTCAACAGATGCTCCTGTCATTCTAGCAGCAACACACCTAGTCGCATTTGCAACCATGTGCCGAAGCATGAATGACTCGGAGCAACATAAAACATAGTCACCCTACGCTTTTGCAATGACACACCTGGCCGCAATTGCAACCATGTGCCAGTGCATCCACGCACGGTGACTTCTTTCAAACAGATGCTACCGTCAATCTAGCAGCAACACACCTAGTCGCAATTGCAACCATGTGCCGAAGCATGAATGACTGGGAGCAATATAAAACATAATCATCGTACGCTTTTGCAATGACACACCTAGCCGCAATTGCAACCATATGCCAGTGCATCCACGTACGATGATTTGATAAAAGAAATTTTATACCTTTAAGTTTTAACGCAAAAAACTCAAAAAAACATCAATAAAATAAGGAAGGGATTAAAAAATTACCGCTACACTGCTTTGAGAATGTGGAAAGCTGCTAGAAAGTTTGGTGAAGAAGACTTTTCAATATACCTCTCTTGTGAAAAAGACAAGCACCGGGGTCGTCTTTATATAGCCACGGCGGGCCCGGCGGGGAAGTGGCTTTACCGGGCGGGCCCGGCGTGCCTTTAGCCGGTCTCCAAGTCTCCTTGCAGGTCAAAAAAGATGAATGTCAATTAACATAATATTTGTTATTTTGCATTTCTATTGTTATTAACCTGAAATTATAGTGTGATCACGTCATTTTGAAATCCCTGGCAGTGTTTATTAATCTTTGGAAGGTAGCAGGGGCATTGGTTAAGCCAAAATCCATAAAACGAAATGCGAACACTCCAAATTCAGTTATTAAAGTAGTTTTAGCTTGGTCCTCTAGTGCAATTGTGATTTGATTGTATCCAAAGTACACATCTTAAAAGCTATAAGCTTCCTTCCCTACAACACTTGCAAGTACATGTTCTGAATATGGCAAGGGGTAATGGTCTCTCCTAGTGGCGGCATTTACCTTCTTGAGATCCACGCACACTCTAAGTTTCCCATTGTTTTTTGGCACAATAACTATTGGAGACACCCATTTTGAGTGCTGATTAGGATATATGAATCCTTATTTGAAAAGCTTTTCAATCTCTTCTTGAACAATCTTTGCATACTTAGGATTCATTGGGTAGGGTCTTTGTTGGACTAATTTAGCCATGCTATTCATGGGAATTGTGTGTTGCACCACGGAAGGTGGAACACCTTTCATATCATGATATGTCCAAGCAAATATATCCTTGAATTCCTTGAGAAGTTCTTTAAGTACATACTCCTTAGTCTTTATCAAATCTTAGGCAATGAAAACAGGTTTGAACTTCTCAATTGGGTCTGCTAACTCTATTTCCTTAACTATCGTTGGGCCATCATAGACTTCATTGCTTCCATTGATAGGTGTTCTCTGAGCCTTTGTATACACAACCGTACGTTCCTCTATGGTGTGTAGGATTTGAATGGACCAGATGCAAGGTGTAAGTCTCTGGGATCTTGTTGCTCTGTGGACTGTGATTTCCCTTCCGCTTCCTTTTGTTGTTGAGCTAACTCTCAATTTTGTCCTCTCCTTACGGTACAGCTCAACTTTGGCTTCTCTGTAGCCTCTAGCTGTGCGATGTCAATGGGTTCTGGACTACACCACATAACGCTTTGAAGGTATTTACCCCAGTTATCTACCAACTTTCAATGAGCATCACATGCCCCCATATAATTAAGCCATTCTGCGATAGATTTCTTTTCATTTATTCTAGCACGCACATTTGTTCGATATCGTCACCTCTTATATCTCTTACTCTTCTTGTCTAATTTTTTATTACGACCTTCCTCCAGTGAAGAGTCACTAGATGAATCGCCACTCGTGTCTTCTCCTCTCTCGGATAGATTGTCATCTCAAGGACCATTGGGCCCTGAATGGTTTGTCCCCACATTTGCACCAAGATTTAACTCAGATTCTTCGTTCTCAAAGTCAATTTCAATTGATGATTCTAACTCTAAATCGTGTGGGCTATAGTCTTCAGAAGCTATAGTCTTTAAACTTTATCTTCCAAGTTTGCCCTAATTCCTAGAAGGCTCATAAGCAGTATTTTGCCTTATAAAGGGAGCAGATCAGTCCCAACGTTTTAGGTCATATTTAGCCAGTGCCAGAATTTAGCCCTATCGTTTTGTATCTACAAATCAACCTTGGTATTTTGGTCCCTCAACGTAAGCAAGTTCCCAGATTAGCCAATCAACCTAGCATTTTCGATTTTCAGTCCTTGCCATCGACGGAAAGTGATGGATCCATTGATGTTATCTTCCATGTTGCAGCCCAGATCTTCGGCAACCCATTGAGCCTCTTCTCAGCCATTCCCTTTGTGCGCTTTGCCGCATGTATCAGAGGTTGGGAACTTGCCAAAACACCATGTGCGAGCCACAAATGGCTGCAAGCACACAACTAGAAGATCTTAGCAAGTTCAAAGGGACAGGGGTGTGTCACTCACCGCTCAATGCTTCCGTCGTGAAGGATCATGTGCCGCAAAGAAGAAAGAACCGTTCAATGGCTGCAAGCACACAACTAGAAGATCCTAGCAAGCTCAAAGGGACAGGGGTGTGTCACTTATCGCTCAATGCTTCCGTCGTGAAGGATCATGTGCCGCAAAGAAGAAAGAACCGTTGCCGCCGCCATGGTCAACTGCCTCACTGCCGTCGATGCCGCCACAATGCTCTCTCTCTCTCTCTCTCTCTCTCTCTCTCTCTCTCTCTCTCTCTCAAGCATATGCACACACACATACACATGTGAGCACACGAAGGAGGAAAAGACAGAGGTAGAGCAAGAGCACTTCTTAGCTTGCACCTCAAAGAATGAGGATTTTTTTGGTCAAATGGACCTTTTATAAGAGTTTGACCCATTCACACATGGACGTCCACAGTGGCCGGTCGTTGCAAAACTAATGTAAAAATAAGATAAGTGGTGCGCCTCTCATCGGCGATCACCTACATACCTATTGGTGGACCGACAAGCCCAGTCCATGACTCGATCAAATAAATAATAAGGTGTCTCTCGAAGGTGATAGGGTGTCCGTGAGGGTTAACACCCTTCCCCATCGAGTGCTCCCATTGTTGTCCATCATCGGCTCCATCATCATCTTTGTTTTCAACCCTTCATTCCTCTCACATCGAAATCGCAAATCAGCCCCAGATATACCCCTTGGTGGCCATCAAAAACCGCTCATCGGGACGGATCCAAAGGTGTATCAAATCAGCCTTGGAGGTGCTTCATTTTGAAGAGTTACCGAGGGGCGATATTCCCCATTCGAGTCAATACAATCAACATTGAGGTATTGCATGTTTCTACATTCCATTTACGCAATCAAAAGCAAATACCACATCGACAACGATGTGGGGACCCTTGAGAGGGTTGGTGAGAGCGGTCTACTTATGATTGCACAAATCTCTACAATGCTTGGACTTGCCGACGATGATGAGGAGGACGACGAGACGGCCTGAAGTCTGAAACTACTAAGGACTAAAATCTTTAAATCTTTATCTGCTGAATTATGACTCTATGTCGGTGACGATGTCGATGGCGACAATGCGATGACGATGCGCTGAAAACGCAGATGCTGAAATCTGCGTTTTCCACGCTGAAACTATAAACCTTGCGAAAAATGACCGTGCGGCGAGGAACTGCTGCGGGAAGGTGAGATCTGCGAGATTTGGGACTTAATCTGCGGTGTCCAAGGGCTGAAAAATGAAAATGCTGAGGTTTCTTGATGTTCTCTCGCGGTGAATCTGCAAAACGATGGGTTATGATACAGATGCAAAAACCTAGGGCTGAAAATCTGCAAATCTGTCGTCGCCGATTGTTTTGCAAATGCAAAATGCTAGGCTGATCTGTTGTGTAGTGTTGACGCCGGGGCTGATCTGCTGTGCACAAAACGCCATGGCTGATCTGATCCAAAAACGCTAGCTTTATGCTGTGAAGCAAAAACGCTAGGGCTTGGGGTTCTACTGAGAAGTTGCATGTTGAGCGAGTGCTTATATACAAACTTAGCAAAATTGCCCTACCTGCTTTCCAACAAAAGTCACTTAAAAATAATAAGTGAAAAATGTCAAAAATAGGAAAAATAGGCCTATGCACTGTAAAAATGCTACTGATGGGATCTAACTGGAATCTGATGGTCATGTTGTGTGCAATCAAAGGATATGCATCTAATCTAAGTGTCTGGACATGCACGGTCTGCGAATAGACTCACAAAAGTGCCAGATCACTTCCTATTCTAGACTAACTTGACTGAACTGAACCCTGGTCAAGTTGTAGCTTGTCCACGGACACATAGGGTTGGATGTGTCACGTGACAACATGACAAATCGCATCATTAAAGATATCCATGGAAACATGAAGATGTTGATTCCGAGTATTAGGATTTGTTAGTGGCCTATGACGACAAAGGAAAGCGCCATCTAGATCAGTGTATTAGCTTCGGAGTCTTGGAATGGTCTGAACAAACATCTCTCCCACCTGCTTGGAGAATTCCATCGTTCCAGAAGACGCATTGCATCTTCATTGGCAGCACATCCAATCCACATCATCTGCATCTTCTTAGCAATCGATAGCCATCAATGGAGAGCCAAAGGGTTTCACAATCATGGACAAAACTATAGCCTCAAGAGGAGCCTCTATCTTTGAGGAGTTATTTGGCGGCTTCATGAGACATCACACGGAGGACTTGCCATGGTTCGTTGGCATTTCAAAGGACATTTCTATCTTTCATCTCCCATTCGGTGTTGCTCTTGATAATCTTCCACATAGGGGAAACATAGGCTAACCTATAATTTTCATGGGCATTAGTGTTTGCATATCCAGCCATTCACTCTACACGGTCTGCAGTTTAATTCACACCATCCGAGTTGAGGCAGCAAAGGCTAGCCAGTAACCAACAAGGGAATCGATGTTGCAAGTAGATGTATCATCACAAGCGCTATCTTTTGGACATTTCCACATCACCCGAGGGAACCTCTCTCTCAAAAGTAATCGTAGAGGACATCACCTAGAAGGCCATTCATTCACGACCATCTGGAGTTCATTCACGACCATTCATTCATTCATTCACTCCATGGAGTTCAGAACCTGTACCTCAAGAGGGGATGTCATGTGCACATGGCTCTATGTGCCACACAGACATGCTTCGTCGACTTCTAGAGCTAATTTTGTATCTATCCCTAGATAAGAGTGTCTAGAATCCTAGGAGGATTAGTTCTGCTAATTTTGTGAGCCTATTTGCAAGACCTGCATGTTCGGACAAGTCCATTAGATTAGGTTTTCCGGTTCTGGAACCCTCTTGCATAAATGGATTGTACAAGTGTTTTGACCGATGTTGTTATACTACGGTGGGCATCTGGCATGACGTGCATGTATTTTTAGGTTAGCGAAATCCAACGAGCCATTCCCCGTGCCAATCAAATTCCCAGGTTGGCAGATGTGGACAGATTTATTAATAGATCATTTCAAATGATTTATTTTTCAAACTGCGTCTTCCAAGTTTGTCCTACTAAGTCCTAAAAGGTTCATGAGCAGTATTCAACCAACGTTTTGGGTCATATTCAGCTAGCGCAAGAATGCAACACTAGCATTTTGCATATGCACATCAACCTTGGCATGTTGGTCCCTCACCACGAGCAAATGCCCGGGTCAACCACAATGTAAATTTTTTTGGCTAAATATTGCTAATTTGGACTCTAGGGTTTTGGCTATAACTAGCGAGTAAAATTTTACATATTATCACAAAAAATATGAGCATTAGGTAAGATGTATAAGCGTTTATAGCCAAATTAGTACTTTTTAATCTAAAAAATATGTTGCAAATTAGAAAAATTAGGTTAAAGTTTAGAAAATTACCTCTTCTAAATGAAAATCATACTACAACTTATTAACTATTTTGACTTAAATACTAAACCTTGACAAAAATTTGACAATTTTATTGAGGTATTGCATGTGCGTACATTCCATTTACGCAATCAAAAGCATATACCACCCTTGAGAGGGTTGGTTGGGATTCTCTCTCTCTCTCTCTCTCTCTCTCTCTCTCTCTCTCTCTCTCGCGCGCGCACGCACGCTCGTGCTAAGTAGGAAGGAAAGAAGTGTAAGTGTAAAGTTTAGATCTTGTCACCATTTCAATTCCGGTGCACCTGACACATACCATCAATAACAAGCTGAAGATCAAATTTTGAAGGTTCCTAGCAAATTTTTGGTTCTTTGCGAAGGAAACGAGTGAGTGCACAATGCGTACTCATTTAATATTCCAGATCAAAGTGAGAATTTCATGAGCAATAATTGAAAATCATATCCACATTATGCTTGCATGCAACTTGCATACGCAGTCTCCATTCTAAATCAACGCTCTCAAATCCACATTATGCTTGCATGCAACTTGCATACGCAGTCTCCATTCTAAATCAACGCTCTCAAAGTGAGAGATTCATAGCCAATACTTGCAAATCCCATCCAAATTGTGCTTGTTCAAGTATATTACATAATTGTTACATTGGCATGTAGAAGAATAAGGTTATGGAGTTAATACATAGTCTTAGGAAGGAGTTAGGACAGCAGGCTGATGCTTTGGACAACCATCATGCCTGGCCCTAATGGAACAAAATCAAGCAAACAAACGTGTGCTCATTCCCATTTTATCTAGCTTTATAACCACTCTTCACAATAATTACTCCTTGCTATTTTTATTACTTCTTTAAAATTACACGATTCATCAAGTCCCCTTGGTTTTATACAAAGAGTTCAACACAACCAATTTGCATTGAGACTGCATGATACATGACAGATTAATGCTTGTCCATTGACAAATTTGGCGATAAAACATTTAAATCACTATTGCCCCCATCGAGGGGGGGACTGAGTGTTTGCGTACATATGCACGTATGTCCTACATGTAGCAAACCACACAAGAGCCTCATTTACACACTGCAGCAAACAGTATGACGTTAATGAGCGGTACACAAAAGCAAGCACATCACAGCCAGAGCTAGGAGACAATGCTGTTAAAAGTGAGTAGCAGAGTGCTCGAGATTTGAAGGCTTGTAAATAATTGGAGGACCTTGAAAAGGCGGGTTTAGCTTCTTCGAAAGCCAAAAAGTGGGATAAATTTAGGTGCATATTCAAGTCAGATGACTATACCTCTCCTGTGTAGAATGAGAATTTACCAACTACCAATATTAAGGCACAATCGCTACTTTCAACAACCCCATCTCTTCCCACATGATGTTGCTGTTGTTGCCAGACGTCAAAAGCTAACGGAATGCATATCTGAAGAGCGGGAAGCAAGAGCTGAAACCTCTTCAAAGGAAGAAAACCATGCCATCAACAAACATGGAAAACACATGGGAGAAACAAAGACATATCCTGCATCAGAATTCTTCCCAACCAAACAATCGTGCCATCAAGACAAGTCCTCTTTACCTAACCGTCACGAAGTTGCGCACGAAAACTAGCAGTATGATGCTTGTTGTTATGAAGGAAAGCACTTGCAAGCATCATCCCCATTGCTACGCTTTCAATTGGAACGAGAGCACAAAAGGTCATGTACTGGTTGTCTATTAGTGTACTACACACAATGATCCCATGGGGATCGAGGTCGAACTTGAAATCTGCACATTGTGGCTCAGATATATACGGCCTAACCACTTAGCGCGCCATGGTCTGTATATCTAAGGTATCTGGTGGCATCGCTACAATGAGAAAATGCAATTGGCTATCAATGGGTCTACAAGGTGAAGCATAATAATACAGATGAGTCGATGTCTCAGTCAGTGGAACGTCCCGTCATCTCGATAATGGCAACAGACACCACAGTTTTCACACACACACACACAATATTTAATAAAACGCATACCACACACAACAGAAGAGCATATGCATATCTCAAACCTTATATAAGAGCCCCAAAAAGAAATCAGATTCTGAAGCATATACCAAATCAATAATCAATTAGATTAAATAGGAAGCATGTGCTTACCTCCCATACATGCTGAATTACAGCTTTGATAAATTGGTACTGGAAACAACAATGCCATCATTGTCAACATAGCACCATTCGCCAGGTGCAATTCTGACACCGCCGATGGTGATGACACAGTCCTTGGAGCCCTCCCCCTTCTTCACACTCTTGAGAGGGTGGGAGGCAAGTGCGCGAACACCAATGTCGCATGCATTGATTTCGTCCACATCTCGAACACATCCATTCACAATGATGCCAGACCAGCCATTATTCTGGCCGATGAGGGCCAGGTTGCCACCCAAAAGAGCACAGCGGAGGCTGGCACCGCCATCGACAACGAGCACTCGACCCTGCCCTGCCTCTTCGAGGGCTTCTCGTACAAGGACGTTGTCCTCGAACACCTTGACTGTTGTGATGGGGCCAACGAAGCAGCGGCGCCTGCCATAGCTCTGGAAAGAAGGGGGCAATACGCGCACATCGCCTGCAGCAATGGCGTCCATGTGGGCGTCGCACAGATCTGTGGTGGCCACCGTCTCCATAGCTCGCCGAGACGAGTAGAAAGCGTTGCTACAAATAGACAGTGTGTACACTTCCTCCACAATCCTCTCCTTATTTAAATGAGCCTTGAAGAAGACCCTTAAAATTGGAAGCGTATGCTAAAAACACACCCAATATCTCTTGATTCTCTTTACCCTCTCGAAAGCCTTGGAAGAAAGGCAGAAAAAAAGTGTGTTCGGGAAGATGGGGTTTTATCGCTGGTTGAGTTTTGCACACATAAAGCTATCGCGTACAAGGGCAGAAGCGAATGAAATAGTGTGTTGCGCCGTCCATTTTTCGCTAGAAAAGAAGAGACGCCATAGTCGACTATGTCACGAGTCCCACTTGTGCAGGCTGGTTGTGCGGTAAGAATCTTCATGACACGTTGGATTATGCCTACCACAACGATTGAATTCTTTGCCATATGGGTGAGTTTTGAGAATAGGCTACATAAAAACAACAACTATGTAAATAAATTCTATTAGTTAGCAAGATTCTCCCTTAACCCCCCCACCACCCCCCCCCCCCCCCCCAACAAAAGGAAAAAAAACCAAGTTGGCTCATTCTCCCCACCCAAACACCCTCCTCCATGATACCTTCCTCAAACCCTCCCAATTCCATAGAGATGGGAGCATAGAGTTGCATGCAACTCTAGAGAGAGAGAGAGAGTCAAGTGGACTGCCACAATTAGTATCTTTGTTACATGCCTTCTCCCCCTTGACCACCTAGCACATTGACCCATGTGCCTTCCCCCTTTTGCCCATGTGCCTTTGCCCTTCATTTCCATTTATATATATTTATATATATATATATATATATATATAGATAGATAGATAGAGGGAGAGAGAGTATATGCACTTATTTTTCCTTTTTTTACTATCGGGCACACATATGGATGGGGCGATCAATAAGTGTTTTCTCACCTCCCTTACTCGCGTGTCCCTTCAAGAGTGGAATGGTATCCTTTGTAGTTCCTTCTTCTTTGGACTTTTCTTTGCCTTTGTGGTTATTAGATTCCTTAGATTTGTTGCAATCAACTTCGTGGAGAGATCTAATTGAGCAACCAACTTTGTGGAGAGATTTCGCTTACCAAAACATTTTTCTTCAAGATGACCATTTGTTCCACAAAAACTGCAATGAGTAGGTGGTACCAATTTTGAAAAGTGGTTTATTGAAAAGAACCTATGGAGATTCCTACTGTGACTTTGAGTGGAAAAGTGGAGGGAGATGGGTACATTTTGAAAAATGGTTTATTGAATAGAATCTATGGAGATCCCTCATGTGGCTTTGAGTGGCAAAGTGGAGGTGGTGGCCTGTGCAAGAGAGAGATGGGTACATTTTTTTTTAATTCATCAGATTCTACGGCAATGCACGTGGAGAGAGAGAGAGAGAGAGAGAGAGAGAGAGAGAGATTTTGTTGCCTGCTAGCTAGAGGACATTCACTTGTGACGAGGGGTGCATGATGCATCGCAGTCCAGTAGGCTACTTGATTAGGGAGAATCTATATACATGTTGCAGTGCGTTTTAGAAGGTCAAAAGTCCGAATGCAATTTTTTTTTGCATCGCAGACAGGTCAAGAAAATCAAAACCAGGGCAAGTGCATGTCCACTCAGAGCATTTGCGGAGGGTGTCATGTTGCACAGCTGGGAAGATAGAGAGCGATGTTGTGTGTCAAAGAGAGATGGAGAGAGAGAGAGAGAGAGAGAGAGAGAGAGAGAGAGAGGGAGATGGCAGGTCTGCCCAATTTTCTTAGATTCTTTGGTGGTTGTGAAAGCTTTGTTGTTTTAGATTCCTTCCATAATTTTCCTTTGTCCTTATTATTTTGTTTGTTTTGAGCAACCAGATCATTATTTGCTTGTTCTTTCTCTTATTCAAATATTTTCCATTTAAAAGGGAGACATTTTTCATCAGAGGGAGTCGGTGTATAACGTGCATTCAAAAGAAGGGGTATTTCAATTCATAAAAATTATTTTCATTTTCAATTATTTTACTTGCAAAAGGGGTTTTTTAATTGAATATTAAAAAAATAGCAGTCTAATGGAAAAAAGGGGGTCATTTTACTGGTTCACAATAAGTATAGGAGTTTTTTTAATACCATTTGGATGCACAAGATATAGGTGGTTTCTTGTAAGTGCAACCCCCAAGAAAACTCCGAGGTTTCTTAGGCACCCTCAAAGGTAGTCTTAATGAGTGTCACCTGGGGCCATGACGCAATCATACAGGTATCAAAACACGATTTCATATACATCATGGCCGAGATTACTATCATGGAAAATGGGGCAGGCGACGTGGTGGACCCATGATACTCGGTTGAAATAGGCATACATGGTGCTTGGCATACAAAGAAAAATCGTGCATAAATGTCAAAAGGGACATATCCTAGACTCCATTATTATTGCAAAAAGATGATCCACCTATCAAGCTACAACAAGGATACATTGAGCAAAAGGAACATTGTTATCAAGGTGAACACACTCTCCACAAGATCCAAGTGGAGAGTTGGCTTCATGATGCTGGACCTGACCTTTTACTGTGTCAAAAATCTACACATACTAGAGCCATGCCCGCAGCTAGCTAGCTAAATGGATCCATACACTTGGAATAGGCCAATAATCCTAGAAAACTTCAATTATCTTGTCACATAAAATCTAATATCTAACCAACCCAAATGATTTTCTCATATTAAACTGATCATTTGATGTGGGAGAATAAACGAGAACAAGGGTTAGGATATAGACATGTGCTTATAGATTTATCTCAACACGGGGCCAATGGTAAAGGGGCCCAAAATGAGAGATGGTCTGTCAAAGAGCAAGGCTAACCAATCGAGCTTAAGAACATTAGGGTTAGCTTCATTGAAGACCTCCAAAGGTTAGTGTTAAAAAGTCCTCGGACCTTAGGTAAGCTAGGGTTGAGCTTTAGGTGGGAACCCGTCCCAAGCTTAAGGTGCTTGAGGTGCTTGTCGTGCTTGATGACTAAGGTGCTTGCCGTGCTTGCTGACTAAGGTGCTTGAGGTGTTTGTCATGCTTGCCGACTAGGGAGCTTGAGGTGCTTGTGGGAACACCACCCAAGCTTGAGGTGCTTTGTCATGCTTGCTGACTAAGGTGCTTGAGGTAAGGTGTGCCAAAAGTCAATCATCAATCCCTACAAGGAGGGGGCGAGCCCTACAAGAGGGGGGATGAGAGAGAACATACCCACAATCACAGAGGTAATCTTTGTACAAATAAAGCAAAAAGGACACTTGTCAAGTTCCTCCTCATGTTTCCCTCATGGTGTGCCTAAAGCCTACTGGTTGATCACCCAAGGGGTCCAATGATAAATTAGTAGATTTGAGTAATTGTTTTTGCATTTATCAAGTCCTCTCTCTCAAAGGGGAAAGGAGGACACTTGGCCCAAGACTGATATGCTTGCTTGGTATGACTCTTGCTTGTGATTGGCTAGGCCTGAGGGGTCCAATGAGCTTCAAGCATGAACTACAAGGAGGGGTCGACCAAAGCAAGTAGGGGGCATGCTTGGGGGGTACTCTCTCTCTCTCATACACACACACACACACACACACACTCTCTCTCTCTCTCTTATTGTGTATTGTGCAAAGCACAAGAGATCCCTCTCCTTCTCCAAGCAAGTAGAGAGGTTGAGAGCCTACACCAACACTCTTGGCTAGGAATGAAAATCCAACCAAGAGCCTGCTTAAACTTGCCATCTTCTCCATCTTCATTACTATGCTATTATGTGTGCTAGCAAGAAGAGTGATGATAAGTGAGGAACTAATTCTTTCTCCTATGAAATGTTTCTTCTTCCTCTTCCCTATCCTCATTCCCTGCTAGCTCTCTCCACCTTCGAAGGTGTTTGAGGTCTTGGGACTGAGGCTTGGGATAGTTAATGCTTTCCACAAAGTTTATGTTATGCTCGTGATGCATGAAGCTTTCCATCTTCATTGAATCACCTAGGTCACAAGGAACACAAAGATTGTATTGTAACAAGTCCCTCTTGATGTGAGAAACTATAACACAAATGCCTAGTGGAGGGGGGACCGGCTCCACATAAATCCGGTCCTCAACTGTTCTCATGCTCTCTAAAATCTCTCTCTTGCAAAAGTATTGTTCATGCCAAGTTAACAAAATGATATGTTTATGTTGCTACCATCAAATATGTTCACCCGCTATGCTCACAAAGTAATTTCACAAAAGTACTTTCTCTAATTTCCGCTACTCTCAAAGTTAATATACCAATCCCATTACATTGGTATCAAAGCATTGGTTTCTCTTTTCTCGCTTAAGAAGAGAGGTCCTTAAGTAGCCTATAAATGGTTGATTATGTTAATTATATTAGGGTAAGTGGGTCTGGGATCCATTATCGATTTTGTTCAGCCCACTATATGGGATATGGTGCACACCTCGGGATCTTTGGACTTAATAATGTTGTCTTTTTAGACTTGTCTACGGCTTTACCATTATTAAGCCATAAGAAGTCCGAAAGGAGATAGCCCTCGACAATTCTGCAATATTAGACCCACTCCACTACTCTCTATAATTAACTACTTTGAGTCGTGGGTGTAGATACTTAACAACCAATTTTCAAAGGCTAAGAGGAGTGGCAACTAAGGTTTTGAATTGCCAAAGCATACACTAAGTAAGTACACAAATTTTGTTAACATGGCTGATAATAACCAAGAGAGAATGAACATTGATAGCTTTGATTTTGCACATGAAGGTGCTAATGATGATGCCCCCGTGTTTGTCAATTATCTCGTTACTAGGTTGCAACAAGCTATGGGCAACCGTGCTTTGCAAGCCGAAGTTACTCAACAACTTTGAACTTATGGGATTTCCCTTCCTCTCCAAGAGGAGAGAGAGCTTAGGAGGCCTCTTGAAGAGACCCCCAAAAGAAGACTCTCTCCCATACGAGAGGAGGGATTCAAAGAGCAAGAAAGCAATGAAATTTTAAGCTCCTTTGAAGATGTGGATCCACATAGACGGTAGTCTAGACGATTGCCAACTCCTCCGAAGAGGAAAAGATCAACACACAGTCCTTCTCCTTGTCATTCCAAAAGGGAAGAGAGGAAACAAAGGAAGAAAAGGGAAAGAAAGAGGTCACCCTCTTCTCCTTCTTCTTTACCTTCCTCCTCTGCCGACAAAAGCTATGGCTATTCTCCTAGAGAATACAACAGGGGAGGACATCATAAATCATACCTTGCATGGCAAAGGTCACAAAAGCTCAAGAAGTTCAAGAAGGGAGGAAAGAGTATCTCTTTTCTCACCTACGATTGCACCTTTGGTGCTACCAACAAAGTGTTGGCCTTCATCCAACAATTTGATGCGGCCTTTGGAGACGAGGGCTTCACGGAGTCCTCCAAGCTACGCCATGTAGCTATGCACTTCCAGAAATCGGCTCGTCAATGGTGGGCTAGCCTTTGTGGCAATGACAAAGCCCCAAAGACATGGAAAACTCTACAAGTTTCCATCATGAAGCAATTTCTTGCAAGCGATGCAAAGGACAAAGTGCTCACGGAATGGTGATGTTTGAAGATTCTCTCTCATGAGTCTATCCACAAGTATGTAGACAAGTTTTGGGATTTACATCTCAAGGCTACTGTCTTCCAAAAGATAGACTTCGCCAAGAAAAAACAACAATTCTGTGTGGGAGATGGCCGATTACGTCAACTCTCAATTGCCTGGTTCTATCACCGAAGTAATCCAACACACCATGGTTGCTTCATGCATCAATTTCTAACAAGGGGCTAGACGGAATGTCAAGCCCATGGAAAACAAAGACAAAAATGATGCAAAGGGGAAAAACAATGCCCAAAATTCTTCCCAAGGCACTTCCAACAACAACAACAACAATCGTTCCTAGAAGAAGGGAGTTTACAAAGGAAAAAACAAACTCTCTCCTGAAGAGCTTGAAGCTTTTTACAAGGACCATAAGTGTTTTAAGTGTGGGGAGGAAGGACATGGCTGTCATTCTTGTCCCAAGAAAAATGCTCGCAATAAGACTCCTAGGGCTTCCACCATCGAAGCTCCAAACGAGGATGCTCATTGCAAAGGATCATCTCTCTCCTACGCTTGGGGAAAGCTAAGGGAGCATGATGCCTTCATCTTGTTTGACCATGACTCTACTCACAACTTCATATCAATGGAGTTGGCCACCAAGTTGGGCATTCAAGCTTTCCAGATAGGAGATATTGTAATGGCTGACATAAATTTCAAGGGACAGCAAGCCTCCGTTACTCCCTTGATTGGGAAGTTGATGCTTCATGTCCAAAGCTATGTCAACAAAGAAGACTTTTTCATCTGTCCTCTCTAACATGAGGATGCTATCCTAGGGGCACCATGGTTTGATTGCATGGCTGCCAGCATGAAGTTCCTTGAAAGGAGAATCTACTTCACCTATAGGGGAAATAACATGTATATAGATACTAGTGAGTGTGGTTGCATTATACCACTTGTAAATCCCCCTGCTTTTGATAAATCAATGAAGAGCTCAGTTTTTGCATACATGATTTTTGTCAAAGAGTCCCTAAAAGATCCTAATGTTTCATCAAATGTAAATGGTAGGAATCAAGAAGAGTTAGACTTGTCTAATTTTCTAAAAGGATTCTAGGATGTGTTTATCGATGATATCCCTATGGACTTACCTCCAAAACGAGGGGATGATGACCATCGCATTGAGCTCCTTCTAGGAAGCTCACCGCCTAACAAGCCTCCTTATTGAGTCTCTCAAAGCTCAACAAGAAGAGATCATGAGGCAAGTACAAGAATTGGTTGACAAAGGGATGGTGAGGCCTAGCTCCTCTCCCTTTTGTTCTCCAGTCCTTTTAGTGAAAAAGAAAGATGGTACATACCGTATGTGTGTGGACTATCGAGCACTAAACCATATCACTATCAAAAACAGATTTCCCGTGCCTCGGGTAGAAGATTTTTTTGATAAGATTCAAGGCTCTACGTACTTCAGTAGGATTGACCTTAAAAGTGGCTATCATCAAACAAGGATAGTGGATGAAGATATCCGTTTCGCACAACATTTGGTCTTTATGAATATCCAGTCATTCCATTTGGCTTGACTAAGCACCAACTACGTTCAATCATCTAATGGAGAAAATATTTAGACCCTATCGCAAATTCACTGGATGATATCATCATCTACTCCAAGTCTTTGGAGGAACATAAGAAACATCTTCAGGTGATTTTTCAAGCACTGAGGGAGAACAAGTTTTTTCTCAACCAAAAGAAAAGTGAAATTTTCCTTCAAGAGATTCAATACCTAGGTCATATTATCTCTCAAGATGGTATCCGTATGGATCCATCAAAGTTAGAGGTAATAAAAGCATGGCCTAATCCAAGGAATCTACATGAGCTAAGAAGCTTTATTGGTATGTTTGTATACTATAGACGCTTCATAGCAATTTTCTCAAATAGCAGGACCATTACATGACTTAACTAAGAAGAACATTAAGTATTTATGGACTGTTAAGGAGAAAAATGCTTTTGACAAGCTCAAAGAGAAGCTTACCTCCCAACCAGTCCTCATGCTTCTGGATCTCTAAAAGCCATTTGAGGTCCAATGTGATGCTTGTGGTGATTGCCTTGGAGCAGTCTTGTTTCAAGAAGGGCATGCCATAGCATATGAGAGCCGAAGGCTCAATACAGATGAATGTGTCTTAGGAATTTATGAGAAAGAGCTTTTAGCTATTCTACATGCCCTAGACACATGGAAGCAATATTTATTGGGGACTCCATTTATTCTACGAACAGACCACCAGAGTCTCAAGTACATGACACAAACCAAGCTTTTCGACAAACAAGTGAGGTGGGAAAATTTTATTTCGCAATTTAATTTCCATATTTCTCACATTGCTGGTAAGCACAATCAAGTGGCTGATGCATTTTTGACGACCCAAAGTTAATGCGGTGTCTATAGCTACTACTCACAATGATCTATCTTCTATGATAGATGAGTATGCTACTAACCCTAGCTTTAGAGGCATAATGTCAGCCCTTGCTTTGGGGAAGAAAGAGGAACCATTCACCTTGCAGGATGGTTATCTTCTCCATGGCAATAGGCTATGTGTTACCCACTCCCTTCGTGAGAAAGTCATGTATGAATCTCATGCTCCTCCCTATGCGGTGAATAGAGGCATTCAACCTACTCAAAGACCAAGTATGATAGAGGGAAGCAACCTGGATTACTCCAGCCATTTCCTATCTCAAATTCACCACAGGAGAGTATATCCATGGATTTTATCTTTGGATTACCCAAGTCTATCCATGGGAATACGAGAATATGGACAATAGTTGATAGGTTCAGCAAGCAAGCACACTTTATTCCTGTCAAAAAGACTAATAAGGCACACCAAGTGGAAACTCTCTTCATATCACAGATTTTCAAACACCATGGATTACCAACATCCATCTATCAGATATAGATCCTAGAATGACGAGTAATTCCTGGAAAGGTCTCTTTGAAAATCTAGGAACAAGATTGAATTTCTCTTCGGCCTATCACCCACAAACAGATGGCCAAAGTGAGATAGCCAATGTTACGATACTCGATCTACTAAAGACTTATGTTACAGAAGTAGATCAATGCCTACAATAATACTATACATAATTCTATGGGAAAAGCACCTTTTGAAATAATTGAGGGAAGACCTAAAAGTCCCTTGCTACTCAAAGTACATGGGAAGATCTTCCTTGCTACCTACAAGAATCTTTTCAAAAGATTAAGGAGGCTATATCCATCTCTCAACAAAGGCAAAAAGATGCTGCTGAAAAGCACAGAAGGGCATTAATGTTCAAAGAAAATGATTGGGTCTTACTTAACACTAGGTTGGTAATGGGACACTTTTATGTCCTGTGAAGTGACCATTTTCCTTGAATTATGTCAAGAGTTTCAAAATGGATTTTGAGGTGCTATCTATCTAGAAAGTTGTCTCATGAGCTGAAAAAAACTCGACATTTTTTTGGAATATCAATTCCATCTTTAACATTGTCCTTGCACAACATTTCACAACCTAAACTATGTGAAAAAACGGGTCCTGTTTTTGGCTTTTTTCAACTTTTTGCAACTATCCCACTCTAGAATTCATGTTTGTGAGGTCTATAATGCTAGAGAACTATCTTTAGTAGTCCTCAACATGTCCTGATGCTTCTAGGGAGAAATAAATAATAAAGTTCTAAGTTATGACCAAATTACAAAAATTGTCAAATCCTGTTTTTTAGCCAATTTTAGCTCTTCTATGATTTTTTTGGTGGATTTCATGATATCCAAATTCATTTTTTATTTTCTATGTCACATATTGTAACATAAAGCTAACATTCCTTGAGTTTTGGGGCACCTAATACCATATTTTGCATTGTACACAACGATGGTTGATTATTTCAATTATGGAAGAAAACGAAACATTCTAGTATATCAAGTATAGCTTTTTCAATATTGTTAGTTTCTTTTGACAACTACATGCATTTTGTAGGTAGTAACCATATCTAGTCATAAGGATCAAATTTGGCTAGATATTGAATAGTTTCCATGGGATTCTACAACTCATAATGTTCAACCCAGTTTTTTCCATGTTTGCTGTATTTAACACTTCATCTTTGTCCCCAAGATTCCCCTTGGTAAGATATGTATTATTCTTTTGACATGCTCCATGGATCCTTATGAACATAAAGGACAATAGGGAACTAAGAAAACATGCATATATTATTTGTATTGAGCGTGGCTATAGAAACTTTGATGATAGGTTTGCAAAATGGTAAAAATTCAACTTTTTTGTACCTATTTATTTTGGCAAAACAAAAAATAGTGAGTGAGAAGTAATCATATGTTCTGATCACCAACCCATTGAAGTTAACTAGGGAATTTATCTCAAGTCCTACAAAAATCCCTAATCTTATTTTTATGCAACAAAACGTAAGAAATGACTGTTTTGTTGAAAATTCACTGGTCCATCAACTTTGGAGGCTTGGTGTGACCAAAAGATGAGAAATTTTACAAGTTTCTTAATTTTTCCATGTTTAGTAGGCCTTGAACTATAACCTCATGAAAGGATTTTACAAAATGAGTGGATCTACTATGGTTTTGGAGGTTTTTTTCAAAACCCTGAAAGGACACTTTTATGTCCTGTTAGGCTACCAACCTAGTGTTAAGTTAATTCTTAAGGCTCGATTGAGGAAAAGGACGGGAAAAAATCCTACGGGCCATCAAAAGTATTATGCTAAGCTAGCAAAAAGATACTATGGTCCTTTCCAAATCTTGAAGCCCATCAATGAGATGGCTTACCAACTCAAGTTGCCCAACCATTGGCTCATACACAATGATTTTCAAGTGAGCCTACTTAAGACCTACAAAGGAGAGTCACCAAGTGAACGAATTATTGAAGACCCGCCCAAAGTTGAAGACCAAGAAGAGGTGCTACAACCCGAAGCTATCCTTCAACATGAAGACAAGGTACGACGACATGGTAAGATTATCTGACATTATCTTATTAAGTTAAAAAATTATCCTTTTTTAGATGCTAGATGGATGCAAGGAATACAGCGTAAGGATAGTATGAACCTTGTCAATGCTTACAATGCTACATTAGAGTAAGCAAATGTACAAATTTCTTTTAAAATGACCAATGTTTTTGTCTTATAAGACTAGTTCTCTTTTTATTGTGCACAAATTTTAATAGTATACATGCTTCGAATCATGTTTGTGATGAAGACATCTCTCAAAAACCAAGTAGAATTTGTCACTCTACTTGGGAGAATGAAATGGACTAAAGAGCAGACATGCTTGCGGCAACAATGTCTCCCAAGCACCAAATGGATTAGTCATCCATCAAGGTAAAAACGGATCCTCTATCCGCTAAGCAAGATTGACTAATGACTAAGGCTTTATCTTTTCTACCTCATAGTCGAGGACAACTATGATTTCAAGAGAGAGGTAATGTCATAAAATATAATATCTAACCAACCCAAAGTATTTTCTCATATTAAATTGATCATTTGATGTGGGAGAATAAACGGGAACAAGGGGTAGGATATAAACATGTGCTTATAGATCTATCTCAACACGGGGCCAATGGTAAAGGGGCCCAAATGAGAGATGGTCTGTCAAAGAGCAAGGCTAACCAATGGAGCTTAAGAAAATTAGGGTTAGCTTCATTGAAGACCTCCAAAGGTTAGTGTTAAAAAGTCCTTTGACCTTAGTTAATGAGCTTGAAGTGGGAACCCGGCCCAAGCTTAAGGTGCTTGTCGTGCTTGATGACTAAGGTGCTTGAGTTGCTTGTCGTGCTTGCTGACTAAGGTGCTTGAGGTGCTTGTCATGCTTGCCGAATAGGGAGCTTGAGGTGCTTGTGGGAACACGACCCAAGCTTGAGGTGCTTTGTCATGCTTGCTGACTAAGGTGCTTGAGGTAAGGTGTGCCAAACGTCAATCATCAATCCCTACAAGGAGGGGGCGAGCCCTACAAGAGGGGTGATGAGAGAGAACACACACAGACACACACTCACAAGGTAAGCTTTGTACAAATAAAGAAAAAGGGACACTTGTCAAGTTTCTCCTCAAGTTTTCCTCATGGTGTGCCTAAAGCCTAATGGTTAACCACCCAAGGGGTCCAATGATAAATTAGTAGATTTAATTAATTGTTTTTTCATTTATCAAGTTCTCTCTCTCAAAGGGGAAAGGGGGACACCTGTCGCAAGACTAGTATGCTTCTTGGTATGACTCTTGCTTGTGATTGGCTAGGCATGAGAGGTCCAATGAGCTACAAGGGGGGGTCGACCAAATCAAGAAGGGGGCATGCTTGGGGGGTATGCTCTCCCACACACACACACACACACACACACACACACTCTTATTGTGTATTGTGCAAAGTGCAAGAGCTTCCTCTCCTTCTCCAAGCAATTATAGAGGTTGAGGGCCTACACCAACACTCTTGGCTATGGAATGCAAATCCAACCAAGAGCCATGCTTCAATGCTTAAACTTTCCATCTTCATTACTATGCTATTATGTATGCTAGCAAGAAGAGTGATGATAAGTGAGGAATGAATTCTTTCTCCTATGAAATGTTTCTTCTTCCTCTTCCCTACCAAGCATTCAAATCAGCCTTAAATTCAACAATATATATCTCATTGGGTCCAGTGATCAGCAAATCATCAACATAAAGAATGACGATGAGAAGTACATCACCCTCACGCTTTACATACAAAGTTCTTTCTGTTGGATTGTTGTGAAACCCTTGTTTAACCAAATCATTAAGAAGATAATGGGGTCTAGGAGGGCCTCTTTATTTGGCATTTTAAGGGAGTCAAAGATCTAGTATTGAAAAAGCAATCAAAGGATAGATTTTGGATTCAAATAGACAAAACAACTAGTTTATTTAATTTCAAAATTCTGTCCAAAATGAAATTAAAAATCTAGCGGGTAAAACCATATCATATAACATATCTATGAAAAGAGCATGTAGGTTACAAATCTATAATCTGCGTTCAAATTGGAGATTGTACATAGGAGTTATGAGAGACGTCTCTGACACACCCACCATTCTTGCACACATGGCATGCGTCTATTCATCAATATGTTAATCACATCCATAATCTCATGGCAAATAAAGAGGCCCTCCTAGACCCCATTCTCTTCCTAATGGACTGTCAGCTTTCTCATACCAAGAATGAAGAGATTGCTTCAACCTATACAAAGCTTTTTTATATTTGCACACTTTATCCTCTTGTCGTTTCTTGACAAAACCGTGAGGGTGCATGCATTACATAACTTCCTCAAATATGTCACCATTCAAGAAAGAAGTAACAATGTTTGATTGATGTACATCGCATCCAAAATGAGCTACCAATGCACATAGAAAATGCACAGTAGTCATACAACAAGTGGGTGCAAAAGTATCTTCATAATCTATGCCTTTCTACTATGCATAACCTTTTGCAACAAGTCGAGCCTTATAACAACAATCTCACCATCCGTCTTACGTTTCAACTTGTAAACACACTTTGTACCATTGTTCCAGGAGGCAAATCACATAAAGTCCATGTGTCATTTTCTATAAGTGCATCATATTCTGATTGCATGGAAGCCATCCGATTTTCTTAATTACGTGCTTCATAAAAAACATCACATAAGGTAGAAACTGCCAAAGCATAACAATCTGATGCATAAGATGCATGGCAAGAACCTGAACGAATATGATTAAACATAGGTGCATCCAATTTATTGTCATGCAAAGTATGCACTAGCCATTTTGGCATACCTCTAACCTGCTCATTCTCAGTCCTTTCCACATCAAGTACATCATGTGCATCTGCATTAGAAATGGGTTGATTTGTAGCATTTTATAAAACCCCCATAGGCTGTACATTTTTCTCGTTCGAATTTACATTCATTAATGTATTCTAGAAAAAAAACAAATTCTCTTAATAGTGTATAAACCACAAACACCAAGCGAACCTGATCCAATTCGTGCATCTTTCACTAAAGCTTTGTGAGGAATGCCAATTAAATGTGCACACTTAGCATTCAATGTTTTGCGCATGATCATTCCCGTGATGCTAGGATTTGACCTGCAATCAATGGCCCCGTGTGCATCTTGCACCATCTTTAATCACTTGGGCAAAGTGGATTAATCTTGTACTTTCACTCTCTTTATTTTTACCTTTTGTTCCAACTTCAACTTCCTTCCATTCCTTGTCCCAAAACTCTACCTTGGTCAGATAATATATGGGAGGAATGTCACCTTTCAAATCTTTGCAACATATCTTCATTTTACCAAGCACTGTTCTAATTTTGTGATGTGGATCAAATTCTCTGATATTTGTTGGCACCAGTAACTCATGGTGGGCTTCTTCACGTAGCCTGCACTCTATTATTTTTCACACAATGCTAATAAAATCCTTAATAAAAATGTTGATTTCATTAATCTGATGAATTTTGGTATTTGAACGAGGAAATTTAAAAATAAATTCAGTGTTTAACATAACGCATCTAGGTTTTAGTCAAATAGAATTCACACATGCTACACTATCAAAATATTAGTCAAATTAGGATCATAAGATATATATTAAAGATGTTGGTTAATCACATACATTTCAGGCATGTCACATAAATTATAATCAAAGACATGCATCAAACCATGGTGATAAAGCTTATCAAATACATTAGTTCAATTTTCCAAACCATACAGGTTAAAGGCATGTCACACTTAAAATAACTATACTAAACCATAAGAACAAGATATTATCAAAGACATTGGTTTACATTTTAATTTCTCGCATTAGTTCTATCCAAAGTTGATAAAATATGGTACAAAGCTAAGTGAAGGTCTAAAGGAGTCTTTCCATGGCCATTTTTTACGTTTAATTTGCAAAAACACACAATTTTTTGCTACTTTATTTTGAAAGTAAATCAAATCATTGTTAAGCATGCCTAAAATTCTTTGAAAAAATCTTTCAATAGTTACATGATAGATACACAAAGGTTTTTTTACCTATATTCAAAGAATGTCATTAAGTTTTTACTCCTCCAAGTAAACTAGTGATATTCAATTTTACGAATAATTTTTTCTATTTTTAGCGAAGTAGACTTTTTATTTTTGAGCTTTTCATGTAAATTGTGTTTTGAAACTTGTTTCATATCTTAATCCAATATGTAAGAAGTTTCATGAGGTTTTGATGTTATACAAAAGTCGTGTCTCATTTGCTAAAATCTTTGATTTGAGCAATTTTTGTGGCTTAAGCTAGTTTTGTCACTCATTACGTTTTTAACTCTTTAGAGAGAGAGAGAGAGAGAGAGAGAGAGAGAGAGAGAGAGAGAGGATGAAAGACTGGCAGTTGAACTTTATTTTTTTAATGAATTGATATTCAAAGTTCAATATGTTTAAGAAAAAAAGAGCATTTTATTGTAAACAAAACTTTAGTTTTTCACTAAAATTTGTTAACATGATAGAGAGATGAAGTGAAAGAGAATGATAGACTTTTTATGATGGATTTTCTTATTTGTGTATGGTTATCGTAGTCAATATTATAACAAAAATAATTTTTTTTCTTGTGTAAAATTATAGCCAATTCTATGAAGAGATAGTTGACAAACAATTATGAAAATTCCTTTTATATATATATATATATATATATATATATATATATATATATATAAGCGTTTAATATGATCTTATACAGGATTCTTTGACAAAAAAAATCAACATGAAATGTTTTACACATATTGGAGATTTATATAGAAAATACTCTCCATGACCGGGTTATCGATCAAGTATTTTGTATACATATTCCACATACAATTTATACGACGTTCATATGGTCGGGGCAACCACTTGAATGCCGCATGTATGCATCGGGAAGGAAAATTGACTCACCATAATGATACTAGTATCACCACGTTATCAATGTAGCACCCATACGTTGAGAAAATACTTACCACAAGGACACTATATTCCCCGTGTAACCGAGGTGATTCCCCCATGGTAAGCACCATTTTGTAGAATGACTAATGCACACACCCTCATTGTGTGGCAAGCTACCTTGCTATTGTCGTACACTATGACATAGGACATAGTACCACACAATGCACACACAAACACATGAGTTGTATGGTCTGCTACTCTGCTACTACTGCCACCCATTGCGATATAGAGCATGCTCCCACAAGACTCCCTCACTCACTCCCTCCTTTTCACCTACCTATGAAGGTCATCGTTGATGTCTCTCTCTCTCTCTCTCTCTCTCTCTCTCTCTCTCTATGCTTTGAAACTAAGACCCCACAGGGCCCTATATTTTATATTGTGGCAAGGCCGTTGGGCTTTTGTGTTTTTAGGCAGACCTTTGAGAAAAATCAAAAGCTCAATGGGCTTTTGGTGGGTTATCAAACCACCATTCACTGGCTTAAATGTGATCATGTAAAGTGTAATTATGTGAATGTGATAATAACACATTGTAATCACATATAATTTCACGTGAACACGATGTACTTAATTGTATAAAGTGTAATTATGTAAATGTGTTATTATCACATTCACATAATTACAATTTACAAGATCACGTGAAATAATCACATCCGTGATCATGTGAGATGATCATGGATGTGATAATTATGTAAAGTGTAATAATGTGAGTGTGACAATAACACATTATAATCACTAAAAATTTAATGTGATCATAGATGTGATAATTTCATGTAAGCATGTAAAATATAATTATGTGAATGTGATAATAACACATTGTAATCTCAAAAATTTCACATGATTATTCAATCCCTACTTTCTAATCTGCAAGAGTTTAGTTTGTAAGTATTGACCTAATCTTTCTTCAATATCCCTATACCTCATCTTTGCTCTCTATATAGAGAGGGTAGGTAGATAGAGAGAGTTTACAGAGAGATGTGCCTCCCTCTCTCTTTAGCTACCTCTCTCTCTACACCCTATTTGTACCTAGTCTACATACCTCTATCCCTTTATACCTTCTACACCTAATTTTTACCCTCTATATAGAGAGGGTAGGTAGATAGAAAGGATGTAGAGAGAAGGGTAGATTTACATAGACAGTACCTAATCTACACATTTCTATATCTCTACTCTTTACACCTAATCTCTCTATCTACTCTTTCTACATCTATATACACACCTCTATCTCTCTATCTAAGGTAGATAGAGAGGGTAAATAGAGGTAGATAGTGAGAGCATAGAGAGAGAGAGAGGTAGATAGTTTTTTATCCATCTATCTACCTCTCTCTCTACACCTATCTTACATGCCTCTATCTCTCTACCTAAGGTAGATAGAGAGGGTGTAGAGAGGGAGGTAGATCAAGGTAGATAGAGAGGGCATAGAGAGAGAGAGAGAGAGGTAACCTCTATCCTCTCTATGGATAATCTACATCTAATCCAAAGATCTAAAGGGCACAAAGAGAGAGGTAACTAGAGGTAGATGGAGAGGGCATATAGAGAGAAGATAACTAGAGGTAGATAGAGAGTGTAGAGAGAAAGATAGATAGAATTTTATCCATCTATCTACCCCTCTCTCTACACCTTATCTACATACCTCTATCTCTCTACCTAAGGTAAATAGAGATGGCAGAGAGAGAGAGAGAGAGAGAGAGAGAGAGAGAGAGAGAGAGAGAGAGAGAGAGAGAGAGAGAGAGAGAGGTACATCAAGGTAGATACAGAGGACAGAGAGGGAGAGAGAGAGACATAGATAAGGTGTAGAGCATGCATAGTGAGAGAGGTGGATAGATTTTGTCCATCTACATCCCATAGTTCTGCTTCCCAAAGAATCAAAGACGCTCGTTGCATTATCAAGCCAAGGACAAGATCTTGCAAACCAAGGAGAGACACCTAAAATTTTTCACGACAGAATCCTTGAGCTTGAAATAGAGCTATCAGAGGCCCAAGCCAAGCTGTAACAGTATGCTTCACTGTATGGATCATTGCTAGAACAAGTTGATCCTTTGCAACAAGGACCTGTAGACCCATCTCTTGCACCTGAAAGTACTGAATTCAACATAGATGAACTACTCAACAAGCTGACTCAAGCTTTGGCTTGAGCACTTCGCTCACTTTACCCCTATGTATTTTGATTTGAAGAGAATGCGAAGTGCTATAATTTTTGCAATCACAGCTCTCATTTATCCCCTCAACTGTCCATTTTTGTATTCTCGATTTGAAATTGTATTGTATCTAACTGTAATTATGACTCTTATTGAAAAAGTAACGAGAGAGAGAGAGAGAGAGAGAGAGAGAGAGAGAGAGACAGAGAGAGAGAGAGAGAGAGAGAGAGGTAGTGTAGCATATGGCGATCTTTCATAATTTTCACGTAATCACACTAGGAAAAACTTATAGACCTTTAGTCACACATATTTGTATCCATCAATCACACCAATCATATCATCTACTTCATCCATATCAGAGCATTCTAAAGCTATCTCCCGTTCCATATCATCATCATTGTTAACTTTCATAGCTATAGCTTCATGGGTTTGAAAGACCCCATAGTGCTTTTGTGCTGCTCTTTTTGCAATGTTCACTGGATTTTGGATAAGTCTCATGTTGCAAAAAACATAGAAAAAATCAGCAGCCCGTTTAGGGTGAAGGCGGTTTTGTTTCTTGGTATGCATAAAGTCAAATGCCAACCATTTTCTCTCACAACTTCTACTTGATGCTGCAACAGATAGAGCCCTAGTTGCAATGTGTTGCAACTCCACTTTCTCCCCACCATAATCCTTCCACCATAGAGGCGCACTTGTGTGTGCAATGGCATCTATATGCCATGGACCCTCTAGGGTGATAAGCATCACATTGATGAGCGGCTTCGTCTAACAGTTGGTCCATCCATCCAACACTATGATGCATCCCTGTGCAAGAACAAAGTCTACCACCGTGCGCTTGAGGATGGCTTCAATATTGTCGTTCACTTATCTAGATACTCTATGCACATCTTGTTATAATTAGTAAGCACAAACCCTTTTTTGGACGTGCTCATTAAAGCATCTTGAAATATGGGGTGGCGCATAGCATTGAATGGTATACCGCATGCCACAAAAGCTTGCATCCATTTCAAGTGCAACTCAAGCAACCATTGCTTATCTAAGGCTTCATACATTGTTTGTGCGTTGGATGATGCTTTACTAACTTTAGTTGAGCTAGGATCTGCTGTTGCTGACGTTGAAGCATTTCCATGAAGAGGAGCTGACTGGGGAGTGCAATCATTTGCTTCCGTAGGCACATGCTCTGTCCTCCCATTGATAACAGACATTTCAACATCCGTTGCAACTTGTTTGACAGTAGCACTTTTCTTTTTAGCTGCAAGAATTTTCTTTGCTATGCGAGCGTACTTTGGCAATCTAGCATGAATATCTCTTGGTGGAGCCATACACTTGGACACATTACCAGGGACTTTACACATATGCTCTTTGATTCTGATCGCATTACCACTGAACTCGTGGCCGCGTAGGTCTTGTATTTCAATTGAGATGTATTCATTCCGGCCCATAGCTCGTGGATGTAACTCCACTCATGTCCTTTCACCATGCTGACAGATGAATTTAATATGCTAGAATCAACAAATCTAGCTATCAATTTCGAGCTAAAAAACAATCCAAAGCAACAAACTACATAAACAATGCTCTATCGATCAATATAACAATCAAAACCTGTCCACATTATCAATTAGAGTCACGCTATATTATCAATCAACAATAAGCAATGATAGTCTTATCATTCTTCAATATAAACTCATGTCAATCAAATTATCTTTTCAAGCGCAAAATAACTTCATCACTTCAAACAAAACATTTTAATCACAATGCTCACATTGCACTACATTGATTCATCTAAAGTGTAAGCTTTTGGCTTTCACACATTACGATAATCGATAATCTTAATCATTTATTTAAAACAATACAAATAAATCTCATCATCACGTTGCACTATATCGATTTATCTATAGTGCAAGATTACGGCTTTCACACATTATGATAATCGATAATATTAATCGAATTTTGCAATTGTTTCTCATTGTAACATGAGGATTAATTGCAAACCTTGACAATTGTCATATCTATATGAAGTGTGAACATGAAGTTCTCACACTCCACGATAGATCTTTGAGAGCTTATCTATATGCGGTTGCTACACGTGTACGATCACACAATATGATAGACGTAGCAATCCAAATAAAGATAATTTAATATCAATGTATTTGGACATGAGATTCCTAAATTTTAATTCCAATGAGAGCATAGTGTGATGGCTCTGCACAGGACAAAAGAAATTCTACCTATATTCACTTTCAGGTGAGTAAATATATGTAGGTCAAAATTGAACCTACCTAAATAAAACTAACTTCTATTCTATTATACTTTGCAGATTGATTACCTCATATGGGAGTACACTCTGCACACAACAACAACCTCTAAATTATATCACTAATTCACTTACACATGTCAGTAAACTAAGCACGTAGCAAGTGACTTCTAAAAGATAAACACCTTGTATGATTGAGAGTTTGAGCTCTACACAACATACAAAGCTTACACAATTTAAACCTAAAAAAAAGAATCAATCAATTTTTTTAAAAAAAGTTGAATTGATTTTAAACAAAAGATTTTAAAACTATTCTAAATTTCAATGATTTTTAAACTATATGAATTTCTTTTTTCTCTGATAGTGACATGGAATACCTTTTGTGATGAATACTAGTCTCAACAAGGCGCATTGCCGCTATATATACTTTTTTTCTAATCACTGTATTCTTTGATCGAAGTTTCTTTCGATCGAAAAATTAGGAAAAAAAAGTGGTTAATATCCATTTTTGCTGACATGGCACCGTATAATACAACCGTATAATATGAGGTCATGTAAAATACGCTCATATATGATATACGTATTCCATATAATGTATGATGCAACTTAGATGAGATGATTTGTTGATTACTGGTCCGAATGAGACACACATTGCTAAATTCAAAGCTGAATTGAATGCTTCTTTTAAGAGAAAAGATTTGGGGATTTTGCATCATTATTTTGGCATACAGTTTAAGCAATGTGATGGTGGTATTGCCTTGTATCAAACAAGCTACATAGAGACATTACTTCACACAAGCTACATAGAGACATTACTATGTAAGTTTGGACTTGAGGACTGCAAACCTATTGCTACTCCCATGGAAACAAGTTTAAAATTGGGCCTTCATGATGTTGTGATCCTGTCAATGCCAGTCTTTACTAGCCTATTGTTGGATTCCTTATATATGTATGCCATATGAGGCCCAATATTCAATTTGTAGCCTCAAAGGTCGGCAAATTTATGCATAGCCTAGGGTCTAAGCATTGACATGCTATCAAAAGGATTTTTGCTACTTGGGTGGCACTTTACATCTTGGATTATTTTATCCCAAGGGGGGATCATTGTCGGCTAGGTTTACATGCTTTTTTGGACATTAATTGGGACGGTTGTTATGACACATGAGTGTCCACAAGTGGTTTTTGTTTCATGATTAGCAGTTCATGCATATCATGGTTGAGCAAGAAGCAACCTACTGTGGCCACTTCCAATTATCAAGATGAGTACATAGCAGTCTTCAAAGGTACAGTTGAATGTGCATGGTGCATTGGTAGTTGTGAGGAACCCAGTTTTTCATGCTTGGCACATTGAGGTGCATTATCACTATGGTAGAGAGAGACTCTTAGCAAGATAGATCAGCTTGGCTTATGAGCCGACACAGGACAACCTTGCAGATCTTTTCACAAAGGCATTGCCTTGTGAGAAGTTTGAATCTTTCCACAAAGCTTTGGTCTTAGTCCCCTTTGCGGATTGATCATGTCCTTGGGGTGGCATGGCAATTCCCTATACAGTATGTGCCAGCTCTTGTTCACACCACATCACTCACTGAGGAATTTATTACCGTATATATATATATATATATATATATATATATACGATAGTGATGTGTGTGAACACACTTAAGACCATCAGGAACTTTTTTCCCTCACTAGGAGGTTTTTTTCCCTGTGCATTGTATATACACCCATCATTCTAGGACTAACTTATCTTTCCATTTTGCACTAACAGTACACTCTGTAACATTCAATGGCCTAGTAACTTGTGTGTAGCGGAAAATAGTATAAACATAGTGAGCATTTCATTAGAATAGATTCCTAATGAGCATAGCAAGACTGCTTGGATAGAGGGAGCAACAAAAAGCATACCACCTAGCTAGATAGGCATGAACAATACTTCAAAGGAGAGAGAAATAAAGCTATTGACAATAGTTGAGGACCGGATTTACATGGAGCCGGTCCCCCCTCCAAAAGGCTTTGTATTATAGGTTTCCCCCATCAAGGGAGACATTTTACAATACAATACTTTGTGTTCCTTCCAGTAACTTTCTGGTGCAATAAAGATAGAAGCATCAAGCTGCACCATGCACACTTATAAAACACAACATCAATTCCCTCACGTTCTCAGACCCAAAACCTCACACACCTTTGAAGATGGTGAGAGCTAGCGGGATATGAGAGTAGATTGAGAAGCAGAAGGAGTATTCATACGAGAAAGAATTTTATCTCCTCACATAATCACTCATAAAATCTTAGCATAGCTTAGTAATTAGCATTGTGGAGGAGATGAGCATGCATTGGAGGTTGGCTCTTGGTTGGATTTGCATCACAAAGCCAAGAGTTGTTGGTGTAGGCCTCTCTTCTCACCAGCTTGGAGTAGATGATGAGATTTCCATTAAAGCTTGAGAAGGAGAGAGAGTCTTCTTTTCTTCACACATGAGATTGTGTGAGTGCGTGTGTGATAATTCTTTGCCAAAATCAGCCCCCTCTCTCTCTTGGTCGACCCCTCATGAATTTTACGCATGCTGGCATCCCATTGGACCTTGTAAAGCTTAGCCAATGATAATTAATAAGCATAAGTGATAGCCTTGCGACATGTGTCCCCCTTTCCCCTTTTGTGAGAGCTTTAGGTAATAAATTAATGCAATTAAACTCTCATTGGACTAAGTTAGTCTTTTGGCCAATAAGAATCAGGTAGGCCATTAGGCTGTTGAATGCTCATTGGACCCCTTGGGAGACTGTCTAATAGTCTTTTAGAGAGCTTAATTTCTATTGTTTCATTTTATCAAGTGTTTTGAAATGAATTAAACTAAATGTATTCTAGCCTAATTCTCATTTGTCCACCTCTATGGCCATCCAATAGGAATTGAATGCATCTTGGGGGCAATTGGCCTAGGGAGCTGACATGTATCCCCTATTCCCTTTGTGTAAAGGGAGCCTGCTAGTGTGTGTGTGTGTGTTTCTCTCTCCTCCCTTTCGGATTGCCCCTCCTATCTAGGGATATGTGAAGACTTTAGGGTCTTCACATAAGCATCCAATTTGCCCTAGGTTTTGACCATTGGACCTAACCTTTAAATTTTAGAACCTTAGCATTTTGGAAGTCTTAATGGGCTGAACCTTAGGGTCTTTGAAGCCCATTTTTGCACATTTCTCTTTTTCAGATTCCCCCCCCCCCCCCCCCCCCCCCCCCCCCCCTTTGTATCTCTATTTTCCATCCTTTGGATCCCTATTGTGGCCAGACTTCCAGCTTAACCAATATTCTAGCTTTTTCTCCCCTGGTACTTCCCCATATTAAATGATCAGTTTAGCATGAGAAAATAATTTAGGAGAATTAGATATTAGTTATTATGACATTACCTCTCTCTTGAAATCATAGTCGTCCTCAACTATGGGGTAGAGAAGGTAAAGCCTATTCATTAGTCCTTTTTCCTAGCGGTTATAGGATCCCTATCTTACCCTACGACATCGTTCCAAAATGGATGACTAATCCATTTGGAACTTGAGAGCCTAAGCTGCCGCAAGCATGTCTGTGCATTAGTCCTATCAATATTCCATAGGAGAGTGACAAGCTCTACTTGGTGTTTGGGGAGACTTCATCTCTGCAAACTTGATCCTAAGCATGCATACTTCTTAACATTTGTGCACAATAAAGAAAAAGAGAGCCTTATAAGACAAAAACTTTGTTCATTTTAAACATTTGTACATTTGCTTACTCTAGGGAAGCATTGTAAGCATTGACAAGGTTTAGGTTATCCCTTAATTGTGTGCCTTGCATCCATCTAGCATCTTCAAAAGGATAGTTCTTAAACTTAATAAGATACCATTGGATAATCTTACCACCTCTCAATACCTTGTCTTCATGTTGGAGAATGGACTCCGGCTGCAACACCTCTTCTTGGTCCATGATCTCCAATGGATCTTCAATAGTTGATTCTTGAGGTGGCTCTCCTTTGTAAGGCTTTAGTAGGCTCACATGAAAAGCATTGTGTATGAGCCAATGACTGGGCAACTTGAGTTGAAAGGCTGTCTCATTGATTGGTCTAAGAATGTAGAAGGGACCATAGTACCTTTTTAATAACTTAGAATAGTACTTTTGGTGTCCCGTAGGATTCTTGCCCGTTGTGTGCCTTAATCGAGCCTTGGGAATTTTAAGCAAGACCCAATCATTCTCTTTAAAGTCTTGGGCTCTTTTGTGCTTATCACTAGTAGACTTCTGCCTTTGCTGTGAGATAGAGATAGCATCCTTATCTTTTGGAAAGATTCTTGTAGGTCTTGGCTATACTCATCTGCAGCGAAGATCTTGCCTTGTACCTTAAGTAGCAGGGGACTTTTAGATCTTCCCTCAATTACCTTAAAAGGTGCTTTTCTCGTGGAGGTATGTACAGTATAATTGTAGGCATACTCCACTAAGGGTGAGTACTTCTCCCATTGGGACCTTTGATCTACTTCCATTACATAGGCTTTTAATAGATAAAAAATTGTTAGGTTAGCTATTTCACTTTGGCCACCGTTTGCAGGTGATAGGCCGAAGAGAAGTTTAGCCTTGTCCCTAAATTCTCAAAGAGACCCTTCAAGAAATTATTGGTCATTCTAGGATCTCTATCCGACACTATGGACATTGGCAAGCCATGTTACTTGAAGATTTGTGATATGAAGAGGGTTGCCAGTTGATGGGCTTTTATAGTCTTTTTGACAGGTATAAAATGAGCTTGTTTGCTGAACCTTTCTACTATTGTCCATATTCCTGTATTTCCATGGATAGACTTAGGCAATCCAAAGATAAAATCCATGGATATGCTCTCCCATGGTAAATTAGGAATTGGCAAAGGTTGAAGTTATCCAGGTTGATTCCCTCTATCAAACTTCGTCTTTTGGCAGACCACACATTTAGAAACATACTCTTGTATGTTTGCTTTCATGGCAGGCCAATAGAAATATGTTTCAATCCCTTTTAGGGTAGACTGAATCCCTCTATGCCCCGCATAAGGAGGAGTATGAGATTCATACATTACTTTCTCACGTAGTGAGTTAGTAACATATACTCTATTGCCATAGAGAAGATAACAATCTTGTAAAGTAATTGGTTCCTCTTTCTTCCCTAGCAAGGGCTGAAATCACATCTCTAAAATCGAGATCAATAGCGTACTCATCTATCATAGAAGATAGATCATTGTGAGTTGCTATGGAAACCGCATTCACTCTCAGTCGTCCTGGGAGTGCATCGGCTACTTGATTATGATTGCTAACAATGTGAGCAATATGAAAATGAAATTGCAAAAGGAAATTTTCCCACCTCATTTGTTTATCAGAGAGCTTGGTCTATGTCATGAAGTACTTAAGGCTTTGGTGATCCGTTAGCAGAATGAGAGGAGTCCCCAATAAATAGTGCTTCCACGAGTCTAAGGCATGTACAACTTCGAGGAGTTCCTTTTTATATATGCCTAGAGCTTGCTTAACAGGGTTGACCATTTGACTTTCATAGGCTATGGCGTGCCCTTGTTGGAGAAAAACAGCTCCAAGGCAATCACCACAAGCATCACATTGGACCTTAAATGGCTTGGAGAGATCTAGCAGTTTAAGCACAGGTTGAGAGATAAGCTTTTCTTTAAGCTTTTTGAAAGCATTGTTCTGCTTGGTAGACCATGTATACCTAACGTTTTTCTTTTCTAGGTCATGTAATGGTACCGCGATTTGTGAGAACTTTTCTATGAAGCATCTATAGTATGCACACATACCTATAAAGCTTCTTAGTTCATGAAGATTCCTTGGATTAGGCCATCCTTTTATTATGTCTAGCTTTGATGGATTCATCTGGATGCCATCTTGAGAGATAATGTGACCTAAATACTGAATCTCTTGTAAGAAAAACTCGCTTTTCTTTCGATTAATATAAAGTTTATTCTCTCGTAAGACTTGAAATATTACCTGGAGATGTTGCTTGTGTTCGTCTAGTGAATTAGAGTAGATGATTATATCATCAAAGAACACTCCAGTAAAGGTTCGGTGAGGCCTAAATAGCTTCTCCATCAAGCGGTTAAATGTGGCTGGTGCATTGGTCAAACCAAAAGGCATGACAATGTATTTGTAAAGACCAAAAGTAGTGCGAAATGCAGTCTTTACAATGTCTTGATCAACTTGATGGTAGTCACTTTTTAGGTCAATCCTATTGAAGAAGGTTGACCCTTGCAGCTTATCAAATAGGTCTTCTACCCGCATAAGGGGAAACCTATTTTTGATAGTGATCCTATTTAGTGCTCTATAGACGACACACATACGATATGTGCCGTCTTTCTTTTGCACTAATAATACGGGTGAACAAAATGGAGATGAGCTAGGCCTAACCATGCCCTTCTCAACTAACTCATGCACTTGCCGCTACATAATCTCCTCTTGTTGATCTTGAGAAACTCTATAAGAAGGTTTATTAGGTGGTGAACTTCTTGGAAGAAGTTCAACTGCATGGTCATCATTGCCTCGTTTAGGAGGTAGTTCACAAGGGATGTCGTCAATAAAAACATGTTGAGATCCCTTGAGGAAATTGGATAACTCTAATTCGTTGTGGTTATTTATATTTTATTTTGCTAAAGCATAAAGTTCATTTTGAGAATCTTTAACAAAAATCATGTACATGAAATAGAGATCTTTATTGACTTATTGAAAGCTTGCGTATGTACAATGGATATGATGTAACCCAACTCTTTAGCATCTATGTACGTATCTTTTTCCCTGAACCTAAAGTAGATTTTCCTTTCAGAGAATTTAACATTGGCAGACATGAGATCAAACCATGGTGCCCCTAGGATTACATCCTCATGCTTGAGAGGAGAGATAGCGAAGTCCTCTTTGTCCACATATCTTAGGACATGGAGCCTCAATTTCCCAATTAAAGGAGTGACTGAAGTTTCTTGCCCCTTGAAAGCACCATCAGCGGGTAGGACATCTCCCATCTCATAGGTTTGGATGCCTAGCTTGGTGGCCAAATCTGTGGAATGAAATTGTGAGTAGAACCAGGGTCAAAGAGAATAAATGCATCATGTTCTCTTACCTTTCCACAAGCATGGCATAGAGGAGATCCTTTGTGTTGCACATCCTCTTCTTGGATTTCAACCAAGGTAGCTCCAGGAGGCTCATTTCTTGTATTGTTGTGGGGGCAAGCATGATAGGCATGCCCTTGCTCCCCGCTTGAAACAACGGTTATCTTAACGATAATGCTCAAGCTCTTCAGGAGAGAGTTTATTTTTTCCTTTATAAACTTCCTTCTTCTTAGATTTGTTGTTGTTGGCATTGCCTTTAGGAGTCTTTTGGAAATTTTCCTTCCTCTTAGGCTCATTGTTACGGTCCTTGCACTCTGTGGTCTTAAGATTTCTCTTAGCCTCTAGTTGGAAATTGATTAGTGAAGCCACCATAGTATGGTGTATGACGGCAGATATGGTGCATGGCTTTTGGGAGTTGACATACTCCACCATATATTCAGTTGAGCCTGCACAAAATTGTTGTTTTTTCTCTCCAAAATCCATTTTTTGAAGACAGTGACTTTGAGATGTAAGTCCCAAAACTTGTCTACATATTTGTAAATAGGTTCTAGAGAGAGAGCCTCAACCGCCATTCGGTGAGTACTTTGTCTTTGGCATCGGTAGCCAAAAACTGCTTCATGATGGTAGATCTTAAAGCTTTCCATGTTTGTGTAGCTTCACCATTTGCCCATAGGCTAGACCACCATTTCCTAGTGGACTTTTGAAAATATATAGCTACATGGCATAGCTTAGAGGACTCTGTGAAGCCCTCATCTCCAAACGCCACATCGAATTGTTGGATGAAGGCCAAGACTTTGTCCGTAGCACCAAATGTGCCATCGTAGTAGGTAAGGAAAGAGATGTTCTTTCCTCCCTCTTTGAACTTATTGAGCTTGAATGACCTCTTCCACGTGGCATAGGATTTCCTATGGCCTCTTCTTTTTGGTGGTTTGAAAGTTGCACCATCACTTTCTTCAGAGGAGGAAGAATTTGAGGAGGATGGAGAAAAGGGTAACCCCTTTCTCGCCTTTTTCTTCCCTTGGTCTTCCTTGTCTGAACCATCACTTTCTTCATAAGAGGAAGAGGATGAAGAAGATGGAGAAGAGGGTGACCTCTTTCTTGCCTTTTTCTTCTCTTGTTTTTTGCCATCCCTCTTTGAATTATGGTGTGGAGATGTGTGCGATGGTCTTCTCCGTTTAGTGTGTGTTGGAGAGCGTTTTTCCCACCGTCTTTGTGGAGACATCTCCACCGAGGTGGTAGGAGACTCACTTCTTTCTCGTTTTTTTGGTGGGGGCTCTTGAGTTCTCCTTTGGGAAGCAGATGCGTCATCAAGTAGTAGATTTTTGAGCCCTTCGTACGGATCCTCTTCTTCTTCCCGAATAGGAGAGAGGCCTCTTTTGGAAGTCTCTCAAGGAGGCTTCCTAGGTAATCTCTCTTCTTGGTGGGGAGTTTGGAGAATCCCATGAGTATGAAGCTGCCATTGCACTTCACTTTGGAGGGACGGATTGCCCATGGCTTATTGAAGCCTAGAAACAAGGTAGTTAACAAGCATAGGGGCATCATTAGTAGCCTACTCATTAGCAAAATCAAAGCTATCAACATTAATTTCACTCTCTTTACTATTGTCAGCCATTCTAACAATTTTTAGGTGTACTTTAGCACTTCAAGCCCTAGTTGCTACTCCTCTTTACCCCTTTAGAAAAGCACTCAAGCTCTTGTACCCGTGGCTTGAATATCATTAATTGCAAGGAATAGAAGAGAGGGTCTGTCAACATCAAAACAATACCGGATCTTGTCAAGCATCTAATAGCTCAATAGTGGTTAAGCCAAGCCCCGTAGGACTCCACTATTAAGACTATAGCTCTCGACGGTGATGCCCAATTATCTGCACAAAGCAGGCGCACTACAAGGTTGAAAAATCCCTATTCTACTTACTCAATTGCAATAAATAATATCAACCATTTATAGTTAGCTTGAGGACCTCCTTCTTGAGCAAGAAAAGAGAAACCTTGTGCTCTGATACCAATGTAACATTTAATGGCCTAGTAACTTGTGTGTAGTGGAAAATAGCATAAACAAAGTGAGCATTTCATTAGAATAGATTCCTAATGAGCATAGCAAGAGTGCTTGGATGGAAAGAGAAACAAAAATCATACCTCCTAGCTAGATAGGCATGAGCAATACTTCAAAAGAGAGAGAAATTAAGATATTGACAACAATTGAGGACCGGATTTACATGGAGCCGGGCCCCCCTCCAAAAGGCTTTGTATTATAGGTTTCCCCCATCAAGGGAGACATTTTACAATACATACTTTGTGTTCCTTCAATAGCTTGCTGGTACAATGAAGATGGAAGCTTCCAGCACCATGCACACACTTATAAAACACAACATCAATTCCCTCACGGTCTCAGACCCAAGACCTCACACACCTTTGAAGATGGTGAGAGCTAGCGGGGTATGAGAGTAGATTGAGAGGAAGAAGGAGTATTCATATGAGAAATAATTTTATCTCCTCACATAATCACTCATAAAAGCTTAGCATAGCTTAGTAATTAGCATTGTAGAGGAGATAAGCATGCATTGGAGGTTGGCTCTTGGTTGGATTTTCATCACAAAGCCAAGAGTTGTTGGTGTAGGCCTCCCTTCTCACCAGCTTGGAGTAGATGATGAGACATCCATTAAAGCTTGAGAAGGAGAGAGAGTCTTCTTTGCTTCACACATGAGATTGTGTGAGTGCGTGTGTGATAATTCTTTGCCAGAATCCGCCCCCTCTCTCTCTTGGTTGACCCCTCATGAATTTTACTCATGTTGGCATCCCATTGGACCCCGTAAAGCTTAGCCAATGATAATTAAGATGCATAAGTGATAGCCTTGTGACATGTGTCCCCTTTCCCCTTTATTGAGAGCTTTAGGTAATTAATTAATTCAATTAAACTCTCATTGGACCCCTTAGTCTTCTGGCCTATAGGAATCAGGCAAGCCATTAGGCACGGTTGAATGCTCATTGGACCCCTTGGGAGACTCTTGCAATAGTCTTCTAGAGAGCTTAATTCTATTGGTTCTTTTATCAAGTGTTTTAAATCGAGTTAAACTAAATGTACTATAGCCTAATTCTCATTGGTCCACCTATATGGCCATCCAATAGAAATTGTATGCATCTTGGGGGCAACTGGCCTGTGTCCCCTATTCCCTTTGTGTAAAGGGAGCCTGCTAGTGTGTATGTGTGTGTGTGTGTGTGTGTGTGTGTGTTTCTCTCTCCTCCACTACAATTTGGGCTCGCCCCCTCCTATCTAGGTATATGTGAAGACTTTAGGGTCTTCACATAAGCATCCAATTTGCCCTAGGTTTTGACCATTGGACCTAACCTTTAATTTTTGGAATCTTAGCATTTTGGAAGTCTTAATGGGCTGAAGGTTAGGGTCTTTGAAGCCCATTGTTTCACATTGCTCTTTTGTAGATGCCCCCCCCCCCCCTTTGGATCCCTACTGTGGCCGGTCTTCTAGCTTAACCAATATTCTAGCTTTTTCCCCCTGGTACTTCCCCATATTAAATGATCAATTTAACATGAGAAAATCATTTAGGAGAATTAGATATTAGTTATTATGAAACTCTCTGTTGTGTGCCTTGAGCTTATTCATATTCTGTAAGATATGTGTGTTTCTCTACAGCCTTATTTTCAACATTCCTCTATATCTCAATTCTCTATCTAACCATCGACCTAATCTCTCTCTCTCTCTCTCTCTCTCTCTCTCTCTCTCTCTCTCTCTCTCTCTCTCTCTCTCTCTCTCTCTCTCTCTCTCTCTCTCTCTCTCGTTGATCCCCCACTGGTCATTGAGGTACTTACCAGATCCGTTTCTTTCATTCACAGTATGTGGGATCTCCCTAAAGATAGATATGCCCATCTAGCTTTGGAGTCTTCTTGACATCTTTCCTCACAGCAGGGAGACACCTCTTGTTGGTATGCACAGACGATAGCTTGGTTCAATATGCATGATTTTAACATGGATAGATTACCCCCTTTCCAGTATTCACTGGATGCACCCTCCTTGTCTCTCACATGGACTGAGGTCACTCAACTCACCAACAGGACCTGATTCAGTTAGAGACTAGGAGGAAGTGGATAAAGCCTATGCATGTGCTTGTTGGCACAAAGATGGATTTCTACAAAGAGCATCTCCTTGAGCTTATAGAGGATAGTTTTGTGACCAGACCCGCCTACATGGACACTCATCTATCCCACGGATTATGATGTGCTATTGGATAGATGCGCACATCATCACATTAGTTAGAGATTGAGGCTAGTAGATTTAGAGGAGTACTAGCAGAGGCCAAGATTTGTCAATTATGCCATGTAGAGCCAGAGACAGAGTTACATCATATATGTTATTTCTCAGTCTACTATGAGATACGAGGCCATTTCTACTGCCTATTTAGAGAGGGTTTTGGACCATTGGACAAATTTATGATATATTAGGATCAGAGATGCCTTGGGCTATTTTTATTGGAGCTGCACAGACATAGGGAGGGACTCTTGAGGAGACTAGATAGTAGGAGACACTCACAAAGGGAGATCACTGATTTCTTTGGACTACATACGCGACATTCAGATGAGGAGGCATCACAACAAACTTCAGAATCCATCTGTACTATAGGTATACTGATTGACAAGGCCACTGAGATTGGGAGATCCAGCTACCCATTATTGCGAGGGTCATTGAGACATCAGTGGAAGCTACATCAGAAAGTCTGGACTGTTCTTGCACGACATGGGAGACACCCAATTAGAGTACTCATTGAGGAGGTCATTGATGAGCTTTTCCAAAGACCGATGCTTGATATCATAGGATAGGATCTTGAGTCCACCATCTCAGCCTTTCATTTCATTTCATTTCATCCCATTTCACTTTAGCTTAGTTCAGTTTCAGTGTTTTATTTTCGTAGTTTTCAGTCTTTTATACAGACATTGTATCAAATTCACCATTTGTAAACTCTTTTGTCTCATAGGTCACTTTGGCCTTTTGAAGACGTTAATCTATCCTTTCATTTCACTTCATTTCTCTCCACTCTAACTACCTTTCTCTACTATCTCTCTATCTACTCTCTCTCTCTCTCTCTCTCTCTCTCTCTCTCTCTCTCTCTCTCCCCCCCCCTCTCTCTCTCTCAACCCTGATCCCTCTTTTCCTCTCTCTAATATAACCATCTCTCTCTGCTCTCTCTACACCCTATATCCCACTTTTTCTCTCTCTAATCTAACCACCTCTCTCTACACCCTCTATATGTACTCTATAATTACACTCTCTCTATACACCCTCTTTTGCTCTCTCTAATCTCTCTTTTCCTCTACTTACTCTGTTTTTTCTCTCTAATCTCTATTTTCCTCACTCTAATCCAACCTACACTATTCAAACACTTTTTCTCTCCCTAATCCTCCCTCCCCCCCCCCCCCCCCCCCCCCCCCCCCCCTCTCTCTCTCTCTCTCTCTCTCTCTCTCTCTCTCTCTCTTTGCACTCTCTAATTAAACATACACAAAACTATCTCTTTTATCTCTCTTTAACCTGTCTATTTGATGTCCAATTTATCATACTCTAATTTAGCACTTTTGAATTTTCCTTTTCCTAATGTTTGAGGCTTAATGCTTAACTTTATCTCTCTTTTTTTCTCGATTTTTCTCTCTCTAATTTAACAAACACATCTTTCAAACATTTCCTCACTTTAATTTTACATTAAACATACAAGAAGTTTCCTCTCTCTCTCTCTCTCTCTCTCTCTATCTCTATTTTAACATTAATTTAGCATTGACCATTAAATCTACTCTAATCTCTCTTTCTCCCTCTCTTTTCATCTCCGTCTTTTTTTCTCTCCCCTTAATCACACACCAAAAATCAAAGTGATTGCAACCAAGAACTAATCACACAATAACAACAAGCAACCAAGTAAGAAAAGTGATCTCAACCAACCAAGCACCTACACCAAACATGCAAGAGGTATGAAACTTTGGACCTATCTTTTCTAATGTGTGTGTGTGTGTGTGTGTTTAAGACAATAGGGTGGAACTTTTTTTTTTCTTTTTTTTGGGGGGGGGGGGGGGTAGAAGCTTACCTCTTGCAATCAAATTTCTTGCATTATTCTTGTGTAGAGACCTCTTGCATCCCACCAAAGAACACCGAGTGATGAAGCTCCAACAATCACCGAGTGTATAGCTCTCCACCAAAGATTGTTTCTTTGTTTGTGTCTATGTTGATGTATTATGATACTACTTATACGAAACATTAACTTCAAAAGACAACTGGCTTTAGACATTATGAAGGTGCTTTGCACATTTAAACAATTATGTATTCAACTAATTTGTGTACAATATGATCATAATGACATCACATTCCAATTATCCTATATGTGAGGACTAAACCATATGCCTTCATCTTGGAGGTTGACAGACTGCAAAAAAGCCAAACCTTTTAAAGCAAAGATAGAATTCTCACCTGCATCCATATAGACAAGACAACAAATTTTGTTAGACTTGGCTACGTATAACATGTGTCAAAGAACCTATCAATTAAAAAATTATTAGACTAGGCGCTACAATAATTTATGTGCAAAGGTAGAAAAGTGATCCCATTCTTAAGCTTATGAAACCATCCTTTCCTTGCTTAAAAGTTTGGTAAAACTGACAGCAAGATGTTTGATAATTGACAACAAAATTGACAAAATGTTTGACGTTTGAAGCACAAGCCATAACTACACTCTCAGATTAATGTCCATCTGATCATTAAAGACTTAACAATAACTACACTCTTAGAGTAATGTCCATCAGATCATTAAAGACTTAACAATAACTCTATATTTTACTGCTTAATGTAAATTACTTTTAGATTATCTTTTTGAAAAATTGAAAATAAATTCTTAGTCTACAACTTTGGTTCTCCTTGAGTTAGAGCCAAACAGTTAGTAATGAGGTCATCGTTGGATAGTGAAACTGTATAAAATCCTTAAAGGAATCAATGTCATCCTTTACCTAATATACAAGTTTTAAACTAGAAGAAAGAGTTCAAAGCTTGCTCTTCATAGAAACTTACCTTAAAAAATCCAATGCAAGCAGGTTTAAGCTTTATGAAGATTTCTCAGCTTATCCTAAACGTAAGAGTTCAGTAAAGCCAGAATATCAAGAGTTTTACCCAAAGAATAATCAGACACATAAGTAGCATAAAGTGATTTTCAAACACCCAAGCAACATTGCCAATAAATTAGTAATCACTAGTACAAAAATAATCGAACAAAGGGCTTCCAAGCATCATGTAACCATACTCAAAAGTGTTGTAGCAAGGAAAGGAGGTGATCAAAGAAGTGATTTATAATAAGCCTCCTCAAAATGATTCCCAATCTAGATGTCATTTCCATTCAACCAAAAAATTACACCTAGCATATCACAAGTGAAGGTAACAAGACCAAATCATTAACATACTATACTAGGATCCAAACCCCATTGGTGAAGTTAAAGTAAAGGAACCAGGTAAGTGTAGATACCCAGAAAATTGAGAGGATAATGAAACTAAAAAAAAGGATAGGGATTTAGTTATCACGCCCATCCCCATAATTCAAAAAAATTAGAGTGTCAAGCCAATCCAAATCAAAATAAGTAAAGAAAAGCCAACAACAAGAGCACTTTTCAATTTGTTGATCATCATTCAAAAGGGTCAAAAAGTGTCAATTTGGAAATGGAGTTCATAAACCCCAACGTACTCAAATGTGTTAGCAATTTTTTTTTACATCGTAAAAGGCCTCATGCCTAGGCCAGTATCCTCCCAACTAGTCGAGTCTAGTATTAGTTTCATAACCTAGAAACTTGAAAGACTTATCATTAGAAATCCAGTCCAAAGATCCAACTAGTGTTCAACTAAGAAAAAGCAAATACCATACTCCAAAGACCCATATTTCTTTTCACATAGCTTGCCAAAATCCTTGAGTCTTCTCCTACTTAGTGATTCAAATTAACTCAAGTGATAAGGACTTCAAGCTAATCAAGGAGTCCAAATTGGCAAAGTTAACTATTTGAATGAAGGCCATATTTAAATTCACGTATCCATTACATAGTTTTAATCAATGCCATAATTAGTTGAGCAGTGAGGACAAGTCAATTTTAAAGGAGGAAACTTGTGAAGAAGAAGCATTCCCATTATCTCCATAGAGTAGCAAAGGAAGAAGCAATACAAAGTTCCCACAAAGTGTCAAAATGGAAAGAAATAGAAATACCCCATTTTCTATTAGGTCTAGTTCTTGCTTGGATTTAGTTGCAAATTACAATGTGGATAATATTATATCTTCTCTTTGCATCATGGTTGTTACCAGTGCCTCTTATGACATTTATGGTAATGATACTCTTCTTCCTATCACTTGCTCCTACATGATGGTGCCTACATATACATTCAAAAGTTGATTGGAGTACTCCTTTGGCCTAGCCTACTCATATTGCTTGCCTTGGAAGGAGGAGGAGGACTTGAATTACTACCCCTTTCTATTTAAAGGTGGGGGATTTCTATCCCACACTTAAATTTTGGTTACTTATTATGTATGCCTTGCTTCAAAGGGGAGAGAGAGAGAGAGAGAGAGAGAGAGAGAGAGAGAGAGAGAGATTGCCAAGGAAACAAAAAGAGAGTGAGATGATTTGGCGTGTTGGTGTAGCCTGTAAGGTGTGAGTGTTGTCCTAGAGTACTAGAGCATTAGTCAAGAAGAGAAAAGGTGGAATTATCCCACATGTATTGGTGCAAGTCTGTAGAGCTACTTGAAGCTCATTTCATGAATAAAAAATCCAATTCCATTTTGCATTACATGTCTCTTGTTTATGGTGAGTTTGTGATGGCTTAGGAAATAGTCAAGATCGTGTTTATGAGTCCAAGTTAATTGATCTTGGAACCTAATTTGCTTGAGTGATAAGCCACCATTGGCTAGTGCAATTTGTGTGTGTGCAAAGTCATAGACAAGAGCTATCCGACAAATGTTCATTTGCTCCAATCGGGCCTCATATGTGCATTTAATTGCTCAATTGATTAGTGCATTGTTAGATTCTGCTTTTCCAGACCTACAGTAGCTAAAGCAATTGTGTGTGTGTATGAAGGGTGGAATTTTTTTTGCGTTAAATGCTCATCACGTTATTATCAAACTATTTTTTTTGGCTTGTGAAGAGCCACGAGGTGGGAATCCCCTATTAAAGATGGTCAACCCCTTTTTTAAGGGGCCACACACAAGGGCAAGCCCAAAAGGCATCTTGCTGACTTTGAAGTTGGTGCTCAAGTGGTTTTTAGGCAGTTTTTGGGTCCGTAGGGGCCGCTGTCGAGCTCTCCTACCTGAACTGACCCGGCCTATAACCGGAGTCTACCCTGCCTGCCTGCACCTACTCGAAAGGCTACCCACCACCCGCGCCTATCCACGCTACCCAGTGAATCATCCCTTGCAAAGGCCCTTTCTCATGGCCTGGCCTGAGCTCCCCACATTCCCAAGGCTCCAACCCTTTAGGGTGCTATCCTGTGAGTAGGGCACCAAGGCTTAAAGCCTTCAAGAAAAAGCACATTCAAAGCTCTCAAAGAGCTCCAAGTGGAAGGATAAAGCTCAACAAAATCATTTCACCAAGAGCTAGTTCCCGCATGAGCTAATAAAGCCTCACTTTAACATAAACGCCTATTCTCGCCCACGACCTCGATTTTGAAGAGCTCCAAATCATTGGCCCAAAGGGGTGCATCAAAGGCTCAAGGCAAAGCAAGCATCCAGAGGAAGTTCAAACAAGTTCAAATGTTTTCGTGAAGAGGGGCTTCACCCAAAAGGTGAAGAGGTACTTCACATTGAAGAGAAGTTTTAAAGTACGCATTAAAATTGAAAATCTTGCAGCGAAGCAATTTTTTTTGCAATGTATGATTGTCATTAAGGATGTGAGCATGTGTTCATGTACATAGTTCCAGACACTCACCTTGGAGAGTCTCCAAGTGCAAGGACCGCTCCAAGGCCCCATGGGGAAAATTCAAAATTCACTTTGAGGGAACGGAAAACCGGGCAACAACATCATAAGCATCCAGATTAGCAGTCCTTTTATATCATTATTTTGTCATTGCACTTTCAATAAAGCCTGATTGCACAAGAAAAGGAGGAAAGAAGCACTTGTTTGAGGGGAGGATACAAAGACAAAGACCATGAAACAGTTGAAGACAAAGCTTTGAAGAAGATGAAGGTGCTCTTGGATTAGAGCGAAGCAATTTTTTTGAAGGATTTTGCTCTTGGATTAGAGCATTGTTTTTTCTTTTGGATTGGAGTGTGTCTCTTGGATTAGAGTGTTATGCTCTTTGTCTCCTGGATTGGGGATGGATGTTGTGTGTGCTCTTGGATTAGAGTCTTGTCTTTATTCAAGTTGTAGCCCAAAGTTTAAGTGGAGGATTCCTCTTTTATTGTCATCATGCGGGGATGCCATTCTGTTATTCTTAGTGAATAAAGAACCTTCATTGTATTATACTAGTTCAAACCTCAAGGGGAGGATTGTAAGGTGTGAGTTTTGTCCTAGAGTACTAGAGCATGAGTCAAGGAGAGAAAAGGTGGAATTATCCCACATGTTTTGGTGCAAGGCTGTAGAGCTACTTAAAGCTCATTACATGAATAAACAAACCAATTCCATTTTGCATTACATCTCTCTTGTTTATGGTGAGTTTGTGGTGGCTTAGCAAATACTCAAGATTGTGTTTATGAGTCCAAGTTAATTGATCTTGGAACCTAATTTGCTTGAGTGAAAATCACAACACACTCACTTGTGTGCATGATGTTTCTCTTTCATCCAGCACAATCCCATTCCCATCAGAGCCCGTCGGCCAAAACAAAGGGGCCCATTAAGAGCAGTGTCAACATCATGCCGGGAACAGGGGGGATAGTCTTGTGCAAATCGTAACAGGGACAAGGCGCACTAACGCCATCCAATGATCATGCGTACATAAGCCCCAGAGGCAAGAAAATCCAAAACCGATTATATGGTAAGTAAAAAATGTTTCTACAAACTTCCACCTCATTACAAAGAACAGGACATTACCACTTGGGAATGTACTAAATAATCGGAGATGAGCCCATATTTAACCTTTAAAAAAGTGATAAGCTGTATACCTATAGTAATCTCATGAGACACTCATGAGAAAATTTAGCAAGTCTCTTGACTAGGGAAATAAGGAGAAAAGAGACTAGGAGTCCAAAAAAATACATGCCACTTTTAATCCCTAAGGCAACCAAAGAGGAGTATCCTATAAAATAAATCAAAGAAGTATTAAGAGGGCATACCTACTAAGACAAGAAAGTCATGGTACAAAGACAGAGAGAGAAAAAGAGCCAAGCAAAGCTAAAGGTTAGCAAGCTAAAGCAATTATTATTAGAAAAATGAAATAAGATCGTGTTCCTTTAAAGAAAATAGGCAATGGCCACTAAAAGATTGTAGCTAGATGAAGTAGTCTCAGCCAAGTAAAATGACAAAGTGTGTGTGTGTGTGTGTGAGTGTGTGAGTGTGTGTGTGTGTGTGTGTGTGTGTGAGAGAGAGAGAGAGAGAGAGAGAGGGAGAGGGAGGGAGGATCTTTGAGAGGGAGAGGATTTTGGGACAAGTGCGATGGCAGGATGAGAGGAAGAGCGAGGTATGCTACCAAAAACACGGCATACCTTACCTATTTCTCTTTTAAGAGAGCAATTATCATCATGCCTGTTATCTCACATATTACCGCATCTATTATCGTAATTATTATAGCGCATAGTATCTCAATTTCATTTTTTTTAACATTTCAAAAAAGAATTCGAGGGTGCAGACCTAATCACTATTCAACCACCACCCAAATGTGACGTCACATAGTACTATTTTTAATATTTTTTTAAAAAATTAATGTTATTTTTCTTTTCACACTTATTAGTTATTTTTAAATTAATAATTTAATCTTTTTTCACTTGTCACATATTAGCTTTATTCTAACCTATTTACTATTCATTTTTTAGGCAACATTTATTTTCAAAAAACATTGAATTAATATAGATATGTTCTACATGATCAAAATAATAGAGTAAGGTTAGTACAACTAGTGTGATGGGTGTTCGACCAGGTTGCTTGAACCCTAACAATCTCCCACTTGAAGGCCAACGTGGCCCAAGTGGCTATGTATGTACATCTGTACAACCATGAAGAAATATTGTGGCTTTCTCCTATGTACATCATCTCCATGCAATGTGCAAACAACTCTGTGGGTAGGATCTTGGTGAGAGCATCTGTAGGGCTGTCATCTATATGAACATTGACTAGCTCAATGTGTTTGCTAGCCAATATGGCGTGTATCACATGATAATAAACTTATGTGTATTTTGATATAAAGTGAAACATAGGGTTCTTTGCTAACGCAATCGCACTCTGACTATCACAATGCAACACTAGATTTTGAGTAATGTTAAGATCTCCCACTAGGCGAGCTAACCACAGAGCCTCCTTGCTAGCATCACAGAAACTGCCACATACTCTGCATCTATGGTGTAAGATGAAATACAGTTCTAGAGACATGATCTCCGTGACACGACTACTCTAGAAAATAGAAAAAGATAGCTAGATGTGGATCTTCAACTATCCACACAACCCAGATAATCGACATTCGTGTAGCCTACAATGGATGCATCACTATTTCCCTATTGTAAGCACTTGTCTACCATACCTTTTAGATATCTCAAGATGTGTTTCACTACTTTCTAGTGTTTTTCACCAAGATTTTCCATTAATCTACTAGCCACTCTCACTGCAAAAGCAATGTCCGATCTTCTGGCTACCTTGGCATACATAAGACTACCAACAATTGAAGAATATGGCACGTTGGCCTTTTTTTCTTTCTCACCATCAGACATAGGAGCATTATTGTTGCTAAGTTTTTCATATGCTTACATTGGGGTACACAATGTAGCCTTCCCCCCCTACATATTAAAACAATGCAAAACCTTGTGGATATACGTTTACTCAGTATTCCACATTTTCTATCCCTCTTGATATGCATACCAAGAAAAGGACTTGTATCTCCCAAATTTTTCATAGAAAATTGTGTGTTACATTACTTTTTCAAGATGGCAATCTCATCTTCAAACTCCACGACAATGAGCATATCATCAACATAAAGTATCAAGATGATTAGTGAACCATCTTTCAACTTTTGAGTATACAAGCAGTGATCTTTTTAGCTCCTTTCATACCCTTCAAGTTGGGACTACACGTACTTTTCAAACTTCATGTACCACTGCCTTGAGCCTTGTTTTAGGCAATACAATGCCTTATGCAATCTACACACCAATTCTACCCTTGTAGGCTTCTCAAGTTTGACTTCAAAACCCTCTGGCTGTTTCATATAGACATCCTCATCAAGATCCCCGTGAAGGAAAGCCGTCTTCACGTCCATCAAGACAAGCTCCATGTCCTTAGTTCTATTACTAGTCCAAGCACAAGACATAATGTATTTATCTTGACTATTGGAGAGAAATTCTTATCAAAGTACATCATTTTCTTTTTTTTTCTTGAATATTTTAGAAACTAATCTATCGTTATACTTACACTCTAGATTTTCTACCATGTATTTCTTCTTATACACCCATTTGCAAGGTAAATCTTGTTTTCCCTCTGGAAGCACTGTCAGCTCCCTAGTTTCATTAGCCATAATCAAGTTATACTGAGATTGCATTGATGGCTCCCACTTCATGCTATCTTCCATCTCAATAGCCTCTTGTTATCAAGTAGGCTCTCAGTATAAGGCAATGACCAATACATATTCTAACCCTGGCTGAAATTTCTCAGGGGCACAGAATACATGTGTACATTTCCTCACTGCTTGACTATTGAATTCTGCTCTCTCAAGAGCATCACTAGCTCTCTGTGGAGCACTACTAGTGGTAGGTACATCACTAGTAGTAGACTGAGGTTCTTGTGTTACTAGACTTGAAACTACATCCTCGAATATCACTTTGCAATATTCAACCTCTTTTCTAGGCTATCTATGCATCTTTGGTGAATCATTACTCTCCAACATTTGGATACTAGAGACGATAACCCATCACTCCATTTGTACCATAACCAATGAGATTGCATTTGTGTGACTTGGGGTCCAACTTCTTCTAAGCTTTTTAGGCATATGTGAGAATCCCTCACATCCAAACACACATAATTTTTCATGATTGGGATTCTTGCCTGCCCACACCTCTTGTGGAATCTTGTCTTTCAATGGTGTCTTGAGAAACCTATTGATTATATGCATCGCTTTCATAACAGCCTCTCCTCAAAAATCTTGAGGTAAGTTTTCCATATATTGCATGGAAGTGACTTTCTCCTAGATACTTCTATTCATGTGCTCAGCAACTCCATTCTAAGCAAGTGTGTACGGCATAGTAAACTACCTCCTAATGCCTTGTTTTCTACAAAAGTCCTTAAACTTAATGGAGATGTACTCTCTGGGCCATTGTCAGTGCGCAAAGCCTTCAAATTCTTGTCTAACTGGTTTTTGACCATAGCTAGGAACTTTTGACAGACACTACAGACTTTGTGTCTCCTCTTCAAGAGGTAGAACCACACCTTTGGGGTAGAGTCATCTATGAAATTCAAGAAATATAATGCCCCCCTAGAGACTTATGCGGCATAGGCGTGCATAGATCAGTGTGAACCAAATCTAGAGGACTCCATAACTTTCAATCTAATGGCAAAGTGGTAAGCCTAGTCTATTTCCCATATATACAATGCTCGTACAAACTAAAAATTAGAATAGTTTAACACAAGGATATAGTTGAAATGTTGTAACTACTTCATTCCCTTCTGACTCATATGACCAAGACAACTATGCCACAACTTAGTAGAAGGCGGCTTGACTACATATATACTAGATAAAATTCTCTTTATAGAAGAGACATACAAGTAATATAAAGAGCCAAACTTTTGGCCTTTGAGCATGACCAAGGGACTCAAATTAGAAGTAAAAACTAGTACATCTGATGATTATGGCACATTAGGAACAACATTAACATGTTGTTGTTGGGCAGATTCGCTCCTCGCAGTTGCTAGAAAAGTGAAAACTAAGCCAACAAACAAGATGTCAACCAAGGATCGAGCTAGACCTGTAGGTGCATGGAAAAAAATAGATGGGTGTCAATCACCTACTTGACCTCTAATGACCACCACTAGCAAGGAAAACCAACTCAAAGCACACTATGTATGCATGCAAGTCGTCGTCTCTACGACGGCTACACTCTCCGAAACAAGAACTAATGTCATTGAATCATTGTGAAATTGAAGGGATGACCTCTACACACCTAAAGGACACTACCCTAAAGTTTCTAACCCAAATCACTACATGTAAACAGTTGGTGCAGAAATTGTGTATGAAGACAGGCCAAAAATTATAAGTCATCGATTCTAGACATGTTTAGGCCTAAAGTGTAGGTCTACTCCTCATGAATGCAATGACATATAGAAGTCTCTATTTGGATGCACGGTTAGAGAGAAAACTCACCTCAAAGATCATGTCCCAAAGGATCCAAACCGTACAAGCTTGGCATCGGCTCATAGCTCTGGCAGTTGCTAACACAATTGTGAAATGCCTTTGCTATTATGTAGCATTTGTAGTGCGTGTAGAGAGTAGAAGAATATTACTCACTCTCTTAGACAAAACTCATGACACACTTAGTTGAGCTCAAAAGTTGATTAATTCAAAAAGTTGTCATTAGGGTTGCAGAAATTGGCTTTTATACCTCAGCCTTGGAGGTTCTAACTCCTCAAAATCATCTCCTACTTTCTCCCATGGGTTTGGCTAATCCGTACATTTAGTATATTACAATATGGAAACTCAATCAAGTCCCAGAAAATAATCACATTGAGTTTGTGGAGAAAATAATACAAAAATTGGGCTTTTCTTGCGTTTAATGGTTGACACCCCTCCCTCCACATCCATGTCATCCTTGACATGATGGGTCTTTGGATTTTTGGCTCCTTTGTCCAATTGTTGTAGCAGACTTTGAGGCATTGGTGTCAATGGAACCCTTGAGGCTTCAACAACTTTAAGTACGATTCATACCTTATGTTGCCCAAGGTAACTGTCCGGCCAAAGATCCTACTATCATAAGTAAAGAAGCCGGTGTGGAAGGCTTCCTCAAAGGCTTGCATATGATAGCTTGGCAAGAACATTAACCTTTGGTAAACCAAGTGTAGAACCTTCGGGGATGGCTGCTTCAACAAGTCATATGTCATCCTGGTTACAATGTCGTCTGTCAGTAGTAATGTGGATTCCATTGCTTTTGATGGGGCAAACACTGCAAGGTAGGCCAAGAGGGTCTTCCATATCATCCGAATCATCACACACATTAAGTTTAAAGAGCCAGTGAAATTATTAATGGTGCCTTTTAGGGTTTTCACCACATAAGAAACACCTATTCTCTCTCCTTCCTTAGGTGGTGGCATTGATGAGTAATTGAGCAAGGTAGGGTGTTTCTTTAGTTGCCTAGCATAATTTTTCCAGGTGCGTATGCAAGGTATCGGGAAAAATAAAGTGTCATCCCTTATTTTCTTTGGGGCTTCCATCAAGTATTGTACAAATCTTGGGTACTTGAGGATCCACCCTTTCCTCCATTTTTGTTGGCAATCCACTATCTTCTTGGTACCCTCTAGGTCCTTGAGATCCCCTTCATATATTGGCTCTATTGCTTCTACTTTCACTCTCTTCTTTATTGCCATAAATTCATATTTTAGGAGAGGGTAGGGGAGGGATGGATTCATCCACTCTTCCCTAAGTACATCTATGGCCAGAGGCCTTGGACTCCCATGGAGTGAATCATTCTCCTTTCCCATTCCCAGGCCACCTTATGGTGTTTTGTTGTGGCTTGATCAATCATAGCTTCGAGGCATGCCTCCTCTTCTACCACCAGTGGCCGTTCTCCTTCTCCTTGCGTGTTTAATGGTCCTTCTAGGTGATGTAGGTCTTCTGCACCTTTGGGGATCTCCATGGGATCACTTTGTGCTTTGATGCCCAAATTTTCAGGCCCTTGCTCCGTCTCTTGTGTTCTTGTCTCTTCTTTTCTTGTTGGACCGGCGACAATTGTTTCTGTGCAAGGCTATCTTTTCTTGTGGCCTCCTTTGCTTGATCAACTAACATCTGTTGGAAATGCTCTAGTTGGAGTTGGAGCTGTTCATTTTCTTTCTGTAGGTCTTGTTGATGGGCCATCTTCAGTGATATGTCAATGATGCATGTGAAGTTTGGTGGCAAACAGACGTAGTGTTCAGTCGTGAAAGCCAAATGAAACTTTGCATGTCCAAAGCCTAGCTTGATGTTTTGACCAACTCCTGGTAGTTTGACTCTAGAGGTAAATTACATAGGCTTGTAGGTACCCTTGAGGAGCACCTATTCTTGAATTTTGGTAGCATTTTGACAAATTTCTTCCGAGCCGGCTTCTATAGGCTCCAAGAAGTTAGGGTTTTGCCAACTGGTCTAAATCAATATAGAAGGTCATAAACGTGTTCCTCTAGCCTAGAGTTATCCCCATATCAAGTCTCATAGCTATCGGGTTAGTGGTTGTTACATTATGGCCCCTTTTTGGTCTCTTATCCACGATGCCACATTGATGTTTTTGTCAGTTTTTTGTAAGCATACAACATGTAGGGTACATGGTGAGGAGACTACCTCTCATATCTGATGTGGATTGGTGTCCCGTGTGTGTCGTATGAAGCCGTAGAAAGTCCATGCACTGTAGTTCTCTAGATCTCTCTAACTTGTGAATATTAGAAATGAGAGAATAAGTGACTCAGAGGTCAAAATATCTTCTATTGGGGTTCCCCAAATTTGACATGTGATTTTATCTCATCATGAAATGCACTTTAGGCTCAAAAAATTTCCCATTTGGACTCTGTTTGACCCATTTCTAGATAAATTTTCCTTTCATTAAAAAACTGGTCAGATTAGGCTTCCGCAACTTTTTTCGATAATTATGCCTTGACTTCAACATATGATGTCCTTTGTTTGCTCAAAATTTGTGTATTTTCCTTTTGTTCTTTTGACTCCATCTCATCTGCATTTTTATTTTTTCTTTATTTTTTTCCAAGAAACTCGTAAAAATAAAAGGAGAATAACTAACGTAACTCAAAAAATACCAATAAATCAAAATAAATAAAAAACAACACAATGAACCATTTTGTACAATTATTTGTAATGTTTTTGACCTAATTGCTCCGTTTTTCTCATTTTTATGCATGAAAACTATTATATATATATATATATATATATATATATATATATATATACACACACACACACACACACACACACACACACACACCTAAAGGCTCATTACTGACGTTTATCCTCATGTCTCTATTGAATCATGTTAGATAAGGGCATATATACTTGGGTTCACCAAATTTTTGCAATCAAACGCAATAAAAATCCAAAATCATAGAAGCAGTGCCCTTTTAGTACTCTTCTTGGGTTCACGTTAAGAATGCCTCCCTTCCTAGTGGGACTCCTCCCGGAGGATGGTGTATTTCCATAGGGTATGTGTTGTGCATAGATTACCAATTGGCGCTAATGATGGCCATGTATTGCGGCCCTGTATGCATACTCAATCAATGCGTAGGAAAGCTTAATGTTTTGCAAGAGGAGGGTATAAGCAATGTGCTTATTGGCATTCAATGTGAAAGTTTCCTTTTAAGTTAGTACCAAGAAGATAGAGGTGAAATAAAAATCTCTCTAAGCGTTCCACTCATTGTTTGATTAACAATGGTTGCTTTGGTACTTCGGTTATGTGTTTCCAGTGTTGTTGACAGTCTTGTTTGAATCCATAATCCGCATGTGGCTTTTGTGTTGGTCTTTGTTTAAGTACCCAATTTTTTGTTTGGGTCTTTGGAGCTTGCTTTAGAAGCTTGGGTACCCAAATTTGTTGCACCACTGGTTGTGGATCATATGACCTCGGCCTTGGTGTGCTCTGAGAGGTTGATCTTGTAGGGAGTTCTTATTGTGCCACTTTGGAATCCAGATTTGGTCTTGATTACCTTCTTCGAGGTATCTTGACACTGGGTAAGCTTAACTTGTGCAACCAGTTTCTTTTTGACCCAATCTGCTTCGATGATGTTGGTGCCTTTTGTGGTGGCTGCTGTTTGGTGGTTTTGTTTAATAGGTTCTTTGGACTATTCACTTTTCTCAACTCTGCAATAGTAATTTCCTTTGCAATGCTCTTAGGAAGCCATTTCTTATCTGTTGTACATAAGGGTTGGTTTCCCTTAGTTTGTATGTCCGTCACAAGCGGGTTATCATTTTCCTGTTGTTAAATGAACTACTTGTTTTTTGGTTGTGTGTTGAATATTGAATGTATCAAAGATCCAATCAATTTGTACATTGTACTTTTGCTGCCATGGTTGGCCAGTAGCAACGGATGTTGTGCTGGCTTATCTTCTTCCATAAAACTTATGCGGATAGATATATTGATTAGCCTGTACATGTATCACCACCCATCCAATTGCTTTGATTGAGTGCTCTAAATAACTTTGAATGCCCTAATGTGTCGGTTGAAGCTACCCTTCAAGTGGCAGCTGCTTGTATAGGCTATGGAAAATGAGGTTTCCTTGAGCTCCGGAATCTAGGATTGCCTCGGCCTCCACTTGCTTACCTCCAAGCTTGACTTTTATGACTGGGCCCACTATATGGTTCTCTTCGAAGTCAATCACTTTGATCCATATTGGTGGTACGTGATGTTGTTGTAGAAGCTTTTGTTTTTCGATGCGCACCCTGGCTTCTTCTTGAGCTTCTTTTACAACCCATTTCTTTTCTTGAGAGCAATTCTTTCCACATGGATTTGTTCAAGCATGTTTTGGGTTAGTGGAAGATGGTATTTTTTAAGCTGGCATCCACTAATCCAATTTGGCATCTCCTTGCCCTCTAATGTGGTGAGATTGACGGCTCCACTTGGTGATATATCAGTGATCACCAAGGGTCCCATCCCTCGCTTTTTAAGTTTTTTTGCATGCTAGTTTAAGTTTTAAGTTTTTTTAAGTTTTTTTTTTTTAAAAGTCTTTTTGCATGCTAGTTTAATGTGTAAACCAGGACATAATCTCCTATTTTAAACTCTTTCAAGCATATATGCTTATCAAAAAACTCCTTTTGTCTTCTTTTTTGGATGTAGATATAGGCTATGGCCTTTAGGCAAAGCTCATCTAGTTTTTCAAGGTCATCAAATCAAGCAATGAATTCATGGCCTATCCATCCAAGTTGTTTAGCTACTCCTAGAGTGGGGATCAGGAACTCTTGTGGCAGGATAGCATTAAGGCCAAACCATGTTGTACAATCTTGTCCCAATCAAGGTTTTGTATGCTACTTGATAAGCCCATAGTGTGGCATGTAACTATTGGTCTCAATCTTCTCTTGAGTCAGATACTATTTTGGTCAAAACCGTGAATAGAATCTTATTGGTAGCTTCCGCTTGTCCATTAGCTTATGGGTCTACACGCAATAAGCCACTAGCTTGGCCTAAAGATGAGCACGTGCGCCGTGATCCATAGAAAAAGGGGTGGGAGAGAGAGAGAGAGAGAGAGAGAGAGAGAGAGAGAGAGAGAGAGAGAGAGAGAGAGAGAGTATTTTGCATCTCAAGATTACTACTTTAGACTCAATTTAATAATCAATAAAATTGGGGCTTGTTGCCTAAAAGGCTTGAAGTAAATTTCAAATTTTCCTCCTTCCACTTGTGGATCACGACACGCATAGGCTATTAGCCCATGTCAAACCTGAGCCCGCGCGTCGTGATCCCAGAAAAAGGGAGAGAGAGAGAGAGAGAGAGAGAGAGAGAGAGAGAGAGAGAGATGAAATGAAACCCTTTGCATTTTTCTCTTCCAGGGGAATGGCAAGAACCAAGGCAACAACAGGGAAGGCAAGGAAAGGACCAGGGCTTGCAAAGAAAGCATGTGGAAGGTTTGCTAGTAAGAAGAAAACTTCAGGTAAACCAATGAAGATATTTAAGGGACCAAGAATGAAGAATATTCAAAGAAACATGGGTTGTTATAAGCTGGACACACCCCACGGCATCTAACTACTCAGAGGACTATTATTTTTTGTAATTATTCATTCATTAAGGAAAACTTGATTTTTCACCTTGTAATTATTGGGACTTACAGAAGTTTCCAGATTGTATCCCAGTTTTGATAGTTAGATTGAGTAGATGGTTGATTTTGGAACTTTAGGGTTTGAGAAATTGTAAGGTATATATACCACTTTTTGACCTTAATGAAAAAACTTTTGTCATTTTAAACAAGTTTTGAAGTCTGGGAGTGAGCGTACTGTGTACGAGAGAGAGAGTGTGAGCTTCATCTTGACACTACGTGTGCTCCGGAGGTCGGAATCGAGTGCGGATAAGTGGAGTGTGTTGCCTCCGACTAGAGCTACGCGCCGATACCAACATTGCGCGTGTACGGTCAGGCTTTGTGAGCTCCTTCTACGAGCTTCATCGGTTGTTTGGGTGAGCATACGTTGTCCGATTTTGCATTGCAGCATATCCACGTGTTCACATTGAGTAGAACTACACATTAGGCACTTTAGATTTTGGAAACAAAGACCTGCAGATTTCGGCCAGACATCCTACGTGTTTCTGCACCAGGTGTTTTGGGTCGGGATTTTGGTTCATAGACCTTAGGGAGAGCAACCTATTGGTATTAGTAGGGTCTCCTTCAAGTTCTATGGTGTTTCGAGATTTTTTGATGGGTGTTCGGCTCTAGGGAGCCTTGTAGGAAGTTTCCTCTTTTGCACTCTTGAAGGCTGTGACTTAGACAATTGGTAGAGACCTTTGTAGGAATTAGTTAGGAGTCGGTCGAGTGTAGGTTGACACCTTATGCTTGCTTCCACGCGCCTGCGGGTCGAGCTTCGTCCTTAGCTGACATTACATGTTAGGTGAGTTCTCGCTGTGCTGACGTCCGTCGCGGCGTATCCATCCAACATTGGCGCCGCTGCCGAGGACGAAAACCTTAGGTAGGTGAACGAGACTAATCCTTGAGGATTGGGATTTTTGGCTTGCCAAGAGTCTCGCTTTACATTTAGATAGGATCATAGGGTGGAGGACTCTCTGGGTCTTAGAGGGAGTCTAGGAAGCGTGTGTCTGGCTTAGATCCTTAGACTTAGGTAGATAAGGTTGACTTAGGTAGTTTTAGGTAGTAGTCGAGTTCTAGAGTAGGAGTTGGAGTGGTAGAAGCGGTGAGAGGAGAGCTTGAGAGTCCGGAGAGGCAAAAAAGCAACAAAAAACACCATTATCACCATTTCACATGATAGGTAGGAGTAGAGTAAGTAGGACATCATGATTCAAGATCTAGAGCATTTCATGCATGTACACTTGCTTGGTAGAATCATTACAAGTTTGTAAAAGATGCAAAAGTGTGTTTGAAAGCCTAATTGAAGTCCAAAAGTTACTGTGAGTGTTTTTGATAGATCTACAGAGCATCAGGAGCATTCCTGCCAGAAAAAACTTTAATTTTAAGCCAGGAGACATCCTATGCGTAGGATATCTACAGGCCCATCTGGGAAGAATTTTGGGATTTTGAGTTGACCAGTGTGTTCAGGAGGTAGGGTTTACCCTAATTTCAACTGGAAAGTGGAAATTTGGCCATATCTTGACAGGATAAGGCCAGACATCCTACCCAAATAGTGTCAAAACATTATTTTGGGACCAAAACCATAAGATGGCTGCATGAGCATGTCTTGCATGATATATTGAGTGACTAGTCAATTTTGGTCCAATTTGGAATTAATTAGACTGATCACTACCATCAACAGGCCGTCGGAACAGATTTCTGACTCTTTGACCAGCTAATAGGTGTCCAAATCAAAAAGTAAAAGCAGCTGTAAGCTCAGCACAACAAGAGGAAACAACAGTGCAAAAATCCAGGAAAAACACAACAGGAGACATCTTACGCGTAGGATGTCTATTGGGGCATACTGTAAAGAAAATTTGACCTGGCATAGACAGTGAGGCTCCATTTGGCTTAAGGGTTCTAGAACTTCTTTCAGAAGTGAATTTGGACCTTGTTTGCCCATTTGACGAAGCAAAGACTGAATTCATACTTTTTCACGTAAATTGACCAACATCTGAGGGAAGTACTGTTTCAGATTAGCAAACCTAATCCAGAACATCAGCAGTGTATAAAATACAGTAGTGGTTGAGATTAACTCTCCAGTTATACCAATCATTACTAAGATAACCTCTAGCAGATAAATGCTTTGATTCGATTGCCGAAATTAAAACTCTTGTGTACAGGTATATTCAGCAACAAGGCAAGAAGTTATACAGAAACTGACCCATTGCCAGGTGAGTGGTTGAATTTGTGATAAATTGCATTGATAAGTTTGATGAATTTAAGATCAGGAAGATACATTGTTAGAGACCAGAAAGTGGCAGGTGACCAAAGTAGCTTAGTGTCCACCGAAGAGAGTGTAACTCAGGCAAGGCTAGATCCGCTAGCACCGATTATTGAGGAAGGTAGTGATACTGACACTTCGTCAGACAAATCTTTCTTCATGATGGGTAGTCAACAGCCAGGAGGTTTCACCTATGATGGACCTATGCAAGGAGGAAACACCTCCCAAAATCCTTTGAATGATTCCAGGCTCACGGTGATCTTCTTAGAGGGAACAAACTCGAGAGGAGCCCTAGTCTATTCTGACTATCGAGGCTGCAAGTGCATATGTATCGAAGAGAGGCCATCTCAAAGATTGGAGATAATCCGAGTGTATGATGATGGAGATAGATTCTGAGACAAAAAGGGGAACCACTATTTAATAGTTAGTAACCCTAAAGATTACAACAGATATGGAGATAACGTGGCTAAAGGGAAAATGGTTTCAGAAACTCAAGAACCGCCACCAAACATTGATCTACCCGGAGCTCTTTTTATGTATGATAAGAAAACAACCAGGGTTCCAACTTATAACGAGAATGTGGGAATCTACAAACATGAAAGCGAGGGTATAGTCTCTTACTTTCACAGCAAAGAACCATACGTAAACGAATTAAGCAAAGACAAGGTTCTTTACTTATTCTCTTATGAAACTGCTACGGGGAAGGGCATAGTTTTTGTTGATAGATACGGGCGAGAATACCAACGTATTCTCCCAAAGGAAGTAGAGAGAGCAACAGGTCCAGGAGCATCAGCATATGGCCCTGAGGAAGTGCCAAGAGCCGCCCACACCCCAAGCAAGTCAACGAATCCTTTTTCAGATGAGTATGACACTACCTCACATTCCACCCGACCGCAAGCATTCAACAACCAAGACCAGCTAGCAAACCAGCCATCATTGCAGGCATGGCTTCAACAGAGTGCAACAATGGAACCAGACCGAAACCGAGATGGTTATCAAGCCGCATGAGGGCTCAGGATTTGCAAGAACCACCACTCTATTCAAGGTATCAAGCAGAGAGTAAGCCAAAGACACAAGGGTCGACAGAGCCTGGAGGACCACCCATAGAACGAGTTCGCAGAGAAGAACCGTTAGAAATTATGGCTTAGGAGCACCATTGGGAGAGGAACCAGCCTATTATAGAAGGCCTGAGGAGGTGTATCGACTGGGACGGGGTGATCCAATGATGAGGTTTGTAGACCATCGCATAATTAAACCTTCTCAAGTGCAAAAATGGGTAAACAAGAAATACACAGGAAGCAGAGACCCAAGAGATCAGTAGCAGCCTTTGTGCATGTAATTAGAGCCGAAGAGGTGTTAGATTTTTCCACCCAATTTGTAGGGTTTGGACTAACCCTAGAGGATGATGCTGCCACTTGGTTTGACTCTGTAGAGCGTAGAGACTTTGAGTCGATCGAGGAAGTTTTTGACGAGTTTATTGAGGAATTCTCTCAAAGGGTAATAGCTCATAATACCGTCTCACAAATCCATAAATTCAAATAGAAAGATGGAGAATCTGTACGAAAGGCAGCCCTAAGACTAAAAAGATATGTTAAGTTATGTTCCGTTGAAGAACTGCCAACTCAGTCCAGACTTATGCTGATATTCATCCAAGGACTAAGGAATGCAGATCTCCAGAAAGACTTACATATGAAAAGGAGCACGATGTTGAATGAGTTGACCAAGGAGGCTCTGTACCTTGTGGACAATTGTGCGGTCTACAAAGAAGGGGAGTTCAAGGACCTTGATGACGATTCGTCTTCACAGCAAAGTGGAAGCAAGTCTTCCAAGACAACACCGAAAGGAGAAGTAGCGGTAAACCAGGAGCAGCTTGTAGATGAAGTGCTAAAAAAGATCAACTTGTACACCAAACCCCAGCCTAAATAGCCCAAGTAGTGTGCTATTGAACAAAAATGGACAAACCATGGGACCGAGGAATGTTATTATAACAAGGGATATGTGAGAGAGAGACCTTACGCTCCCCAAGCTCTAGTAGCTTCCCCTCAAGTTTCACTAATGCCTAGATATCAAGCAGGAAACTTACCAGGACCTGTAGGTGTAGAAAAACCACAACCGGTGTTGGGGCAACAACCACCCCTATCAGGATTACGACCAGTTGGTATAAGATACACACCAACAATAACTGAATCAGAGGAAAAGGCTTTGGTGCCTATGCATGCGTATTATGAAGATCCCAATGGATATGCGGCAAACCCTGTCTATTATCCATCGGAAGAACCCTCGACGCCAGAACCATGGAGCATGATAGGGAATCAAGGACCACCAACTACTGCACAGGCCGCAGAAGAAGGAAGATATAGCTTAGATGAACGAACACTGATGTTCATAGCCAATGGAGGCATGGGCGGACAGAGACATGCTTACCAACAAAGAGGGGCTCAAGGAGCACCTCAACAACCCAAGGGACCCTGTTACAAGTGTGGTGGAGACCATTGACTGAGAGACTGTCCTCATGATGAAATCATTAGAGTCAATGCGTATTGCTCAGAATGTGGAATTACTCATTTGATTCCCGATTGCCCTAAAAACCCGAACAAAGGAGCAAAAACCACCTTGAACATGTTAGAAACAGTACCTTCCAGTGGAGGATCGTAAAATGAAACAATCATACCTATTCAGGCGGTAACACGGGCCCAAGCCCAAAGAAGGACAAACGAACCCATAGTTGAAGAACCAAAAACCGATGCCCAAAGTTCAGAAACGAAAAATCAAAGAAGCACTTGGAAAGCTAGAAAGGCGCGTAGGAAGGCCAGGAAGGAACGAGAGAAAACAACCCTATCCGAGGAGTTGAAACATACAAAGAACATATTGGAGCGGTTAGAGGATCTAGCTAGCTTAAGCTCACACACCATAGCAGTCATAGCACCCAAGGAAATAGCAGAGCCCAAAAGTGAAGGATCAAGAGGATCTGTACTGGCAGACAAGGTAAACGAGCAGTTGGATGCGCTTCTAAAAGCTTATGAAGCTCGACTTAAAAAGAACCAAACCCAAGAGCAAAGGTGGATGATTTATCCATATGTAGAAATAGAAAAATAGAGGTTGGATATGTGTAAAAAGATGATCGAGATGGCTCAATCATTGATGGAAGACCGGCTGGGTAAACCGGAAAATTGTCATGAAGCACCAGCTCCAACCCCTATCCAACCAACATTAGAGAAACATGAGGAAACAAAGGAAAGACTCACTAATGACTATGAGTGCAGAGGAGAGGCTATCATAGTGCCAAATACCACCGATGGGGCAAGTGACGGGTTCCAGCCTAAAATATTGGCAGAAATGGGTAAGGACTGTAAAGGTCTAGATGATATGTGGAAGCAAATCCGTGAGGCCAACGAGGCTAATAGGATGAGTAACCACCTGAATAGCGCGAGAAAAGAAAAGAATGTGATCTTACCTCCTATTGAAGAATTTGAGGCAACGTCGCAAATGAACTTTGAGATACATTCACAAGGGGGAGATCAAGGATCAATTATTTCGGGGCACAGCCAACCAGACTCTTTGAGAACTTTACCCTCTTACCTAGGAGAGTACGAAGCTAAGTCAGAAGTGAGAGCAATCCCATCTCAAAGACTTTCTTCTAACAAGGTGATGGATTCTCAAGGATTAATTGAGTTGTTATCCACTCCGGTGGCATGCACAATCACGTTAGCAGAACTCCTAAGGTTAAGGCTAAACATGTGGACCACAGTAGGAAAATGCCTAGAAAAATTTGGAGTGAAAGACCCCACCTTGCAGCTACAAGAAGGAATCAGAGAGTTGGACAGACCTCAACTAAACACTAGGCCAGTACCATTGAATAAGGTTGGAGAATATTGCGAGGGAGAAGACGGAAACACTACGCTACCAGTAGAATTCCAAGGAGTAGTTTCCAAAGCTATTCTTGACAGTGGAGCGAGAGTTGCTATCGCCACCAAAGAAATCTGGAAAAAATGGGGAAAACCAGCTTTGAGAGCTACCAGAATGAAACTGCAATTGGTAGATGGGTTCATGGAGAAGCCGTTGGGACTCCTAGAAAAAGTGATTGTCACTTCGTGCGGAATCGAGTATGAGCATACATTTGCAATAGTCGATTTCGACAAAAAGAACAATTATGAGATAATCTTGGGACGACCATTCATGCGACAATTGAAGATGGTCCAAGATTGGGGTTATGAACACATATACCTCAGACATGGCGAAACGACAACTGAAAGACCATAGTTACAAGGATGTGAACCAAACACCGGTGGAAGAGTTTGATTCGGCTACAGTAGCAGGATCAGAACTACCAGCATGGTTAGGGAAACCAAAAGAGCTATGGATGTGCGGAGCTTCACATTGTGGAAGCTTAAGAAGAGAGGAATGCATCTTAGAAAGAGAAATTGAGGACAAGGAGTATATTCCGGAACCTTTCCCTGAAGATGCCTTGGAACCTCTAGAATGGGAACACATACTGGCAACATTGGATGTCTGTACCATTACCGACAGTCCAACAATAAATTTTGTGATAAGGATGGCTATGATGTGTTACCCTATTACATGGTAAGCGTTATACCAGAAAAGGAGACGGTAGAACCACCAGAGCAAGAAGAGTTTTAAAACTCCTCTGAACATTTGGAAGTAAATGAGGATGCAGATAATGAGTGTTCAGACACCTCAAGTGAGCGTGGAAATGAAGCCGAGAATATCAAGTTTTATGATTTTGCTAATCAACATCCTAGACGCCAAGAACGCTATAGGAGGAAACGAGCAGGAAACAAAGCGAGAGAGAACCTGATGCCCAAGATAAAAGGTAAAACTCACTATTTGATGCTTATAAGAGCAGAGGATTGTGTAAAAGATCAAATATCAGGAAAATTCTCAAAAAATCGAATAGAACGAACGCGAGAGGAAATAAAATAGGTACGAAAAGCTAAAACCGAAACAAAATTACAAAAATCTCAAAATTCAAAAAAAGAAATAAGAAAGGACCAAGAGTGGACCAAACTGGAGCGTAAACAGAAATACCAAGAACTGAAACGGTCTTTGAGAGAGATATGGACTACAGAAGAAGATAGTGATGGTAAAGGGGAGTCAGAAAAGGGGAACATGAATGTACCATCACTCTATCGGAAATTTACTATCCAGGACAAAAAAATCATCATGACACCACCAGTCAGGGAAAGAACCAACCAAGAATCCTACGATGGGCATGAAAAGGCAAAAAAGATAGACCTCGCAGAACCAGGTGAAAAGCCTCAGCCGGTCTATATAGGTAACGATTTAGAGCCTGAGGAGGAAGCACATCTAACACAAGTTCTCAAGAAGTATAAAGATGTGTTCGCTTGGTCTTATAAAGACCTCAAAGGAGTTGATCCATTGATATGCCAACATACAATTCCTTTAAAATCGGATGCAAAACCTAACAAACAACGTCCTTATACATATAATGACACATTTGCTAAACGAATCAAAGAAGAGATTGATAAACTAATGGAAGCTAAATTCATCTATGAAATCGAACATACAGATTGGGTGTCACCCATTGTGGTAGTTCCCAAAAAGAATGGAAAACTGCGAGTGTGTGTAAACCTCAAGAAGGTGAATGCAGCAACCATAAGGGATAATTATCCCTTGCCAATTACAGAACATGTACTTGAACGAGTGGCCGGGAAACGGGCTTATTCCTTTTTGGATGGGTTTTCAGGATACGACCAACTGGCAATGGCAAGGGAGGATCAACACAAAACAGCGTTTGCCACAGAATGGGGGATTTATGCGCATTGAGTTATGCCATTTGGCCTAACTAATACACCAGCCACTTTCCAAAGGTTAATGACTCACGCCTTCAAGGAATACCTAAGAATATTCTTAGAAATTTACATGGATGACCTGTGTGTACACTCTCTTCTGCGAGAGGAACATATGGACCATTTGCAAAAGGTCTTTGAAAAGTGCAGGACATATCGAATCTGTCTTAACTTGGAAAAGTGTGTATTTATGGTTAAGCAAGGACGAATCTTAGGACACATTGTCTCAAGAAATGGCATAACCACAGACCTAGACAAAGTCAAAGTCATTGTAGACCTGCCTAGGCCTACTAATGCGAAACAAGTGCAATCCTTCATGGGACACTGCGGATATTATCGAAGATTCATATACATGTATGCGGTTATTGCACAACCTCTGTATCGTTTGCTAGTCAATTTCGAGTGGACCGAGGAGTGTGAAAATTCATTCCAAAAGCTGAAGGAAAACCTTATATCAGCACCTGTACTAAAGGAACCATATTGGGAAAAGATATTCCATGTGCGCATTGATGCTTCAGCATATGCCATTGGAAGTATTCTAGCTCAACCTGGAGATGGAACAATGGATTTTCCAGTTTGCTATGCGAGCCGACAGTTAAACAGTGCATAAAAGAACTACACAACCACTGAGAGGGAAGGGTTAGGAATGATTTATGCTGTTAAAAAATTTTGGCATTATTTGCTTGCAAACAAATTTGTGTTCTTCACAGATCATCAAGCTCTTTTGTACCTAGTAAATAAACCTTGCAATACAGGGAGAATCGTACGCTGGTTTATTATATTGCTAGAATTTGACTTCATAGTGGTGGTCAAAAATGGTAAAACCCATCTACGAGCGGATCATCTTTCAAGAATACACAACGGGGAAGCTCCTGAAGGAGTAGGTGATGACATACCAAATGCTTATCTTTTCAACATTGAAATGGTACCCAAATGGTCTCAAGAAATTGTAAGAGTTCTTTCCTGTGGAAGTAGGTTTGATAATACGGAATGCATATCCAAACAGCAAATAATTCGACAAAAAAAAAACTTCCAGTTGATTGCAGGACGGCTGTATCATCTTGGATCTGACCTAATCCTACGATTATGTATAAATCCGGAAGAATTCGAGTGCTACCTTGAAGAGGCACATGTCCAGGGTTGTGCATTTCATTGTTCGACTGTGACGATGCACTAGAGACTGAAACAGTTAGGGGTTTATTGGCCAACTATGTATGCAGATACACATTCTTATGTTACCAATTGTACTATATGTAGTGTCAAATGACCAGTGGATCACGCAACTTTGTTTCAGGTAAACATAGCACCTGCATGGAGTCAATAAATCATTGACTTCTTAACCACCAGGACGTTCCTTGAGAACATCACAAGAGCACGGAAAAAAGCTATAGAGATGGAAGCACGTGACTTTCAGTTAATTGGGAATCAACTCTATAAGCGGGGAAAGGACAATCAACTTAGAATCTGTGCAAGTGAAAGCGAATACCTATTGATTCTAGAACATGCACATAGCGGAATAAGTGGAGGGCATTTTTCGGGCGATAAGATGGCAAAAATTGTCTTAACCGCAGGATTTTGGTGGCCTACATTTCACATGGATGCTGAAGAGCTTGTAAAGCGTTGTGATGCATGTCAACGCACCAAGATGCCAATAAAAAGAGATGAGATTCCATTACGGCCAATGATGGGAGCAAGAGCATTTGCAAAATGGGGCATTGATTTTGGGGACCTATATCACCCCCTGCATATCGCACCCATACCCAATATATCATTGTGGCTACGGACTATCTCACAAAATGGGTCGAAGCCAAAGCAACACAAAAAGCTGATGCACGCACCACGGCACAATTTTTGTATGAGAATGTTTTTGTACGTTACGGGTTACCAATAGAAATTGTCAGACCGTGGAACACATTTTCTCAATGAAGTCGTTGAATATCTGCTAGAGGAATTCATGGTCATACATAGGAAATCCGCACCATACCATCCACAGGCCAATGGGCAAGCTGAGGCCACAAATAAAACACTATGCACGGTTCTCACTAAAATAGTGTCAGAATCAAGAACAGATTGGGATCAGCAGCTACACTCAACACTATGGGCATACAGGGTAGCTTACAAAAACTCAATAGGAACAACACCATACAACATGGTATTTGGCCTAAATGCTATACTACCCATAGAGTTTTTAATCCCAACTCTATGAGTAGCAAAAAGCTTGGAATGGACAGGGCATGAGCTCTCTTCAAGGATTGATGATCTTGAAAAGATCGATGAACTCCGCTTACGAGCTGTCGCTTCAATCTATGCTAAAAAGAGAAGACAAAAGGAATTTTTTGACAAACATGTGCGTACCAAAGATTTCAAAATAGGTGATTACGTACTTGTTTATACCTTGAAGCAACATGCCAAGAAACTTAAAAAGCGAGGGATGGGACCATTTGTGATTAGTGATCTATCACAAAGTGGAGCTGTCAAGCTTGCTACATTAGCAGGTGAAGAAATGCCAAACTAGATTAGTGGATGTCGACTGAGGAGGTATCATCTACCACTCACACAGGAGATGCTCCAAAAAATTCATCAAGGAAAACAAAGAATGAAGGAAAAACAGAGAGTACGGGAGGAAGCTCAAGCCGAAGCGCAAGAACGCATTGCAAAAAGACGTCTTCTACGACAACAACAACAAAGTGGACCACCATTGAGAATCAATGCCATTCGACTGACGAAGTTGGAGGAGGAAACAGTGGAGCCAATAATTGCGTTCAAAGTGGGCAGCAATCAAGTTGAATCAACAGCATTGCTTGATTCGGGTACTCAAGCAAATTTAATCTCTTACGGATTATACCAACAGCTCAAAGTCACAGATCAACTTCATCCTACTCCTCAAGTGCTGGAAAATAGCACATCACACCCATTGAAAACTTTGGGATGGACTATATTGCATGTACAGCTACATCAATATATTTACCCACACAAATTCTATGTGGTGACAGATGAAAGCACACAACACCCAATGATGCTGGGGCAACCTTGGCAAAAAGAGTACAATGTGCAGATAGATTGGAAAGCAAAGGCAATCAAAATTCAGCATGTACATGAACAACAGGTGATAGCTTTTGCTCAGCAATACCAGCATGATCAACAACAAGCCATGCAATCACTGCAAACAAAGCCCAATGAACAAATGCCATTAAAGAACATGATACCCGCGACAAACAATCAAGTAAAAGCCAACCATGCTAATTACAGACATATGAAGTCACCTGCCGCAATGCAAAGATCTAGGCTACCAAAACAAGGTAAACAAGTATGGATGCAGAAGGATAGAAATGCCATGGCAGACAAAGAACAATGCAACTACAAAATTCCAACAAAGCAAATGGTTCAACCACAACCCAGGGTCATAAAACAGATATGGATCCCGAAGAAAATGCTTAGCCATAACCCAAATGTCACTCACATTTGGATACCAAAGCAAAAGAAAAAGGAATTACCTTCAGTACAAACAACAATGGAAAGCAGACATCGGCATTTCAAAAAGGAAAACCGACATGGATGCCGATGAAAGACAAACCAGCGGCAAACAAGAAAGAGCCAAACCATCTACAAATATCGGCAGCAACAAAATACCAATGGAAAGCCAAGGTCATAAGGCCAATAGCCATTACATCACAGCCAATTCTATCCTTAGAAACAGCTACAACTCCATCAACAGTGTCGGCAAAGCAATTGCCTTTTGCAAAAAAGACAATTAAACAGAGAGCAGTAGAGTTACAGCTGTTACTTGCAAAGAAAGTAGAAAACCTCGACGACGAATGCCAATAAGCATCTTGCTTATTCCCTTCTCTTGCACAGCATTAATTTTTCCATGCATTGACAGAGTATGCATAAAGTAGAGCCACATTAATCGGCCAGGCATTAGCATGATTTTTTTAACCTATGCACGGCACATACTCCGAGGCAAAACCTTGTCGTCCGGGGGGACTCCGGCTAGGACGGGGGAGGCATTCTAGAGGCACTCTCAAATGCGAAACCAATGACAGAAACAACAAAAAAAGGGCATGATTTTCGACTATTTCAAGGGTTGTTGTTTGATTGCAAAATTTTCTGGAGTAACCCAAGTACATATGCCCTTATACAGCATGAATCTACAGGTATATGGGGCCAAACGTCAAATCAAGCCCCTAGGTGTGTGTATATAAGTAGAAATAGCCATTTTTCAGGCAAAATATTGGTAAAATAGAGAAATCCGGCCATAAAAATTGCATGTGAGTGTATATAATGTGTTGCGGTGATATTTGTGATTTATTATGATTTTTGGAGATTTTCTGGGTTTGATTTGCTATTTTCCTTTTAATTTTGCTAATTTTCGGCAGAAAAACTTCAAAAATACAAAAAGCAGGTGAAATACAGTCGTAATGAAAAACAAAAAATATGGTGATGATCAGTGACTATAGGACAAACCTATGGTACAGTGGGGGTGCAATTATGAGACTGGAGCGGAAAGCGTGTTTTGGCCAGGTTTTGATCGAAATGCCAAATTTCTGGTAAACAGAGCAAATGGAGTCCAAATCAAAAAAAATTTGAGCCTAAACCGCATCTCGCAAGAAGATAGGAGTACATGTCAAATTTCATGAAAAGTGGTTCGGGGACCTCCATTATAAGAAAATTTCACCCCATTTTTAGCTCATTCTCACTATTGACTTTGTGGAGAGAGCTTCTGCCACCTAGAGCGGATCGACCTTCCAACAGCTTCTACGACGCGCATGACTACCCGACGAGTTCCAGACATGAGAGGTAGGCTCACCACCTTGAGCTTTTCGCGCATGTTTATCATTATGTCGCGAAAACTAGCGTAGGGGTCACACACAAGGTGAGCGGTAGAGACCTACAAGTAGAGACGGCGGCCTAACGGCTAACCCGAAAGCAACAAGACTTCATTAGCAGCTTACCCTAGTCTAGGAGACCAGTCCTGGATGTCCAAAGGCAGTAGGAAACCATCGGCAAAAACCCTAATTCCCAGAAACCCGCAAGAGGCCACCAAATGGGAAATCAGCGAAACGGCGACCAAATGCTACCAAAATTCATGTGTAGGAGCATCTCGACATGCTTGACAAGTCTATATGACCCACATGACCAAAAAGTGACCCGAGGCGGCACTAAACTTCAGAAACGGCATCAGACACACAAAGCGTCAAATTGCACTTGCGGCCAAACCGCAAGTCCGTTTGTCACCAAACTTCACAAGCGGCTTTCCTAGACCATCAACAACCAAGTCCTATGGTGGTAGCCAACCACAAATCATCAAAGGTATGTAAACGCAACCATGGGTGCTTCTAGAGCGACAAATTTCCAAATGGAGCTCCGGTGAAGCCAAAGTCGACAAAAACCATACGGCAAGGATCCCCAAGGGATCGGGAAGCTATGGAGATCAACATCGAGAAATTTCATCGCCAAAAAGCACTCCAAAAGTCAGAAAACGGCTCGGAGGCTCTGAAGTCCACACAGGGAGTTATACTCTATCCATTTGACTTTTTTGTTGAAATTAGGCTCAAAAGGGACTTAGGGGAGCAAAGGGAAAGCACTGGGAGCAAAGGAGCACTAGCACATAAAAAATCACCAGGAGACATCCTACGCATAGGATGTCTCAAGGGCACTTTTTGGCACAGACTCCAACACTTTTTATCATGCATATGTTCTGAATGACATTTACAAGCCATACACCAAGTTTCATCACATTTGGACCAAGCTTGACCTCATATGCATGGAAAAACGCAAAGTTACGGCATAGAGGCAATAATGGGCCAAAGACCTACCAAATCTTGTCCAAATCCCATGAAACTTGCACAACACATCAGCAAACAATCTGTGTGGTCAGGGAGAAAAATGATGAAATAGACATCCTACGCGTAGGATGTCTATCTGACCTTTTTGGCATGCAAGGGATGTTTTATCATTCCAGATCCAATTACCTCATCATCAAGAGCCCATATGTCAAGTTTGAAGCCATTCTAATCACTTTTGACCCCCAACACCTTCAAGATACACTTTTTGAGCCCAAAAACACCTCACAGAGCCTTACAAGCATCAAATCTTGTCCAAATTCAAATCCAAGAACATGGCCATGTCCAAATTCAAATCCAAGAACATGGCCATGTTCCATAGGCCAAGGAAAACCCACAGAACAAGTTTGATGTCATTTTGATGAAAAAAGACATCTTACGCGTAGGATGTCTCCAGCATAAATTTAGCCTTCTGTGCAAAGAATGACATCATGGGAGCCAATACCATGGTGCAATAAGCTCATATACCAGTTTTCAATCCATTTGGACATCAATTGCTACCTATGATGGACATTCTACCCAAATTGTGACCTAAAGCCTGAATTAGCCCAAAAATCAACTTTTTGATATCCAAATTCAAATCCAAGCCTATAGCCATGTTCCATGAGCCTTACACCACCTGCATGTCAAGTATGAACCAATTCTGATGAAAAAGACATCCTACGCGTAGGATGTCTAGATGAATTTTTTTTGCCAGATTTTCACTGTGAGCACATGCACAGCTTCACAAGTTCCTTTTAAGCTTTATTTTCAATTTTCAAGTCATTTGGATAAGTAAAACTCAGTTTCGCAGCTAATATGTAAAAAACGCTAACTTCGGACTACTGAGTGCAACAGGATCAATGGCAGCCTCGATGTCACCGGCAAAGAGGAAAAGAATGACCATCAAAGATTATATAGATGAAGTGGAACCCTTTGTCATTCCAGAAGGAACATTAAAGCCCACCAACACTTGGATACAATAAGATCTGTTAGAGTCAAACGACCTAAAGATCTACCAGGGAGTGTTCAAGGACAATGAAAGCAATTTCATAGAGCTACCAATGATGCCGAGAGAGCTCAATGAGTTTGTACGAAGCAAAATGGACGGCTACTTGGAGAAAATTGACCTCCACAACTACTTCGAAGCAATGCCGGCAGCAGCAGGGGTGGACATCAAAAGAGTATGGGAATTTGTAACAAGCATCAAAGAAGATGGAGTGGCCAAGGTAACAGATTTACAAGGCAGACCAGATACAGAGATCATAATCACGGAGCGGGTTGTAGCCCTGCCCATACCTCTCCAATGAGGGGGATAGCGTCACAAAAAGAAGGGATGAAGTCAAAGTGTACAAAGAGAAAAAGATAAATTACACCTTTGAAGACATTGCCAACCCAAAGGTGGCAATTATGAGCCAATTGTACAACCAGTACTTCCACATGTGCACTAAGAGGCCACAGAAGTATAGGGTGCTACCAGGTGCAATTGCCACAACGTTTCCTTGGGCAATGACAAAAGGCACCCCAAAGATAATCAACTATGCGGCATACATACATGACAGCTTAGTAAAGATGGGAAACAAAAAGCCAACCTACATAGTGCCAGGAGAGCTAATCACCAAAGTGGTTTATGGGGCACTACACGCTAAAGGAAGGTGGCCTGATCCCCCATCTCAGAATGAATGGCTGAGAGTAAAATAAGACAAGGAAGATGAGCCGCAAAGGGCACCAAGGGTGGCTACGAGATTGAAGAGACGGCTGGAGCCAATTGAAGAGGAGCAACCCAAGCAAAAGAAAGGAAAGAAGTAGTTTGCTCAAGTGCCGGCCAAAGAAACCAGGTCTCAGAAAGCGGCAAGACTCGAGAGGCTGATGGAGAGTTTCCGAGCAGAAAGAGCCCTCAAGGGTGATTTAAACGAACTCTGGAAGCCATCTCTCGAGTCTATGTCCGGATCATCCAGAAGAGTGCAAAGGGATTGCTTTGAAGATTATATCAAGAATTTCGAGATTCTTGATGCTACAGCGGAAAACACTCCCCATGTCCCTTTCACCGAGGAGGAAGTGGAGCAGATAAGGCAGACACTACTAGATGAACAAGAAAGCCAAGAAAGAGAAAGGAAAACAAAAGCAGACAGGGACTTAAAAGGCAAACCAGCAGCTTTACCAGATAGCCCTAAACCCAGTCCACAGCCATCACCACCGCCATCACCACCTCCTAGCAGCCCTCCACCAGAAGATAAGGAGGCTGAGGACAAACAAGATGAAAGGCAAGCTGAGAAGCAAGAGCAAAGGCAAGAACCTGAGCCAAAAGAAGAGGCCAAACCTGAGTCTGAACAAAAAGGATTAGATGAGGCCTACTACGCATTTTTGGACTTGCTAGCTGCAGACTATACAAAGGAAGAAGCTGCCACAGTCGCATTCGACTTGGCGAGGACAGGGCATAAAGAACAGATGCAAGGAATCCGGCTAGTGGAACTAAAAGAAATTGCTACCGACACGGTAGACCTGCACCCGCCCTCCAATGACTGGGACGTGGTGATGACAAAGCTAGCCAGATTGAGGGCACAATTTATGGCTTCAGAGAAAGAGATGATAACTCTCAAAGCCACCGAAGAAAAGACCAGAATGGAAAGGGATTCTCTGCAAGCACAAAGCCAAGGGCAAAAAGAGAGAGAAGCTGACCTCCAGGCCAGCTTGGCAACGGCTCTACGAAATTGCCAAGCAATGAAAGCAGAAAATGAGGCAGTAGCAAAAAGAATACAAGCAGCTGAAGAAGAGTGTCTGCAGCTCAGTAAGTCATTGCGAGATGCCGAAAGAGAAAGAGATAATCTGACACTACAGCTGGCCGAAGAATCAAAAGAAGTAGAGGCCATGAGAAACGCCAAGGAAAAAGCAGAGATAGAACAAGAAGCAAGCTTGGATGAAGTCCTTGAGCTCAAGTACCAATTAAAAGTCAAAGATCAAACCATCCAGAGGCTGCGAGCATCACCTGCTAGAGTCAGAGCTACGAGCTTGACTCAAATCATTTTCGAGAGTCAACTATATGTAGAGCAAATGTAGGAACTTCAGAAGGAGCTGACTCTCGAGAAAAAGCATAGGCTAATGATGGCTGAAGGTTCTATCGTAATGCATACAAGAATGGAGGAGGGCCAAAAAGCCCTGCAAGAAGAAGTGGAAAGCATAAAGAAAAAGCTTGAGGAGGCGAAAAGAGTAAACGCGGAACTTAATGACCTCCTCGTGAATATGGGCGGAGAAGAAGCTGAAGCGGAAAAGCAAACACTCCTCATGCAAATTGAGGAGTTGAAAGGCCAGCAAGGAGGAGAGGCAGAAAGCTTAGGGCCAGCCGCCAATGAGGGCATCGACCTCGACAATGTGGCAGATCCTGTGGACACACCCATGCAAGACGAAAGCATAGCAGGATCCTCTCAAGAGCCACAGGATCTAACACAAGAAGAGGAGGAAAAATTGCGTAAGGCAATAGAGGAAGAGCTAAGAGAAAGCACGAAGGAAGCCTTGCAATGGGAGCAGAGGGTCTTCAAATCTATGACAATTCAAAAGATCGGCGCGAGTGGCTTCAACCCTCTCTCCCATATCCATTGCTGAAATATGAGGCAGCTACAATACACAAGCGGATCAGACAAGAGCCAACGGTACCTCTCTACAATGCAGACACCTCGAAGCCAGAAGGAGTTAAGCTTATAGTGGATTCTCAGCCAAAGTGGAGGAAGGCTTGGCTTACAAAGTACCCACAATACCTAATCCACCTGGTAGAGGCACCTAAAGATATCAGAGACAATCTCAGCTTTTGTCCCCTACCAAGGGTTAGGACGTGGAAGGCATAGGAAATTTTGCAAAGAAGCCAACCCACTTGGCTGAATTACCCAAAGCTGTCGGGCGTGAAGGCAAGTGAGAGAATAAGTGTCCAATACATGGTGAAAACCCTAACGGGCGCCATAAACTTGTTCACTAGCTCACCTGATCTTACATGCATTATGATGAGAAAAATCTACAGAACCATCTTAGCAGTGTTTGAGACCTTCAAGCCAGGCTAGGTGACCGACAACATATTCTTCTTCCAGGATACATACAGATGTACTTATGATCTGTCAGGTCAGCCTTCCAAGGAGGTGATACATGCGCTGTATCAAAGAATCATGTTTCTACCATCCTATCACCTCCAGGCTTTTGAAGAAGCATTCTATACAGGGTTCTTCACCATGAATACAGATATCTTTGGCCCAACAATGCTGAACCTACATGCCAGGTATGAATCACTGCTAAAGATGAGGGAAACGATAAGATAAAGCAGCTGATCAAGGCCAGGTCGGGGACGACATGAGCAAGGAGGGGGGGAGTGTTAGAAGCTGGACACACCCCACGGAATCTAACTACTCGGAGGACTATTATTTTTTGTAATTATTCATTCATTTAGGAAAACCTGATTTTTCACCTTGTAATTATTGGGACTTACAGAAGTTTCCAGATTGTATCCCAGTTTTGATAGTTAGATTGAGTAGATGGTTGATTTTGGAACTTTAGGGTTTGAGAAATTGTAAGGTATATATACCACTTTTTGACCTTAATGAAAAACCTTTTGTCATTTTAAACAAGTTTTGAAGTCTGGGAGTGAGCGTACTATGTACGAGAGAGAGAGTGTGAGCTTCATCTTGACGCTACGTGTGCTCTGGAGGTCGGAATCGAGTGCGGAGAAGTGCAACGTGTTGCCTCCGACTAGAGCTACGCGCTGATACCAACATTGCACACGCACGGTCCGGCTTTGTGAGCTCCTTCTACGAGCTTCATCGGTTGTTTGGGTGAGCATACGTTGTCCGATTTTGCATTGCAGCATATCCACGCGTTCACATTGAGTAGAACTACACATTAGGCACTTTAGATTTCGGAAACAAAGACCTGTAGATTTTGGACAAACATCCTACGTGTTTCTGCACCAGGTGTTTTGGGTCAGGATTTTGGCTCATAGACCTTAGGGAGAGCGACCTATTGGTATTAGTAGGGTCTCCTTCAAGTTATATGGTGTTTTGAGATTTTTTGATGGGTGTTCGGCTCTAGGGAGTGTTGTAGGAAGTTTCCTCTTTTGCACTCTTGAAGGCTGTGACTTAGACAATTGGTAGAGACCTCTGTAAGAATTTAGTTAGGAGTCGGTCGAGTGCAGGTTGACACCTTATGCTTGCTTCCATGCGCCTGCGGGTCGAGCTTCGTCCTTAGCTGACATTACATGTTAGGTGAGTTCTCGCTGTGCTGACGTCCGTCGCGGCGTATCCGTCCAACATGGGTTTATTTAGGGAGATCAGAAAAGCTCAGAAATGTATTGAGCTTTGTGTCCCTAAACTTCCTTTCCAAAGAGCAGTAAGGCAAATCTGTGAGGAAGCATGTGCTGGTACAATGAGGTGGAAGGTTGTTGCCCTGTTGTGTCTTCAGGAAGCAGCAAAAGATTTTCTTTTGGAGTATTTTAATGATATTACCATTGTTGTTGTCATGCTCACCGGGTGACAATAATGGACAAGGACAATGAGACTCTCAAGAGAGTGCATTGGAGATACGTAAGCTCCTTATCCCTAATGAGTTTATTGATCCCAAAATGAAAGATATATTGCTAATACCACCAGGCCTCCGGGATCAAGGGGTTAAGAGTCATGAGGTTACTCATGAGGTGAACACCAGAGCCAGAGCTGAGCAAGAAGAAAGACGTCACTCTGAAGCAGAGAAGTTAAAGAGCATACAGTCTGCTGTTGCTAATGAAGAGGCCCAGAGGAGAAGTTATGGGCAAGTTACCACGTACCTAAATGAAAGAAACAATGATATTTTACATTCCACGACAGAAGGAATGTTAGCAACCATTCCCCTTGCTGATGGTAGTAGGCAATTAGCACTAGACTTTGTTGATATTGGGATATTGAAAGATCAAAATGCACAAATTACCGACTCTATTGTTTATTTATGCCTAAAGTAAGTGCTCTTCTCTACCTTTAAGATCCTTTTCTGTTGGTACTTGGCCTCTAATTAAATCCTTGTTTTTTTATTGAAGCTTAATAAAGATCCAACTCGCTCAAGAAACCCATAATGAAATTTTTATTTTAGATCCACAGTTGTCTATGCCACTCCGTATAAAGAACACCCCTCATGGCACATTGGAGAGATGGTTTGTCCATTGTCCAATGCTTCAGGTGACAGCTCTGGTGCTGCCATACGAATCAAATAATCCTTGGAGCCTTGTATGCAGAACAGGACAAACAAGTGGTATGGACTATCAAATCCATACAAACAACACATTCAAAATAAGAGTGTAAGTGTTGATAAAACCTTTAATGTTTATTTGGGGTATGGTTGATGACCTGAATATTGTTAATAAAAAATAACCTTCATTGTTCATAGATGTGTAAAAAGATTACTTCATGTCTATGGAAGGCTTTGTGGAAATCATGAACTCTACAAGTCCACCTTTAAAGCTGTCAAAGTGCCTAATCAGACAAATCCAAATTCTTGTGGTTGGAGATGTCTTCTCCATGCAGAGTACATACTCTAGAGTTTTTTTTGCTCTGAATCCATTTATGTCAAAGGTATTTCCTTGCTACGGTATGGACCAACTTGGTGCTATTATTAATTAAAGTATTGACCACAAGTTAACCTAATTTTGCAGAATGCTCTGGAAAATTATACATTGGAATATTTACAAAGGTACCGTGCTTTAATGATTCAACATCTACTATCTCTTTCAACCCCAAGAGTTTTAGATGCAGAAGATAGTTTTGTCGAAGACCATATTATAGCTTTAACAATGAATGGTGCAGAGGAAGTCATGCCAGTTTCCACCACTGGAAACCAAATCCCTAAAGCTGACCCCAGATTAGAGGAAAAGACATCAGTAAGCTTTGCAGTTGATGCGGCTGAATCCAAAGTTGGGGTTGACCAACGTGAAGTAGACCAAGCCCCTGAAAATGAAAATTAAAATGCTCCTTAGAGACGAGAATGCAACAGAGGTTCTAGGCCAAGTAGAGGAGGATAAGGGAGTGCCTATTATTGTGGCACAGGATGTGAGTCATGATCACAATCATGGAGTCCAATCTCTTGTAATTGCAGATGTGAAGAGTTCTTCAGAGCCGAGGGAAGATACAAAGTGTCTTGACCATGTAGAGGAGGAGGCCAATATTGCAAATCAAGGCCAGGAACAGACAACAAAATAGGTTAAGCATTCGGCCATGGAAACACAAGTCATGTACTGCACAACCACAAGAGGTGGATACCCTTGGCAATACAGAAGGAAACATCGACACTCAACAACAAAATGTCAACATTAGAAATGACCAGTATGGACTCTTGCTTCAAGTAGATATGGTTGTTCCGGCAATATCCATTGGATATGGTTGTTCCAGTAATACAAAAGGAAACATCGACACTCAACAACAAAATGTCAACATTAGAAATGACCAGTATGGACTCTTGCTTCAAGTAGATATGGTTGTTCCAGAAATATCCATTGGATATGGTTGTTCCGGTAATATCCATTGTACTTAAATAAAATACGCTTTTTCGTGTCTAACTACTTATATGTATGCACACATGATTGCAAAGACTGATTATCTTGGATCTCAATGGATTGTTGCTGCTACGACAGCCGTACAATGTACTTACAGAGTTTTCCGATTTATGTAGTTTTTGCTTGGGAAAAGAGTATTAATTTGACAAGACGCAAAGGAGTTTTTGAATTTTTAAATTCCACGGTTTAGGGTTACTATCTGGTCTTCAATGCAAGCCCATAACCTGAATCCCCTTGTTACCATAGTTTGCAATTTGGCAGAAGTTCAGAACTCGAATTTTTATTAAGTGTATAGTCAAAGAAATTGTAATACCATTGTGGGACATTTCCACCCAACTAAAGCTAATGTACCATTTTTCTACAAGCCCTTTGAACAGATCAATGTGCCTTATGATTCTCTCAATACTTTGTTGATTGATGACACACCACATAAGGGTTTACTTAATCCATCCGACACTACTATTTCCCCACCTTCATTTGAAGGGCATCTTCACGATTTTTACCTAGAGGACATTTTGGTCCCATACCTGCAAGAAATGTACTTAAGCCCATTGAGCGCATCGGAATTTGTACTTACAAATGTACTTAAGCCCATTGAGCGCATCGGAATTTGTACTTACAAATGTACTTAATAATTCATTGATTATACCTTAAATTGAAACTGTCTACTTGTCTATGCGTTTCGAATACTCAGAGAGAGAGAGAGAGAGAGAGAGAGAGAGAGAGAGAGAGAGAGAGAGAGAGAGAGAGAGAGAGAGAGAGAGAGAGAGAGAGAGAGAGAGCCTTGAGCAAACACTTGATATTAAGATTAAACTAGTCAAAAAAGTTACATTTTGTTGAAGCCATTCAGGGCTGATTACATGGGCACAATTTGAATACGGCCAGAAAGATCTCCACATAAAAATGCTTTTCCCTTCGTTACATTACTCTTCGTCCGCCCAGCAAGAAATAAAAGTTTACGGAGTCAATGTCGGCAGTCTCCTCCACTATGTCATGTCAAAGTTGCAAAAGATTGCATTGCTACCTTATTGTAATTACCGTCGTAAGATTTAGGTCTTTGTCCACCACTTCCATGTCTATGACAACATTGTTTGCCAAACTTGCTGTCTCTTGATCCATAGGCACATAGAAACCTTCAACAATGTGAGAAAGATTGTACCAAAAGGATATTATTAATGTCTCTGTCGCAAGCATATACTTGACAATGAAAGTGTCAAGAGCAATCTTGCAACATATGCCATCTGTTTCTTTCACATACCACCCTCGATCAAGAAGCTTATCACACAAGAGGGAATCAAATGATTTGCAGAGTAGCATAGTTTTAGCAACATGTACTTTGCAGGTATGAAATAACTCAACAAAGAGACCAATAGGACAAAATTTGTAAGTTTCACCAATTTAGTGGGTACAGAGTTTTGGAGAGACCTCTGACCATTCCTATAGTGCCTACTCCTCAATGCCTCACTCATTGTTGTGTCGGGAACATGCCAATCCACGGAGTTCCAGTTGGTTGGTAGTGGAACGTTCATCAACACTCCTCTCTGATTCCTTTGATTGAGTTGGTAGAAATGGTCACAGAAGAAAATACCCTCGTCTGCCAGGCTTTTGCTAGTTCTGCCAGCATATTGCAAGACTCCAATATGAGCACGGATCACAGAGATGAGACCTATGCACTCCAGTGGCTCCCATTCCTCATATGACTAAGGATAAACATTTGTGAATGTAATAGAATAGAAATAAATACAGAAAACTGTATAACCTAATTATAAACCTGTGATAAGAGAAGAAAAAACAGATTCACATTTGAAATGTAAGATAACATTTATAGAGGAGTGCTAAATATGTAACTTACAGTTGCACCGTGGATTATGCACCATGGAGACATCGTCGCCATTAGCAATCACATCAGAGTGAGTGAAAACATGTTGAACAAAGACTTCTTTCATAGTCTTCTTACAAACCGCGACTTTGAAATCCAAAAATTTTGTTTTCCGTGCAAAACAAAATATGTTTGTTGCTTTTGAGCTTTTTCTCCTTCTTGGCTGCATAAGAACCCACGAACCTTTGCTTATCTTCTACTCTTGCCACCTATTATCTGTAGTGAGAGAGTTTGAGATTGAGATAGTGCTTATGCTACTACATGGTCTTCTTGGCACACTAATGGTGGGGATAGTTGGGGACAGTGTAGAGCAACCTCTAGAACTTCTTGGGCAAGTAGAAGACGAAGCCATAGGTAAAATGGAGGGATAATGAGGTTTGAAAGCCTTTCATAAAGGTAGTGGATATCTTTTAATGAAGGGAGAGAGTTAGCTATCAAACAGTAGTCAAGTGTCATGAACTTGACGGCTACTAGCAGTGGGCCCTACTTTGTGAGACAAGGAAGTTACCTTACAAAAATGGGACAAAACTCAATATTTTAAAATGTTTTCTTTAATTTTTGTGTTGTTTTCCATGTATTTCTACGTTACGTAAGGTTGCTGCTCATTGGATGCGCCTTCTTTTCTCTCTCTCTCTCTCTCTCTTCAATAAGGTCCTCCAAATGACCTCCAAAATTTCCTAATGTTTTAACCTAAGCTTATACAATTTGGAACTCCTAATAAGCCCAAGACCCTACACAATGTGAATAGGAAATATTGTGCACATCCATAGCACATCCTGAGCTTGGTGCATAATTTGTGTATCTTGGAGTCAAAACCGTGCGAATAGGGGTCTTAGTGGCTGCCCAACACTTCCCATCGCTTGGTTTTGACCTTTGTAGATGAACATCATCTGTCAGCATGGTTAACAATAATCAACATGGTTGATAAAAAAGACTTGATAAGTTGGTTGGGATGAGTACAAATGTGGAAGAAAAAGAAGAAGATATTTCAATGCGACCAAAGAAAAATAGCTTGAATCTTGAAGAATCAATTATGGATGGCCCTGTGGAGGGAATTCAAAAAATAAACATTAATTTGAAATCTGTGAAGCTTGAGGAAAAAGGTTCAGCATCACGATCAAAGCAAGGCGGTCCTCAAAAGAGAAGTGGAAATCACAAGTGTATGTGATGTGATAGTCTGGATCACATCAGGAATGAGTGCAATGAGTTTGTTGAAGGGAAGTGTAAAGATGTGTTTTTTAGAAGGATGTCTTGCTACACTTACAAGAAATAGGCTTGCCTCTTCCAAATTTGGGAAAGATTGCATGAATAAAAGAGTGGAGGAGACGTTGCAAGAATGTCATGTGAGTGGAGCTAAAGCATTGACCTATTATGTGCAAATTAAAAGTAAATTCCATGAAAATACTATTGAGAGTTCTTATGGAAACAAATTTCTCTGGCCATATGCTATGACAATCACAAAAAAGGGAGAAGTTGCATATCAAAAACTATGCCAAGTGAGAAACTGCATTAGAAAGACCATTGGGTGGGAAGATCCTGTGGATTCCCTCTTGATATATGCACATATAGCTAGGTCTCAAAACAATGAGGCTATTGGTTTTTTTACGAGATGTAAGAGGACCTGATGATCAGTGAAAAACATGAATTTTTTTGCAAGGAGATAATGCCAAAATTTCTTAACAGCATATATGATCCCCAACCCCTCTCTCTCCGTGGTTGTGTAGTTCTTTTCAACACTATTAAGCTGCATGCTAGCATAGCAGACTAGAAATCCATATTCTCTTCTCTTGGTTGGGCCAAGATGCATCTAATAGAAAATGCCAAAGCATTGATATGAACATGAAAGATCTTTTCGCAATCCGGTGCTTTCAAGATTGGAGCGGATATTAGTGCCTTCTTCAACTTTTCAAAGGATTCTTCACACTCCTCCATCCACAAAAAGTTACTATGGTTGGGCAATGATATCATACATGTGTATAAACCTCTTGTAGTACCCACATTGTCCCATAAAACATTTTACCTGCTTTGTGTTGTTTGGCATATGCAAATCTACAATTACCTTTACCTTGTTCAAGTCGATAGATATGCCATTTTTTGAGACAATGTGTCCCAAGATTCTACCTTGTTTAACCATACGTATGCACTAAGATAGATCCTATAAGTACTGCACTTCTCAAATAATTTTTTGAGGCGCTCTGTATGCTCATATCTTAAGGGAGAGTGCACACATAGGTCAACCATGTATATTTCCAAGAATATCCTCACGTATTCCTTAAGGCATGAGCCATCAATCTTTGGAAGGTGGTTGGGGCATTGTTCATGCCAAAACAAATAACTCTATACACATATATATTCCATTATGTGGCAAACACTATCTTGTATTGATCCTCAGGAGCAATGGCGAGTTGGCTATATCTTGAGAGCCCATCTAAAAAGGAGTATGCTCACTTACGGGACGCTCGTTCCAAGGCATGGTCAGGAATAGGCAAGGGATAATTATCCCTTATCGTGGTAGCAATAACCTTATTTAGATTCACACACACTCGTAGTTTTCCATTTTTCTTAGGCACTACCACAATGGGAGATACCCAGTCGGTGTGTTCTATCTCGTGGATAAACTCAGTATCCTTTAATTTATCAATCTCCTCCTTGATGTGCTTGGCAAATGTATCATTGTAAATGTAGGGTTTCTGTTGGGATGCGCTTTGCATCTGGCTTTAATGGGATTGTGTACTGACATATTGTACGATCTACTCCCTTTAGGTCTTTATAGGAACAAGCGAACACATCCTTGTATTCCTTGAGAAGACTTATAAGCTTCTCTTCCTCTTCTAGATTTAGATCCATTTCTATGTAGGCTGGCCGTGGCTCTTCTCCGGGTCTTGCCAAGTTTATCTTCTTTGCCTCCTCAAAACTGTCGTAGGACTCCTTTTCTTTTTGCTCTCTTAGAGGTTGCGTCATTGCTACCTTCCAATCTTGGATAGTGGAGTGGAATGACACACTAAATGTCATAATAATCAATATCTAATTCTCCTAAATGATTTCCTCATGTTAAACTGATCATTTAATATGGGGAAGTGCTAGGGGAGAAAAAGCTAGAATATTGGTTAAGCTAGCAGACCGGCCACAGTAGGGATCCAAAGGGGGGGGGGGGGGGGGGCATCTAAAAAAGAGCCATGTGCAACAATGGGCTAAAAAGACCCTAAGGTTCAGCCCATTAAGACTTCCAAAATGCTAAGGTTCCAAAATTCAAAGGTTGTGTCCAAAGGTCAACCATAGGGGAATTGGATGCTTGGTGTGTGACCCAAAAAGTCTTTACAAATCCCTACATAGGAGGGGGCAAGACTTGGGAGTAGGGGATGAGAGAGAAAGTCACACACACACACACACAAGCTCCCTTTACACAAAGGGAATGAGGGACACATGTCAGCTCCCTAGCCCAGATGCCCACAAGGTGTACCCAATTCCTATTGGATGGCCTTGGAGGTGGACCAATGAGAATTAGGCTAGAGTAAATCTAGTTTAATTATTTTAAAAACAATTAATAAAAGAACCAATGAGAATTAAGTCCTCTAGAAGACTATTGGACAGTCTCCCAAGGGGTCCAATGAGCATTCACCAGCCCGATGGCTTGCCTGATTCCTATGAGAATTAATAAAAGAACCAATGAGAATTAAGTCCTCTAGAAGACTATTGGACAGTCTCCCAAGGGGTCCAATGAGCATTCAGCAGCCCGATGGCTTGCCTGATTCCTATTGGCCAGGAGGCAAAGGGGGTCCACTGAGAGTTTAGTTGAATTATTAAATTACCTAAAGCTCTCACAAAAGGGGAAAGGGGGACACATGTTAGAAGGCTATCACTTATGCTGCTTAATTGTCATTGGCTAGCCATAGGGAGGTCCAATGAGGGGAGAGCAAGAGGGCTCGCCCAAGAGAGAGAGGGGGCTGATTTTTGCAAGGCATTATAACACACACACTCACACAATCTCATGTGTGAAGTAAAGAAGACTCTCGCTCCTTCTCAAGCTTTAATGGAAAGGTTACCACCTACTCCAAGCTTGTGAGAAGGGAGGCCTACACCAACAACTCTTGGCTTTGTGATGCAAATCCAACCAAGAGCCAAGCTTCAATGCATGCTCATCTCCTCTACCATGCTAATTACTAAGCTAAGCTATGCTAATATGAGTGATTATGTGAGGAGATGTACATCTTTCTCGTAAGATACTCCTTCTTCCTCTCAATCTACTCTCATACCCTGCTAGCTCTCACCATCTTCGAAGGTGTGTGAGGTCTTGGGTCTGAGAACGGGGATAATTAATTTTGTGTTTGCTAAGTGTTTTGCTTAGTGCATGAAGCTTTCATCTTCATTGCACTAGCTAGTCTTGAAGGAACACAAAGAATTGTATTGTACAATGTCTCTCTTGATGGAAGAAACCACAATACAAAGCCTTTTGGAGGGGGGACCGGCTCCATGCAAATCCGGTCCTCAACTGTTGTCAATAGCTTAATTTCTCTCTGTTTTGAAAATATTGTTCATGCTATCTAACTAGGTGTTATGCTTTTTGTTGCTCTCTCCACCCAAGCACTCTTGTAATTCTCATTAGGAATCTATTCTAATGAAATGCCCACTATGTTCATGCTAATTTCCTCTACACACAAGTTTTAGGCCATTAAATGTTACATCTGTATCAGAGCACAAGGTTTATCTTTTCTTGCTCAAGAAGGGAGGTCCTTAAGCTAGCTATAAATGGTTGGTATTATTAATTGCCTGTGAGTAAGTAGAATAGGGATTTTTCAGCCTTGCAGTGCGCCTGCCTTCGTGTAGCTAACGGGGCATCACCGTCGAGAGCTATGGTCTTAATAGTGGAGTCCTACGGGGCTTGCCTACGGCTTAACCACTATTGAGCTATTAGAAGCTTGATAGGATCCGGTGCTGTTTTGGTGTTGAAAGACCCTCTCTTCTATTCCTTGCAATATATGGTATTCGAGCCACAGGTACAATAGCTTGAGTGCTTTTTCTAAAGGGATAAAGAGGAGTAGCAACTAGGGCTTGAAGTGCCAAAGTACACCTAAAAAGTTTACACCTAAAAGTTGTTAGAATGGATGACAATAGTACAGAGAGTGAAATTAATGTTGATAACTTTGATTTTGCTAATGAGCAAGATACTAATGATGCTCTGATGCTTGCTAACTATCTTGTTTCTAGGCTTCAACAAGCCATGGGCAACCCATCTCTCCAAAGTGAAGTGCAACGGCAGCTCCATGCTCATGGGATTCTCCAAGATCATCACCATGACGAGAGAACACCTAGGAAGCCTCCTTGTGAGACTCCCAAAAGAGGTCTCTCTCCGATTCGGGAAGAAGAAGAGAATCCATATGAAGGGCTCAAGAATTTACTTCTTGATGATGCATCTCCTTCCCAAAGGAGAACTCAAGAGCCTCCACCAAACGAGAAAGAAGTGAGTCTCCAGCCACCTCGGCGGAGATGGCTCCATGAAGACGGCGGGCTAAACGCTCTCCATCACCACCAAAGCGGAGAAGACCATCGCACCCTTCTCCACACCATAATTCAAAGAGGGATGATAAAAAACAATAGAAGAAAAAGGCAAGAAAGAGGACACCCTCTTCTCCATCTTCTTCATCCTCTTCCTCTTATGAAAGTGATGGTGAAGACAACGAAGATCAAGACAAGACAAAGGCGAGAAAGAGGTCACCCTCTTCTCCACCTTCTTCAAATTATTCACCCTCTGAAGAAAGTGATGGTGCAACCTTTGAACCATCAAAAAGAAGAGGCCATAGGAAATCCTATGCCGCATGGAAGAGGTCGTCCAAGCTAAAGAAATTCAAAGAGGGAGGGAAGAGCATCTCTTTCCTTACCTATGATGGTACCTTTGGTGCTACGGACAAAGTCTTGGCCTTTATCCAACAATTTGATGCGGCGTTTGGAGATGAGGGCTTCACGGAGTCGTCTAAGCTACGCCATGTAGCTATGCACTTTCAAAAGTCTACCAGGCAATGGTGGTCTAGCCTATGAGACAACGGTGAAGCTCCACGAACATGGAAAGCTTTAAGAGCTTCCATTATGAAGCAGTTTTTGGCGACCGATGCCAAAGACAAAGTACTCACCGAATGGCGAAGCTTAAAGCTCTCTCCCTATGAATCCATCCACAAATATGTAGACAAGTTTTGGGAGTTACAACTCAAAGCCACTGTCTTCAAAAAGTTTGATTTTGGAGAGCAAAAGCAACAATTTTGTGTGGGCTTAACCGAAGAAATGGCGGAGTATGTCAACTCCCAAAGGCCACGTACCATATCGGCGGTAATACTATGGTGGCCTCTCGAATCAATTTCCAAACGGGGGCTCAAAGAAATAATAAGCCCACAGAAAAAAAGGGTTCCAACGAGCCTAAGGGGAAGGAAAATGTCCAAAAGTCTCTTAAGGGAAACTCCAACAAAGCTAAAGAGAAGGGAGTTTACAAAGGTAAAAACAAACTCTCTCCTGAAGAGCTTGAGCGTACCAAACTCACCACAAAGGATCTCCTCTTTGCGATGCTTGGGGAAAGGTAAGAGAACATGATGCTTTTATTCTCTTTGATCGTGGTTCTACTCACAATTTTATATCTATAGAGTTGGCCACCAAGCTAGGCATACAAGCCTACGAGATGGGAGATGTCCTACCCGCAGACAGTGCCTTCAAGGGGCAAGAAGCTTCAGTGACTCCCTTAATTGGGAAATTGAGGCTTCATGTCCAAGGCTATGTGGACAAAGAGGACTTCTTCATCTCTCCTCTCAAGCATGAGGACTTCTTTATCTCTCCTCTCAAGCATGAGGATATAATCCTAGGGGCACCATGGTTTGACTGCCTGGCTGCCAATGTTAAATTTCCTGAAAGGAGAATCTCCTTTAAGTTTAGAAAAAAAGACATGTATATAGATGCTAAGGAAATGGGTAACACTATCCCCATTGTACATACACCAGCTTTCAACAAGTCAATAAAGAGCTCTATTTCCGTGTACATGATTTTTTTTAAAGATTCTCAAAATGAATCTAATGCTTTAGCAAAAGAAAATAAAAGCAACCAAAAGGAATTAGAGTTATCCAATTTTCTCAAGGGGTTTCAAGATGTTTTTATTGACGACATCCTTGTGAGCTACCTCCTAAACGAGGTAATGATGACCATGCAATTGAACTTCTTCCAGGAAGTTCACCGCCTAACAAACCTCCTTATAGATTTTCTCAAGCTCAACAAGAGGAGATTATGCGGCAAGTGCATGAGTTAGTTGAGAAGGGCATGGTTAGGCCTAGCTCATCTCCATTTTGCTCACTTGTGCTATTAGTGCAAAAGAAAGACGACACATATCGTATGTGTGTCGACTATAGAGCACTAAATAGGATCACTATCAAGAATAGGTTTCTGGCGTTCCACAGGTAGAAGACCTATTTGATAAGCTAAAAGGATCGACCTACTTCAGTAGGATTGACCTAAAAAGTGGCTATCATCAAATAAGGATAGTTGATCAAGACATTGTAAAGACCGCATTTCGCACCACATTTGGTCTTTACGAATACATTGTCATGCCTTTTGGCTGGACCAATGCACCAGCCACATTCAACCGTTCAGGCCTCATCGAACCTTCACTGGAGTGTTCTTTGATGATATTATCATCTACTCTAATTCATTAGACGAACACAAGCAACACCTCCAGGTAATATTTCAAGTTTTAAGAGAGAATAAACTTTATGTTAATCGAAAGAAAAGTGAATTTTTCTTGCAAGAGATTTAGTATTTAGGTCACATTATCTCTCAAGATGGCATCCAAATGGATCCATCAATGATAGAGGTAATAAAAGGATGGCCTAAACCAAGGAATCTTCATGAACTAAGAAGCTTTATAGGTATGTGTGCATACTATAGACGTTTCATAGAAAAATTCTCCCAAATTGCGGGACCACTACATGACCTAACAAAGAAAAGCGTTAGGTATACATGGTCTGCTAAGGATAACAATGCTTTCGAAAAGCTTAAAGAAAAGCTTATCTCTCAACCTGTGCTTACACTACCGGATCTCTCAAAACCATTTGAGGTCCAATGTGATGCTTGTGGTGATTGCCTTGGAGCTGTTTTGCTCCAAGAAGGGCACGCCATAGGCTATGAGAGTCGAAGGCTCAACCCTGTTGAGCAAGCTCTAGGCATATATGAAAAGGAACTCCTTGCAATTCTACATGTCTTAGACTCATGGAAGCACTATTTATTGGGGACTCCTTTCATTCTGCGAACCGATCACCAAAGTCTTAAGTACTTCATGACACAGACCAAGCTCTTCGACAAACAATTGAGGTGGGAAAATTTCCTTTCGCAATTTCATTTTCATATTGCTCACATTGCTGGCAAGCATAATCAAGTAGCTGATGCACTCTCAAGACGGCCGAGAGTGAATGCGGTTTCCATAGCAACTCACAATGATCTATCTTCAATGATAGATGAGTATGCTATTGATTCCGATTTTAGAGATGTGATTTCAGACCTTGCATTAGGGAAGAAAGAAGAACCATTTACTTTACAAGATCGTTATCTTCTCTATGGCAATAGACTATGTGTTACTAACTCACTACGTGAGAAAGTAATGTATGAATCTCATGCTCCACCTTATGCGGGGCATAGAGGGATTCAGTCTACCTTAAAGGGAATTGAAACATATTTCTATTGGCCTACCATGAAAGTGAACATACAAGAGTATGTTTCTAAATGTGTGGTATGCCAAAAGACAAAATTTGATAGAGGGAAGCAACTCGGATTGCTTCAACCCTTGCCAATCCCTAATTCACCATGGGAGAGCATATCCATGGATTTTATCTTTGGATTGCCTAAGTCTATCCATGGGAATACGGGATATATGGACGATAGTAGACAGGTTTAGTAAACAAGCTCATTTTATACCTGTCAAAAAGACTATCAAAAGCCCATCAAATGGCATCCCTCTTCATTTCACAAATTTTCAAGTACCATGGCTTGCCAATGTCCATAGTGTCGGATAGAGATCCTAGAATGACCAGTAATTCCTTTAAGGGTCTCTTTGAGAATTTAGGTACAAGGCTAAACTTCTCTTCGGCCTATCATCCACAAACGGATGGCCAAAGTGAAATAGCTAACCTAACCATTCTCGATCTACTAAAAGCCTATGTAACGGAAGTAGATCAAAGATCCCAATGGGAGAAGTACTTACCCTTAGTGGAGTATGCTTACAATAACATTGTACATACTTCCATGGGAAAAGCACCTTTTGAGGTAATTGAGGGAAGATCAAAAAGTCCCTTGCTACTTAAGGTACATGGAAGATCTTCGCTACAGATGAGTATAGCCGAGACCTACAAGAATCTTTTCAAAAGATTAAGGATGCTATCTCTATCTCACAGCAAAGGCAAAAGGTTGTTGCTGACAAGCACAGAAGAGCCCAAGCCTTTAAAGAAAATGATTGGGTCTTATTAAAGTTTCCCAAGGCTCAATTAAGGCACACGATGGGCAAGAATCCTACGGGCCACCAAAAGTACTATACGAAACTAGCAAAAAGGTACTATGGTCCCTTCCAGATTCTTAGGCCAATCAATGAGATGGCCTCAACTCAAGTTGCCCAATCATTGGCTCATACACAATGCTTTCCATGTGAGCCTATTAAATCCTTACAAAGGAGAGCCACCTCAAGAACCAACTATTGAAGACCCACCGGAGATCGAGGACCAAGACAAGTTGTTGCAGCCCGAGTCCATTCTCCGACATGAAGACAAGGTATTAAGAGGCGGTAAGACTATCCCCAACGATATCTTATTAAGTTTAAGAATTATCCTTTTGAAGATCCTAGATGGATGCAAGGCATACAATTAAAGGATAACCTAAACCTTGTCAATGCTTACAATGCTTCCCAAGAGTAAGCAAATGTACAAAATGTTAAAAATGAACAAAGTTTTTGTCTTATAAGACTCTCTTTTTCTTTATTGTGCACAAAAATGAAGTAGTATGCATGCTTAGATCAAGTTTGCGGAGACGACGTCTCCCTAACACCAAGTAGAGCTTGTCACTCTACTATGGAAGATTGATAGGACTAATGTGTAGACATGCTTGTGGCAGCCTCATACTCTCAAGCGCCAAATGGACTAGTCATCCATTGTGGAATGATGTCCTAGGGTAACATAGGGATCCTCTACCCGCTAAGAAAAGGACTCATGAATATTCTTTATCTTCTCTACACCATAGTCGAGGACGACTATGATTTCAAGAGAGAGGTAATGTCATAATAATCAATATCTAATTCTCCTAAATGATTTCCTCATGTTAAACTGATCATTTAATATGGGGAAGTGCTAGGGGAGAAAAAGCTAGAATATTGGTTAAGCAAGCAGACCGGCCACAGTAGGGATCCAAAGGAGGGAAAATAGGGATCCAAACGGGGGGGGGGCATCTGCAAAAGAGCCATGTGCAACAATGGGCTAAAAAGACCCTAAGGTTCAGCCCATTAAGACTTCCAAAATGCTAAGGTTCCAAAATTCAAAGGTTGTGTCCAAAGGTCAACCATAGGGGAATTGGATGCTTGGTGTGTGACCCAAAAAGTCTTTACAAATCCCTACATAGGAGGGGGCGAGCCTTAGGAGTAGGGGATGAGAGAGAAAGTCACACACACACACACACAAGCTCCCTTTACACAAAGGGAATGAGGGACACATGTCAGCTCCCTAGCCCAGATGCCCACAAGGTGTACCCAATTCCTATTGGATGGCCTTGGAGGTGGATCAATGAGAATTAGGCTAGAGTAAATCTAGTTTAATTATTTTAAAAACACTTAATAAAAGAATCCATGAGAATTAAGTCCTCTAGAAGACTATTGGACAGTCTCCCAAGGGGTCCAATGAGCATTCAGTAGCCCAATGCCTTGCCTGATTCCTATTGGCCAGGAGGCAAAGGGGTCCAATGAGAGTTTAGTTGAATTATTAAATTACCTAAATCTCTCACAAAAGTGGAAAGGGGGACACATGTTAGAAGGCTATCACTTATGCTGCTTAATTGTCATTGGCTAGCCATAGGGAGGTCCAATGAGGGGAGAGCAAGAGCAAATAGCAAGAGGGCTCGCCCAAGAGAGAGAGGGGGCTGATTTTTGCAAGGAATTATGACACACACACTCACACAATCTCATGTGTGAAGTAAAGAAGACTCTCTCTCCTTCTCAAGCTTTAATGGAAAGGTTACCACCTACTCCAAGCTTGTGAGAAGGGAGGCCTACACCAACAACTCTTGGCTTTGTGATGCAAATCCAACCAAGAGACAAGCTTCAATGCATGCTCATCTCCTCTACCATGCTAATTACTAAGCTAAGCTATGCTAATATGAGTGATTATGTGAGGAGATGTACATCTTTCTCGTAAGATACTCCTTCTTCCTCTCAATCTACTCTCATACCCTGCTAGCTCTCACCATCTTCGAAGGTGTGTGAGGTCTTGGGTCTGAGAACGGGGATAATTAATTTTGTGTTTGCTAAGTGTTTTGCTTAGTGCATGAAGCTTTCATCTTCATTGCACTAGCTAGTCTTGAAGGAACACAAAGAATTGTATTGTACAATGTCTCTCTTGATGGGAGAAACCACAATACAAAGCCTTTTGGAGGGGGGACCGGCTCCATGCAAATCCGGTCCTCAACTGTTGTCAATATCTTAATTTCTCTCTCTTTTGAAAGTATTGTTCATGCTATCTAACTAGGTGTTATGCTTTTTGTTGCTCTCTCCACCCAAGCACTCTTGTAATTCTCATTAGGAATCTATTCTAATGAAATGCCCACTATGTTCATGCTAATTTCCTCTACACACAAGTTTTTAGGCCATTAAATGTTACACTAATTTTGTCCTCCTTATCGTCTTCTCCCTCCCCACTTTCTACTTCTATTGTCCACACCTCTTTAAGAGTATTCTTAAGCTCGTGGTACTTGATTTTTATTCCACCTTGGTCAATTTAGTTTCTCCTAACTCGTTTAATGCTGGTGCTTTTATTTGTTTAGGTTTTCTTTCAGATTTTGGCCTTCTGGATTGCTTTTGTAGGTCCTTTATGCTCTCTTGTTTTGGAATCTTGAGTTTTAGAGAACCTTCTAGATACCTTGTTCTTCACACAATCTTCTGCTTTTACAAGAATTAGAAATTGTGCTTTGCCTCTATGTCTAGGCATAAGCTTCTCCCTTGGTTTGTTTTTAGCTCTCTTTTTCTTGTAGAGTTCTTGACGTCTAAGATTTTGAGTTGAAAAAACATAAAACCTGACATTTGTTATTGTTTCTTCCTGCACACTTGGGTTATCGGAGCCTTCATTATCTACATCCTCCTCTCGTTCAAAATGTTATGGAGAGTCATGAAACTCTTCTCCCTCTCTTTTGGTGCTTGTTGCCAATAGATCATCTTCTGGTCCCTCTAGGGCTAGCGTCTCATCACTTGTAGCTACTATATTAACCATATAGTATGGAACCACATCGTAACCGTCTTTGTCACAAAATTTTGTTGTGGGGACATCTGACATAGCACAGACACCTAGGGTTGCTAGGATATGAGTCCATTCTAATGGCTCAAGAGCTTCTTCAGGAAAAGGTTCAAGAACATATTCCTTATCTGCAAGCACCCTTTCCAAGATACACTCTTCTCATATCAAAATCCCACATTGTGTTGCACCGCACATCCATAGCTCTTTTGGTTTGCCTAACCAAGCTGATCCTGATATCGTAGCTGAATCAAACTCCTCCACTGGGGTTTGGTTCATGTCTTTAAGGTTTATGTGCTTCGTGGTTTCGATGTGTCTGAGGTATATATGATCATATCCCCAGTCCTGAACCATTTTGAAAAATGGCTATCCAAGTATGATGTCATAATTGTTCCTCTTGTCAAAGTCAGTTATGGCAAAGGTATGCTCATATTCAATGCCGCAAGAAGTAACAATCATTTTCTCTAGAATTCCTAGGCATCCGCTAGCTAAAATCTCATTCTGGTAGCCCTCAAGGCAGGTTTTTCCCATTTTTTCCAAATTTCCTTTGTGGCGATAGCAACACCAGCTCCAATATTGAGAATTGTCATGGTTGTTACACCTTGGAATTCTACTGGAAGCATAGTATTCCCATCTTCACCCTCACAATACTCACCAACCTTGTTTAATGCCTTAGAAATAGAGATCGGATGGGGAATAGATTAACGCATGTGAGTTATCCATAGAGGAGAGTGTCAAGCAGAGGGCGAAAATTCCCAAGAGAGCCCATAAGATGGAGAAGGTAGGCACCATTGAATCAAGGATACAGGTTTCACTCTATGTTTCTTCTTCCTCTCACTGTGGGTCATCACCTACATCCCACCTTCACCAGAACCTATCTCCCTCGACTGCTATCTGCAATCGATATCGCATGTTGCCTCGTCCTCGACTCACTCATCCCCACTGATCGAGGTCTCGTCTTGTCCTCATGGTGGTAGCCCGTATTGTTCACTCCATAAAACCGTATAAATGCAAATAACCTTTAATTAGAGTTTAAACGCTCTAAGAGCCCTTTCCCACCATAAGGCTCCACGCTCAACCCTTCTTCATTATGCGCTTGCTTATCCAAACCTCGTGGCTCAAGGAAGAATTCAAAGCCCATAACTACCCACTTTTGTCAGAGGACTAGACACTGCTGGCATGAAACCGATAGACCTTACTCATGCACTATAGATATGTGCACCCATGACATATATGTTATGCCTACAGAGGCATCAATCACTTGTGTTGCACTACATGTGACTAGGATAAGAAAACCACTAAATGAACAACAAAAATCATCAATGAGCACCACTAGTGCAATGTATGTATATTGTACCCCATTCGCCATGGAGATTGCATCTTTGTAAGAAGGGACCAACAACATGCATAAAGAACATCAACATCAACATGAAAATGATGAAGAAAGCATCGAGAAACAAGGAAGCTCACAACATCAAGACAAAGGGATAGAAGTTGGGGGACATTCTCCAACATATTCAAAATAATTTCAAAGTCCTTTTGCATAGCATAAATAATTTGAGGGCTTTTTTCCACGTGGTTTTTCCCTCTACTGTACATATATGTGCATTTATCTTCCTTTGCATTTTCATAATCTGCATTGAATCAAAACTTCAACAACAACATCATCAACATATTGGCTACTACAACAACAACCTATGGCAAGAATATCAACACAAAGTACAACACCCTTTGTAGATTTGTGTGGGGGAGAAAATCCTCCAACAAACAACAACCAAAATGTGGTTAAGCATTCTCTCTTGTGTACCTTACCCTCTATTTGTGCCAAGGGAGGCTTGTGTGTGAGCCTACACCCTGTTATTTTGTGTGGCTACACCCTTTGTATCTAGGGGAGGCAAATTTGTGTTCAAGGGGAGGCTTGTGCTTTGTGTGCCTCACCCAAGTGTGTTTTGACGGGAGGATTGTGTGAGTGATATGCAACCAAAACCCACATAAGGGAGGATTGTTGGGATGCGAGGTTTTGTTGCATCTCTTGTGTGAACAATCTCTTCCACCTAAAATTCATGTGTCAATAACCCTTGTGAAGAAGCGATTACAACTCATGTGTAAAGAAAAGACACTTGTGTTTGTGCTTAGGCAGCCACATCTTGTGCTCATGTGTCAAAAGGCTATCTATTTGTATATACCTATATAGAAGCATATTATGTTGAATAATGAGAAGTCTATCATTTGCAGTTATTCTCTAAATTGTATTCTGCAATAGTTTCTCTCTCAAGCTCTACACTAACCTCTCCAAACATGCCATTAGCATGAATGGCACACTAACCTATCCACCATAACCCAACATTGTCGTACTCGAACATTAGCATACATCAGGTTTCCATGGTCATTGGTTCCCTTATTGGCATGTTTAAAGGTTTTTGAGAGGTACTACCCCCCATGGTCCCTTGCTGCTAGAAACCTCCAAGTTGTCGGTTAGCCAACCAATGATATGATCCTTCGGACGAGGTGTCTGTATCACTACCCTCTTCTATAATAGGTGCTAAGAGATCTATCCTTGCTTGATCTACACTCTCTTTTGTCGACACTAAGTTAACCTAATCTTCGGCCACTCCTTGTTCTCTTTGAATACACCTTCCGGATCTCAAATTCATCAAATTATTTATACAACAACTACCAACCCCAAACTCTTACCTTAGAAATCTACTTGCAATTGTTTCTTTGTCCTCGTTTGCTTCCAAGTATCTTTTAAAATTGGTAGAGTGCTTTGCAATTTCAATTGATTACCAATTTGCAAGTTCCTCGGTTTTGGCTATTTGTACAACACTTTGACTACAAATTTATCATTGGACCCCTTGGGTGGCCAACCAATAGGCTTTAGGCACACCATGAGGGCAACATGAGGAGGAACTTGATAAGTGTCCCTTCTGCTTTCTTTGTACAAAGCTTGCCTTGTGTGAGTGTGTGTGTGTGTGTGTGTGTGTGTTCTCTGTCGTCCCCCCTCTTGTAGGGATCGCCCCCTCCTTGTAAGGATTGATGATTGACTTTTGCACACGTTACCTCAAGCACCTTCGTCACCAAGCATGACAAAGAACCTCGAGCTTGGGTGGTGTTCCCACAAGCACCTCAATCTCCCTAGTCGGCAAGCATGACAAGCACCTCAAGCACCTTAGTCAGCAAGCATGTCCAGCACCTCAAGCACCTTAGTCATCAAGCACGAAAAGCCCTTAGTCATCAAGCACGACAAGCACCTTAAGCTTGCGCCGGGTTCCCACCTCAAGCTCAGCCCTACACTACAAGAGGCTATTCATATTAGCGACACTCACACAGCGACGCTCAAAAAAAAAATCCCGGCGTCGCTATGAGCGTCGCAAATTTACAAGTAAATTTGCGACGCTCATAGCGACACCGACTGGGCTAAAAAAATAACAGAGAGCGCCCAAAAACTCAAATCTCAGATGAGGCAGCGTCTAAAGGGCCAAATGCTGTCGTCAGATGTGGATGGAGATGAGGCAGCGTCACCGCCGGAAGTTAACTCTCACATCTTTAGTGATGAGAATGCCAACTCTTGCCGAGTTATGTGAAAAATTATGTGTTAAATCAGTTTTAAGGTTCTTATAATCCCTGTTAGTTTAGTTCTTTGTTTTTAATATAACATAATTTACGTTAGATTTAGATTTATGTTATATTAGATTAGACTTAGGTTTATTTAGATTTACCCACACACACACACACACACACACACACACACACACACACAAGAAGAAGAGAGTTTTAACGTCGTAGGAAACTATCCCAAAAGACGTTAAAGATTAGGTTAGATGTAGACTTACGTTAAATTAGATTTAGATTTATTTTTAGTTAGATTTACGTTTATTTAGATTTACGCTTATTTACGTTAGATCGAGTCCACGCAAGAATTACTTACGGTTTAGGGTTTAGAGTTAGACGAACAGTGAAAAGATCGACTGTGAAAAGATGTTAAGATGCTGTGAAGTGCTACAGCTAGAGAAGAGGCAAAGGGGTTTTGTCCACTACATGCAGTATCATGTAGACGTCGTTTAGATTTCTTGTACCCACAAATATAGGTATTGACCAATAAAGACGAGATTATAACCCGGTGGTTCTGATCTCCGTGCACCTCTAGACCGAGGTGTGCGGGGATTGGACATGACTAGAGAATGTGAGGTAGAGAGAGAGAGAGAGAGAGAGAGAGAGAGAGAGAGAGAGAGAGAGAGAGAGAGAGAGAGAGAGAGAGAGAGAGAGAGAGAGATACGACGAAGAATGCCAATAGAATATTAAATTTGTTGTCCAGGTTATAAGATTTTTATCCTCATTATGAGTAGTGACGAGGATGTGGGACCGTCCAACCGAAACACCTATCTCTCAACGAGGGTCTTATGTCCTTGTAATCAATGCAAGCATGATGTGCGACGGACAAGACGTGTTTCTTTGCAGCACGTTCACGAATTTGGCGAGTTCGATCCATCTATTATAGATCGAGTTGTTGCCAATTATAACTCGTCGGACTCTGACGCTGGCCAACAAGCAGCAATCTTGCAACCCAATAGACGTGTTCGCAGGCGCTTTGGTCAAGCAGCATATGTGAGGCCACAAGATGTAGCCTCTGACAGCTCGGGGGATGATCATGCAGAGCACATTCCCAACGAGGCAATGTTTGAGCCCGAGATTGATGAAATGATCAAGACGATCATGGATTCAGAAAGGCTTATCTATGATGATATGAAAAGTGAAGCCGATACACCATTGTATAATGGAGCACGTATGTCTAGATTGAAAGCACTCCTGGTTCTTCTCAACATGCAGGCAAAGTTTGGATGGTTTGACACTAGCGTCACAGCGCTTTTCAGGTGATCTATTACAATTAGTTTACTTTAATAAAACTCTAAATGTATAATGATCTGATAGATTTTTACACGACTGTATCGTATTTTTATGTTGTGTAGATTGCTTAAAGAGCACATACTACCAGCTGACAATGTGATGCCAGAAGGAGATGTGCGATGACGGATTGCCTCCAGGGATGAAGAGACTATCTCTATGGTACGAGTTACCATACTGGCCCCGACTCATGATCAATCACTTGCTCGATCCAATGCACATATTCAAGAATATGGGTAATCTACTATGGGACCATCTGAGCGGCAAGAAAGATACTTTGGGAGCCAGAGTTGACCTTAGAAATGTGGATCGTATGGAGCAATATTGGCCGCAAACAACGTCTGATGGATCGATAAAACTCCCTAAAGCACCATGGATTTTCACAGGAGCCCAAGAACGCAAAGTAAAAGAGACCATTCGATCTTTGTGGACCCCCACTGGTGTAATGCACTCGCTCCGAACGTGTTTTACTAAAGAAGGAAAGCTTACCGGTTTGAAGTCACACGATTGGCATAAAATGTGTCAGGTACGTTCATAGTGGACTTTAATATCATTGCATAAAATGTGGACTTTAATATCATTGCTGCACATACTTTACAATTTATTTTACCCCTTCTTTGCCCGCCCCCACACCAGCCACAGCATCGCCATCTACGCCAAGTTTTGCACGGCTGACTGTTCCTAGCAGCTACACACCTCTACCTACTCCGCCAAGAGCCACCCCACTCGACACTCCTTGCTTCGGGGCCCAGACGCCCGTGGAGACACCTGACGTCCGTACCCCCATCGACACGCCGCTAGAGACCCCTGCCGGGACACCCAGGTTCACGCGTCACCGGCCAGAGGGCTTGCCTTACTCCGTCGACTTCAGCGTCGGCATCATCATGGATGATGACGGCAAGAAAATGATCTCGTGCATGCGTGGTCTTTGCTCTCAGCTGTTTAGACACTACATACTAAACAAATGGAGTGAAGTACCAAGTGATTTAAAAAATAGAGTCATCAGCATACTTCATGATGAGTTTCCCGTTCCAACACGGGATCAGCGCTTCAATGAAGACCTGATGAAGATTCGAATGCGCGAATCCTGCAAACACAAGCGTTCCGAAGTGCAAAAAGCAATCAAGCATGGGTGGAACAAGCCAGATTGGCTGGCCAAAGAAGATTGGAAGAATGCAAAGAAAGCAGCGCGCGAGAATCCCGACAAGTGGAAGCAACAAAAGGATGCAGCCAGAGCGCGAGTAGAGGCAGGGAGCTCGCACCACTTGGGGAGCGGTGGATGGGCATCATTTGAGGCCGATTTGTAAGTGTTTTCTCATTGCTCTTTATGTTCGATAGTTTAGGGTTTATGAGTTTTTAAATTCTAACATAATGAAATCTTTGTATGTTTTGACAGTGGTCGATGATAGGACGTGATCCCACACTGTACGAGCACGAGTACGCAGGCAGGAAGGGCTTAAACGCCTTGATGGACATTCTTAGTTCTGGCGGCGGCATGGTTAGTATTAGGGTTTACTCTTTTCTATTTATTGTATTGTTTTATAAATGTCGTTATATGTTTATACTTACTGAAAGCTGTCTTATTGTCTTTTTTTGCAGAATCCGATAGATACGCCGCTTGGACGCGATGAGACGTCTGACTAGACGACGTCAATTTAGCCGTAGCTAGATAGCATTAGTTTAGGGTTTCTCATAGCTTATGTATCATGAGACGGATTTTATACGTCTTTTTGAACCATGTATATTATTACATTTGTCACCGCGGTTCATTTTGCCAATCAATTCTTTATGCCTATGATGTTGTACAATTGTCATTATTACATTTGCCAATCAATTCATTTTGCCTATGATGTGTACAATTGTCAATTTTACGCTTGTCAATTTTGCAAACAATGCGTCTTGTGGGTGACTATTTTGGGTCTATTATCTACCCTTGCACTTTTTTTAAAAAGTGAATCAAGTACAATATGGTTGATGGGTGGCAGGGTATTGATGGGTGGCAGGGCATTCAATGCCTTGTCACCAAAAAAAAATTCTCTCGGGCGTCGCTATAACCGTCACTATTTATGGCTCTGTAGCATCGCTATGAGCGTCGCTATAGACTTCTGTGTAAACGTCGCTATAACCGTCGCTATATAGCGACGCTCATAGCGACGCATATAGGGACGCCTATAGCGTCGCATATAGCGACGCTCTTGTAGCGACGCTATTAGCGACGGTTGTAGCGACGCCGGGGGTTATAAAAACCCAGTGTATTTCCGTCGCTAATAGCGTCACAAGAGCACACAACCTGTTGTAGTGCTAGCTTACCGAAGGTCAAAGGAATTTTTAACGCTAACCTTTGGAGGTCTTCAATGAAGCTAATCCTAAGGAATTTAAGCTCCATTCGCTAGCCTTGCTCTTTGACAGACCATCTCTCATTTGGCCCCCTTTACATTGGCCCCGTGTTGAGATAGACCTATAAGAACATTTCTATATCCTAACCCTTGTTCCCGTTTATTCTCCCACATTAAATTATCATTTAATATGAGAAAATCATTTGGGTTGGTTATGTATTAGATTTTATTACACCTTACTACAACTGTTAAATTCAATTAAAATGCTTTTTAGAGGGCATACCATGTTGATAAGTTTTCAATGCGTATTGGAGGTTCGTGCACCGTGCCCATGGGTAGGGATAGCTCGCTTTGGCACTACCTGAGACACCTGGGGCCATCGATTCTAGAGTCTTTCACACAGAGTTCTCCAAGAATGGTTCTATGGAGCTACTAAAGTGCAAAGCATTAGGTGCCATACTCATTGAAGATTCTCTCACCCTAAATGCTCACAAGTGTATATTGGTGGAACGAGAGGCACCATTGTTTGCCTGGGTGCTAGGCAAGCACCCAGGCTCGGTCCTCTCCCACTACCCCTTGAGCCTAGGTCAAGGGTTGAAAACCCAGAGGAAATTGTAAAATCCCTTGGCGTCAAGTCAGCCATTTGTCCCATACCCATAGATGTAATTCGTAGAAAAACTAATCAACCATGATGTAATATCCAAATCAATACATAATAATTGTTTTTGTCAACAATTTTTGTCAACATTCGGTACTTGTTTTTTTTTCTGATTCATATTGTCCAATAAATTTCATTTCTACAACACATGCACAGAAACCTCGAACGTGCAACCACCGGGCGGCTGAAGGGTGCGTCTAGGTGATTCTTTTGAGAAACGGGGCGACGGGGGGGGGGGGGGGGGGGGACATATGGGGTCAACGGGACCACAGATGCCCACGACGACGCTCGGCGGGGTGAGACGGGCAAAAAAAACCCCTGTGTGTCTGGTGGTTGCATGTTCAAAGTTCTGTGTATGTCAACACCACCGGACGAGCCGTGTGCCGTGGTGGTCACCTTCAATTTAACATACCCAACAATTCAAATACTTATAAGAAACAATGTACAAAATAAAGTTGAACAATTGAGCGGAATGGTAGAAATTTGACATTTGATATTATAGGAGAAGATTACAAATCTCATCAAGAGAGAGTACATGGGATAAACTATTTCTGATAAAGGAATCCTTCATTTTGTAAATTGATTGCTAAAACTAAATCCATATTTTTCAATGTTACAGCCTAGCATGCACCATACAGGAAACGCCATCCTGAAATAGCTGCACCAAAATGTCTTTGGCGGCATCCTGTAGGACCAGCAAAGCTGCACGGTGTATACGTGTAACAAAGTTTCTATATTCATCCATTATCTCTCTCACCACCCGAGAGAAGGTCGCTTTGGGTATGATTGGCTAAGTGCTCTTTTGATATTTTTTTATCTCCTACAGAGCAACTGTGTCTGGCTTCCATCTCCGCATTTTTTGTACTATTGGTGGTGGTGGAGAAGCCGCTTGCCTGGCCCATTGAGGAGGATCATCTTTATACTTTTTTCTCTTCTCCTCTTGGGCTTGTTGTTCTTCAGGTGTCACCTTGTCCTTTTTTCTCTTTACACACTGCTTGGCTCTTTGAGGTATTTTTGAAGGCCTTGAGCTCCCAGCCTTTGCTTGTTTGGTGGCTTGAGCTCTATCCTCTTCCACCTTTTTCTCTACCTCTACTCGTGCTTGTAAGTTTTCTCTCTCGGCCTCGGCTATCTACCATTCCTCTTGATCTCTCTGTCTTCTTTGCTCTTCTTGCACTCTTTGTGCTTACTTCTCAGCTGCCTCTTTCTTTTCCATTTACCTCATTCTTTTCCTCCTCTTGGCCTCTCGTGCTTTAGAAACTGGGTCGCCTGGTATTACCTTGATTACTCTTTGTTTGATTCGTGGTGGAAACTTTTGCAGCGTGGTCTCCACGATGGCCTGAGCACCAGTTGCTGTGACAGTAGCACGCGAGGGCGTGAATTTTGAAGCGGACCTCGGTATTCTTCTTTTTTTTCTCTTGTTTCTTGCGTGGCTCTGTGTAGAGATGAAATTGGTGGGGGATCTAGCAGAGGTGTGCAATTGGCATGGTTTAATTCTCCAAGATCTCCAAAAATATGTTGCATGGTGGTTAAATCATTTGGCTTTGATGGTTGGGGAGGCTCTTGGGTGTCTGGAGCGGGTTGGGGCACTAGGTTATCCACTTGTGATTGGGAATGTGGATCTAAAGCCGTAGATTTTGCATGGGGTTCTCGCTCCGAATTTTCTCTGGTGTGAGTGGCTGTGGTGGTATTGTTGTGCGTATTGCCAGTCTGTTCATGTGAATCGTCCATGTGGTGCAAGGTATAAGTGTGTGCACGTTTGTGCTCAAGAGGATCTTCTAGAATGTGCAAACAAGAAATGAACTTCAAGTTGTGAGTTTTGACTTATATAGTACTAATCTTACTAAAAAGAACTTAAAAACTCAATAATACTATAAAAATTTTAAAATACTCAAAAATTGGCAATATTTGATCCATGGAACCACTGATTGGGGCGTCAACAAATCACGTGACATGACAATGTGTGTTTACTATAGAAGTACTTAGTGTCAGAAATTTATTGGTTTTCCATCCAACGCCTTCCATTTCATCGCCTTGTCTCCAACCATCGTCAAAATCGATATTTTGCACTAGAAACATGATATGATTGTGATTGCCTCACACCAAGCACTTTCTTTATTCTGCATTTTGAACTTCTTTGCACTCTAGCATTCTTCCTTTCTCTCCCCCTAAAAATCTATGGAACCAATTGAACATTTTGTGTAGGGAATTGCTCTTGAGTGATCCATTCCTTGGCTACTTGAGATGCCCAATGAATCGAATGTGTCGAGAAAATATAAGCTATGAGAAAAAATAATGTGTTCTAAAAATTATAAAACTTTAGTTCAAACACTCATGTTTTTTTTTACTGCAAAGACAAAGTGTTCAACCCACCATGCAATGTGTTATGTGTATCTCCCCCCATGCATCCAATATTTGCGTTGTGAAACTATTGATTACAAACTTAAGGTGGATATCGTTGGAATTAGGGTTGCAGAGAAACACACACAGCTTGGAGAAGATGAAGGAAGTTCAAGGCACACAATAGAGAGTGTGTTTCTTAGTGTGCAATGGGAAGATAGATAGCCCTAGAGTGATGGACGTATATATAATGCTCGGGGGAAAAAACCTCCTTAAGAGGGAAAAAATGCCCCGGCAGTCCTAGTGTGTTCACACACATCACTACCACATTTTTATGGAACAAATCCCCCTTCGAGTGATGCGGTGAACGAGAGCTGGCACATGAGTAAAGGGAAGTGCCATGCCCTGAGGACATGATCAGTCCACAAAGGGGAGTAAGCCCAAAGCTTTGTGGAAAGCTTCAAGCTTCTCACGAGACAATGCCTTTGTGAAAAGATCTGCCAGGTTGTCATGTGTTGGCATAGTGATAATGCACCTCAATGTGCTTTGTGCGAGCATGAAAAACTGGTTTTCTCGCAACTGCCAATGCACTCTGACTGTCAGTGTAGATAGTGTTGGCAGTGTCCTATCCAACACCCAAATCATTTATAAGGCATCTGAGCCATACACACTCAACCGTAGCTGTGAAGACTGCCCTGTACTCAGCCTCACAACTCGAAGTGGCCACAGTAGGTTGCTTCGTGCTCAACCATGATATACATGAACTGCCAAGCATGAAACAAAAACCACTTGTGGACACTCGCGTATCAAAACAACCAGCCCAATCTGAGTCCGAAAAAGCATGTAAGTCTGGCGGCAATGATCCCCCCTTGGGATAAAACAAGCCAAGATGTAGAGTTGTTACGGCATAAGCCGGTGTGTGCCATGTGTTACGCCTTGGCCATATTGGATGGTCTTGAACCTTTGTGGGGATGCCAAGGGGTGTGGCTCATGAGGAGCGAGGGGACACTACAATCCTATATGAAGGGCCTCTTATAACCTTTGTAACCATCAAGCTTTCATTCATAGTAATTAGTTATGGCAGCGGACGTTAATCTCTTTCTCTCTCTGTGAGCATCTCTCTCTCTCTCTCTCTCTCTCTCTCTCTCTCTCTCTCTCTCTCTCTCTCTCTCTCTCTTCTCTGTACAGGGCTCTTCCCGCTCTAACATTTTGCGACCACGATGGGACTATTATATACGCCCATCACTCTAGGGCTATCTATCTTCCCATTGCACACTAGGGTTATATAGTGATGATCCTGCTGATGTCACTATTTACCAAACTGTTGTTTTCTACACCACCTCCTGCACCTGCATCTACTGTGCCGGAGGATTCTGCGGTGGCACGTTGGAGACGCCGAATGCAAGAAAGGTTGGCAATTGCTACTCCGACTAGGACTGGCTCTCCGGGTGCGGACACTCCCTTGCAACCGGACAATTTTGGAACCACCAATGCGGCTGCTTCGACGGGAGGTACTCTTCCCGTAGTGTTACCATGGGAGGCGACGACACTTTTTTGAGCAGACTTGCGGAGTCTATTCGTGCGGCTTGGCCAGCTCCCACAACAGAGGGCCGAGTTAATGAGCTGGAAACGCAGGTAACGGCTTTGCAGGCCCGCATTGCCAATTTGACCAATCAAAATGAAGATTTGACTGCGGCGGCTCGCCAGCAAAATGAAGAAATACAAACGCTTAGGGGGGCTAATGCTGCGTTTGTGGCTTCCATTCAAGATGAACTGCTTCAATTGCAAATGCAGAATATCCTTGCCTCATATTTAGCCTCGCATCCTGGTGATGTCATGATAAATATGAATGATTTGGATGCTTTAGCAGTGGAGATGCATCAGGACCTACACATCTTTTTGGAAAATCAAATACAGAGCTGGAGAACACAGTTGTTTGCTGAGGTAGGAGCACAACCACCAACTCAGCAGGTTGTGATGCAACAACCTGAGTCATCGAACACTGACAGAGGTAAGAGTGTTGTTCCATAACGTTTTGATATTGCTGATTGGGCGCAAGCTATAGAGGATTGTGCTGAGGCCCACGCTCATGTATCTCGTTTGCGTAGAATGATTCGTCGATTTCGTAAGGAGCGGTGCAGGGTGTGTTTTTGGGTGGAGACTTTGGCTCACTCTTTCTCCCTCAGTTTACCCCCATGTCCTCCATTTTGGCCTGCTCTCAATAGATACCTCTCTCGCTATTATCCTCTACATACGTCTCTTTCTCCTTTGCCATAGACGTCGCAGTCTATTTCTTTGCTGACACAGTTTATTCCCACGGCTCCTTGGCCGGAGCACACTGAGATAGATCCACATCTTTTGGATGAGGTTTATCGGGCCCATAATGCAGATTTTCGGGGATTTGGATACATTGACATTTCATCTTCACCAGAACAGGTCGAAGATCAGCAACCAGAACCTTCCAACCGGAGGGGTTGAGTGTGGTTCGTGCAATCCACCGTGCCTACTAGGTGTTACGGCATAAGTCACACAATGCGGTCCTGCGGTCCTGTGGATGTCTGGACGTTGCGGATTAGGAGTCATGCGGCGGCCGTGGCGGCAGTTCTTCACAACATATCATGGGACAGGAGGAGTGTGTGCACCGTTCCCGATCTGCGTTGGAGCAGCGGTTGTATATGGGGGGCATACCTATCTTTGATATACCTTACCTTATGTTATCCATGCATCTCCTATTGTAACTCTGTGTGTCCGGATTACATATGAATAAAGCAGAAGGTGTTCTGTGCCTGTGTACTGTGTATTGTCTTCTATCCTATTTCTATGTGTTTGATGTTCACATAATGTAAGGCAGTTTGAGGGTAATCATTCTCGTAATGCCAATTGCTCCTATGCGGGCAATAGCCATTAAAAAAGTGCCACTAAGGTAGCAGAAAATCCTCTTGACAGCCTACCAATGCTTAGACCCTGGGCTATGCATAAATCTGCTGACCTATGAGACTGCAAACTGAATATCCGGCCTTGTGTTGCATACATAAATGAGGCAACCAACAGCAGTTTGGTAAATAGTGACATCAACAGGATCGCCAACATCATCTAGACTCAACTTCAAACCTGTTTCCATGGGAGCGGCAATAGGTTTGCAATCCTCAAGTCCAAACTTACACAACAATGTCTCTATGTAACTTTTTCGACACAAGGCAATACCACCATCACAATGCTTAAACTGTATACCCAAGTAATGATGCAACAGCCCCAAATCTTTCATCTTGAAAGTAGCATTCGAATCAGTATTAAATTCAGCAATATGTCTCTCATTTGGTCCAGTGATCAGCAAATCATCAACATAAAGAACCACAATGAGAAGTACATCACCCTCACGCTTTACATACAATGTGATTTCTGTTGGACTGTTACGAAAGCCTTGTTTGACCAAATGAGTGTCAGCTTTCTCATACCAAGCATGAGGAGATTGCTTCATCCCATACAAAGACTTCTTACATCTACACGCACTTTGTCCTCTTGTCCTTTTATGACAAAACCGTGAGGCTGCGTTACATAAACTTCCTCAAATATGTCACCATTCAAGAAAGCAGTAACAATGTATGATTGATGTACATACCAACCAAAATGAGCTGCCAATGCACATAGAAAACGCACAGTAGTCATACGACAAGTGGGAGAAAAAGTCTCTTCATAATCTATGCCTTTTTGTTGTGCATAACCCTTTGCAACCAGTCGAGCCTTATGGCGATCGATCTCACCATCCGGCTTGCATTTCAACTTGTAAACCCACTTTGTACCAATGGCCTTTTTGCCAGGAGGAAAATCACATTAAAGTCCATGTGTCAATTTCTATAAGTGCATCATATTCTGATTTCATGGCATCCATCCAATTTTTTGAAAGAATTATGTGCTTCATCAAAAGACAAAGGCTCCTCAACATCATGTAAGCTAGACACAACCAAAGCATAACAATCTGATGCATAAGATGCATGGCGAGAGCCTGAACGAGTACGAGGAGACAAAGATGCATCCAATTTACTATCACGCAAAGTGTGCACCAGCCATTTTGGCATACCTCTAGCCTACTCATTTTCAACCCTTTCCTCATCAAGTACATCATGTACATCTGCATCAGTAATAGGCTGATCTGTAACATTTTCAGAAACCCCCATAGGTTGTACATTTGCCTCATTGGAACTTACATTCGTATTTCCACCACTGAAAAGAGGCAACAAAGTGTCATAAATGTCCTGTGAGCCCCATACTAGACACACATGGGGATACTACAGGGTAAAATATGGTGGTGAGGTTAACTTTGGGACTACACAGGGCAGAGAATTTTGGTTCCATCTGTAGATTCTTATACACTCAATGTATAAGAATCACTTTGTAAATTTCTAGGATCAGGTGCCCAATCATGCGTGCTACATTGAGGAAGCGTTGCATACTCAATTTCCAAATGCCCTCGACCACCGTTTCTCAACACACTAGCAGGAGTGGTATATCAAACCAATTTTAAAAAATAAGCAATCAAGTATACAGTGCGCAACACCAACCAAGTCACAAATCGAGATAGGAACTATCATGGTGGGAACATGGCAGATGTAGAGTGGGAGTGAGCAATGCAAGAAAAGACTGAGCAAGCTGCAACGGGCTCATCCCATAGTCAACAACACGAAGCTCGGGCTAGGCAAACTCCCATGCACTATGATTTGGGAGTCAAACCAGCCTAGAAAGATAAATATATAAGTTATTTTGAATTTTGCAAGTTCGGATAACAAAGTGTTTTAGCCTGTAAAACCTTTTTGTTAATATTAACTTAGGAAAATATCACTATGAGCTATCGTACTAGAGAGATAGTCAAGTATCGAGAGAGACACGATACTTGGTGATGGTTGTTGGAAAACCATCATATCTTATCCTCCCTTGGAATAAAATAACCCAACATATGTAGTGCCACCCAAGTGGCAAAAGATCCTCTTAACTTCCTTCCAATGCTTAGACATTGGCCTATGCATAAATCTGCTCACTTGTGAGATTTCAAACTGAATATATATCTTTGTAATGCATACATAAATGAGGAAACTAGTAGATGTATGCTAGATGATAACATCAGTAGCATCATGTAGACTTAACTTCAAACATGTCTCCATAGGAGTGGTGATTGGTTTGAAATCAAATCTCCTCAACAAAGGTATACCCTCATCACCCTACTTAAACTAAACACACAAATAATATTGCAAAAGCCTCAAATTGATGCCTCAAACGTGGCATTCAAATCAACCTTAAATTCAACAATATGTGCCTCATTTAGACCAGTGAGCAGTAAATCATCCACATACACAACAATGATGAGATATACATCATTTGCACATTTTACATGCAAAGTGCTCTCACCTAGACTATTTCAAAAGCCACGTGTAGTCAATGATTATCCATTTTCTTATACCAGGCACAAGAAGATTTCTTTGAACCATACAATGCTTTATTATACATCTGCAAACATTCTATTCCTATCCTTTCTTGACAAAGCCACAAGGTTGCATCAGATCACTTCCTCATATAAGTCACCTTTCAAGAAAGCAGTTTTTAATGTCCAATTGATGTACATCCCATCAAAAATAAGTTTTCAATGCACAAATGAAATGGATAGTAGTCATACGACAAGTGGGAGAAAAACTTTCTTTTTAATCAATGCCCTTTTGCTAAGAATAATCTTTTTCAACACACCTTGCTTTGTAGCAATTGATACTACCGTCCTGCTTGTGTTTCAGCTTATATATCCAATTTGTACCAATGGCCTTCTTTCTAGGAGGCAAGTCATATAAAGACCAAGTATTGTTCTTCACAACTGCATTATATTAATTTTTCATACCAACCATCCAATTCTGCGAATTTTGTGCTTCATCAAATGTAAAAGGTTCATCCTTGTCACACATACTTGACACAGGCAAAGCATAAAAATTTAATGCACAAGAAGAATGATGAGAACCGAATGAGCATGACTAAACAAAGGTGCATCCAATTTACTATCACACAAAGTATGCACCGGCCAACCATTTTCACATACCTCTAGCTTCCTCATTTTCAACCTTATTCTCAATATTTGCATCATTTGCATCTGCATCAGAAATAGGCTGATCTGTGACATCATTTGAAACCTACGTAGGCTAAAAATTTGCTTCATTTGGACTTACATTTGTATTCTCACCATTGAAAAGAGGAAAAATGGTATCAAAAATGTCATGTAAGCTTATACCTTTTATACATGACAACAATGGCTAAAATGCATTATCTGCAAGAAAACATCTCAAGAAGTCAAGGTACATTTTAGCTATGGATATAACCTATTAACCCACCCCTTGCTTTCAGCACTGTAACTAACAAAGATGCACTTTAAAACTTTATCATCCAATTTCTTGCCGCTTGTTATTGTGGCACTAGAGCATATGTCAATCAACCAAAAACGCGCAAGTGACCATAGATGACTTCTTATCATGTCATGCCTCATATGGAGTCATAGTATACAAAAGTTTGGTGGGACACCTGCTAAGTATGTAGGTAGCACACATGATAGACCTAAAAATCATGTGGCAAAGCTTGTCTTTTACCCATACATTGTGCCATCTCCATAAGTAACCTATTTTCTTTTTGAAACACCATTCTTTTGAGGTGTATAAGGCATTGTACATTGGTGTTTTATCCCACGACTAGCCAAAAATGCATAAAATTATTTTAACTTTACTCTCCCCCTCAATCAAAATGGAGATTGCCCATAGTATAACTGGATACACTTTCAATCAACACAGTAGAAATTGTTTGAAGCACATAAACAATTTGAACTTAGAACTAAAGAAAGATAGAATGCTACATTTTCCCAAAATAAAACCTTCAAAAACGGTTTTAGAGAGTGCCTCTAGAGGGGGCAATGAGACAACCATATTAGATTTGTGCAAACACATCAAACTTGAAAAATTCAGGTGCCCAAAACATACACACCATTGTTTAAGTGAAAGGTCAAAGGAACTATCGTATGCTAATCTCCACCCATCCTTATTCCTATATAGACCCTTGGTACCTATTTTAGGAGTCCCCTTGACCTTGCATGCATATACCAAGGCATCCCCCCCCCCCCCATTCATACCTTAGGCTTGGCATTACTCCCCCCTTGGAGAAGCATTTTTGTTCTTAAAAACAAAAGTGGAGATATCTTCTTAAGAACACTAATGTTTTTCACAGTGGTACCTTAATTGGGTGCAAATGTCCACTTAATTGATACATAGTTCAGTATGAGGTTCAATGAAACCAACAAGAACATCTTGATTGTTTGTAGTGTTGTCCCTTTGTAATAACTTATCCCAAACCGGATAAACACAATACTGTGTAGGCTCAATTTATAACCCACTTATTTAGCAAAAACTTATCTGTCTGCATTTAAAATTACTATTGAGTTGTAGTTCCCAATGCTTATAGTGGATGCTATGCTCATAGCATTCATGAAAAATTATGGAATAAAATGTGTAAATAGCTCCACAAAGGAATCTAAATACTTCCCATTGCAAGCACCCGCCAATAGCCTTGCTAAAACATTTAGACCATCACAGATGCATCACATCTAGGTGCAAACAATGAAACGTTTTTACTAATAGGACATAGCCTTGCTATATGCATAACAAGTATGAAAAATTATAGCCTAAAAAAGCATGAAACAACCATCCGTTATTGTTGTTTAATATTACTTGTAACATTAACAAGTCTTACTATGTATTCGATGATTTTTGGCCAATAAAATTATGCATGATACTACATGCTCAAAATGGTCTAATAAACGAATTTGACCAACACCTAGGGACTCTCTTGTGACACATTAGGGAAACAAGTGCCAATGTCAGTCCCAAAAACTTATATTGTCCACATATGGGATACGTCTCATATAGTGATGTCAAAAAATATGGCATCCATCAAGTACAAGATATATAAGGAGATAAACAAAAACACTCAGCGACATGAGTGAGAGGGACCCTCACAAATCTTGATCCACACTGGCTAAACCAAAGTCCATGAGTTCCTAGACCATGTTGCATACCTTGTGACTAACCACATGTGCCAAATTAAACCCTACCATGTAATCCTAAAACCATTTTACTAGGGAGTGAATCCTCAAATTGATCAGAATGAATAGTTAATAGGGAAAATAACAAGTTGCAAACATGGTATCTGGTACACTAACTTCCCAAAAGCCTTTGCTCAAACATGACCTTGTTATGTGTTTGAAGAGCTAAATGGATAAAATCATTGTAGCATATGCATCAACCTTATAAAGTTCAATCAAAGCATATTCAAAAAAGGGAATAAAATTAAATTGTATGATTACTATGAGGTGAAAAAGTACCGTAAGGGAAATTTTTAAGCCTCAAAGGTGCATTAATAAAATTCCAACCTCAAAAGGCGTAGAATTTGATGGACCTCCTAAACACTAAAAGGAGAGATTAGTGAAGATAAACAAATATTTAACTAAGAACCCTGGGTGTTGCCTTGGAAATCTGAACCCGTTGGTTAGATTCTAGAAGATAGCTACGACCAACATAGGCTACTGTGCTATCAATAGTGATTGTAAGAAACTTATAAAGTGAACTTAGCCCTACCCCTTGGCAATCCAAACCCATTGGTTAGACTCTACAAAGAAGATAGGTGAGACTAACATAGGCTATCGTGCGATCAATAGTGATTGTAAGCAGCTTGTAAAGTGAACTTAGCCCTACCCCTTGGTAGTTGAGAACTTCTTTCCTTGAAAGTACAAGTGTAAAGAGACCAATCAGTGACCATCAACACTTATGGAGTGATTTGGTATTAATTGGGTCATATCTCTAATAATACCACTCCTATAGACACAATCAATGCTATATACCAAGCAAGAGATCCGCTCAAGTCGGAATATTATCCACAAATGGAGCCTTCAAACAATCATATCTTCCCATGGAAAGAAGTGAAAGATCCCAAAACTTTTTTAAAAAGCTAGTCATACTATATTTTTTTTGTGGTTTTGAAACAAGAGATTGTCTGCCTTGAGGCTCTCTTTAAAAAGTCATGTCATCACACAAATTAGTTGCTTGACAGTAAGGCCATTCTTGTTTACTATACAAGAAAATCATCATCTTTAGTGCATGCACCTTGTGCATATAACAAATGATATATAGTGTCTATCAATGCATTGAGATGCAATGAATACAACTAAAGATATTAGCCTCAATTGTTATTGAGTAAAAGGTCACAACTAGGGGTAACTCCTTCAACAACATCAATAGGAGAACCGTCAATAAAAATAAGTGGAAACAAACAAGATCTTATCTCATCTTAAATAAGCGTGTGAGTCTAGTGCATGTGGACATCACACACCAAGTGGAGTCCACCATGACCATTATGTAGATAATGATATCCTTGATAGAGTAGCTAGAGTTATAGCGGTAGCGTAAATAGTGCTTGAGTGAAATTAATTCCACCTTATTGGCATGCCATGCATGTAACTCAAAAAAATAGAGTGATAAGTCGTGGGTGGTAATGATCACAATGGTTAAAGATGATATGTTTAAGTGCCTTGCACAATCCAAAACTAAAATTGAAATTTTCAAGCACAAGTTGACCTTGTGATACAAGAGTATCAAATCCCCAAATCTATGTGCCATTGTCCTTGATCCTAAGTTCAGGAGCAATATCTTGGCATGGGGTTGAAACCTTGCTTCTTGAAATGGCCTTCAAAGCACTTTGCTTTGCATAGTAAGAGATCCTTCCAAAAATAAGATTTAAAGGGAAAAAAACAAGAAGAATTAGAAATAGTCTAACCTTGGTGTCCATATGTGGCAGTTGAGAGTGAATTCTAGTCCGATTTTGTTGGTCCTTGCTTGAATCTAGCTCATAGTCATGAATTTTGATAGATTGAGAGAAGGCATATGTAGTATGTGATGGGAGCATATGGAGGGTGTAGGTCAAGGATTTCAAAGAACGAGACTTCAAACTTTACCAAATCACTGCTCAGCTCAGGGGTGGTGTGAATAGGCTCTTGATTAAAATCCAAAGACATCAATAAAGGGGAACAATTTAATAAAATTTGTGAAATTAAAACGCCAAAGATGGCGAGTTCTGTAGTAGCAGCAAATTTTGTAATCTGCACCTCATCGATTGTGGTCGTAGCTCGAGATGAAAGCAAAATGAGCGTGTGATACTGTGTCAAAAGTGGCTTTTCAAGCTAGGGCGACCATGTTGATGCACGTTTTTCTCATATTTGCACTAGTCGACCACCTTCTTTTCCTCTCTGCAAGCAACGGTTCCCACGAAGCTCTTCGAGCATAGCCCTCGAGCAAGCTCTGATACCAATTGATGGGAGCGTGGCTATGGAGGGTGTAGGCGAGTAGGAGCCATGGTGAGAGAGGAAGTGAGCATAGATTAAAAGAGAGAGAGAGAGAGAGAGAGAGAGAGAGAGAGAGAGAGAGAGAGAGAGAGAGAGAGAGATTCGACACAATAATAAAAAAATCATGCTAATCTGTATATTATATCTTTGTAAAAAAGGGAACCTTACAATATATAAGTCTTTGTTTTTATCCATGCTAGCCATGCATAACTTCTAAAATAGGGCTTGGAAACCCAACACTATGTAAGCCCTCTTGGCTTATTTAATTTTGGCATGCAGTGAGAGATTGTTCATACACACGTGCAAAGTGCCCTCAAGTCCGTATGCTAATAACATATCTCAAACTTGGGAAGCCACTAATCTCGATACATAAAATTGAAGCCTTGCTTCATATGATAATTAATCATAATAAGAGTTGAGTAAAAAACCGAGGTCGGGTCTCTGGGTTCAAAGCATTTTGAGACTTCTTCAGACACTCACATGCCATGCATGCTAAAATTCTTAATAAAGGCCAAACCGTGATAGCTACACCAACTTGGCAGAGTGAAAATAAAACAACCTCGTCAATCATCAATAAATAATTAACCTTGTCAAGTCACATATTATAATTAGAATTAGAAAAGTACTTGCAATTGATGTATATCTTAATTGCACTCACAAAGAGTACCTTAAATTGTCCAATGGTGCCTTGTAGCAATATCCTCCCAATAAGGCATGCTGCAATTGTAGTGAGAGAACTTACCTCATATCTCATGTTATGATTCTTTGATCATGGCCATTTTTTATTGTATCTAGCTTAGAAAAACTTGCCTAGGAGCCATGCCCTAGCGAGAATTTAAACCCAAAACTCCGAGAATAGATAGCAGGAGAGACCCTTTTGGCTTCTTGAACTATAGAAAATAATGAGCCATGCTGGCTATGAACTAAATGTACTTTCCATTAGCATCACAAAGAGTCTCAAGAAAATCCTCGTCAAATATCTCAATTTCTTGCCAAGCAACCCTACATAAAGTGTTGTGCTAAGGTATGCCAAAAATTCCCGATTCCCAAGGAGCTCTCAATGAGTGTCGTGCCCAAATGTTGTTGCCAAAAATTTTGTGTTGAGCACCATGTCCTTGCTTAGTTTTCTCGATTTTGCTACCGAATGGTGCTTTAAAACCATGTTGAAATCGTGGCTTGCCAAAATCTTCTTGTCAAGGCCATGGCTGACGTGAGCTCTGATACCCATGAAAGGTCAAAGGAACTACCGCATGTTGATCTCCACCCATCGTTACCCCTATATAGACCCTAGGTCCCTATTTTAGGAGTCCCCTTGACCTTGCATGCATAGATTAGTGCCCTACAAGTTATGGCAAGAAAACCTAGCGAGACTTTGACAAAAACTTCTTTATTAAAACGAGAGCAAAATCTCAACCAAAAGAGTGCTCAAGGCCTCATGAAATGCAAAGATAGACTTGCCAAAAAAATATGACAGAGTCTCCTTTATTCGAGAAGTGAAAACTCAACCAAATGATGCATTAAACGCATAAAATCACCTAAAAAGAGTAAATGTCGACATAAATTGTTAATTGTCACTGATAAATGATTGACATGCAAGGCGTCAAACAAAATATACCATCAATACATTACCTATGGTGAGGATACCATAATGGGAAACTCCAACAATGTGTATGATCAACGGTATCTCAATATTTGAGAATACCCTAGCTCATTGAAGCCTCATGCATGACCTTTTAAAAAAGGTCAAGCAAACACAAAAACTAGCCACATTCTTAGAAAGGGATCTTTTGGTCTCAGTATCCAAAACGGTCAAGAAACTGTTAAAAAATGGCTCCACATGGTGTACAGTGGGCAATATTCGCAACTCAACAACATGAGTAAGAAATCGTGCATGAACAGGTGCCAAAAATTGATGCAAACAATAGACAAAAGCCTTGTGGGGCATATCTGCTCTCAAAAGAGTTCAATAGCATTGTTTGTGCTAAAAAAATATGCATATGTTAATGCATAACAATCCACAGAGAAACTACTGTCAAAACCACTTCAAAGAATGCATGTGAACCCATGTGTGTCTAAAACCTAGAGATGATGCATGTGCACTTGATTAAGTCTATCAATGTGTCTTGGACCACAAAGCGAGTAGGCGCATGTGGGCTCAAAGTCCCCAATGTAAAACTGTTGTGAGAAAACCTGTATGTTGGTGTCCACTAGAATTTGATGCCGACTTTTGCCGCTGGGCGGAAGGGCCAAAAACGTAGATGCTCAAATCCAAAATGTAGCCAAGAAACAGGGTGGATGTCAAACATCTATTGTCTAATTTGTGGGACTTTAGAAAACATCGATGTGTGTTGTGCAACAAGATGTACTCGGCTAGAAGGCTATGCTCACTCTCTATGTGTACCAAAAATAACCAAAAAATTGGCCATCATGGGTGATAGCCGATGTCGAGGTAGTAGGCTCACCTTGTTGCACTCCCTTGCCGATGCAAAACCCATACACACAAGGATTTTTTTATTTTTTTTTTGTGTGCTACACACACTATGCGCTCTTTTTTTGTCACTCCATTGTTGATGCGAAGTCCCCCACACACAATAAATTGTGTGTGTGTGTGTGTGTGTGCGCGTACGCGCGTGCACAAGTTTCACCTTGAGGCATGCATGGCCAAAGGATACATTGTGCAAGAGGTATTTGAAGTATTTGTCTTGGCGCGCGTGCACAACTTTCACCTTGAGGTATGCATGGCCAAAGGATACTTTGTGCAAGAGGTATTTGAAGTATTTGTCTTCAATTGATCCCTCTATGCCTTGGATGTAATCAGATGACAGATGATGAGGATGCAAGGATGACTTCACACTTGCCAAGTAAAAAGGACAATTAATTAGCATGGACATGGATCCACCAAATGTTTGGTATGACCTCTTTTAGGCAATCCAAGAATCAAAGTACTCTAATGTGTGGAGTCCCAAAAAGATTACTTTTTGAGCTTCCCCAATTTTGACCCTTTGAGATTTTAGATGGGTTATACTATGCGGCTAAAAGGTTTCTATAAAATTCTAAACCTACTCTACCTGGTTTAGAGTTTGATTGCCACGTTTTGGCCTTAATTTGAAGTTTTAGTGGTATAAATGATGTCTAAATGATCCTAAAATGGTCTAGATGATCCAAAAATTTGAAGGTTTAGTGGTCTACATAATCCAAAAAATTTTCAAAGACTCAAACATGAACTTGAGTTGAATCACCATCGGGCCTTAAATTTGGAGGCCATTTTGGGCGTCATTGGCATTTTGGGCATCAAATGAAGGCTAGAATGGTCCACAAAGGCTTCACCGTGAAACTTTCTTACTAGGGGCAAGGTGTCATTAGATTCCCAAGTATAAGGAGTATATATATATGTATATATATATATATATATATATATATATATATATATATATATATATATATAATGTGTTGTAACTTTTATATATACACACACGCGCACGCGCGCGCACACACACACACACACAAAGAGAGAGAGAGTTATCTATCTATCTATATATATATATATATATATATATATATATATATATATATATATATATATATATATATATATATATATATATATATATAAATAATGTGTTGTAACTTGTGTATTCTTATTATCTCAAAGCTAGATACTTCAAGATACTATGCAATTTTGAATATGAGCTCTCTCATGTTTCAAATGTTTATTATGAATGCATGCATGTGTAGAGGTGTCACTTGTTATATTGTAGTGACATAGTATCGTACAATGCTAAGCGTCATTTGAACTGCACAACTCAAAAATCGATTGACGCCCAACTTTTATAGGCTAAGTGTAATTTGAAGCTCGATAAATGTAGACTATGAGTCGTATATATTTAACCAAAATCTAAGGGAGGGAGTCAACTTTAAGGCCTGATCACCACTCTATGAAGAGCCCTATAAATTGCAATTTTTACGCTCTCCCAAATATGGCAATTTTTCACCAAACTTCTTCCAAAGTATTCCTAGAGCCTATTAAAGGCACATATCTCAACTATGTAACACAAACACAAGCACAAATCATTAGAGTTGGGAAATGGACCAAGACGTCTCCTCTTTCTTAGTGTTCTGAGCAAGTTCTAGAGCTCCAAATAATATAAAAATGTTCCCTATGGAAGGAGTGTGAGAAATCTCAATCCCCCCGACAAAGAATCCCAAAAATCACAATGTGGGGTACCCCCAAAACATGCAAATTTCTGAGTCCAATTGAAGGTGCAAGGGAGAAACAATCAATCTTTGAACCAGCTTTGATCAGCTCAAATTTCAAGACGAAAAAGTTGCCAAAATTTCTACTTCTCAAGATGGCCAATTGTACAAAAACTATGTGCGGTTTAATGTTTTTTTTTTGCGGTCCAATTATCCCAAAAACTTACGAGAGCTACCCAATGCCTCAATGGAGGTCTAGAAGAAGTGACAACTACCACTAAGAAGAGCCCCAAAAATTGTAGATTTAGGGCTCTTCTAGATTTGTCACTCAGGTTGTCTTGGGAGCCTTCCAGATGCACTTTGACAATGTTTTAATCTCTCCCTACATGCAAATTCTCTCTCTTTGCATAATCAATTACATGCCAAAGACACTAATTTGCAATTTTTGGATGTATGCTAAATTTTGATGATCTTTGAAATAGATTTTGGCCTAGTTACCCTACTCCTAATGTGCTAGAAATGCAATTAGAGTTAAAGAACTAAAACCATGATGATTTTTTGGGGTCTTTGTGGTATCTTTAGAATTGCCGGAATTTTAAATGGCAAACATTGCACTTTTTTTGAGGTAAAATAAGCAACAAACAAACTCAAATATCCAAGAGAGTCCCATCTACCAAGTGACTCTAACCAAGAAAGGGGAAATGCAAGTAAAAAGCCACTCTAGCCTAGATTAGAAGGCGAATCTAATGGGGCATTGGCAAGCATACAAAGGAATTTTTCTAGATTAGGTTGATTTCCCTAGCAATGCACTATGACATTTGGAGCACATTACCGCTCAGATAGACGCACAAAAACAAAGGAAAAGTTCAAGTCAAAAAATCTCGGGAGCGGTAATGCTGGAGTCAATCCTCGCGGTAATGGTCCTTCAGCAATGCGTGCGGTAATCACCTCGGCTACATTTTCGCGTTTATTTCCGCCGTACTTACCGCCAGTATTACCGCGACCATTACTGCACACCCGAGTATTTTTAAAAAAAAGCAGATGACCATTTGGATGGTCCTTGGTAGGACCCATCCAAATGGTCATTTGCCTTTTTTTTCCTGTACATTTAATTTTAAAAAAAAAACAATTTCATTGCACCAAAACTTTGGACCAAAATCAAATGTTTAATTATATTGGAGAAACTGTTCATTACAAAATTGCCCAAATAGGCAATGCATGGCGGTTATACAACTGTGGCCAAAAGAAGACTTTGGGCCAAAATCAAGTGTTTAATTATATTGGATATTACAAAATTGCCCAAATAGGCGATACATGGGGGCTATACAAATGTGGCGAAAAGAAGACGCGCGGGCCCAAAAACACTTGGAGGATTGAGCTACTCGGATCCTGGGACCTCTCGAGGGACTCCTTGACTCTGGAAAAGAAAAAAACAACAAAACCTTTAATTAATACAAATGGACACATAAAGCTGCATGCAATGATTTTAAAAAAAGAGTTCACACTTACAGGCTGTAGTGTACGACATGCATTTTCAAATTCTTTGCGATTGATTTTGTTGTTTTCATACAGCCAGCACCAACAGCCAGCAACATGTCTGATATTCGGAGTGGCTCTCTTTGTATCTCTGGATCTCTCGGCTTGGACGGGTCATAGTAATATTTTTTTGTATATCAATTAAAAAATATCACAAACCTAACCTTATTACCACAAATTAAATCAATTCAAATGAAAATACGCACACTCACAAATTTATCTTTCCATGCTGCTTTTTCGTCCGAGCCGTAATGCGTGGGCGTTGGCTGCGTCCTTGCCTCCACTTGCCGAGTGTGCGCCCTAGCATCTGCCGCTCTCTCGTCCTCCAGCTCGCCCTGGGCTTTCTCCCACTCCTCGTTGTAAACATTTCCAGGGCGATAGTTGTGACCCTCAGATTCAAATGTTTGCTTTGCCGCCCTCCGCACACTAGACTTCTTATTTTTCAAGAAATTCTTGATGTATTCCTCGAGCCACTACCTGGAGAACTCTTCCACTTACGGATTAGGTAACCGCATGAGCAATGTCGTGTGAATGTACGTCAAGTTGGGTGGGTCCTGATCTTTGAAAGATTTAAAGCAATCTTGGTATGTCGAGTGGATCAGCTGGTTAAGGTGCCCTCAAAATGTCCTCCCCAAAGAAGAACCTAGATCCACCTCCCCCTCTCGATGTATATAATAGTAGTAGCCACGACCGTCCGGGGCGGGCACATCGCGGTCCTCATCGTCATGTGGAGCTCCAAGGGGTGAGCGAGGAGGTCGGGGTATAAAAGGAGGTGAATCTGTAGCACTGCCCCCTCCACCACCAAAGCAGCACGAGCCACTACCTCGACGAGAGCGTGAGCCACCACTACGGGAAGAGCGCTGGCCCGAGCCCGAACCGCTGGGTGGTGTAGGCGATGGATAACTCGACGGTGCGGGCATGGATCGCTGCGAATGCAAGGTGGAGGGAGCTGCGGGTGACGGGGAAGTCGAGGGTAAGGTGGAGGGAGGCCCACTGGGAGGCACACTCTACACGATCGGAGTGCCGGCGCCCGGTGTCGTAAGCGGTGAGAGCCCATACGCAGCCAACTGTGCTGGTGTGTACCGCCCTCGAAGACTCTGCTGCGAGGATAGCCACTCTGCCTGGGCGCGGTATGCCCTCTCGAGGTCAAGGTCGTGTATTGCACCTCGGAACCATCGAAAGCCGAAGGTGGATTGTGACTGGTGGGAGGAAGACTGCGAGTAGTAAGCATCACAAGCGTCCTTGTAAGAGAGGCCCTCGGCGGAAAGTCCTCTATGGATCGATAGCCGGGCGTGGAAGAGGATGCCATATCCTACAATTTCACAAAAAAAGGGACCCTAATTAACATTGGATTCTAGTCAAAGTGAGATTATTTATTGCATAGGATTCCTCCTTGCATAGGATTCCTTTTATCTCCTATTTAAGAAATGGTTTATGTGCTTTTTTTTTTGCATCCATTTAGAGTGTGTGTGTGTGTGTGTGTGCTTCTTATTAATCTATTGTGTGTGTGCGTTAGTGTGTGGCAAAGAAATTAATCTAGTGTGTGTGTGTTGGACCTTAATCTACCGTTGGGCTTCTCGGTGACCATTGGGGTCTCAATCAACTTCATCGCACACCCACATGGAGGTATGTTTTGGTATGTTAATGCTAATGGAGGTATGTTTTGGTATACTAATGCATACCCAAGCACACACTAATGCAAGCGTTAGTGTGTGCTTGTAACGCATGTACACACTAATGATTGCATTAGTGTGTGCTTGTGCACTAATTAGTGTGTGAAAACACACCAATGCTCACAATAGTGTGTGCTTGTGCATGCATTAGTGTGTAGACACACTAATTTGTGCACAAGCACACACTATTGTGAGCATTGGTGTGTGCTAGAGAGGTATGCACACACTAATGCTTGCAATAGTGTGTGATTGTGCACAAATTAGTGTGTTTGCACAATCACACACTAATTTGTGCACAATCGCACACTAATGCAAGCATTAGTGTGTGTGTGTGTGTGTGTGTGTGTGTGTGTGTGTGTGTGTGTGTGTGTGTATAATGCATGCATTGTGCCTAAAATAGTGTGTGAAAACACACTAATTAGTGCACAAGCACACACTAATGCAAGCATTAGTGTGTGCTAGAGAGGTATGCACACACTAACGCTTGCATTAGTGTGTGCTTGGGCACAAATTAGTGTCACTACAAGAGGCTCTTCACATTAGCGACGCTCACACAGCGACGCTAAAAAAAAAAATTCCCGGCGTCGCTATGAGCGTCGCTATAAGCGTCGCTATGAGCGTCGCAAATTTACAAAGAAATTTGCGACGCTCATAGCGACGCTTATAGCGACGCTCATAGCGACGCCAGCTGGGGTAAAAAAAATAACCGAGCGCGCCCAAAAACTCAGATCTCAGATCTGAGTTTTTCGACGCCCTCAAGCAAAGAGCAGGTAACGCTCTCCCTCACTCACTCTCTCTCTCTCTCTCTCTCTCTCTCTCTCTCTCTCTCTTTCTTTTACACACACACACACACACACACACACACACGAGGAGAGGAAGGAGAGACAGGTATGCTCCTTCCCTCTCCTCATTCTCATGTTCCCTTCCTCTCTTTCTCTCTCCCTCGCTCTCTCTCTCACACACACACACATACACACACACATATAGTGTTTTTGAGAGAGAGAGAGAGAGAGAGAGAGAGAGAGAGAGAGAGAGAGTGCAAAAACGCACACACATACATAAACAAAGAATGCACACACACATTGAGAGAGAAAAAGAGAGAGAGAGCATGCATAAACAAAAAACGCACGCATTGAGAGAGGAAAAGAGAGAGAGAACATGCATAAACAAAAAACGCACACATTGAGAGAGGAAAAGAGAAAGAAAACATGCATACGATCCAAAAAAACGCACACACATTGAGAGAGAAAGAAAGAGAAACTAAGGGAGCGTCGTAGGAAATAATTAAAATTAAAAGACCTAAAGATCTAGCCGACGAGGAGTTGAACTGAAGACCTATTATTCAAGAGAGAAATGGCATAATCAATCTATCATACTTGGCATGGGTGATAGAAAGGTTATACCATTTATCTCTTTTTATTGGCACACACATCCACACACGCGCACACACACAGGAAGAAGAGAGTTATAACGTCGTAGGAAACTATTTTAAAAGACGTTAAAGATTAGGTTATATGTAGACTTACATTAAATTAGATTTAGGTTTATTTTTAACTAGATTTACATTTATTTAAGCTAGATTTAGATTTATGTTATATTAGATTAGATGCGGGTCTCCATAGACTGCGATGCCTGCATGAAGCGGGTGAAGAAAGCCCTCAATGGAATATAGGGTATTGCTGCCTTCACTCATAGTGGGCTCCGTCGATCCAAAAGTACTGGTGAAATGTCTTCAGAAGATAGGGAAGAAGGTGGATCTTCAGGGCGGCAAGAGTCACTACATCCCCGACACAATGACCATCTAGACAACCTCTAGTCATTAGACTTACGTTAAATTAGATTTAGCTTTATTTTTAGTTAGATTTACGTTTATTTAGATTTACGCTTATTTACGTTAGATCGAGTCCACGCAAGAATTACTTACGGTTTAGGGTTTAGAGTTAGACGAACAGTGAAAAGATCTACTGTGAAAAGATGTTAAGATGAAGTGAAGTGCTACAGCTAGAGAAGAGGCAAAGGGATTTTGTCCACTACATGCAGTATCATGTAGACGTGGGTGTCTAGATTTCTTGTACCCACAAATATAGGTATTGACCAATAAAGACGAGATTATAACCCGGTGGTTCTGATCTCCGTGCACCTCTAGACCGAGGTGTGCGGGGATTGGACATGACTAGAGAATGTGAGGTAAAGAGAGAGAGAGAGAGAGAGAGAGAGAGAGAGAGAGAGAGAGAGAGAGAGAGAGAGAGAGAGAGATAAGACGAAGAATGCCAATAGAATATTAAATTTGTTGTCTAGGTTATAAGTTTTTTATCCTCATTATGAGTAGCGACGAGGATGTGGGACCGTCCAACCGAAACACCTATCTCTCAACGAGGGTCTTATGTCCTTGTAATCAATGCAAGCATGCTGTGCGACGGACAAGACGTGTTTCTTTGCAGCACGTTCGAGAATTTGGCGAGTTCGATCCATCTATTATAGATCGAGTTGTTGCCAATTATAACTCGTCGGACTCTGACGCTGGCCAACAAGCAGCAATCTTGCAACCCAATAGACGTGTTCGCAGGCGCTTTGGTCAAGCAGCATATGTGAGGCCACAAGATGTAGCCTCTGACAGCTCGGGGGATGATCATGCAGAGCACATTCCCAACGAGGCAATGTTTGAGCCCGAGATTGATGAAATGATCGAGACGATCATGGATTCAGAAAGGCTTATCTATGATGATATGAAAAGTGAAGCCGATACATCATTGTATAATGGAGCACGTATGTCTAGATTGAAAGCACTCCTGGTTCTTCTCAACATGCAGGCAAAGTTTGGATGGAGTGACACTAGCGTCACAGCGCTTTTCAGGTGATCTATTACAATTAGTTTACTTTAATAGAACTCATGGTGTATAATGATCTGATAGATTTTTACACGACTGTATCATATTTTTATGTTGTGTAGATTGCTGAAAGAGCACATTCTACCAGCTGACAATGTGATGCCAGATTCCCGAGATGAAGCAAGAAAGATTTTGCGAAACTTGGGGATGGATTACAATTCTATCCACGCTTGTCCTAATGACTGCATTCTTTTCAGAGGGGAATACACAGACATGGAGAAGTGTCCGAAATGTGATTCGGAAAGATATCGAGTAGATCTCCACGGGACAAAAATTCCACAAAAGGTTTTGCGACATTTTCCTTTGCTTCCTCGCATCAAGCATTTCTTCGAATGTAAGTCCATGGCCGCCCTAGCATCATGGCATGAGGAGAATAAATCTTCGGATGGTGTGCTACGAATTCCTGCAGATTGCGCAGCCTGGAAACATATAGATGGAACATGGTCGGATTTTGCCAGGGAAGCTCGAAATTTGCGCTTAGGCCTGGCTATGGATGGCGTAAATCCATTTGGTCAAAGATCAACATCTTACAGTGTATGGCCCGTTGTCATCGTCAACTACAACATTCCCCCGTGGTTGACTACGAAGAAGGGGCACCTATGGCTAAGCTTGATTGTGCCAGGGCGATATAAAGTGGGGAATATGGATGTGTATCTTCGTCCACTATTGGAAGAGCTACAACAATTGTGGATTGGCATAGAGGTGGTGGATATGAGCCGACACACAGGACGACGGAATGCTTTGATCAGAGGTATTCTAATGTGGACCATGCATGACTATCCCGGGCTAACAGAATGCTCAGGTGATCTATTGACACTCCTCTCTCAGACACTGTAAATCTGGTTTTTCCCCATAGTTGATCTATTATCATGTGTATACATGCAGGGCTTCAAACAAGCGGATACAGAGCATGTGTCACATGTGGACCTAGACTGAATGCACGTAGGGCACCCTCACTGAAGAAGCAAATCTACGAAGGTCATCAAGCGTATCTTCCGGAGAATCATGTGTTACGCGACGGCTTTTTGGGAAGAGAGCCACCAAGGATGTCTGCACAAGCATGGTTAGAGCAGAAGGAGATGTGCGATGACGGATTGCCTCCAGGGATGAAGAGACTATCTCTATGGTACGAGTTACCATACTGGCCCCGACTCATGATCAATCACTTGCTCGATCCAATGCACATATTCAAGAATGTGGGTAATCTACTATGGGACCATCTGACCGGCAAGAAAGATACTTTGGGAGCCAGAGTTGACCTTAGAAATGTGAATCGTATGGAGCAATATTGGCCGTACCAGAGTTGATGAGGTGGAAATAGCTGGCACAGTTCATTCCAGATGGATGTTCTTCTTAGAGCGTTTCATGAAAACGCTTAAGGGATATGTGCGTCAAAAGGCACGTCCGGAGGGTAGCATGGCAGAAGGTTGGTTGGTATCAGAGTCCCTAGTGTACATTGGAGAGTGGTTAGACGGATTTGATAAATCCCGGGACACGCTATGGCGAACCATAGATGATGAGCGCATATCTGGGATTGTCATGTGCAATCTCGGTGTTGAGAAGAAGATGACGGAAGATTTAGAGGCTAAAATCAACCGATTTTGCATGCTTCACAATCCAGTGATGCAAAAGTGGATTTCACAATATGAGGATGCAAAGCAAGAGCGACAAAGGGCACGAATCGAGTGGAGACGGGGAAGACGACCACCGATGCACTATCCAGCGGTTCTGGAGAGCCTACCAACCTTCATGAGCTTAAGATGGTTGCACAACCAATTGAAAAGCGCACAACAATGCGGTGACGAAGTGACTGAAGAAGAGTGGGAGTACTCTCGGGGTTGCGCGACCAAGGTAAGTTTGCAATGTACGACTAGCAAGTGACTTTATTTATAAACGTTTGAACGGCCACTCATAATCCTTGTTCGTTGTAGTATAAGTCATACACAACAGCATGGTGTAAAGGTCGACATTTTAGGGTGGAACGAATCGACAAAAAGCGTTTTACTCAAGATTGTGGAATCATGGCAAAATTTGAACAGTCTAGTCGACGACGTTCCTCTGATGCAGATCCCGTGGTGGCGGAACTCACTTACTTCGGCACGCTGCAAGAGATTTTGAGGATCGATTACAGAGGATTTTTTGTCGACTTGTTCGACGTGCAATGGTTCAAGATAATCATGGAGGGTCGAAACGCTACTGTGCGTAGAGGAGAGTCTGGTTTTCTTGAGGTGGATTCTACTAAGAAATGGACTGACCTAAGAGACACTTTCGTACTACCCGAGCATTGTGAACAAGTAAGTATATAAATAGTTAACATCCCCCTTTTACAAGTTATGTGCTTGAAAGCTCTCATGTAAGTTATGTGGCTCTGGCAGGTAGTATTTCATCCTACAAAGTCTACATCAAACTGGTGGTACGTCATAGAGTTAGCCCCTCGTAGTGCAAGGACGTATGAAGGCTACCATGTGCCAATCACAACGACATCAATGGAGGAGATCAGAGAAGATGCTCAATCAGAAGCCGCTGCGGTGGTGCCAGACGAGCATCAAGATGCTACTGCTCTATATGGGGTGCATGCAGAGGAGCTACAAAATGAAACAGAGGATATGTGTTTAAACGGAGAGCTCTATATAGATATAGGAAGTTATGCTGAGTTATGCGAGGATGAGAGAGAGATCTCTTAAAGCCACAAATATTGTATTTGAACAATTTTGCTCCGTGCTGTAAAAGCTCTAGCTCTCTAAGTAGCTTCCATGGTGTGTAACGCTCTTTTCTACTCGCGCTCACATCTTTTGATTGAAAATTCTGAGTTTTCGACTTGCCTCTTCTACCACTCGATTCATTGCGTCATTGTATTTATATGCGTCATTACGTCATTGTATTTAATGGTCTTTGCGTCATTGTCTACTCTATTCATTCAATATTAAGTTTAAATATTCGTGTGTTTAATGCAGGTATGGATGATGAGGAGTTTCTTTCTTCTTTGTCACCGCAGCAGAGACAGTGGTACGTGGAGCGTCATCGCTCTGGCGCATCATCGCGCGTTCCTACACCATCCGCATCTCCCTCTCTTTCGGAGCATTCGGCGCGCTCCGAAGCTTCGGCGTCGACGAGACGAGCGTCACACTCTTCTAGACACCGGCGCTCTAGTGGTGGCGGTGGCGGTTGTTGTGGGGATTCCGCCACCGATGCCTCCACACCGCCTCGTGTTCGACGAGGCTCTTTACCCTCCCCTTCTTTGCCCGCCCCCACACCAGCCACAGCATCGCCGTCTACGCCAGGTTTTGCACGGCTGACTGTTCCTAGAAGCTACACACCTCTACCTACTCCGCCAGGAGCCACCCCACTCGACACTCCTCGCTTCGGGGCCCAGACGCCGGTGGAGACACCTGACGTCCGTACCCCCATCGACACGCCGCTAGAGACCCCTGCCGGGACACCCAGGTTCACGCGTCACCGGCCAGAGGGCTTGCCTTACTCCGTCGACATCAGCGGCGGCATCATCATGGATGATGACGGCAAGAAGGTGATCTCGCGCATGCGTGGTCTTTGCTCTCAGCTGTTTAGACACTATATACTAAACAAATGGAGTGAAGTACCAAGTGATTTAAAAAACAGAGTCATCAGCATACTTCATGATGAGTTTCCCGTTCCAACACGGGATCAGCGCTTCAATGAAGACCTGATGAAGATTCGAATGCGCGAATACTGCAAACACAAGCGTTCCGAAGTGCAAAAAGCAATCAAGAATGGGTGGAATAGGCCAGATTGGCTGGCCAAAGAAGATTGGAAGAATGCGAAGAAAGCAGCGCGTGAGAATCCCGACAAGTGGAAGCAACAAAAGGATGCAGCCAGAGCGCGAGTAGAGGCAGGGAGCTCGCACCACTTGGGGAGCGGTGGATGGGCATCATTTGAGGCCGATTTTGTAAGTCTTTTCACATTGCTCTTTATGCATGTTCGATAGTTTAGGGTTTATGAGTTTTTTAGTTCTAACATAATGAAATCTTTGTATGTTTTGACAGTGGTCGATGACAGGACGTGATCCCACACCGTACGAGCGCGAGTACGCAGGCAGGAAGGGCTTAAACGCCCTGATGGACATTCTCAGTTCTCGCAGCGGCATGGTTAGTATTAGGGTTTACTCTTTTTTATTTTTTGTATTGTTTTATAAATGTCGTTATATGTTTATACTTACTGAAAACTGTCTTATTGTCTTTTTTTGCAGAATCCGACAGATACGCCGCTTGGACGCGATGAGACGTCTGATTAAACGACGTCAGTTTAGCCGTAGCTAGATAGCATTAGTTTAGGGTTTCTCATAGCTTATGTATCATGAGACGGATTTTATACGTCTTTTTGAACCATGTATATTATTACATTTGTCATCGCAGTTCATTTTGCCAATCAATTCTTTATGCCTATGATGTTGTACAATTGTCATTATTACATTTGCCAATCAATTCAGTTTGTCTATGATGTGTACAATTGTCAATTTTGCAAACAATGCGTCTTGTGGGTGACTATTTTGGGTCTATTATTTACCTTTGCACTTTTTTTAAAAAGTGAATCAAGTACAATATGGTTGATGGGTGGCAGGCATTCAATGCTCTGCCACCAAAAAAATATTCTCTCAGGCGTCGCTATAAGCGTCGCTATTTATGGCTCTGTAGCGTCGCTATATGCGTCGCTATACTCTTCTGTGAGAGCGTCGCTATCTGCGTCGCTATAGACGTCGCTATGATCGTCGCTATATAGCGACGTCTATAGCGACGCAGATAGCGACGCCTATAGCGACGCATATAGCGACGCTCTCGTAGCGACGCTTTTAGCGACGCTCATAGCGACGCCGGGGGTTATAAAAACCCAGTGTATTTCCGTCGCTAAGAGCGTCACAAGAGCACATAACCTCTTGTAGTGTGTGTGGAAACACACTAATGCATGCACACACTAATTCTTGCATTAGTGTGTGTGTGTATGTATACTGCATGCATTGTGCCTAAAATAGTGTGTGAAAACACACTAATTAGTTCACAATCACACACTAATGCTTGCATTAGTGTGTGATTGTGCACAAATTAATGTGTGCAAACACACTAATTAGTGCACAATCACACACTAATGCAAGAATTAGTGTGTGTGTGTGTGTATAATGCATACATTGTGCACAAAATAGTGTGTGAAAACACACTAATTTGTGCACAAGCACACACTAATGCAAGCATTAGTGTGTGTGTATAATGCATGCACACACTAATGCTTGCATTAGTGTGTGCTTGGACACAAATTAGTGTGTAGAAACTAACTAATGCGTGCGTGCGTGTGTGTGTGTGTGTGTGTATAATGCATGCACACACTAATACGGGCATTAATGTGTAATTTATGCACAAAATAGTGTGTAAAAACTAACTAGTGCGGCATTAGTGTGTAATTTGTGCACAAAATAGTGTGTAAAAACTAACTAATGCATGCACACACTAATGCTTGCATTAGTGTGTGCTTGTGCATGCATTAGTGTGTTTACACACTAATTCATGCACAAGCACACCCTAATGCAATCATTAGTGTGTGCTTGTAACGCATGCACGCACTAATGCAAGCACTAGTGTGTGTATAATGCATGCACACACTAATGAAAGCATTAGTGTCTGATTGTGCACAAAATTGTGTGTGTGTGTGTGTGTGCATGTGTGTGTATGCATTGTGTGTGTGTGTGTGTGCATGTGTGTGTATGTGTTTGTGTGTGTGTCTGTGTGTGTAGAAGAATGAGAAGAAAGAGAGAGAGTTTGAGCACTTACATTCGTGACCTCGATCGCTTGGATATGGGTGGGGATGGAGATGAAGAGAGTAATAGAGGTTGGAGATGGAGAGGGAGAAGGAGAGAGAGCTTGGAGATGGAGAGGGAAACAGGCCCGCGCAGAAGAGGAGGTCGTTTTTGAATTTTTGGCATTCAATTTCGCGGGGGCACGCATGTGCCCCCTTTATATAAAAAAAATTTCTTGGGATTTTACCGCGAGTATTACCGCGCCTGTTACCGCTGGTATTACCGCCAGTATTACTGCAAAAATCTCTGATGAGACATTAAGGTTACGCCGACTGCATGACCTCTTGTACCCACCTCCCCTCTATCTTTAATGAGTTTCAGTCATGTTAGTACCAACATTCTTGATTATTCTTTTTCTTATTTAATTTTTTCTTATTTCGTGTGTGCTCGTGTGTGCAGAACGATTGGGATGACGTGGGTCCGCCGGTTGGCGCGGAACGAACTCGATGGTTGAGCGAGCGATTACCATGCCCATGTACGCGATGTAAGCGTGCAATTGCACGGCTTCGTTGTATATGCTTGGCTCACGTGGATGATTATGGGCTATGGGACGATACGAGAAAACGCGCTCGAATGGAAACTAGCGATCTGAGGGTTTTGGCATCCATTGATGTCGCTCCCCATCGGAGTGTGATCGGGGGCGGGAGGCGGGAGGAGGACGGAAGAGCGATTGCACCAGGAAGCAGTCATGGGAGTGGGGTCACACCTGCTGTCCGATGTGGGTGGGTCCACACGAGCGCATGCGCATCCTACATCCACCACATATGGGGATCTCCCCACTACCCCGCCCCACATGGAGGTGGAGGAAGATCATTTGCACAATATGGTTGAGGATCTTCTTGCACATGAGGCGGCGAATGAGTGTGAGCCTGAGTGTGCATGTGAAGAAGCCGCCCAAAAGACCAAAGATTCATTGCTAGAGGCAGCACACCCTGCTCTTTACGAGGGATGCTCCTACTCCATATTACGAGCGTCTCTTGAGATCTTGAATATTCAAGCGTTTGGATGGAGCAATGCAGGGGTCGATGCACTATTAAGGTACATTTAAGTGTAATAAGTGTTAGTTGTGAGTTTTTTTGGTGGTTATATGCAATAACGAGTGTTCTTTAATTATGTCATAGGCTATTAGGCAAGATGATGCCTAAAGGCAATCATCTTCCAGAAAATCGAAGGAAGGAACGACAGGTGGTGACAGGGCTTAGGATGGACTATGATCGCATGCATGCATGTGTCAATGATTGCGTGCTATTCCGCAATGAACATGTAGGGCTTGATGCTTGTCCCGAGTGTGGAGAATCAAGGTACAAAGAGGGAATGCAAGGAACCACAATACCTCGCAAGGTTCTTCGTCATTTCCCCCTCATTCCCCGCATCAAGCACATGTTCAACACCAAAGGAACAAGCGAGCTTCTTACATGGCATATGACAAATCGCTCCACCGATGGGGTTATGAGAGTGCCGGCTGACTCGCCGGCATGGAAACACATTGAGCAGACATGGCCAGAGTTTAGAGAAGAGCCTCGTCACTTGAGGCTTGGTCTGGCTAGTGATGGGGTAAACCCATTTGGGCATCGGTCTACCTCATGGAGTACTTGGCCAGTGGTTGTTGTGAACTACAACATTCCACCATTAGAGTCAACCAAGAAGGGGAACATTTTTCTCTCTCTTCTAGTCCCAGGAAAACACAAGGTGAAGAACATGGATGTATATTTAGCACCTTTGATTGAAGAGCTTCAAGAGCTATGGAACGGCATAGATGTTTTTGATGTATCAAGACCACTTCGTGATCAGTGCACAATGATCAAGTGCATTCTCATGTGGACCATGCATGATTACCCCAGGCTTGGAGAGATTTCTGGTAAGCTTATCTATACTTTGTGACGCTCTTTAATGTCTTTGCATTGGTCACTTATATGCGGTTATGTCTTTTGTTTTTGTAGGACTATCGACTGGACATAGGGCATGCCCAACTTGTGGACCCTCACTCGTGACAAAGCGACCCGCTCTACTTGGTAAGGTGATCTACCCCAATAACCATCGCTTCTTGCTGCCCACACATCCATCTTATGCTCCACCATGCAATGGGATGGAGCCACTCCATTGGACCATGGACGATTGGGCAAGACATTGGAACGAGCATCACAACACATTGCCTCCTCCCAATGATCCACCTAGGGGTATGTCTAGGTACTCTATTTTCTTATCACTACCCTATTGGGCTTCATTAAAAATCCAACACCTATTGGATCCAATGCATGTGTTCAAAAATGTTGGGCAAGCTATATGGGATCACATAGTAGGCAAGAAAGATTCATTGGGGGCTAGAGAGGACATGAGGGCCATAAGGAGGCTTCCTCCTTCGGCCACACCTCGAATGGGGACTCGGGGGGAAGATGGTTCTTCCAAAGGCACCTTGGATTCTATCAAGGGTGGATCAAGAGCAGATGAAACACATCATTGCATCCATTCGTACTCCAACAGGTTATATGCGTTCGCTCAAGGGTGTCTTCACTAAAACTAAGAAAGGAGGATCCACACAATTGTATGGGCTCAAATCCCATGATTGACACAAGATTCTTCAGGTAATGTGTGTGTGTGTGTATGTATGTGTGTGTATGTGAGTGTGTGTGTATGTGGTTTAGGGTTCTGGATACGTCTAAAAAGTCTTTTTGTTTGTGCTTCCAATTAGCATTAGTGGATTTGCGGACATGAAGGTAAAGACTGCAATATTCAAGGTGGGAGAAGTTGTCAGGTATAGAACATTTGATCCTCCCTCCTAAACTTTACTTTGAAGACTAACTTTACTATGAAGAGTATAAAGGGTTTTTTGGTTACAGGTTTGTGAGTTCCAAAGAAATCGAAGTTTCAGCCATTCCAACAGCTCGACTTCTAGTGATTGAAGCAACTTGTGCTATTGAGGATGCATTCCCACGTTCTATCCTTGTTAGCCAAGTTCACCTATTGCTCCATCTTGTTGAGGAGATAGCCATTTGTGGTGTGGCTCACTCCAGGTGGATGTTCTTTCTTGAGAGGTTCCTAAAGACCTTGAAAGACTTTGTAAGGATACGATCACAACCAGAGGTATTCATCGATCTTAAGCCTTAAACCTTATTATGACTTGATTGTATTCACAACGCTTTTTATTGGTTACTTTAATCACTAATGGTTTCATGTACATGTGTTCAGGCAAGCATGGCAGAGGGTTGGATTGTACAAGAGGTTTTTGTGTATGTCTCTCAATATCTTTTCACAATAGACCCATCATTGCCTCATTTAAAGATGGAGGAAGAGGATCCAAAAAAACACGCAAACATTCCAAGTGGGAAAGGTTCTCTCTTGATTTTGGATAGGGAATTTCAAGCCATAGTCAACAACCATTGTCTACTCAATGCTCCCATCATGGGAAAATGGGTGGATATGTATGTGGAGTGCGTACAATGAGATGAAGGGAGAGGAAAGTATGGAAGAGGTCGCATGGCGGTAGGCGAGCACCTCCCTTTCCTAAAGAGCTTGCCAAATACCCTGATCTAATTCCACTTGGGTGGATACGCAATGCCACGACCAAGGCCAAGGGACAAGGAGAACAAATAAGCCCTAAAGAATGGGAGTACGCATGAGGATGTCTACCAAAGGTAATATACACTACAAGAGGCTATTTAAAAAAAAATTCCCGGCGTCGCTATGAGATTTGCGACGCTCATAGCGACGCCGGCTGGGCTAAAAAAATAACAGAGAGCGTCCAAAAACTCAGATCTCAGATCTGAGTTTTTCGGCGCCCTCAAGCAAGGAGCAGGTAACGGTCTCCCTCTCTCTCTCTCTCTCTCTCTCTCTCTCTCTCTCTCTCTCTCTCTCTCTCTTTTTCTTCTCCACACACACACACACACACACACGAGGAGACGAAGGAGAGCCAGGTATGCTCCTTCCCTCTCCTCACTCTCATGTTCTCTTCCCCTCTTTTCTCCCTCTCTCTCTCTCTCTCACACACACACACACACACATAGTGTTTTTGAGAGAGAGAGAGAGAGAGAGAGAGAGAGAGAGTACAAACATAAACAAAAACGCACACACACATACATAAACAAAGAATGCACACACACATTGAGAGAGGAAAAGAGAGAGAGAGCATGCATAAACAAAAAACGCACACATTGAGAGAGGAAAAGAGAGAGAGAACATGCATAAACAAAAAACGCACACATTGAGAGAGGAAAAGAGAGAGAAAACATGCATAAACTAATTTAACGTCGTAGGAAACTAATTAAAATTAAAAGACCTAAAGATCTAGCCGACGAGGAGTTGAACTCAAGACCTATTATTCAAGAGGGAAATGGCATAACCAATCTATCATACTTGGCATGGGTGATAGAAAGGTTATACCATTTATCTCTTTTTATTGGCACACACATCCACACACACGCACACACACAAGAAGAAGAGAGTTATAACGTCGTAGGAAACTATCCTAAAAGACGTTAAAGATTAGGTTAGATGTAGACTTATGTTAAATTAGATTTAGGTTTATTTAAGTTAAATTAGATTAGATTTAGGTTTATTTTAAATTAGATTTATATTTATTTACGCTAGATTTAGATTTACGCTATATTAGATTAGATTTAGGTCTCCATAGACTGCGATGCCTGCATGAAGCGGGTGAAGAAAGCCCTCAATGGAATATAGGGTATTGCTGCCTTCACTCATGGTGGGCTCCGTCGATCCAAAAGTACTGGTGAAATGTCTTCAGAAGATAGGGAAGAAGGTGGATCTTCAGGGCGGCAAGAGTCACTACATCCCCGACACAATGACCATCTAGACAACCTCTAGTCATTCAACAGCAACTTCAAAGTTAGTAACAAGAGCAAGAACGGTCTAAAGGGCCAATTGCTGTCGTCAGATGTGGATGGAGATGAGGCAGCGTCACCGCCGGAAGTTAACTCTCACATCTTTAGTGATGAGAATGCCAACTCTTGCCGAGTTATGTGAAAAATTATGTGTTAAATCAGTTTTAAGGTTCTTATAATCCCTGTTAGTTTAGTTCTTTGTTTTTAATATAACATAATTTACGTTAGATTTAGATTTATGTTATATTAGATTAAACTTAGGTTTATTTAGGTTTACCCACACACACACACACACACACACACACACACACAAGAAGAAGAGAGTTTTAACGTCGTAGGAAACTATCCCAAAAGACGTTAAAGATTAGGTTAGATGTAGACTTACGTTAAATTAGATTTAAGTTTATTTTTAGTTAGATTTACGTTTATTTAGATTTACGCTTATTTACGTTAGATCGAGTCCATGCAAGAATTACTTACGGTTTAGGGTTTAGAGTTAGACGAACAGTGAAAAGATCTACTGTGAAAAGATGTTAAGATGCTGTGAAGTGCTACAGCTAGAGAAGAGGCAAAGGGGTTTTGTCCACTACATGCAGTATCATGTAGACGTGGGTCTGTAGATTTCTTGTACCCACAAATATAGGTATTGACCAATAAAGACGAGATTATAACCCGGTGGTTCTGATCTCCGTGCACCTCTAGACCGAGGTGTGCGGGGATTGGACATGACTAGAGAATGTGAGGTAGAGAGAGAGAGAGAGAGAGAGAGAGAGAGAGAGAGAGAGAGAGAGAGAGATAAGACGAAGAATGCCAATAGAATATTAAATTTGTTGTCCAGGTTATAAGATTTTTATCCTCATTATGAGTAGTGACGAGGATGTGGGACCGTCCAACCGAAACACCTATCTCTCAACGAGGGTCTTATGTCCTTGTAATCAATGCAAGCATGCTGTGCGACGGACAAGACGTGTTTCTTTGCAGCACGTTCGCAAATTTGGCGAGTTCGATCCATCTATTATAGATCGAGTTGTTGCCAATTATAACTCGTCGGACTCTGATGCTGGCCAACAAGCAGCAATCTTGCAACCCAATAGACGTGTTCGCAGGCCCTTTGGTCAAGTAGCATATGTGAGGCCACAAGATGTAGCCTCTGACAGCTCGGGGGATGATCATGCAGAGCACATTCCCAACGAGGCAATGTTTGAGCCCAAGATTAATGAAATGATCGAGACGATCATGGATTCAGAAAGGCTTATCTATGATGATATGAAAAGTGAAGCCGATACGCCATTGTATAATGGAGCACGTATGTCTAGATTGAAAGCACTCCTGGTTCTTCTCAACATGCAGGCAAAGTTTGGATGGAGTGACACTAGCGTCACAGCGCTTTTCAGGTGATCTATTACAATTAGTTTACTTTAATAAAACTCTAAATGTATAATGATCTGATAGATTTTTACACGACTGTATCGTATTTTTATGTTGTGTAGATTGCTTAAAGAGCACATACTACCAGCTGACAATGTGATGCAGATTCCCGAGATGAAGCAAGAAAGATTTTGCGAAACTTGGGGATGGATTACAATTCTATCCACGCTTGTCCTAATGACTGCATTCTTTTCAGAGGGGAATACATAGACATGGAGAAGTGTCCGAAATGTGATTCCGAAAGAAATATCGAGTAGATCTCCACGGGACAAAAATTCCACAAAAGGTTTTGCGACATTTTCCTCTGCTTCCTCGCATCAAGCATTTCTTCGAATGTAAGTCCATGGCCGCCCTAGCATCATGGCATGAGGAGAATAAATCTTCGGATGGTGTGCTACGAATTCCTGCAGATTGCGTAGCCTGGAAACATATAGATGGAACATGGTCGGATTTTGCCAGGGAAGCTCGAAATTTGCGCTTAGGCCTGGCTATGGATGGCGTAAATCCATTTGGTCAAAGATCAACATCTTACAGTGTATGGCCCGTTGTCATCGTCAACTACAACATTCCCCGTGGTTGACTACGAAGAAGGGGCACCTATGGCTAAGCTTGATTGTGCCAGGGCGATATAAAGTGGAGAATATGGATGTGTATCTTCGTCCACTATTGGAAGAGCTACAACAATTGTGGATTGGCATAGAGGTGGTGGATATGAGCCGACACACAGGACGACGGAATGCTTTGATCAGAGGCATTCTAATGTGGACCATGCATGACTATCCCGGGCTAACAGAATGCTCAGGTGATCTATTGACACTCCTCACTCAGACACTGTAAATCTTGTTTTTTCCCATAGTTGATCTATTATCATGTGTATACATGCAGGGCTTCAAACAAGCGGATACAGAGCATGTGTCACATGTGGACCTAGACTGAATGCACGTAGGGCGCCCTCACTGAAGAAGCAAATCTACGAAGGTCATCAAGCGTATCTTCCAGAGAATCATGTGTTACGCGACGGCTTTTTGGGAAGAGAGCCACCAAGGATGTCTGCACAAGCATGGTTAGAGCAGAAGGAGATGTGCGATGACGGATTGCCTCCAGGGATGAAGAGACTATCTCTATGGTACGAGTTACCATACTGGCCCCGACTCATGATCAATCACTTGCTCGATCCAATGCACATATTCAAGAATGTGGGTAATCTACTATGGGACCATCTGACCGGCAAGAAAGATACTTTGGGAGCCAGAGTTGACCTTAGAAATGTGGATCGTATGGAGCAATATTGGCCGCAAACAGCGTCTGATGGATCGATAAAACTCCCTAAAGCACCATGGATTTTCACAGGAGCCCAAGAACGCAAAGTAAAAGAGACCATTCGATCTTTGCGGACCCCCACTGGCGTAATGCACTCGCTCCGAACGTGTTTTACTAAAGAAGGAAAGCTTACCGGTTTGAAGTCACACGATTGGCATAAAATGTGTCAGGTACGTTCATAGTGGACTTTAATATCATTGCATAAAATGTGGACTTTAATATCATTGCTGCACATACTTTACAGTTTATTTTACCGGTTGCCATTGAGGGATGTTTGTCTCTCGACATCCGTAACACAATCTACAAACTTGCAAAGCTGGTGCAATGAATCTCAGAAAGGAGATCAACGTAGACTCCATACCATTCGCCAAACTAAATGCTGCGGAGCTTGTGTGCATGTTTGAGAAACATTTTCCTACTACCATGCTAACCATTCAGGTGCATCTTCTTGTTCACATAGTTGATGAGGTGGAAATAGCTGGCACAGTTCATTCCAGATGGATGTTCTTCTTAGAACGTTTCATGAAAACGCTTAAGGGATATGTGCGTCAAAAGGCACGTCCGGAGGGTAGCATGGCAGAAGGTTGGTTGGTATCAGAGTCCCTAGTGTACATTGGAGAGTGGCTAGACGGATTTGATAAAGCCCGGGACACGCTATGGCGAACCATAGATGATGAGCGCATATCTGGGATTGTCATGTGCAATCTCGGTGTTGAGAAGAAGATGACGGAAGATCTAGAGGCTAAAATCAACCGATTTTGCATGCTTCACAATCCAGTGATGCAAAAGTGGATTTCACAATATGAGGATGCAAAGCAAGAGCGACAAAGGGCACGAATCGAGTGGAGACGGGAAGACGACCACCGATGCACTATCCGACGGTTCTGGAGAGCCTACCAACCTTCATGAGCTTAAGATGGTTGCACAACCAATTGAAAAGCGCACAACAATGCGGTGACGAAGTGACTGAGGAAGAGTGGGAGTACTCTCGGGGTTGCGCGACCAAGGTAAGTTTGCAATGTACGACTAGCTAGTGACTTTATTTCTAAACGTTTGAACGGCCACTCATAATCTTTGTTCGTTGTAGTATAAGTCATACACAACAGCATGGTGTAAAGGTCGACATTTTAGGGTGGAACGAATCGACAAAAAGCGTTTTACTCAAGATTGTGGAATCATGGCAAAATTTGAACAGTCTAGTCGACGACGTTCCTCTGATGCAGATCCTGTGGTGGCGGAACTCACTTACTTCGGCACGCTGCAAGAGATTTTGAGGATCGATTACAGAGGATTTTTTGTCGACTTGTTCGACGTGCAATGGTTCAAGATAATCATGGAGGGTCGCAACGCTACTGTGCGTAGAGAAGAGTCTGGTTTTCTTGAGGTGGATTCTACTAAGAAATGGACTGACCTAAGAGACACTTTCGTACTACCCGAGCATTGTGAACAAGTAAGTATGTAAATAGTTAACATCCCCCTTTTACAAGCTATGTGCTTGAAAGCTCTCATGTAAGTTATGTGGCTCTGGCAGGTAATATTTCATCCTACAAAGTCTACATCAAACTGGTGGTACGTCATAGAGGTAGCCCCTCGTAGTGCAAGGACGTATGAAGGCTACCATGTGCCAATCACAACGGCATCAATGGAGAAGATCAGAGAAGATGCTCAATCAGAAGCCGCTGCGGTGGTGCGAGACGAGCATCAAGATGCTACTACTCTATATGGGGTGCATGCAGAGGAGCTACAAAATGAAACAGAGGATATGTGTTTAAACGGAGAGCTCTATATAGATATAGGAAGTTATGCTGAGTTATGCGAGGATGAGAGAGAGATCTCTTAAAGCCACAAATATTGTATTTGAACAATTTTGCTCCGTGTTGTAAAAGCTCTGGCTCTCTAAGTACCTTCCATGGTGTATAAGGCTCTTTTCTACTCGCGCTCACATCTTTTGATTGAAAATTCTGAGTTTTCGACTTGCCTCTTCTATCACTCAATTCATTGCGTCATTGTATTTATATGCGTCATTACGTCATTGTATTTAATGGTCTTTGCGTCATTGTCTACTCTATTCATTCAATATTAAGTTTAAATATTCGTGTGTTTAATGCAGGTATGGATGATGAGGAGTTTCTTTCTTCTTTGTCACCGCAGCAGAGACAGTGGTACGTGGAGCGTCATCGCTCTGGCGCATCATCGCGCGTTCCTACTCCATCCGCATCTCCCTCTCTTTCGGACAATTCGGCGCGCTCCGAAGCTTCGACGTCGACGAGACGAGCTTCACACTCGTCTAGACACCGGCGCTCTAGTGGTGGCGGTGGCGGTTGTTGTGGGGATTCCGCCACCGATGCCTCCGCACCGCCTCGTGTTCGACGAGGCTCTTTACCCTCCCCTTCTTTGCCCGGCCCCACACCAGCCACAACATCGCCATCTACGCCAGGTTTTGCACGGCTGACTGTTCCTAGCAGCTACACACCTCTACCTACTCCGCCAGGAGCCACCCCACTCGACACTCCTCGCTTCGGGGCCCAGACGCCGGTGGAGACACCTGACGTCCGTACCCCCATCGACACGCCGCTAGAGACCCCTGTCGGGACACCCAGGTTCACGCGTCACCGGCCAGAGGGCTTGCCTTACTCCGTCGACTTCAGCGGCGGCATCATCATGGATGATGACGGCAAGAAGGTGATCTCGCGCATGCATGGTCTTTGCTCTCAGCTGTTTAGACACTACATACTAAACAAATGGAGTGAAGTACCAAGTGATTTAAAAAACAGAGTCATCAGCATACTTCATGATGAGTTTCGTGTTCCAACACGGGATCAGCGCTTCAATGAAGACCTGATGAAGATTCGAATGCGCGAATACTGCAAGCACAAGCGTTCCGAAGTGAAAAAAGCAATCAAGCATGGGTAGAACAGGCCAGATTGGCTGGCCAAAGAAGATTGGAAGAATGCGAAGAAAGCAGCGCGCAAGAATCCCAAAAAGTGGAAGCAACAAAAGAATGCAGCCAGAGCGCGAGTAGAGGCAGGGAGCTCGCACCACTTGGGGAGCGGTGGATAGGCATCCTTTGAGGCCGATTTTGTAAGTGTTTTCGCATTGCTCTTTATGTTCGATAGTTTAGGGTTTATGAGTTTTTAAATTCTAACATAATGAAATCTTTGTATGTTTTGACAGTGGTCGATGATAGGACGTGATCCCACACCGTACGAGCGCGAGTACGCAGGCAGGAAGGGCTTAAACGCCCTGATGGACATTCTCAGTTCTCGCGGCGGCATGGTTAGTATTAGGGTTTACTCTTTTCTATTTTTTGTATTGTTTTATAAATGTCGTTATATGTTTATACTTACTGAAAGCTGTCTTATTGTCTTTTTTTGCAGAATCCGATAGATACGCCGCTTGGACGCGATGAGACGTCTGACTAGACGACGTCAGTTTAGCCGTAGCTAGATAGCATTACTTTAGGGTTTCTCATAGCTTATGTATCATGAGATGGATTTTATACGTCTTTTTGAACCATGTATATTATTACATTTGTCATCGCAGTTCATTTTGCCAATCAATTCTTTATGCCTATGATGTTGTACAATTGTCATTATTACATTTGCCAATCAATTCATTTTGCCTATGATGTGTACAATTATCAATTTTACGCTTGTCAATTTTGCAAACAATGCATCTTTTGGGTGACTATTTTGGGTCTATTATCTACCCTTGCACTTTTTTTAAAAAGTGAATCAAGTACAATATGCTTGATGGGTGGCAGGGCATTTCAATGCCCTGTCACCAAAAAATATTTCTCTCGGGCGTCGCTATAACCGTCGCTATTTATGGATCTGTAGCGTCGCTATGAGCGTCGTTATAGACTTCTGTGTAAACGTCGCTATAACCGTCGCTATGAGCGTCTCTATATAGCGACGCTCATAGCAACACATATAGCGACGCCTATAGCGTCGCATATAGCGACGCTCTCGTAGCGACACTATTAGCGACGGTTTTAGCGACGTCGGGGGTTATAAAAACCCAGTGTATTTCCGTCGCTAACAGCGTCACAAGAGCACACAACCTCTTGTAGTGATACTCAATGTGTTTAGTGTGTGTGTGCGAGTGTGTGTGTGTGTGTGTGTGTGTGGGTGTGTGTGTGTGTGTGTGTGTATGTATGTCACCTCTCTCTCTCTCTCTCATCTATCTTGATTGGTTTTTGCAGGCCTTCACATTCAACTCTATGTGGTCCAAAGGACTTCATTTTCGAACCCACAAGATAGATGAGCATCGAACCACTCACGATAGTGGAGTTATGGGAAACTTTGACATGATAACACAAGAGGTGAGGGAATGTGGAACAATAGAGAGGATAATCAAAGTGGATTTCAGAACATTTCACAAATATCTCTTTGACTGCTGATGGTTTGCAGGTGAGGTTAAGAGACATGAGAATGGACTCTATATAATAGACTCCGGGCAATTTCATCGCGGGAAGACCGACAACTTGGTGCAACCTAGTAGTTGTGAGCAGGTAAAGTCCATGTGCAACTCACTAAAACATTATATGATACATACAAAACTACATTCATGTTGTTGTTTTCTCTATGACCTACAGGTGTTTTATGTGCCTTGTATGTATCGAAGACGACTATGGTATGTTATTCCAGTCACACCACGGAGCAGATCTATCTTTGCAGGTACGAACATAGAAGATCCCACCATACCATCTCAAGAAGACGCCAATGACGATGATGCAGTTGAGGTTGAGGAGAACCAACCATTCCCAATAATCAACCATAGTGAGGAGGAGGACGAGGATGGAGAGGATGATGATGATTCAATAGGAGAGGCTGTAGAGGATGAATCAATAGATTTATTTGTTGATTTAGCTACCATGGGGTTGGACATGGATGTAAGCACTTGTAGAGATCTCTTGGAGGATGAAAATTAATAAATATCTTTTGGATTTTGACTTCTTTCTCTACTTATGCTATACAAAAGGGCTATTTGTTTATGAACGCAAAACAATACAATTTTGATCATCGTTCGCTTGCCATTTCCATATGAATGTATAGTTGACATAAGATTTTGAGGTGGAAACAAAATATTTTTGTTTATAGAATCTCATGGAGTACAAATGAGTAGAGTAGGAGAATCATACCAATAGAGGAGGCAAGCAAAGAGAAGAGAGGTACTAAAAATCCCAATGAGAATGGGATTTCTTACACTCCGTGCAAAAAGGGGGTGACAATACAATTTGATCATCATTCGCTTGCCATTTCCATATGAATGCATAGTTGACATAAGATTTTGAGGTGGAAACAAAATATTTTTTGATATAGAATTTCATGGAGTACAAATGAGTAGAGTAAGAGAATCATTCCAATAGATGAGGCAAGCAAAGAGAAGAGAGGTACTAAAAATCCCAATGAGAATGGGATTTCTTACACTCCATGCAAAAAGGGGGTACCAATTTCTGAAAAGTAACAAAATAGAATAGGATTTATAGAAAGGGAAAAGTGGGAGAGGAATCATGGGCCACGTGGATTCTCTTTTCCTGTTGCGGTAATCTGGGCGGTTATTATTGCGGTAATAAATGCGGTAATGCTCGCGAAAAATTCGAGAAACGCGCCGACGGGTCTGCACTATACAATCTCTCTCTTTCTTGAAGCTCTCTCTCTCCTCTTATGCGGTAATGCTGTGCGGTAACAGCAACATTCTCCCATAGTGATGGCACCGATGTTAGCGAGTCACCACATGGGACGTCATATTTTTCCGATGGGACGATGCTATAAACATTGTTTGAATAACATGTTTATAGCTTTGGAAATTATTTACAATAATTATTTCTCCAGTTGAGAGAAATCTAGGAAAGCTATGAGAGCTTTAAGATGAAGGTGTAGGGAATGGTCATCCACTGACCATTCCCTGAAAGAAAGGGCGACCACATGGCGACCGGCGGATGCCGGGAGCCATGGTGGGAGCACTTTCTTTCAGGGAATGGTCAGTGGATGACCATTCCCGGCCGTCACAGTCGGGGGCAAGGGGGCCATGTAATTAAGGGTAATGAGCTCGTGGCATGCTGAGGTGTGGGATCGAGCAATTCCTTGTGCTGACCTGGCCGCATCCTATTCGCGTGCAGACTGTATTGAACACTGCAATTCCTTGTGCTGAGTTGTCAGCAATCCAATGATTGCATGGCCAGATTCCACACAGGAATCGACAGTAAATGGACGGCATCGAATCTGCAGCCTCGACTACCATTCCCTGTGCTAAGTTGTCGGCAATCCAGTGCTTGCAATGCTAGATTCCGTACAAGAATGTACACTGAATGGACGGCTCTGATCTGCAGCCCCCCTGCCCCCGATCGTGACGGTAAGTTCTCGCTCTCTACTATGATGCAGTTCCTATAGTGGCTAATTAACCTTATAAGTACCTATTCCTATTTCTCTTGTTTTGACGTATCTACCTTCTCCCTATATTTTCTCTGCCTAATTCCCTACTCTCTCTTTCTCTACCTCTTGTCTACCTTGCACGGTTTAGAGATTTGATACTAAATCCTACCAAAGATCTCCTTTTGCTTATCAAAGCTAGAGTGTGTTCTCTATTTCTAGAGTTCCAATGCTCAAGCCAAATTAGCAAATAAGTAACAATGAATTTCAAACACCTATTTTGAGAAAAAATGTATGAAACATTAGATAGGGTAAAAGAGGGTTTTCTTAAACTCATAAATCTAAACTTTTTGGATGGTAATGACACCCACACAATTATGAATTTTGATTTCCGAGATGAAAAATTGAGCCAAGTGGAAATGAAGCCACCATATAGACTTATAGACCTTCTCGAAGAACATACATTTTTAATTTGAAATTTAGCATTGGATGCCAAAGAAGTTTAATAAAAATAAGGCATGAGAGGAAAGAGACTTTTGAGCTGTATTTATAGTTATCTACATATTCATACATAACCATATTAACCTAACGAGATTTGGTGTAACAAATTTAGTGAAAATTTTATGGCCTTGAAGACACTTAAATTGGAAAAATATAAAGTATTGTCAGTACCCATTACTATAATCCATTGACTGCTTTTTTTTAAAGAATTTTTATTAATGTGAATTAGGAGTGAGTGAAAATGTAACATCTTTCATTAATAGTAGTCAGCCTATTGCAACTTATAAATTCAGCATCAAAATTCTACAATATTATTTACCCAGTAAGAACTTCTTTATGCCAATGATTCCATTCTTTCATACAAACCGCCCTTTAAGACTACCTAATATTCTTGATGTTTGGCAATCGGAAAGCATCCTTCTAATTATTCCTTTGGTCTTTTTAATAACACATTATGTTTTTACTTGCTCATTTGATGAGCATTCTTATTACCCATCCAATTTATGATGTAAACACTTTGATATTTTTGAATGAAATCTTTGACTGGTATGATTTTGCTATAAATTATACATTCCTATCGATCGAAAAGCATCTTGGCCAAAACAAGTTGAGATTATAGTGTGTAGTTATAAGAATTATTTGAGAATAGGTGAACACTACATTGCCAAATAGTGTTACAACATAAGATGTAAGATAAATATGAAACATACAAAAAAAAAAATCATTGAAGTGATACATGCACTCATAGCATAGGAACATAGGTTGCCTTCCAAGGATGAAGGAAACTTGAACCCATCACCTGCAAGTGGTTAATTCATGTGATCAACTCTATTCACACACTCTTTATATGCAATTAACCATATTACAATATTGCATTCTGGCCATGGAAGAACTTCTCCAGGGTAGCAACCTTTGCATAGAGTCATCACAAGCATTATTTAAAATGTACTCGACTCTTAGCAAGCCATGCAATACACTGTTAGTTTTGTAAAAATTCAAGTAAATGTGGCGTTGTACCATCCAAACTAAGGATGAGAGCAAAAAGCAGGGCCGATGATGACACAAATGCACACGTAGCAACCTCTTGTTCTGCTTCAATGCCGGTGATCAATGTGCATATTTTTGTTTCGGCCATTTTGACTTTAATCTGGTTGTTTTGACAATATACATATACAAATTGTGTACAACAATAAGGTGCCTGCCCTCTTGTACATTGAGATTAATATAGAAGGGCAGCTACACCTCATAATTTTCGGGCTTTTGTGCAAAAGTTGGAGAGGCTGGGCCTGTCACAACAACAAGGCTTGGGGAAAGCTGAAGTCTGCTAGCCTTCGGTGAAGAGACATCCACTACTTTCTTCAGAGGGGGTGCCTCTTGTACAAGCTCTGGGTCATACTGCTGCACTGCTAAGACAGAGCACTGCATCTCCAATGGTCCTGCCACTGTTAATGCCTCGCCAACGGGGCCAAGCTCCGCATACTCCGCCTGCCTGCCAGAAAAGGGCGCTATCAACGGTGATGGCTTCCTGCCCCTCCCCACTATCAACAAACTCATCTCTTCCATCTTCCCTATAACCAATGCAGCCCTCACTGGATCGGAGACAGTCATTTCCTCGTACCTTATTGATTGCGCTGTACCTGCTTCTCCTTCATTTATCTGCCCTGTTAATGTTGCTTTCCACTTTGCCATAGCCAAGCACTCCTCATCTAGTTTGCTCTCCTGTGCTGAATCTAGTTCCGTCACCATGTAACTGAATGCATCGTGTCCGAACGAGAACTTCGAGCCAAAAGAGAACCCAGCATGAGCTGTTGGAACTTCGATCCCATCTCCCATGACATGGTGAGGCATGGGAGAAGCTCGACCATCTTGCGGCATTGTCATTTCCACGTGGTGCTCAATTGGGTCAGCTAAAACAAATCTATACACAGTCAGCCTCACGCCCGGGTGCTCTGCCATGCGGTAGCCAAGAGCAAGAGCTTCACGATCGTCGGGACCACCGTAAAACAGCACAGCAACATTTCGATTGACAGAGCTGGATGTGAGAGAGGTAATCCCTATGCCGCGATCAACAAGGATGCCCACAGAGCAAGGGGCATGAAAGAGAACCTTTTGTATAACTTGCCGAAGTCCCGTACTATGGCCCTCCCATGCTCCATCATGCATATTGGGCCTTGAATGCTTGTGGAAAGGAAGTACTATAATGGCGGCACGCTTGTCAGATGCTGTAACACATATATCTTCATGCATGTCTTCGAATCGTGCGATGGTGGTCATGGGGCGAACCATCACCTTGCTAAGCTGCCCGTAGGCTTCAAAGGCAACTACAATGTTGTCCACATCATAGTGTTGTTGGTCCCAGAATGGACGACCATTGCGACGTACCCGCTGCACCTTCATGATAGATGACGGGCGCTCCGAGAATTCAAGCAAATGGAGAATGAACATGTGAAGCGGGTGTCGACGTGTGCCCCGTGCAGCCTCCACAAGGTTGATAATGGCATGCACATTGGGCATGCCATGCACGCACGCAAGAAGCCGAAGCTCTAAATCTGCTGATGCTTTCTCATTGGGCATGTAAAGCATTCTTCTTTTGTAAGGCACTGGGTTTCTTGCAGGCTTGTAAAGTGCCATGACCACTGGTGTTGTGATGAAAGTGGTAAACAGAGCCATCAACACCATAATTGCAAAGGTTTCTTCATTTAACACCTGTGGGGGGAAAACCAAAAAAATAAAAGATGAATGTTAAGATGTATGCAAAACCCAATCAGAAAATTGTTGAGAAGTTCATCATCAAAGTCAAATAAGCCCAAGTTAAATTCTGAGTAGAAAGACACACATACTGGGAAATAAACACACTTTAGCAATGAAAATGCATGCATGCAAATATACAACCAAATATGCACACGCATGTGTCTGTGCAGAACAGAAAAACAAACACTATGATCAGTTTATTGTGAAAATTGTCTCGCCTTTCTGTCCTTGCCAATGTTGAGGACTATAAGCTCCACAAGACCTTTTGTATTCATGAGAAATCCCAAGGTCAGAGACTTCTTAATGCTCATTTTGTGGAGGTAAGCAACCAAGAATGTGCCCAATATCTTCCCAGCACATGCTGTCATAATTACAAGTAGAAGAAGACCACCCGACTGTACACCATGTATCGAATCTATGTTCGTTTTCAAACCACTCGTCGCAAAGTAGAGGGGAAGCATCAAGATTGTGACAAAGTCCTCGATCTTCTCAATAAGCAAAGCTGCAAAAGGCCCATCTTTAGGAACAATCAGCCCAAAAACAAATCCACCAAAGATGCTATGTATGCCAATCGCGTCTGTCACAAACCCTGCCGCAAGCACACCTGCTAAGGTTACAGCCACATACATCTCATTGATAGGCTCTTTATCCACCACTTGAGATGCAATTTTTGCCATCATTGGCTTCACTGCGACAAACATTATGACAACAAAACCAACACCACATAGAAGCACCCACAATGCGATAAGGGGGCTTGTGTTAGTGCCCGAAAGAGCCACTGCCAATGCCAAAAGAATCCATGCAACCACATCGTTTACTGCAGCTGCCGCCATAGCCATCTGACCTACATCTGTTGTGAGCAACCTCCTCTCTGCCAATATTCTCGCGAGGACTGGGAATGCTGTTATCGACAAAGCAACACCCATAAAGACGAGAAAAGGCGCAAATTGACCATCACTTGCTATGGTTTTATGCAAGATGAAAGAAACACCCACGCCTGCAATGAAGGGAAGAGAGATGCCGGCTGCTGCTATCGACATTGCTTGCCCTCCGGTCCGCTTTATTGCCTCCAGATCAAGCTCAAGGCCCACTAAGAAGAGGAAAAAGATGAGGCCCAAATCGGAGACAGTCTCGAGCACAGTTAAGCTCCGGTGAGGGAAAATGTATTCCATGTATAGGGAGCTTTTGCCCAGTGCAGATGGACCTAGCAAGATCCCGCCCTGCAGAAGCCAACAAAATTCTAAGTGAAACTCAACTACTGACTTACATATTTCAGTGACATATTTGGCTTTACTTGCACTGCATTCATGATCTTGTTGTATAGATGATCCAGTCAGCAGGCAGTTATAACAACCGCTCACTTGCATCTAATTCAATGAACTATATTTGGAGCAATGAACTTGCTTAAACTGAACAATCCTTTGATTAAACACTCTAACTTGACACAAAAACAAAAGAACTGCTAAACTTCTCTACATCCATTAACAAGCAGAAGCCCTGATAAGGAAAAACTGCTTACAATGATCTCGGCAATGACGCGCGGCTGCCGGAGAGGCTTGAGCAACACCGCGAGCGTGCGAGTGATCACAAGGACAAGGCATATCTGGACGATCAAGAGGGGAACAGAAAACTCGATGGGGTTGTCGCTTTGCCACACTCCGTTTGATGCGGCAGCCATGGCCTTGGGGCATGAGGCCGGGGTGCTGGCCATATTGTCTTCTTCGTTAGTTCCGCGGTGTGTGCGCGCTGCAAGAGATGCGACTCTCTCTCTCTCTCTCTCTCGTGTGGACGCTCTCTCGATCTGTGTGGATATAATATCTAACCGCAAGTGATGAGAGTGTGCATGCAGAGACGTAGAACAGGAGGGGCTCTCCTCTTGGTGCGAGGAGGAGGAGGCGGGAGAAAAGGCTGGCAGAACGTCGTCGACATGCAGAAAAGCGAGGGGACAGAATTATCGTGTGTGAAGCATGTGTGTGTTTACGAAGCAGCAGTAAGAATAGCGGTGTGACGGGTTCTTTCCATCGCTGTGCGTGACAATGCGTGCGTGTGTGTGTGTGGGTGAGTGAGAGAGAGAGAGAGAGAGGGAGAGAGTTTCAAAGAGGCACGTGTGCGCGCACACATTCCAGGGAACTCGGAAGTGCACCCTTTCGGAATCCGTTTGCACTGTCACTCGACTAATAAGTGCACACAGATACAAGGAAAGTTGGAAACGGCCTTGTAGTGTAAGGGCCTAGATTTAGTAATATGTCTGGTCCTTCTCTCTCTCTCTCTCTCTCTCTCTCTCTCTGTGTGTGTGTGGGGTGCTCGTTGCCATGAGCAATGTTTATGCAATTTATGTGTGCCCAAGTCTCTCTCTCTCTTTCTCTCTCTCTCTCTTTCTCTCTCTCTCTCTCTCTTTCTCTCAAAAAACGCAGTCGTTTTTTGACTTAGTACAGCAGTCAACTCTTTTGATCATAACTTTTTCATCCGAACTCCGATTTGGGTGATCTATAGCCTCAATCGAAGAGCACGAAGTCTTCTACGCATTGATGTAAAGACAGAAATTTTCAGAGTTATGAAAGGCGTTTCTGTAGCAGCATTTTCGAAGTGAACAGGTTCAACAAAATTGATTCTCATCTCCTATTTTACATACAATGTCTTCCGGCACTCGCAAGGGTTCTTCTTCTTTAACAAGGTCCACAATCATTGTGGAAAATGATCCAAAATCTCTTAAGTGTGGAGATAGCAACACAACCACCCAACCAACGACATCGAAAACCATGATCATGGCGTACTTGGTATCATTGCAAGAGACCGTAAACAAACAAGACGAAGACTTACGAGCACTTGCAATGAAGAATGGCACACTAAGGATACTTGTGGTTGAGAATGAGAATCTCAAGAGGATACTTGAGATGCAAACAACACGTTTAATGCAACTTGAAGAGGAAGTCAAGGAATGTAAACGCTCTCTTGTGGACTTGAATGCTTTGAAGGAGCGGATGAGCAAAGTAAAGCATGACCATGTATTGAAAGAGGAGAAATTTGACACTATGAGCCGGGATGTATGCGACATGAAAAATGTATGCACAAACAAGTCTTGGGCTGATGCATGTGGTAGCAATGTGGTTTCTAATTCCTCACTCATGCAATCTATGGTTCAAACAAAGAATGTTGAGAATGTGGATATGGAGGAGTTGAAGGAACGGGAGTGACGTTCCAAGAACATTGTTATTCGTGGAATTCCCGAAGAGAAGTTAGAGACACCTCCTTGTCTTGCCATTGTTATTGAAGATTTCTTCAAAACCCACTTTGGCATGTCCGGAGTTATGGTCTATGGAGCACATATAGTGGGGAAGCAAGGAGCTCCTCGCTCAAGAGAACGGCCAATTGTATGCACCATGCCGGATGAGACCAAGCGAAAGATTATCCTTGATAATAGTTGGACCTATTTGAGGGATACAAAATGTTTTGTATGTGAAGATCGCACTATTAAGCAACAAAATATGCGTCGCAAGGCATATGAGAAAAAGAATAATAAAAACAAGGAGATCTCTCATGAAGAAAATGTGCCCAAGGAGGAGGCAAGTCTCTCAAGCAAATAGGGATGCGTGACCTATGAGACCGAGTTACAATTGAAAATGTGCTTTTGGAATTGTAATGGATACCCATGGAATGCGGGGGTTGGCATTGATGAACTAACAAGCAAAGCCGATGTTGTACTTCTTGTTGAAACTTGGGAGCATGATACACAAAGGATTAACGGCTTGGAGGATTACAATGTACATTCATTGATGTGGTCAAAGAATCTCAAGCAATGAAGAGGACAAGGAGGGTTAGCATGTCTGGTTAAGAAAGGATTGGAAGATTTTGTATCAATTGTGAAAGATGACAAGTACAAACGTTATGTATGGCTGAAAATTATGACACCAAAAAGAGCACCCATTTTTGTAGCCGGTTGCTACATTCCTCATCATGATTCTCCCTTTTATGCTTGCATGGATAGAGATCAACCATTTTCTGATTTGGAAGAGGACATTGCTTATTTCAAAGGTGAAGGTGATGTTATTGTATTTGGGGATATGAATGCTCGCACAAAAACATTGCAACATGATACTCAACAATTTGATATGCCATACATTTCAAGGGAGTTGGAGGAAGTTCACTTGTATGATCGTACTTCAATGGATGAGAAAGAGCTGGATCACTATGGAAAGTTACTTTTATACATGTGTAATAGCACGGGTATGCTCATTGCCAATGGTGTATCTTTGTGGAGTGGAACCAATGGATTTACATGTAGGAGACATAATGGGGATAGTGTGATTGACTATATGCTACTCTCTGAAGCCATCATGTATTGCATAAAGAGTTTTATGTTTGGTCAATGGACCCCGGAATCCGACCATCGCACCTTATGTATTGACCTTTCATGTGGAGAAGCAACTAAGCATGATAATCTCAGCCAAAGGAAAGAGAAGTTATCACTATGTATGGATTTCAAACAGGCACCAATGTACATTGAAATGGTTGAGCAAAATTTATGGATGACAAAGCTTCAATGTGATGCACCATTGGAAACTAAATGGGAAGCTTTCAAGAAAGCTATTTGTTCTTGTCACTACAAGAGGTTGTGTGCTCTTGTGACGCTGTTAGCGACGGAAATACACTGGGTTTTGATAACCCCCGGCGTCGCTAAAACCGTCGCTAATAGCGTCGCTACGAGAGCGTCGCTATATGCGACGCTATATGCGTCGCTATATAGAGACGCTCATAGCGACGCTTATAGCGACGGTCATAGCGACGGTTATAGCGACGTTTACATAGAAGTCTATAGCGACGCTTATAGCGACGCTCCAGAGCCATAAATAGCGACGGTTATAGTGACGCCCGAGAGAAATTTTTTTTGGTGACAGGGCATTGAATGCCTTGCCACCCATCAACCATATTGTACTTGATTCACTTTTAAAAAAAAGTGCTAGGGTAGATAATAGACCCAAAATAGTCACCCATAAGACGCATTGTTTGCAAAATTGACAAGTGTAAAATTGACATCATAGGCAAAATGAATTGATTGGCAAATGTAATAATGACAATTGTACAACATCATAGGCATAAAGAATTGATTGGCAAAATGAACTGCGGTGACAAATGTAATAATATACATGGTTCAAAAAGACGTATAAAATCCGTCTCATGATACATAAGCTATGAGAAACCCTAAACTAATGCTATCTAGCTACGACTAAACTGACGTCGTCTAGTCAGACGTCTCATCGCGTCCATGCGGCGTATCTGTCGGATTCTGCAAAAAAAGACAATAAGACAGCTTTCAGTAAGTATAAACATATAACGACATTTATAAAACAATACAAAAAATAGAAAAGAGTAAACCCTAATACTAACCATGCCGCCGCGAGAACTGAGAATGTCCATCAGGGCGTTTAAGCCCTTCCTGACTGCGTACTCGCGCTCGTACGGTGTGGGATCACGTCCTGTCATCGACCACTGTCAAAACATACAAAGATTTCATTATGTTAGAATTAAAAAACTCATAAACCCTAAACTATCGAACATAAAGAGCAATGCAAAAACACTTACAAAATTGGCCTCAAATGATGCCCATCCACCGCTCCCCAAGTGGTGCGAGCTCCCTGCCTCTACTCGCGCTCTGGCTGCATCCTTTTGTTGCTTCCACTTGTCGGGATTCTCGCGCGCTGCCTTCTTCGCATTCTTCCCATCTTCTTTGGCCAGCCAATCTGGCCTGTTCCACCCATGCTTGATTGCTTTTTGCACTTCGGAACGCTTGTGTTTGCAGTATTCGCGCATTCGAATCTTCATCAGGTCTTCATTGAAGAGCTGATCCCGTGTTGGAACGGGAAACTCATCATGAAGTATGCTGATGACTCTGGCTTTTAAATCACTTGGTACTTCACTCCATTTGTTTAGTATGTAGTGTCTAAATAGCTGAGAGCAAAGACCACGCATGCGCGAGATCACATTCTTGTCGTCATCATCCATGATGATGCCGCCGCTGAAGTCGACGGAGTAAGGCAAGCCCTCTGGCCGGTGACGCGTGAACCTGGGTGTCCCGGCAGGGGTCTCTAGCGGCGTGTCGATGGGGGTACGGACGTCAGGTGTCTCCACTGGCGTCTGGGACCCGAAGCGAGGAGTGTCGAGTGGGGTGGCTCCTGGCGGAGTAGGTAGAGGTGTGTAGCTGCTAGGAACAGTCAGCCGCGCAAAACCTGGCGTAGATGGCGATGCTGTGGTTGGTGTGGGGGCGGGCAAAGAAGGGGAGGGTAAAGAGCCTCGTCGAACACGAGGCGGTGTGGAGGCATCGGCGGCGGAATCCCCACAACAACCGCCACCGCCACCACTAGAGCGCCGGTGTCTAGACGAGTGTGAAGATCGTCTCGTCGACACCGAAGCTTCGGAGCGCGCCGAATGCTCCGAAAGAGAGGGAGATGCGGATGGAGTAGGAACGCGCGATGATGCGCCAGAGCGATGACACTCCACGTACCACTGTCTCTGCTGTGGTGACAAAGAAGAAAGAAACTCCTCATCATCCATACCTGCATTAAACACACGAATATTTAAACTTAATATTGAATGAATAGAGTAGACAATGACGCATATAAATACAATGACGCAATGAATTGAGTGATAGAAGAGGCAAGTCGAAAACTCAGAATTTTCAATCAAAAGATGTGAGTGCGAGTAGAAAAGAGCGTTATACACCATGGAAGGTACTTAGAGAGCCAGAGCTTTTACAACACGGAGCAAAATTGTTCAAATACAATATTTGTGGCTTTAAGAGATCTCTCTCTCATCCTCGCATAACTCAGCATAACTGTGCAACCATCTTAAGCTCATGAATGTTGGTAGGCTCTCCAGACCCGTCGGATAGTGCATCGGTGGTCGTCTTCCCCGTCTCCACTCGATTCGTGCCCTTTGTCGCTCTTGCTTTGCATCCTCATATTGTGAAATCCACTTTTTCATCACTGGATTGTGAAGCATGCAAAATCAGTTGATTTTAGCCTCTAGATCTTCCGTCATCTTTTTCTCAACACCGAGATTGCACATGACAATCCCAGATATGCGCTCATCATCTATGGTTCGCCATAGCGTGTCCCGGGCTTTATCAAATCCGTCTAGCCACTCTCCAATGTACACTAGGGACTCTGATACCAACGAACCTTCTGCCATGCTACCCTCCGGACGTGCCTTTTGACGCACATATCCCTTAAGCGTTTTCATGAAACGTTCTAAGAAGAACATCCATCTGGAATGAACTGTGCCATCTATTTCCACCTCATCAACTATGTGAACAAGAAGATGCACCTGAATGGTTAGCATGGTAGTAGGAAAATGTTTCTCAAACATGCACACAAGCTCCGCAGCATTTAGTTTGGCGAATGGTATGGAGTCTACGTTGATCTCCTTTTGTGAGATCCATTGCACCAGCTTTGCAAGTTTGTAGATTGTGTTACGGATGTCGAGAGACAAACATCCCTCAATGGCAACCAGTAAAATAAACTGTAAAGTATGTGCAGCAATGATATTAAAGTCCACATTTTATGCAATGATATTAAAGTCCACTATGAACGTACCTGACACATTTTATGCCAATCGTGTGACTTCAAACCGGTAAGCTTTCCTTCTTTAGTAAAACACGTTCGGAGCGAGTGCATTACGCCAGTGGGGGTCCGCAAAGATCGAATGGTCTCTTTTACTTTGCGTTCTTGGGCTCCTGTGAAAATCCATGGTGCTTTAGGGAGTTTTATCGATCCATCAGACGCTGTTTGCGGCCAATATTGCTCCATACGATCCACATTTCTAAGGTCAACTCTGGCTCCCAAAGTATCTTTCTTGCCGGTCAGATGGTCCCATAGTAGATTACTTACATTCTTGAATATGTGCATTGGATCGAGCAAGTGATTGATCATGAGTCGGGGCCAATATGGTAACTCGTACCATAGAGATAGTCTCTTCATCCCTGGAGGCAATTCGTCATCGCACATCTCCTTCTGCTCTAACCATGCTTGTGCAGACATCCTTGGTGGCTCTCTTCCCAAAAATCCGTCGCATAACACATGATTCTCTGGAAGATACGCTTGATGACCTTCGTAGATTTGCTTCTTCAGTGAGGGCGCCCTACGTGCATTCGTCCACATGTGACACATGCTCTGTATCCGCTTGTTTGAAGCCCTGCATGTATACACATGATAATAGATCAACTATGGGAAAAAACAAGATTTACAGTGTCTGAGTGAGGAGTGCCAATAGATCACCTGAGCATTCTATTAGCCCGGGATAGTCATGCATGGTCCACATTAGAATGCCTCTGATCAAAGCATTCCGTCGTCCTGTGTGTCGGCTCATATCCACCACCTCTATGCCAATCCACAATTGTTGTAGCTCTTCCAATAGTGGACAAAGATACACATCCATATTCTCCACTTTATATTGCCCTGGCACAATCAAGCTTAGCCATAGGTGCCCCTTCTTCGTAGTCAACCACGGGGGAATGTTGTAGTTGACGATGACAACGGGCCATACACTGTAAGATGTTGATCTTTGACCAAATGGATTTACGCCATCCATAGCCAGGCCTAAGCGCAAATTTCGAGCTTCCCTGGCAAAATCCGACCATGTTCCATCTATATGTTTCCAGGCTGCGCAATCTGCAGGAATTCATAGCACACCATCCGAAGATTTATTCTCCTCATGCCATGATGCTAGGGCGGCCATGGACTTACATTCGAAGAAATGCTTGATGCGAGGAAGCAGAGGAAAATGTCGCAAAACCTTTTGTGGAATTTTTGTCCCGTGGAGATCTACTCGATATCTTTCGGAATCACATTTCGGACACTTCTCCATGTCTATGTATTCCCCTCACATTCTCTAGTCATGTCCAATCCCCGCACACCTCGGTCTAGAGGTACACGGAGATCAGAACCACCGGGTTATAATCTCGTCTTTATTGGTCAATACCTATATTTGTGGGTACAAGAAATCTACAAACCCACGTCTACATGATACTGCATGTAGTGGACAAAACCCCTTTGCCTCTTCTCTAGCTGTAGCACTTCACAGCATCTTAACATCTTTTCACAGTAGATCTTTTCACTGTTCGTCTAACTCTAAACCCTAAACCGTAAGTAATTCTTGCGTGGACTCGATCTAACGTAAATAAGCGTAAATCTAAATAAATGTAAATCTAACTAAAAATAAACCTAAATCTAATTTAACGTAATTAGTCTACATCTAACCTAATCTTTAACGTCTTTTGGGATAGTTTCCTACGACGTTAAAACTCTCTTCTTCTTGTGTGTGTGTGTGTGTGTGTGTGGGTAAACCTAAGTCTAATCTAATATAACATAAATCTAAATCTAACGTAAATTATGTTATATTAAAAACAAAGAACTAAACTAACAGGGATTATAAGAACCTTAAAACTGATTTAACACATAACTTTTCACATAACTCGGCAAGAGTTGGCATTCTCATCACTAAAGATATGAGAGTTAACTTCCGGCGGTGACGCTGCCTCATCTCCATCCACATTTGACGACAGCAATTGGCCCTTTGGACCGTTCTTGCTCTTGTTACTAACTTTGAAGTTGCTGTTGAATGACTAGAGGTTGTCTAGATGGTCATTGTCGGGGATGTAGTGACTCTTGCCGCCCTGAAGATCCACCTTCTTCCCTATCTTTTGAAGACATTTCACCAGTACTTTTGGATCGACGGAGCCCACCATGAGTGAAGGCAGCAATACCCTATATTCCATTGAGGGCTTTCTTCACCCGCTTCATGCAGGCATCACAGTCTATGGAGACCTAAATCTAATTTAATATAACGTAAATCTAAATCTAGCGTAAATAAACGTAAATCTAACTAAAAATAAACCTAAATCTACTCTAATTTAACTTAAATAAACCTAAATCTAATTTAACGTAAGTCTACATCTAACCTAATCTTTAACGTCTTTTAGGATAATTTCCTACGACGTTATAACTCTCTTCTTCTTGTGTGTGTGCGCGTGTGTGGATGTGTGTGCCAATAAAAAGAGATAAATGGTATAACCTTTCTATCACCCATGCCAAGTATGATAGATTGGTTATGCCATTTCCCTCTTGAATAATAGGTCTTGAGTTCAACTCCTCGTCGGCTAGATCTTTAGGTCTTTTAATTTTAATTAGTTTCCTACGACGTTAAATTTGTTTCTCTCTCTTTCTCTCTCAATGTGTGTGCGTTTTTTTGTTTATGCATGTTTTTTCTCTCTTTTCTTCTCTCAATGTGTGCGTTTTTTGTTTATGCATGTTCTCTCTCTCTTTTCCTCTCTCAATGTGTGCGTTTTTTGTTTATGCATGCTCTCTCTCTCTCTTTTCCTCTCTCAATGTGTGTGTGCATTCTTTGTTTATGTATGTGTGTGTGCGTTTTTGTTTATGTTTGTACTCTTTCTCTCTCTCTCTCTCTCTCTCTCTCTCTCTCTCTCTCTCTCTCAAAAACACTATGTGTGTGTGTGAGAGAGAGAGAGAGGGAGAGAGAAAGAGGGGAAGGGAACATGAGAGTGAGGAGAGGGAAAGAGCATACCTGGCTCTCCTTCCTTTCCTCGTGTGTGTGTGTGTGTGTGTGTGGAGAAGAAAGAGAGAGAGAGAGAGAGAGAGAGAGGGAGAGCGTTACCTGCTCCTTGCTTGAGGGCGCCGAAAAACTCAGATCTGAGATCTGAGTTTTTGGGCGCTCTCTGTTATTTTTTTTAGCCTAGCCGGCGTCGCTATGAGCGTTGCAAATTTACTTGTAAATTTGCGACGCTCATAACGACGCCGGGAAGAATTTTTTTGAGCGTCACTGTGTGAGCGTCGCTAATATGAATAGCCTCTTGTAGTGTGTGCGGAAGAATGCTTTGCCATAAAGCATCTCCATGGTATCAACAAAGATAGATCACGCAAAAGGTGGTTTGATAAAGAAAGTCAAGATGCTCGAAAGTCCTTGATAAAGCTTGATGCAACTATGGGCAAAGACAACTATCAAAATCATTTGCATACATACAAGGCATTGATTCAAAAGAAGAGAAGAAGATGGGAAGTAAAGCAACAAGAATTTCAAGTCCAAGAAAAGGCACATGCATGTGGAAGATTTTGGAGAAACTTGAGAGGCAAGCGGGTTGAGAATTTTGGTAACTTGAGTCTAGTGGATATGTACACACATTGTAGGCAATTATATGAGCAAGTAAATACTGAAAAAATGCCATTTTATGGTTCACTCTCATGTATGCCGTCTTTTTTTACTATTGAGGATGTATGCGGTGGGCTTGAAAAGTTGGCCACTCGCAAAGCGGGAGATCTTCAAGGTATCAAGCCGGAGATGATCAAATGGACGGGAGATTTTACCCATGAGTGGATGTGTGATATGTTCAACCTTGCACTTCAACATGGTATGCCTTATGATTGGAGTACTAATTGGGTTAAGCCTTTGCATAAAGGAGGGGATGTAAAGAATGTAAGCAACTACCGGACTATAATGATTGGGTCTCTTATGGCAAAGTTGTTTGGGTGCATAATGGAGATGAAATTGAGTGATTGGGCTGAAGAGAATGACAAGCGCGCAAAGGGACAAGCGGGTTTTCGTCGATGCCATAGCACCATTGATCATCTTGTCACTCTTCGTATTCTCATGGAGGAAAGTCGGTTGAAAGGCAAGCGATTGTATTGTTGTTTTGTGGACTTTAAGAAAGCCTTTGATATGATTCCACGTAACAATTTGTGGAGAAGGATGGAAGAACTCCAAGTGCCAAGTGAGTTTATGCTTGCGGTTTCTCGAATCTATGAGAAGGTGATTTGTCAATTGCGCATGGGAAGAGAAATTTCAGAAATTTTTGTAAGCACTATTGGGGTTAAACAAGGATGTCCATTGTCACCAACTCTCTTTGGTCTATGCATCGATCAATTGGAACAAATGGTACTTGATTTTATGCAAGAAGAAGGCATTGAAGAGGTCACTATTTGCAATGCATTAATCATGCTTTTGTTGTATGCGGATGATGTAGTGCTTCTAGCACACACTTTAGAAGATGCACAAAAGCTTATGGTTGTCCTTGAGAACTTTTGCTTGCATAGTGGGCTGATTGTAAATGAATCCAAAACAAAGGTTATGCTTGTGAAAACCAACCATAAGGAGAAGCCACGCATTGTGTACACCAACGAGACACTTGAAGTTGTTGAGAGCTTTAAGTACCTTGGCCTTGAGGTTCCATCCAATCACAAGTGGCATGAATGTGCTATGCGTCGTTTGGAAGCGGGAAAGAGAGCATATTATGCATTTGAGAACATGTGTAATGCGGGAAACATCAAGTGTTGGGTTCTCAAGAAGTATCTTTTTGATGCATTGGTGACACCGGTTCTTCTTTATGGAGTTGAAGTGTGGGGTGGGAGCATCTCAAAGTCTACTTGGAAAGAGTTTGAGAATGTCCAAAAGCGTTTTCTTACAAACTTTCTCCAAGTTAAGACACAAACACCATATATGCTCCTACTTCTTGAGTCGGGATCTCTTCCAATTGAGGTTATGGGCATGGAAAGGGTTGTGGAGTACATGATAAAGATGAGTCAAAACCCCTCACATCGACTTCCTACAATTGCATGGGAAGCAAGAAAAAAAGTTCAAAAGACGCATAAAAGCAAGATCTTGAGCACGGGATGGATGCAAGACATAAAGAAGTGGTTTGGGAGATGGGATGCATTACACTTGCTACATGATGCTTCAATTGACTCTCAAGTGAATGAAGCTTTTCTACAACACCAATGTATTACGGCTTGGGAGAAATCCGGTGGGTCACGCTTCATACATTACACCACCTATATTGCCCCCAACTACAAAACCATGTTCTTCGCTGAGAGAGGAAACCGTACTCACACTTACATGCTTGAACCTATTTCCTTGTCCGCGATATGCACTATCACAACAATTCGGCTTAGCTCCCATTTCCTTCGATGCGAGATAGGGCGTTGGGGCAATGGAGAAGAGTCAAATCGATTGTGCACATTATGCTCACTGCAAGTTCGAGAGTCTAAGTACCACACACTACTAGAGTGCTCAGCTTTTGATCACATCCGAACTTGCTTCTCTCACATTTTCAGCCATAACTTAGACCTACACACTTTCCTCTCCCAGCCAAAGTGTGGGCTCTCCATTGCGACTCTCATCACTACAATTTTGGAGCATCAAGAGTCACTCATCAGCCATACACATACTACATCACATGTAACTTTGGTCCCATAGGTCATATTTGACCTCCGAGGACGATAATAAAATCTATCTATCTCTCTCTCTCTCTCTCTCTCTCTCTCTCTCTCTCTCTCTCTCTCTCTCTCTCTCTCTCTCTCTCTCTCTCTCTCTCTCTCTCTCTCTCTCTCTCTCTCTATGTGTGTGTGTGTGTGTGTGTGCATGCGCGCGCGTGTGCGCTCGTGCAAGCACACACGCACGTGCACCCGCGTACGTCGCCACCGTGAGCAATGTCAAGCATCATACACTGCATTTCACAACCAACTTCCCTCTCTCTAGCTCATGCAGGCAACCGACTTCTCCCTCGAGTGTAGCATTGTCTGAAAATATGACAAGTTCACAACGGTTACCGGCTTCTCTCTCCCTTGCTCATGCAGCATTGGCGTAGGCAATCGAGTTCTCTCTCTCTCTCTCTCTCTCTCTCTTTCTCTCTCTCTCTCTCTCTCTCTCTCTCTCTCTCTCTCTCTCTCTCTCTCTCTCTCTCTCTCTTTGTTGAACTCATCAAATTGCTCCTAGGGGCAGTAGATTGCGCCAACTCATTACTTGCAGGTCCTCTAGGACCCTGCTGCAACAATTGCACCCAAGCTGCTTGCTGCAATGTCAGAGTTAATGGCTTCAATGACTCTAACGCAAGTCCTAACGAGGTCGGAGTAGGCGAGGGCAGTAGCCAAACTTCCCGTAAACAGTTGTTGGGGGGTTGCAACTACAGCTGAAGGGACTCCAAGCGAGTTGGGAAACTTCACGTAGCTACTCTGCAATCTCTGTGTGTGTGTGTGTGTGTGTGTGTGTGTGTGTGTGTGTGTGTGTGTGTGTGTGTGAGAGAGAGAGAGAGAGAGAGAGAGAGAGAGAGAGAGAGAGAGAGAGAGAGAGAGACATTAAAATTTTTTTAAACTGTGTGTGTGTGCAGCTAGTTGCAGGCGTACATGAGGGCTGAGGGAGGGAGGGAAGGAGAGGGGGGGTGGGAGATGTATGCAGCCAGAGGCAGAGTAGGGCATGGGAGTGAGAGTGGCGAGAGGTCGGAGGCTTGGTGTTGATGTGGGAAGGGGAGGGAAGTTGAAGCATGTATAGGTGGTGCCACTTTTTGCACCTTTTGGTGGTACCACCAATAGCCCCTAAAAGGAGGGAAACTTATTGTTTTTCAATGTGGGGAAGAGAGATAGAGGTAACTATCATCTTGCATGCAAAGGTATTTTTTGTAAAACATGCAAAATCTAGGTGTATCTGCATGCGGGTTATTATGGCATGGAGTGGGGTCCTCGTTTTTCAAAAACCTCATTAAGAATTGATGTGGTTGATGTGGCCCCACCTGACACCTACGCGCGAAACTAAAGTGCTTTCCTCTTCTCCACCTTTCTCACAGAAGCTACCCTGCTCTCCTCTTCTCCACCCTTCTCACAAAATCTACCCTACTTTTCCATCGCTCAATTCAAAGATGAGCACTTCCACCCCAAGAAGACGACCCCCCCCCCCCCCCCCCCCCCCCCAGGAAGTGCAAGGACCCATTTCAAGATTCAGAGTCTGTTCAACAGACCCCATCACACACGCCAGAATCGGAGCATGTTGAAGCTTCTCGGTCTAAATGCATCCCCCCAATAGCTAAGTCTGGTCACAAAAAGGTGTTATGGTAGTCTTTTCTTGTATGAGCAAGGCATGCATCTCACTATTGGCAGCAAAACTAACTTCTCTTGATCTTATTGTCAGCATCGTCGGAGTATCTGAAACTGTCCTGATTTTTCTACTCAGCATTGGAGCTGCATCAAGAGTATGGGTTGAGCATGGAGAGCAAGCTGCCCAAGGATCTCACTCACGAGGACTTGCCACTTGATCAATGGCTTACTGTCTTCAGGTGCCTGAGAAGAAGAAGACCAAGACCTTCCTCCACATGGTGCACAACTACCTCTATGACGCTTATTGCCTCCTTCATCAGAAGGTATACCAGGTTGTCCCCTCCAACGGTGAACTCATGACCAAGTTTGCAAGGGCTTTGCCTATGAAAAGTGTGCAACATCCAAAGCAGAACCATAAATCCATAGGATTGCATGGGCAATTTGTTGCATGGTCTTGGAGAATGTCAAGTCACCGAAGGGGGTTTGAATAGGAAAGTGATGAAGTTCATGGTAGATTATGGTGTGCGCGTCTTACTAGGACATAAGGATTTTTTTGTGGTCTCCTACGTCCCTACTGTTTCCAATCTCCCTTCAAAATAAACTGAGATTGCAATCTAGCCCTTTTACGCAAGTGGGTGGATCAAATTGCAGATGAACTTGATCGCCAAGCCCATAAAGCTGAAGAGAAGGTCGCTTCTGCTAAATTTGCCTTAGCAAAAAAGCGTTATTTATGGCTACGCAATGAAGGCATCTACTCAGCTTTTGCTCAAAATTGTAGGTGTATTGAAAGCATCTCCATTACATAATGAAGGTCTTATTAATGGATGCAGCCCTACAATTTGTTGCATAGGATTTGCAGAAGAAAAGAAAAAAGCAGGTGGACCATGGGCAAGCCCACGACCCCAAAAAAAGTATTACCATACTTCCCCCCAAAACTAGAGCATGCAAGAAGGCAGCTTTGTTTTTTTTTTCATGCTATGGCACCCTCCGAGAGAATTTTGTAGCCTGATGGTAGAAGCCATTGAGGAAGGGGGATCTCCCCTTGTCTCACGCCAAATTTCAATGGTTGACTTTTGATCTAGAGGCTGAGAAAAAGGCTTCCAGGCAATCCCAGACTCCTATAAAGACTCCTCTTCATTGGTGTTGGAAGATTCCAAACGAGATTCTCTGATTAATTCTATCTCCCATGTAATTGCAAGTGTTATCTCAAGCGATGATGATTTCTTCCAAATCTACATCTATACCCAAATGTAATGTGAAGCCGAGAATGTAATTTTTAATGAGATTATAGCAAATCTTGCTTTTGTACCATAAAACCCCAAGCCAAGGTAGCAAGCTTGTAATTTTTTTGATACGATAATTATCATGAAGAAGGAGATAAGGTTTTGCATTGTACGTCGTGTGTTCTCTCTTCCAATGTGTTTTTGAATTGCTCACACCACACCGCATGGTTGTCACATCGGATTTCCAAGGGCGCCATTGTGTTTGTCTTGTCAAGCTCTTTGTGTGGATACTACATTGTGAGCGTCAGGCAAAAATCAAGTCGTCTACGACCTTCCAAGTGACTTTTCTCTCTATCACAATGTCGTATTTAGAATCCGTCAATTGCATGTGATTCCGAGTACTTAGGAGAACCTTGAAGGCATATCTAAATTCTAAAAAGCTGACCTGCATTAGGCTTTTAGAAGAAAATTGTAATTTTTGCATGAGTCTTATTGGGAGTCAGATGACCTAGTCTTGTTCCACATAGTCCCAATATGTTGCTTATGAAGTTTGGAGTCAGTTGGAGATAATTTGTTCAAGGATTTGCATGTAGTTAGGTGAGAGGTCCGAAGAAGAGGATCATATATTTCAACGGATTGAGTACACCTGTCATAGTGAAATGTGTTGTGTTCAGACAAGAGCCTCGCAACCTTTTGGCATGCCTCCATGCCCTAGTCAAGCCATTTGCTACCCAGGATTGACATTTTGTAGTGGTTCCATCTCTTTCAAAGATGTGATAGGTGTTGAAATGTGTGGACCCCAGACATTTGAGAGGAGAGCATTAGTGTTGTATACGAATTAGGAAGGTTGATCCCCTTTATTCATCAAGGTCCAGGGTCGGAGGGAGGATGATCAAATCAACTATCATTATACATCGTAATCAGAGTTTCAACAACCGATGGATGCTAGCCATGTCAGCTCTATCAGAATGCGATTGATGGTTGCAACTTAGAAGGTGACACCTCATCATTGGGAATGCCTTCAGCGTTTGACACATTAGCATCAAGAATTTTCAACCTGTATTGTGCACATTGTCACCGCCCTGTAGCACGATGTGAATGGACCCCCTCCCCTAAATGCTTGACAATCAGAATGGTCATGCATAGATCATTCCCATAATCATCACTTTCGATCGCCCCGATTAGTGGGAATGGTCAGTACATGACCATTCCCTTCACCTTCCTCCATTTCCCTTTTGACCAAACTATTGAGCACATCCATTTCTACAATGAATAGGAGAGGGGCAATGGGGAATCCTTGTTTATGTTGAGTTCCAAACCCTTTTGTCTATCCCGTGGGAACACAATTTCTCCACAAGAGATATGCACCACTGGTCCCAGTGAAGTTTGCATGGTTTTTGCATGGCTGCCTAAAGCTATAAACATGTAAAAAGCTTTGAATAATTCGTCATATCAATAGAGCGTTATTTTATTACTGTGTATCGAGTCTCTCTCTCGCTCAAACTTCTCGTTCTTCACCAATTCTCCTAGCCATGGCACCCCACAGGCTTCACCTCCCATAGTTGCAACACCAACATCTGGTATCAGAGCCCAGGTGGGCCGCCAAAGCAAGGAGGAGCTCTTGGTGTTGGCAAGGCAAGGTGATCCTGCATCTCAAAACGCTGCCAGAGTTCGCGTGCATCTCAAAAGGCATCGTTGAAGTGTTTTAGGCGTTGAGTTGCAGGCAGACAGGCGATTCATTGCATATTGAAACGCAGTAGGGAATAAACATTGCCAAGCACGTGCCTGCGGGCATCTCAAAACGCGTTGCAAAGGTGGTTGAAGGCGCAGGTCACAAAGTCGGCATTTGCAAAGCCTCAGGCGCTTTAGAGGCAGTCTCATCCATAGTGTAGTGTAGCATGGAGACTTTGTGAGCATCTCAACACGCTCACAAAGCTACAAAAAGGCTATGATCACACACTGCTAGCTATGAATAAGCCAACTAACTTAAGCAAGAGCCCATTCACGCTCGGCCTCATCCATGTGTAGCATGTTAAAATCTGTGGTTGATTTTATAGATGAGTTGCCTTACAATGCAATCATGCCAACAAAATCCAAGAAAAAAAAGAAAATCTCCCCTACTTTCGGTTTGTGTGACTCACGTGTATTGGACATTTGGGTATCGGGGTTTACCGAAGAGTATTAAGAAAATGTTTCGAAAGAATCAATTGATACAATTTTGATGGTCGAGGCTATGGTGGAGCACTATTTTGATAGGTTGTGTATACTTGCTCGTGGCTGGCCAGTACAATCAAGTTGTGGTTGGAAGCTATCTGGAAAACAGATGTCAATTTCTGCTTGAATTTGTTGAAGCAATATCCAAGAATGATGTTCTCTAGTGTCAGTTTGTCTTTATGTTGTCACAAATTTGTCATCTTTTGTCTGTTTTCAGAAGAATTATACACTTTTTGAGTCAAAGCCTCTTTTACTTTACCTGTTGTCAGTTACTACCATGATAAAAACTTGTACGCGTTAGACACTGCCACAAATACATAAGTGGTAAGACCTCCCAAAACATAGTTGTCTCAGCCCTTTTTTGTCATGCGTCTCGTGAGGTTACTGGGTACACCTTAAGCCCAAGGTTTGGCAGTGAACCAGAAACTCCATTTTTGGTAGCTAAATATTTGGCCTACACCCTATCTGTTCAAGGGGGGTTTACTGACCTAGCACCAAGTTATGGATACACCAGAAATCCTTGGTTGTGAGAGAACCTAAAACTCACGGTTGACGAGTACCAAAAACTCGAGGTATCATGAGGGTGGTCTGTCTAGTTCGGGCTTGAGGGGGGGATTGTTGAGTTCCAAGCCCTTTTGTCTATCTCGTGGGAACACAATTTCTCCACAAGAGATACGCACCACTGGTTCCAGTGGAGTTTGCATGGTTTTTGCATGGCTTCCTAAAGCTATAAACATGTAAAAAGCTTTGAATAATTAATCATATCAATAGAGCATTATTTTATTATATTTTATTACTGATCGAGTCTCTCTCTCACTCAACCTTCTCGTTTTTCTCCTAACCCCACAGGCTTCACCCCCCATAGCTGCAACACCAACAGTTTAACCAACCACTTTAGGACAAAAACTTTGTAAAATAAACCATTAAAGGAGATCCTTTCTCGAGCATTCTTGACATATGATATCAAGTTAGGACCACATCCCATCCTCTTTAGACTTTACAATAATGAAGGACCATTCCACCCTATCATAGGCCTTATCAAAAACAACTTTCATGATGTTGCAGCCTTTAATAAAGTCTTTCTCCTCATTAGAAATCCATCTCATCAGGTGAGGAGAGATCCTAATGGCTAATGCCGGGGGAAAAATCATGTATGTTGAGTTTAGCATGGTCAGAGGGTGCCAATGGAACTTTAAAAACTAGAAAAAATCTAAGGACAATCCATTCAACCTGACAATTTTCTTGGGTTTAAGGGATTTGGTAGCAAGGTGAATATCTAGCAGACAAGGAGATTGGGAGATCCATGAGTGTAACTATCACCGAGGACAACTTGGAGACAATATTTCTAGACTTTCTCCCTATCTCATAGAGTAACCAACTCAATAGGGCTAAAGGGCCTAGATGTTTGGACAGTAGGACCATTTCTTGGGAGGACTTTCTCTTGAGAGTTTTGAACATGGCCTAAGTGGGGCATTCTACCTTTCCATCCCACCATTCCTTGAAAAACAACATGGCATGATGTAGTGCAAGTTTGTCAAATCTAGGCACGAAGAGTGGTGATCTGGGTTTCTTTAGAGGATTTTGACAGGAAAGATTCTAGCTAGATGAGATGGAGATTAAAAAGTGTAGGAAGGTGAATAAGACACAAAGATTTTCCATTCTTCTTGAACCTAGAAGTGGTAGACCAATGATGGGGATAGTCAATGGCAGTGCCCCCTAAGCCGCTTGAACAATACATCCAAAATAGCTCAACTTATGTTTCTTTTACGGTTTGGGGGATATTTGAATTTGTGCCAATTTGGTGCGATAATTGGAGTATTTTTTGATTTGCAAACAAAATTTGATTCTTGGGTTGTGGCTAGTGAGATGAAAATTGAATCAAGTTATCTGGGGATTAATTTAAGCTCAAAATGGCAAAGTTATGGGCCAAAAACCATATTGTGGGTCATTTCATATATGTGTGTGTGTATGTGTGTGTGTGTGTGTGTGTGTGTGTGTGTGTGTGTGTGTAGCTATTACAAAAACAACTCAGTCTTAGAATTATTTTTGTACAATGCTTATAAAGATGAATCCTCATTCCAATATACAGATACCAGAAGTACTTCCCCTGCAGTGGGTGTATGTGTAATCATGTGTGGACAACTACTTTAAGCCAAAAAAACTTCCAAGATAAGATAGAGTCCTTACCTGCATCCGTCCAAACAAGACAACAAATATGTTAGCCTTGGATGTGTTTTACAAGTATCAGTGGACTATACCAATTGTTATCCATGTCCATCTCATGACTTTTTTCGACTTACAAGCTTAGTCCAAAGTATTTATGTTGTTTTCTTAAACAAATGTTGTATTATCCCACAGTTTATTATAGTATTTTATTCTTATCAGAAGGCCATAAACCCTCCAAGTGGCATGCTCCCCCTCCTTTTTTTTCAAAAAACCAACTTTTTGAGTTTTTATCTGCCAAATTAATGGGGATGAAGCCATAAAGAAGCCTAAAAAATACCATTATGAGTTCAAACTTGTTTTTGTTTATTAGAACTAATATCGTTTATGTTTATATGGAATCCAATCCTTCCCAAGTTTATAAGTCACAATCTCTTAGCAAGCCAAAAAGTGGCAGAGAACCTTTATGGTAACCTAGCCCGTCCAACTATCAAACCAAAAAACAAAAGGAGAGCTATATGTTTATACTAATTTTTTGTGCCTGACCATGTGAATGCAAATAGTATATTGCATCATCTCTTGTCCAAACAACTTATATCGAATAGGTTTAGCAATGGTATGTAACCGGGCCATATTCATCCAAAGTCCCCACCATTTATAAAACATGCAACATCAACGTGCAGATGGGCAAAAAAGACCCCAATATTCACTAAGCCAACCCAAACGGTGGGCTTTACCAGGATTTTTAATCGACAGTCATCACAATGCGAAGTTTTAAGCGATATTACCAAGTGTAAGAACCAATATACATCCGGGGTATACCCCCCATCCGAAAGCTCCATTATGTACCGACAGGTTACTTACCATCATATTTTTGCATTGTCAAGCCAAGCGAAGGGTATACCCCCCATCCCAAAGCTCCATTATGTACCGGCAGGTTACTTACCATCAGAGTTTTGCATTGTCAAGCCAAGCGGCAGTTAACACACACTTCTCTCCAACATCAGTGCGCAAAAAAAACCCCTTTATATATATATACTTAGCCAACTGAAAACGGTGCGCTTTACTAGTCTTAAAGCAACAGTGGTCAAGATGCCATGCTTAAGTGATTATCACCAGAATTTGCCAAGCCAAGCAACTTAAATATATGTATATATACCCTATTCAAAAAAACCATGAACCAGTTAACATAGAGTAACATCACATCAGAATTTTACTATGTAATGGAATTGGCCTATTAACTTGAGAGTAGCGGAAATTAATGAGAATACTTTTAAGAAAATACTTTGTGAGCATAGCGGATGAACAAGTTGAAGATAACAACATAAACATAGCAATTAGTTAACTTGGCATGAACAATACTTTTGCAAGAAAGAGAATTTAGAGAACATGACAACCATTGAGGACCGAATTTATGTGGAGCCGATCCCCCCTCCAATAGGTATTTGTATTATGATTTCTTCCATTAAGAGAGACTTTACAATACAATCTTTGTGTTCCTCGTGACCTAGGTGATGCAATGAAGATGGAAAGATTCATGCATCACAAGCATAACATAAACTTTGAAGAAAGCTTTAACTATCCCAAGCCTCAGTCCCAAGACCTCAAACACCTTCAAAGGTGGAGAGAGCTAGCAGGGAAGAGGAAGAAGAAACATTTCATAGGAGAAAGAATTAGTTCCTCACTTATCATAACTCTTCTTGCTAGCATACATAATAGCATAGTAATGAATATGGAGAAGATGGCAAGCTTAAGCATTGAAGCATGGCTCTTGGTTGGATTTGCACTCCATAGCCAAGAGTGTTGGTGTAGGCTCTCAACCTCTACTTGCTTGGAGAAGGAGAGGGAGCTCTTGCACTTTGCACAATGCATAATGAGAGTGTGTGTGGGAGAGTATACCCCCTAAGTAACCCCCTAGCTTGCTATGGTCGACCCCCCCTTGTAGCTCATGCTTGAATCTTATTGGACCCCTCCAGGCCTAGCCAATCACCAGGAGGCATTACAAGCAACAAGGGTAGCATTGGGACAAGTGTCCCTCTTTCCCCTTTGAGAGAGAGGACTTGATAAATGCAAAGACAATTAATTAAATCTCCTAAATTATCACTGGACCCCTTGGGTGGCCAACCAATAGGCTTCAGGACACCATGAGGGCAACATGAGGACGAACTTGATCTGTGTCCCTTATGCTTTCTTTGTACCAAGTATGCCTTGTGTGAGTGTGTGGGTGTTCTCTCTCATCCCCCTTCATGTAGGGCTCGCCCCCTCCTTGTAGGGATTGGATCTTTGACTTTTGACACCTCAAGCCCCTCAAGCTTAGGCCTAGTTCCCACTACAAGCTTGGCCCTTAAGCACTTTAAGCTTGGGCTTGGTTCTCACCTCAAGTACAGCCCTAGCATCTCAAGCATGTCAAGCACCTCAAGCATCTCAAGCACCTCAGTCATCAAGCACCTCAAGCACCTTGAGATTGGGCCGGGTTCCCACCTCAAGCTCAGCCCTAGCTTACCTAAGGTCAAAGGACTTTTACACTAACTATTGGAGGTCTTCAATGAAGCTAACCCTAAGGTCTTATGCTCCATTGGTTACCCTTGTTCTTTGATATACCATCTCTCATTTGGGCCCCTTTTCCATTGGCCCCGTGCTGAGATAGATCTATAAGCACATGTCTATATCTTAACCCTTGTTCCCGTCTATTCTCCCACATTGAATGATCGATTTAATACGAGAAAATCTTTTGGGTTAGTTAGATATTAGATTTTATGACATTTACTGTGTAAAGCGACCATATTTATTATGCCAAACCCCAAATTTTAAGGATCACCTTCATTCAAACCATATAATTATACAGATTTTATTGAAAAAACCAAAACCCAATAGAGGGGTCAGAGTTTTTTTATAAAAAAATCATTCATCCTTATGTACTGTCATGTAAAGCAAACCCATTCAGTGGGCCTTATCAGGCATTCAGTGAAGGTGATCAAGATACCACAGCCTCGTTATGTTTGCAATTTGAACAAGAAAGAAAACCAAGTTCAATAAACAATGACAAACCTGGGTTGGTTGAGCTACAAGCTCCATGTTTGGTGTAGCAGTGAGTAACGAAAACCAACACACAGCCCTAACTCTCAAGTAAAAACACACCAAAGCTAAGTGAGGGGCAGAAAGTGCCCTCACCTCTGTAAGTAGAGGAGGGGAGACCACCATTACTCTTGATGTGCGCAAAATTCTCCCAAGTACTGAGTATAGCATGCCCCTTCTAAGGAATCAACAATATGCAGCTGCGTCATTAGTGGTCTGGCTCAGTGGAGCAAATTTACCATAGTGCCTCACGGTAGGGTAGGTGAGGCTCAGTAGAGAGACCTCATTTTTTACTTGCCATCTAATGCTTAAGTGACAGTTATTAGCCTATAAGGGTTCCATCCCATGGTAGATTTAAACTTAGTGTATCTTAGAAAAAGTCGTAGGTTTTACAGTGTAGCCATCTACCTAGGGTGACAACATTAGGGTTTAGTGAAGTATTTTCAAATATGTTGAAAACTCAAAAGCAAGTAACAAAGTGTAAGTGTGTGCACGCGCACGCGTGTGTGTGTGTGTGTGTTTGTGTGTGTGTGTGTGTGTTGGGGGTGGGGAGACTGGGCTCAGCCAACGCCACCACATAGTATACTTTTAGTCCTGCATGCCACTTTGTGATAGCACCAAATGGGGTAAACATGCAAAAGGGTGTACTCTCATGAAGCAACACAAGCGGGTAGAGAGCTTGGAGCTCTTGTTTGCTATGGCATCTTGTCACCCTCCTCACGAGGTTGGCATGGGTGATGCTATTGTTATCAGTTTGTGTGTGTGTGACATCATTGTCATTGGTGGTAGCATGTCGTAAAAATCCATTGGCAGGGTTGAATGCAACATGTTCTCATGCAGACACCCAATAAGGGTTGTCCATAAGCACAAAGAGTGAAAGGGTTATTTGTGGGGCACTTTTAAGGATAGATTTGGAGGTAAAATGAGAGAATTTTTTTAGGAGAAGAGAGGGGCATCAGGGGCCTCTCTCTCTCTCTCTCTCTCTCTCTCTCTCTCTCTCTCTCTCTCTCTCTCTCTCTCTCTCTCTCGCGTGCGCTGTGTGTGTGTGTGTGTGTGTGTGTGTGTGTGTGTGTGTGTGTGTGTGTTAGCTGGTTTGTGTGAAGGACGTTTATAGCATAGCTTTTTAGCACTAGCATAATGTCAATACTCAGGAGTCAAGGAAGAAACTCAGATGGGGCACGGAGACTCTTTGAGGGTGTCAACCTCGAGAAGTGAACCTATGGAACAACATTATCTCTAGCACCTGCAAATCTATTAGTCTCGGATCTAGCAACCTGCCTATGTCCTATGTCACCACACTCAATTGTCAACCCCTGGAACTCGAATGAAGTCCAAATGCTACAAAACTTTGGCAGGGGGTCTAAGACACTTAGGGGCACTAGCCTAAGAGTTTGGTTGCAATCCGAGGAGGTATCAAAATCATGATTCATCGTGATCAAGGTCATGGAGACTACAATAAAATATACCAAAAAGGTCTCCCTAAGGCCTATGAGCACTCTCCTATGGTCAGAATGTCAACAAAAAGTCATTAACGCACTTCAAAACAACAAATTTACCCTACTAATGCGTAGTCATAAATCACAAGAGAATCGACAATGAATATATTTGAATGAAAGAGAAATAGACAAGGGATACATTGCAAGTTTTGGAATCGAAATGTGGTTAGAGCTCAAGATATGAGGATTACAAGGCGCATGAGAGTAGCCGCTCTCAGTCGTACGCTCCAAAATTCAAAACCATTATAATGATAAGGGTTCTTTTCCCGCTTTACAAAATGAACTCTATACCTAGGGCTCTCTTGGCCAATGGTCGATTTTACAAGACTCAAACTCAATTACAGACTTTATAACTCAGCTTGGGCATGAACCGACTCAAGATTGTCCAACTACAATTAGAGAGTCTGAATTAATTACAAGGTTTTTTGAGAAAAACAAAGGGACATCAAAAATTTTAGGGCTCATGAATGAAGGAATGAAGGGGTAGACTCAAAGGGTGCATGTCTGGTTTGATTGCCAACATCCCCCCCTTCCTAGTCTTTGCACGTCCTCGTGCAAAACTGTTGTGTTCTTCATGTGGATTGGCTTCATGGTATTCTTGTATTTGGCATCTGCTAGATTGAGCTAATTGAGTCATTCTTTAGTAATCCAGTGTGCGCTTCTCCAGTGTTCGTATGAGAAGAGTGAACTTTTCCACCCTTGCTTGGATCGCCACCTTTGTTGCTAGTTCAAAGGTACTTTGATAAGCTATGTGTTGGGCATGTAAATTCTTTTTCATGGGATTGAAGATAGAAGAATCAAGTTCAAAGAACCCTGTCATGAATGCCTTTGTGAATGTTTGCATGTAGTGAGAGGGCAAAAACATGACTCACGCATACAACCCCATGATCACATTGCGGCTTGGAATCTATGTCTCCAAATTCTAGCACAAGCCTCTAATGCCTTCTAAGAACACTTGCCAAGGGTGTTTCGCTACTTCTATGACTTCAAATGCGGTAATGCATGTGTGATCAAAGTTTTGGCAATCTTCACCAGCATTTGGCATGTCAAATATGGAACATCCTTCATTTGGTTGATGACCCCTTGTAAATTGTTGACCATGTAATTTTTTTATGGAGGGAAGTTGTTCGTTGGCTTTGTGAGAATTGGGTAGTTGAGCATCGCTGGTCTTTTGCTCTTCCATGTATAGAAATTATCCCAGGATCACCTTCTATTGATAGGACACAGTCGGTTCATTCCTAAGATGTTGTGGCGCGTTTCTGTAATTAATATGTTTCATCATTTGGGTGCTTTTCAAACCACTTTTCTCTCCATAGGGGTTTATTTTCAAGAATTGCCAATACTTGATCTGCAGTGATAGAAACGTCCCACGTCCCTGTAATCCCCTCTTTGTTCGGGCTCAAGACTTTGCAGAATTTTCTTCTTCTAGAGGAGGGCCTCTTGCTTCATTAGTGGAAGTACAATCATTTCATGCCCATTTTTTGACTATCTCATCCAATGTGATCATCAAAAGTGCCGCAGACTCAAGTACCTTGAGTTCATACTACATATATTCCTTGTGTGATGGGTTGTGCACTCCTAATATCCATCTATGAAGTTCCTCCCTTGCATTTTTCATGTCTTCTGTGTTGTCAAAATCATGTAACCCTACCTCTATATACGTGCTTGGCAGATCTATAGGGGGAAGGTCCATGTTGCTTGTTCTTTGCTAGTTGTCAGTGGTGCAACTTCCACTACTACTATCTGAGCCTTTATGACACTAATGGGTACATATTTATGTTGTAGTTAAAGGGCATGAGTTGCACTCTGTGCCACCAACTCTTCTTGTGCTCTAGACAATTGCTCTTTCAACTGCTTGATTTCATCATCTTTTTGAGTCTAAATTGCTTGATGCCCTGCAATCATGATTTGACGGTCATATTTTTCTCTAGAGCCTCCTTGAGATCTTTGAGCTCTTGCAATGTTGAGGCAGGAGCTAATGAAGTAGAGGCAGGGACTGGGGTGTCTTGCATTGCCAAAAGTTGAGTGAGTGTGCTCTTGACTACCCCGTATGACTCCCCTAGCTTGACATTCCTTTGTAATTCTTTATTGAGCTCTCCTTCTAGTCATTTTTGTTTGACTTGTAGCTGGGTGTTTGCCTTGTTGAAGTCTTGAGTGGATAGCATTTGTTTTTTCATTTTGTAGTTCAACGAGTAGCTCCAATTGCATGCTTTGGAGTTCTTCAATCTTGCATTGTAGCCCTTGGTTTTCTTCTTTTATTGTTGTTGCTTCAGCTTTGGCCTCTTCTAAGTTTAATTCTCTAATGTTGTTGAGAGCTCTTTGACATTGGAATCAAATTTTGATATGTTCAAGGTTCTCATCAATGTCAAAAGAGTGGACTGTCTTCGTTCCTTCCTCTATTGTTTCTTTGGAGTGAGGAGATATTGTCTTTTTGTCCATGGTGTACGTGTGTGGTTGGAGGTTCCCACTTCTTTATCTTTATCTTTCGTCTCCTCCCTAATATTTTCCTTGTATTGCTAGTGGGGCCAGCTCCTTGTTTTCTTGTTCCTTCATCTTTCCTTTGCCTTCAACTCTTGGTGGAAGTTTCAATATTTGTTCTTATTTGGTCTTTGGTATTGTTATCTATTACTTGGTAGTCTTTTACGTTTTAGTCTGATCAATAGATTCTTGAGCAGGAAGAGGAGTGGTTGGTTGGTTTGAGAGGGGTGGAATATTATCAATATCTATCTCCAGAGACTCCACACCACTGTCCTCCCTGGTTTTTTCCTCTTCACCCCGGTCCTTGTCCTCTCTCTAAGATTGTGCCGATGATTCGAGATCATCAACTTTCTGCCTCTTAGAATCTTATTGTGCTCTTTGTGTAGATTTTTGCTTGAGCTCCTTTTGAACGTGTTGCTTCATGGTTCCGGAAAGCTCCACATTAGCTATGGAAGTTCTTCTTTTGTATTGCTTGATTTTTTCTAGTTGCTCTGCATTTCTTTGTTCGAGTGTTTTATGCTGATCATCTTCACCTTCATCATCCGCCTCTGCTCCCATTGTCTTTTTCTCCTTCGCTATCTTCTTGCGGAGTTCCTCTCTTTGTGTTTGTGCGTCTTCCATGGATCTTTGTGTTTGAGATATGGGTATTTGATCTCTCTGCTCAACGGATTTCTCTTTACTCAGAGTATATTATTCTTCTTCTTTGTCATCTTCTTCATCTTAAGAGGTCTGGTATTCTGAAGGCATGTCTTTATTTTTGGGTTTGATTTCTCCACTGAGGTTTATATTAGATTTTGTCTCCTCACTATCAGACTTCTTCCTTCTGGATCTCTGTCCGACTGATTTCTTGGGTGCTTGATCTACTGAGGGCCATGCCACTAGTCTAACCGCAAGCTTCGACTTGTGTGGGAGATCCACCTGCGACTTAGCCGGTGGTAGATGATCTATCATTCCAAGTGCTTGATATGTGATCCTTGTTAGCACAGGTCCACCATTCATATATGTCTTGTTTCTATCGTTGTTTTTGAGATTATCTTCAACTAGATTTTCCAATATATAGGTGCCCATGTCACAACAAATCATCCTTTTCTTGGAGAATCCAATGGCCATCACAATTGCAATGTACACGTTAGGCTCAATGTATCTTGGTGGCTTTGGACTCTCAGGTGCTATGATATGAGACACAATGGAAATTCAGTCTCTGAGTACACCAAGTCTTCGTATGTGAACTTGTCACCTTGCTGCTTGACAAATGCTTTGTTAGTATAATTTGCAGCTTTGGTCTTGAGCAACAAGTTGTGGTTGCCAGTGGTAAATGTAGATCTTGATTTATCATATCTGCAGTGATTCAAACTTTTACAGCTTCATCGTCTTTATATGTCAGTGCGGCTTCCCTATCATATTGAATTGAAGACATACATTCATGTACTCTTTGGAAGTATGACCCCCATGGAAGAATGTGTCCATCTGAAGACACCTTGATCCTTCTTGATGTTAGTGCAAAGTCCACAGCTCCCTTGGGAATATGGTGGTCTTTACTTTTGTGCCATCTATAGCTTCAAATCTGCAAATGAATCTATTTGCCGGGATTTTTGCAAGCTCCTCCTCTGATATGTAAGCCTTCTCGTTCGAGGATGTTTATACCACCTGGTAAGGTGGGGCTTCCTAGTCACTGCTTCCTTGGTTGTCTACGAGGCATTTTGTGATAAAAAATTCAAGATCCAAAAGTTGGCCATAATGTTGTTGAGAAAGTCAAAAAATGCAGACTTTGACCATAAAATAAAAAACGAGCATAACTTGATCAAAACAAGTCCAAATTTGTCCACACTTCACTTGTGCATTTAGGATAGTTATAGGCACTAGGTTAGATGATTTCCAAATCTGGCTTAGGGGGTCATGGATTATAATCCATGTTGGACAACATTTTCAACTTCTGGTGGTACCATTTAATTAAGCATGAGTTGGGGATGTTATGGTTCACATCCTTTTGAGTTTGGATTACTGGTTTGAATTTCATGCCAAATTTTAAAATTTCTCTCAAATTTAGAGATTGTTGGCATTTTGGAAAGGATTTTGAAATTCAAATGACTTGCAACTCTAGGATTAGGTTATCCTTGATATTTGCGACTAGGTGGTATGGTTTTTGCTTGGCCAGCTTGTAGGGGTCATGGATCGCGATCCATGTTGGATAGCATTTTGGGGTAAAACTTGGGGAACTTGTTCTTACAGCTTATCCTAACACATTGGTGAAGCCATTTTCACATTTGGACAAGCTTCTCTCTAGTTTTTCTAGTTTCCCAAGTTATGGCCTGATTTGGTCCACGAACTTTGCCATATTTGGCTTTGGTTGGTATTTTAGATTCTTGATTGTGATCAATCTAGTTGGCAATTTGCACTTATAATGGTTTGGGGTTGGAGTAGTGCCCAAGTCGCATGTAGTTGTTGATTTCTGGCTCGTTTGGAGTTTGTTTGACTTCCCTAAGTTCCCTGGCAAGTTTTGATAATATGGTAAGCATTCCTTGACTCTCTTTTGCACTACTTCAAGTTCGCAATTTACTTTATTTAAGACAAAATCACACTTTTAGACTTTGACTCTATGATACTGTTGATTTTGCCAAAAGAAGCATTTTCTAGCTCCAAAGACTAAATTGAAGATGCATGGCACATTTCTAACTTATACAAGAACTTTTCACTGAAAATTGACAAAATCTGGTTGTGGGGGTCATGGATTGTAATTCATGTTCAAGCACAAAATCTGACCAAACTTCATGAGTATGTTCTCAACATGTTTACCAAGCCTCTGATGCACTTTTTTCCAAGTTTGTACTAAAGTTTCCTTGTGTGGGTCAAAAATGACCATTTAGAGACTGAATTCCCGATTTCCCTTGGTTTTTGGTGGTTGCAAGGTTCAATCCAGTCCAAGTTTGCAACGCACATTCCCCAATGCAAGGTCAAACTGTATGGACAAAAAATTCTCTATTTTGGCATGTTGGGGGACATGGATTGTGATCCATGTTTAGAAACATTTTGTAGTCGTAATCACATCAGTGTAAAGGTGCTCTTTGGCACAACTCACTTTTGGGATCTGAGGTTGGGGGACATGGATCGCGATCCATGTTCCACCCCATCTGGCAACATTGAATGCATAACTAGATTTGCTTAGTGAATGGAGCATTCTTATGAACTTATTTCTGAATTTGGACCTATTTGCCCATCCCAAAAGTCCTTTGATAGTTTGCACAAATCCCATCTTTGAGTTGATTGAGTCTGTTTTTTATACACTTGTTGAGTGTTTTTGGAAAATTGCAATTCACAAGTGTTCTAGAGCTAAAGAGGATCACACATGTCCAATATGGTGAAGTATGGGTATCCAATGTGTCTATGTAGAAGGAAAAACTGCTGCAAGGTGCTCTAGGTCACAAGATCTTTCTAGCTCTCTCTCTGAGCTATGACTGAATGCAAATGAGGTCTATCTTGCTCATTTTCACTATATGTGCCCAGCTTACCCCGAACGCAATGTGCTACCTTATTTTCCCACCTTTCTCATGATATACCACCTGCAACTCAGATGGCTCATCATTTGAACTTTTGGTTGCTATTTGCTCCTGATTTTGCAATTCTGATCCGTTTTAAGTTAGCGTAAATTTTGACACGCACCAAATCCTTCTATATTTGACATGCTCAAAGCTCTTCCTTTGTAGGTTTGGCATTTTCTTTCAAATCTCAAATCTAAAATTCTTTGCTGTTTTTACTAATTTTTTTATCATTATCAGGTTAAAAAAGAAAGAAAATTAGTAAAAATATTCGGCCAAGAATTTTGCCAAAATTATTCCTCCCACTCATATGTACATACTCTCACTCTGAGTATCTCCTTTGACAAATTTTTCGAAATGGCTCAATACTTTGCCAGATAAGAGTAAAAATCTGCTAAAAATTGTCAAAAAATTTAAAATTTAAGCCTCAAACACACTCTATACATTGTACACATAATCTCTCAACATATTGCAGCCTAATATCTTACAATATGCTTTTCTACTGTAGCCAATGTTACTCCTCCCTTCCCATTCGGAGTTGCCCTAGTAGATGAAGGTTTGTGCTATGTGCTTGGGAAAAAACAACGTGTCTATGCAAGGCCGTGTAAGATTGCCCTAGAATGCTTATAGAAGAGATGCATCGGGTGTAAGGTTTCCAGTTTCTGAAACCTTAAAGATTGTATAAAGCTTAATCAAACTGATATAATTGTTGAAAAATCAATGTAGAGTTGTCCAACCGTGGCAAATATTGGTATTTTTGGAATCTTAAGCACATCAAACCCCGGGCTAGCAATTTTTAGATTTAAATTTGGACAAAAACTAACCCCGCTAGTCCTTCCAGAAGATTGAATGTAAATTAAATTATTAAGAAAAATTGAAGGGTTGCAGTAATCACTTAAGCATAGACTTGATTAAAGGCCTCCCAGATATTTACAAGATATTTACCAATTAAGAAAAAATAGGTCAAAATATAGCAGAATTGATATTTTAAGAGCTGGCAGGTAATGGGAGTGTCATCACTAACGTGCTAGGGGCTCATTTAGCAGCAAGGGGCGTTATCTGGAGCTATAGGGCTACTTGAGCTGCAAGCAACTGCTTTTTCCAGCCTGTGAGAGCTTATGAGTGCCAGAAAACTATAAATAGGACCCCTTGCTTCACAATTTCGGAGAGACTCGGAGCCTTGGCACACTCTCTCTCATCTAGAGAGACCGCTACGTAGAAATCACTAGAGATCCAGCTCTAGTTGGTTAATTAAACGGTAATTAGCCTAATCCTTCTTAATTAGCAAAGCTAGGTTAACCTATTTTCTTAATAAATTAAAGATTAATCCTATGTATACTAAAAAATCCTCTCTTAATTAAATATTCTTTGCTGATTATTGTGATAAAGCTTAGGGATATTAAGAAAATTAATTATTATATCTTATTAAGGCTGAAATTATCCATTTTAACCATAAATTAATAGGAATTATACTAATTAAGTTTAGATTAAGTTGAAATAATTATCAGAGCTGTGTTAGACTATAATTATGCTAGGAAAATTATCTTATAATTTTTTGAGTGATTTCCATGATTAACTAAGCAGAATTATACTATTTTTGAGAGAAAAATAAAGAGGAAAATGATACATCTTAGGGAGCCTGTGATAATTATATTAACATCAGATAATTAGTTTATCTAATTATCTTAGCAGAATTACACTGTTTTTAAAACAAATTAAAAGGAGAAAATAGTAAATTGATTCAAAATGCTTTAAGATAATTATCAGAGGTTAATTACCTCTTAGAAAACCCGTAATAATTATGTTAAACTTAGATAATTAGTTTATCTAATTGTCTTAGTAGAATTACACTATTTTTAGGACAAATTAAAAGGATAAAAATAGCAAATTGATTCAAAATTCTTTAAGATAATTATCTGAGGTTAACTACATCTTAATAAACCCGTGATAATTATGTTAACCTTAGATAGTTAGTTTACCTTATTATCTTAGCAGAACTACACTGTTTTTAGGACAAATTAAAAGGGGGAAAATAGAAAATTGATTTAAAATGCTTTTAAATAATTATCAAAGGTTAATTACATCTTAGAAAACCCGTGATGATTATGTTAACCTCAGATAATTAGTTTACCTAATTATTGTAGCAAAATTACAATGTTTTTAGGACAAATTAAAAGTAGGAAAATAGCAAATTGATTCAAAATGCTTTCAAATATTTATCAGAGGAAACCTGTGATAATTATGTTAACCTTAGATAATTAGTTTACCTAGTTATCTTAGCAGAATTATATTGTTTTTAGGACAAATTAAAAGGGAGAAAATAGCAAATCGATTCAAATATTTTAAGATAATTATCAGAGATAAATCACATCTTTAAAAACCCCTGATAATTATTTTAACCACAAATAATTAATTTATTTAATTATCATAGTAGAAAAACACTAATTTTGAGGGTAAATTAAAGGGAGAAATTAGTAAATCATGTGATATGATTAAATGCTATTTATCACAGTTAGATTACAATTTAAAAAGGCTGTGATAATTATGTCAATGTTAGAAAAAATAGTATAGATATTTATCTAAGTCAAAATATACTAATTCTAGTTGAGAACTATAGGGGGGAATTAGTAAAACATGTGATATGATTACATGTTATTTATTAGAGTTAGGTTACATGATAATAAGGCCACAATAATTATGTCAAGGTTAGAAAAATAGTATAGATATTTATCCAAGTCAAATTATACTAAATCTAGCTGAAAACTAAAAGGGGAAATTAGTAAATCATGTGATATGATTACACGCTATTTATCTCAGCTATATTACATGATAGAAATGCCGTGATAATTATGTAAAGTTTAGAAAAGTAGTATAGATATTTATCTAAGTCAAATTGTGTTAGTTTTAGCTGAAAATTAAAGATGAAAATAAGATAATTGAGTTGGAAAAATATAAGATAATTATCAGAGGTCACAAAAATCCTTATCTACTTGTGATAATTATACCATATTTAATTAGTGAGTTTAGGAAATTAAAATTGACAAAAAGTTCTATTTTTAGCAAAAGATTAGTTAAAATAAATAGACTTTGTGGTCAAAATTTTTTAGGAAAACTAAAGTAAGTATAAACCTATGATATCAAGTTGAAGAAGTGAAATATTTAAGAGAAAATAATTAGAATAAATATTAAGCCCAAAATAAGTAGATTCCAAGCTTAAAAGTCGATGGGAAAATTAGGAAAAAGATATAGAAAATTATAAGAAAATTAGGAGAGCTTAGAAAACCCTTAGGGAAGCGGTGGAAAAAGTAATCATGCCTATATAGACAAATAAGAAATTACTAGGTCAAGAATTTATCAATGAAGACTATAAATTTAACCTTGGATGGGTTACGGTTGAATACAAAGGTTAAGTCTAGATTTTGAATTATTTACCTAATGGTTAGATGTCCTTTTTATAAGGATAAGAAGTTATGGCACCTAAAAGGACCCAAGCCAATCCTACATCTGATGAGGAGGGCAGAGCTCTAAAAAGAACTAGAGCGTCGCACGACGATGAAGCTGGGCCTAGTAATAAGCCTACGGAGGAGAGTCTCCAGGCGTCATCGCAACAGCAGATGGCCGATCAGTCCCAGGTGGGTTTCCCATTATTCAATTAAGTCTTTAAATAGTTTAAGTTCTTTTATAAGTTAGCATTGCTTACGTAAGGAGTGAGAGAATCAGGAAAGGAATAATTGACAAAAAATGAAAGGTAAATTCCAACGTGCAATTGTTTATAATGTAGGAAAGAATTGTTTGGGTTAAAACTGATCGAATTAAGAAAGATATGATTGATCATCCTTAAGACAGCTTGTCTCAAGACACCTCCGACTCCTTGGTATATTTTGATGATAATGATGGCTTTCCAGCCACGGATAAGTCGGTTACCCCCATGAACGTTGAGTTTCTACTCTGTGTCATGTCTTGATATTTCTACATAAGTTAGGATATCGTCTTTTATCCTAGGGGAGCCGCCCGGTTGTATGGGCAAATGGTTTGGTGTATGGGCACCCGGAACCTTAGGTGGGGGTTTATCCACTCCGGATTGTGAATAAGGAATGGGTGCCGTTTTTTCAGCCTTAGGTGATCTTGAGACAAGAAGAGTACTGGTCATGGTTATTATGGACAATGTTTTGATTGACAGTACCATGTCTTAAGTTTAAAGATGTCTGTTTGCTAAAAGATGTTTTCAATACTGTTTTCAAGGGCTGTTTTAATAAAATCCTTTTATGAAAGATAAAAGGAATCATTATTTTAATTGTGATAAGAACATGGTAATAACTAAATAACAAAAGAATCATGTGTGAGTGCGGGGTGGTAAGTGGGGATTGACTAACGTTGTCAATCATGGACGGGTGGACCTGATTAGTCAGGTAACTATCCATCCCTACGCACTAAAACGTTTAGAAAAAAAATTCTTCACTTGGAAGAGGAGTCCACCAGCGACGCTGTGCCCTCACATATGTTAGGGGGAAAAAAGCATTGGTTGAGGATACCTTAGCCCAATTTGTGAAAGACATAGGGCCGAAATAGTTTTTTAGACTTTTAATACGTTGTCCCGTTTCCGCTGCGAGACAGGACTAGGTCTTCTTCTAAGGCTATAGACCCAAGCCATTGTCAATGGTAAAGGTCTATTCCTTGGATTTTTCTTGTTTAGAGACTCTGATTTTTATTAGACCTAGAGACCTGTCAAGGATCCCATCCCAATCTTGGTATTGGCGGGTTGGGGATCTCACATCGGGTAACAAAGTGTTGTGCATAATGTGGGTACATAACTAATTTTTGAGTGGCTTGTGCTGGTAAGGTTTCATTGATGATGTGATTTCCAAACAGAAGTTGTTGAAGTTGTAATGCCCTCTCCCCAATAGATTTTCAGGTGTTAGACTTTAGGGATCCATTTGAGGCTTGTTTTGGGAGAGTGAGACAAGGTTTGGTTGTTTGGTGGTCTCAGTCTCCATTCCCATTTGGTTGTTGTTGGTTTCTTTGGACTATCCAAGTTGGCTTTAGGAATCCATTGGTAGTTTGGTAAGCCTTTTGAAGCATGAAGTTGTCAATTTAAGTTTTGACAATGGCGTCGTTTAAGATGTGATGTTCTATCAATTGGGAAACCGTATTGCATTGAGGGACAAAATTGATGATCAAGTATTGTTTTTGGTATTCATATCTTGTTTGATGCCAAGATTAACTTTCGGATCCAAAATTTGTGCACTCGTCTTTTGTGCTTGCTTGCGGGTAATTCCTGTGGAGATGCAAGCAGCTCTTCACTTGTGTCATAGTCGTCTGAAGGTTGTTGTTCATCCATATGTGATCTATTTGCGTGAATGGCATGACATAAGGCTTATTTTTTAGATAATAATGTCAGCATGTCATCTTTCCAATCTGGAACATCCTTGTAAGTGCGCATCTACAAAACTCCCAAAATGATTCACTTGTTGAGATCTATATCTGCCATGATGTGGAATCGATGTGAGTAGTGGTTACCATCTATGTTAATCGAGACATTGGCTTGTCCCAAACTAACCATGGTTTCTCTATTAGCCTCTTTGAGGTCAATCTGAGTTGTTCAATCATGGACTTTGATAATTTCAGGTAGGTTGAATATTGCATAGCATTGACACGTGCTCCAATGTCCACCAGTGCTCGTTCCGTTGTGCCGTCAGCTAGTTGGACATTGATACGAACATCCGGTATGGAAAGAACTCAACCCGTGTTGGGTCAACAACCTCCATATCCTGGACATAATGTAGTACATGTAAAGTATATGCACTCAAAGGGAGTCATAAATGAGCAAGCACTAGTTCCTATTACACCTTATGCTGAGTCTAGTCCATCTACAATAATCATAGAAAGAAACTGGTATAACTCACATCTACCACCAATGGAGGAACATGTGACTTATACTACACCAGAGCTTGCACCAATGTACTATGTAGCTAATCGAGTGTTAGACCTCCTACATGGTAAGACCCATGATTAAGCCAAGAACTGAAAACTGTCATAATTGTGGTGCAGATGATCATTGGAAAAATGAATGCCCAAACCCTGACAAGAACCTTAAGCCAGTTGAAGCTTATTTCATACAATGTTGCAAAAAGGGAGGACACTTCCTTGAAGATTGTCCAAAAAATCCTTTAAACAAGGGTAAAATAGTAGTGAACGTGGTCCACCAAGTGATACCTAGTAGCTCACCCAAGAGTGAACCGATTGTTCCAATCAAGGTAATCACCAGAGTCCAGGCTAAGAAAAAGAAACACAACTCCTCTGATGATTTGGAGAATTCTAAAATTTCCTCTCAAAAGACCAATTAAGAGAAGCAGAAGCAAAAGGTATGAGATGGGAAAATAGAAACAAAGGGCTGAAATCGAGGAGAAAGCAAAGAAATTATTCCAGGAAAAGTGAAAGAAACTAGAAGCTAAATCAAGGAAACCACCGTGAAATATGGAGGATCAATTTTGGTAGACAAAATTTTTGAGCCAATTAATGCAGCCTTGGAATCTTACTAAGCGGGACTTAAAGTAATCCAAAACATGGAAACAAATGGAAAAACTATCCTTCTCCAGATATGAAGCAGCTAAGCTTGAAGCTTATCAAAATTTGGTAAGAATTACTCAAGAGATGCTGGAAAAACAAAAACCCAAGCTCGAGAGTATGGAAAAACTTGAGGAGCTTGTGGTAGGAACCAGTAAAGATAAATCCGAAGTGGCAGTAGAACCCCACCTTGAAACTAAAGATCCAGAACTCATAGTGCCTGACAGAAGCGAAGAAGCCTTAGATGGAATTCTGTTCGTAGAAGGAGACTGGCCAGGACACTTATAGGAAAAAGCTAGAGATATTAATGGTGGGAGTTTAACTCTGAAGTCAGCTCCTATAGAGGAAGTTTGGTTAGACAATTTACCCTTTGATATGGACATGGATGTACAATCCTTGTATGGGGATTGCGGATTTGAAGCTTCAAGAATGTCTAAACCATTGACTTTGAAAACATTACCCTCTTACTTAGGAGATAACGAAGATGAATCCATAGTGTGTAAAACCACTTAGATAAAGAGAGCGGAACAAACCCTAGAGGTAGACAACATCCATTCAATCATGTCTACCCCCATTCAATGCACTCTTACTTTAGGAGAACTGCTAAAAATCAGACCACATTTATGGAATGATCTACAGAAAACTCTAGAGAAGGTGGGGATAACAGGGCTAATCGTGAAAATTTTGGAAAACTTGAAACACTAAATGGATAACAAAGAGATTTGATTTGTCTCAATGAACAATGTCGGAGAATACTACGAAGGGGAAGAAGGAAACACAACCCTTCCAGTAAGATATAATGATATAGAAACCATGGCAATACTAGATAGTGGGGCAAGCATAGCAATAGCCACAAAAGCAGTATGGGAATCCTGGGGACAACCAGCCATTAGACAAACTCGAATGAAATTGCAATTGGTTGATGGACACATCGAAAGACCCTTAGGACTGCTTGAAAGAGTGATAGTTAATTTCTGTGGAATTGATTATCAACACACTTTTGCAATAGTGGACTTTGGAAATAAACTCAATTATGAAATCATCCTGGGAAGACCTTTCATGCGACAAGCACAACTCATCCAAGATTGGAGAAACAATTATCTGACTTGAAGCAAGTGGGATCAATAACAAGGGTTAATCTAAAAGATCACACTTATAGAGATGTCTTGAAAACACCCATACAAGAATTTGACTCAGTCTCTTTGGTTGAAACTAAGCTTTTATCTTGGTTGAACAAAGACACACCTATTTGGATGTGCGGATCCTCAGAAAATGGGAGATTAAAATGAGAAGAATGTATCTTAGAAAGGGATTTCACAGATGAAGCCTATGTACCTGAACCCTTTTCAGAGAATTTGTTTGAGCCATTTGAGTGGACTCAAATCTTAGCAACAATGGATGTATGTGTAAATACGTCTATGCCTACTCAATTTTGCAATGAGGATGGCTATGACATAATTCCCATGCAAATGATCTCAACCCTTCACATTGAAGACGTATCTCCAAGTGGAGCAGTTAAGTTGTCCACCCTAGATGGTGAACCAATGGCTAATTCGATTAGCGGATGTCGTTTAAAAAAGTATAATTTTCCACTAACCAATGAATTGCTAGAAAAGATGGATGCAGCAAAGCAAAGAAAGATAAAACGACAGTAGGTTATTGATGAAGCCTAGGAGGAAGCTCGGCTTCGAGTAATCAAAAGAAAATCTGCTCTAAAAATCAAAAAATACCTATTCCCATCAACACTCTGGAACTAGATGAACGACTATGGGAATTACAGAAAGATGCGGTGTCAACGAATGATGAATGGCTAGATGGAATGGACCTTCATATCAAAGTACTACTGAACAATCATAGGACAAATGCATTGATCGATATAGGAGGTTGAGTAAATGCAATCAGTTATTCCACGTACAAGAAAACAACAAGTCAATCTTTGACAGCAAGAATATCGACTATTAAAGGATGCAACAAGAACCAACACCGAGATTGGGAGTACTCAACTTAAATGTGATAGTACACGGATGTTCATGCCCACATCAATTTGTATGCTTACTAGATGAACACATGAATGAACAATGATTCTTGGAATCTCATGGGTGCAGAAGTGCAAGGTAGTACCAGATTGGGATATCAATCTACTCAATCTATGATCTAAAGGCAGACAACTCATTGTTCCAATTGCACCAAGCAAAGAGGAATGGCAAGGAGGTTACCAGCAGAGCAAACCACATAGCAATCAATCTTCTCCATCCTATAGACAAACAAATGCTCCAAGTAGCATGCAAGGAGTCAGGCAAATTTGGGTACCAAAAGCACAGCTTAAGGACAAGCCGATTCAAATTTGGGTGCCCAAAACATCACCAACTGTATCAAAGATGGTTCCAAGGTTCAAAACACAAAGAGGAGCATCTTCGAGCAGGGAACCTAAAACAAAATGGATTTGGAGAAAAAAGGAGCACTTATCTTCTCCGCAAATTGTAAAACAATAAATCAATGGAGAGTTAAGTCTCAAAAGACTCCACCACAACATTCAAACCAAGACAAACCAAGATACCAGTGGGGCGGGTAAAAGCTCGACAACCATCATTATTGATACCGACAGCTCAGGAAATCAGCGTGCCAAAGCATCTTGAGGGTACAATAAAGCAAAGAGAACACAAGAAAAAAAGAAAAAGAAAGCAAAAAGAAACCTCGACATTAGAAACCCTTGAGTTAAAAGAAACCTCGAGCAGCAAAAAGAAACCTCGACATTAGAAACCCTTGAGTTAATTACTAAAGACCCAACTCTTGCACAGCATAATGGTTTTAACTGCATTGATCTTCAAAGCATGGTAGATCCAACCAAGGCTATGCATAGACACGATTGTTCGACCCATGCACACAGTCGTCCCGGAGTACGCCATCTAGGAGGGGTGGAAGGGAACTAAGTAATTAGAGACAATGTTTGAAGAGAGAGGAAAAAGTTTGTTGTTAACGTGTGATTTTTGCAAAATTACCTAATAATACCCTTAACAAGTCATCAACAGGGAAAATTTAAGTGATAACATCTCCCTGATGAGTGTACATAGTGTATATACTATCAGAAATCATCAAAAAAGTTTTTTTTTGTTATTTTTTATCATTTTTCTTGATATTGGGACTTAAAAATGGAGAAATACACCAAAAAACAATATAGCTCATGTGTTTTTCAATGAATTTTCTTAATTATTGGATTTTCATTTTGCTTTTTTAGCTCATTTTGTTATTTTCTTTGATTTTTTCAATAAACAGGTCAAGAATTAATAATAAATAGCAAATGAGCTCATATAGAAAAATTGAAGATACAAGGCGGACAAGCACAAAAAATTTCATTCAAATCGGCAGATGGAAGCGGGAAGCTTATTTGGCCGCCTACTTTCGCAAATTCTTGCAGAATGAGCAACCGGAATCCGATTGAGGATATTTTTGAGTCTAACATAGATTTCACGGCCCAGTAGGACTAACAAGGGAATTTGGGGAAAAGTAGTTTGGAAAATCCGAGTATAGATATCCAAGGTAGCCCAAAATCACCTCATTTCCACTAGTTGCCCTTGGAGAAGGGAGCTCTCGACCTTCTTCGTGCACGATTTTCGGAGTTCACAGTCGCCTGTTTACAGCGCCGTCTCACACGAGACATGAGGGGTAATTTCTATGCTTATCAATGATCACTTCTATATGGCCGGTAGCAAGTCTAAGCTCAAGGGAAAAACCCTAGAAATCGAGCAGTGCATGAAGTCCTACGACCAAAAATTGACCATAGTGGCTTGTCAACTCAACCAAATCGGACGAGACTTGAATTGTAGCATGCCTCTATGTAATAGAACACTTCTATATCACCAGATGACCATTCGGCAAGGGTCGAGAGGGGTCCCAAGTAGAAAATCTAGGTTTTTTCCACATGACAGAATTGGATTTTGACTCCAGAGACAGCTTGTAGACTGGGTCTATACACAATGTAAATGGATGGTTTCATGAAAACAGTCAAGGCAAACTCTCAAAAAGAAAAAAATAGCTCGAAGGCTACAAAGCATCAAATTTGACATACAAAGTCAAACTGACTCCAAATGGGCCAAAACTGGATGGGTAGCTTCAGGACTATGTAGCAGACAAGTCCATAGCTTCAAAAGTGACTAACTAACTCCCCAGGCCATGTAGTCACAAAAATTGGTGATTTCAGAGTCGACAAAGCACAAAGTGATGCCGACAAGACAAAACTTTACCAAATTCAATTTAGAACTTGTTTTAGGTTTATTGAAGATGTCTAGGTCAAAAATTGTCAAGTTTAGCAAAAACAAATTGACTGCCGTAAATAATTGCGATTATTTACTTTTGTACTTTTTTGGCTTGAAAATGGTACCTTCACTTCACCTATCACTTGTACACACCTATTATATACCACATTTCAAGTATGAGCCAAAATGGTGAAGAAAAACTTGAAAATTATCAAAAAACGCAAAGGAGTCCTTCCAATCCAAATTTTGAGTTATCTGTCAAATTTTTTGATCCAAATCACCCCATATCTCATACACAGGGTCTACATCAAGCCTAGAACCAAGTTGCACCAAAAAATGTTCATTTTGATGAAAAAGTTAATAATCGCGATATTTACTTTCTTGCCAAAATGGGGGAAAATTTCAACTTTGACCTTATGGGACCAAAGCACATGATGTCCCAAGTCCACTGACCAAAGTTGAGCAAGTTTGGATCTCAAAATCTCAAAATCCCTTTATATCTACTGTTTTAGAGAATTAAAGCCTAAATTTGGCACCATTTCCACCTAGTGCATTCAATTGAGCCCACACTTCTTTCAAAGCACCTAATTGCTATATATTTCAAGCCTATGATGTAAAAAATGCAAAAAGTTGGAAAAAATCCCCAGTTGTGAATAATCACGATTATTTACTTTTGTTGCAAATTTTTGCCTAAACTGTATGATTTTGATCTTTACATGTTTTTATACATCTATGCATGCTCCAAAATTGATTTGAAGCAAAATGGACATCATTTGTCAGCAATTCAAACTCAAGGCATTTTAGAGTGAAATTTGTAGAATTTTCTAACATTAGCACTGTATTCCCCTAACATGAGCAATGCAAGCTACCGAGAAGGCCAAGAAAAGGGTGTCCCAGAAAGAAAAGTTGCAAGAGCTACCACCCTACCAACTGGACCCAAGTTTAGTAAAGACGGCCAAGGCAACATACTTGTCAAGAGAACAGCCTGACACAAACAACACCACGGTTTTCATAGGCAGGTTTAAGAGTGAATAAGGACACCATGTAGAGCTGCAAATGCTACCAAAAGAGATATATGATGTAGCTGCCAAGCTAGACACCAAAGAAGCCAATAGAAGGCTGGGCCTCAGAGACTTATACGACCAAGAACCATGCGGTGTAGATTTCTAGAAAGCATATGAGCTACTGTCCACAATCAAAGAGGATGGGTCAGTCCAAATCACCGACCAGCAAGGGCAACAATTCAAAGTAGTAATCACAAAAGAGATTGTGGCCGAGGCAGTGAAGCTGCCGACTGAAGGTATGACGATGCGGACCCGAGACAGAAAGACAGCAGGCACCTTCACCAAGGAGACTGTTGCTGCAACTTTTTCTGACCTGATCCAAAGGCAAGTGGAAGAACCAGCACGCCTATACCATCAACACTTCCATTTCTTAGCAAAGAGACCGCCATGGTACACAACCCCAAACCATGCGCTTGCGACCACCTTCACCAGGGTGTTGAAGTCGACAACCAAGCAGCCAATTGATCATGTGCAGTATGTGCTGACAACGTTGAAAGGCACGAAGAAAAAAGGTAAAATTACATATGGGTGCACCTGAAGTGCTAATGAGAATAGCATATCATGCTATTAGCATGGTCAACAATCTGTCGCCAACCCCATATGAGAACACATGGATTGTATCTGCACAACCTTCTCCAAGAACCACGCGTTCATAAAAAAGAGTGTATAAGTCAGACGAAGAATCTGTTGAAATCTCCCACAAAGCTCATAGCAGTGAGAGTTTAGACAATGAGGAGAGAAGGGCCAGAATTGAAGAGATGAAGAAGAAAGTTGTAGCTGCACACCAAGAGGAGCCTCAGCAAAATAAGGCAAGGTTTGAAAGAGAAAAAAAAACTTATGAAAGAAGCCGCCAAGCTGCTCGTGAGGACCCGCAAAGGTGTTGGGTTCAAGCCCTTTTTCGGTCAGTCCGTGAGAACAAGTCTCAAGGCATGCAGCTATAGACCATCAGTTAGTGGAGTTTGCATGAGCAAAAGGTGTGGTTGATATCACCTTTCAAAAACTATGTAAAGTCTTCTTTTTAATAGAATTAGAAGTAGCGTGTCCTTTTACTGCAAAACTGTGTCAACTTACTCTCTCTCTCTCTCTCTCTCTCTCTCTCTCTCTCTCTCTCTCTCTCTCTCTCTCTCTCTCTCTCTCTCTCTCTCTCTCTCTCGTCCTTCTCTGCAAGCCTGCACCACCATGGCTCCCTAGCACGAGCTCCAACAACTGGTATCAGAGCCTTACTGGGCCTCGGCTCTCGGCTCTCGACAAAACCCTCACGGGTACAACCACTTACACAGAGGAGAAATACACAGTCGACCTGCTTGGACTCGTGCAACGTATGCATCAAACGAATCACCCTGAAGTACTGATCAGATTTCGACACACTCTTGCTTGCTAAAAGTCCCTGTAGCGTTTGCTTTGAAGCATCCCGCCATCGCGCTGTTCGACTGCTGCAGAACTTGACAGTTTTTTTTTTCTCCCTTTGTTAATCTTTTCACACACAAGGCCTGTCCATTATTTCTTGGCCACCATCTATGGAGAGGTACTTCTCACCTTCAAAGCCGACTTTGTGAAGCATTAAGGCATTGGATCACCAAATCTTGGAGGCAAGAGGCACAAAGCTATTGCTGAAAGAAAATTAGCCAAGTCTCGTAAGACGTCGGTTGATGGAAAACCTAACCCTCTTTTGATTTTCCAGCAAACGGGCATTTCCATCCTCGCAAAATCTTTCTGCTACAAGTCAAATTTGACCGAACTCTTCACCTTTTATTTGAAGACCTCAATATGGCGTCGAAAGTCGACAAATACAACGGGACCGGTTTCCACACTTGGCAGATCAAAGTTAAAGGCTATTTGATGCGCAAAAACCTATGGAACGTGGTCAAGCCTCTCGCAGCTCGACGAATCTGGCACATCCGCTGTTACAAGGGCATTATCTGTTGCTGAGCTACAAAGGAAAGACAAACAAGCTTTTGGTATCATTCTAACCTACGTAGAAGACGATTTTATTCATTATTTGGAGGATGTTGATTCTTCAAGTGCAGCCTGGATAGAGTTAGAAAAGCTTTTCAGTTCCAAAGCTAAATATTCAAAAATGAGTTTAAAAATGGAATTATATTCCATCCGCATGCGTGAAGATGAAAACATTGCATCTTTAGCCAATAGACTGAATAGTATTAAAACTCAACTTGTTTATGTCGAAGCTCTAGTACCAGAAGAAGATCTCATAGCCATTTTGTTAAAAAGTTTGACTAACAAATTTCATCAGATTGTTACTGTTTTAAAAGAGAAAGATCCGCTGCCCTCCTTGGATGGTATCATCAATTCATTGTAGAAAGAAGAACGCAGGGTACCTAGTACCAATTCTACTATTTTTCCCAGTGCATTACAGTCTCGAATTCCGTATCCCCCACCAGTTCTTCTGATACTTCCAGTGCATATGCAGTCACTAAATGTGCTGCTACAGCAGCTTCATCTCGACCTTTAATGGAACCAGATCTTGTGCCATTTGTGGGCTCAACAATCATCAGACGAAAGACTGTTTCAAGAAGAATCCTTGTGTTCACTGTGGTAAAACAAATCATCTGTCAAATAGGTGCTTTCAAAAGGGTAAAAATAAAATTCATGTAGTCGAGGAAGACACTGAATCTCCAATATATTCTGTTGACGAGGAAATTTTTTAAGTCAACTCTTTTCATGTTGTTTAGTCAAAATAAATCGTACGAGCTATAGACACTACCACCCATGAGTGGTAAGACCTCCCAATTTATCAGTTTTTTGTTCTCAAGTCCTATTTTTGTCCTACTTCTCATGAGGTTACTGGGTACACCTTAAACCCAAGGTTTGGCAGTGAACCAAAAACTCCATTTTTGGTGGCTAACTTTTTTTTTACCTACACCCTATCTGTTCAAGGGGGGTTTACTGATCTAGCACCAGGTTATGGATACACCAGAAATCCTTGGTTGTGAGAAAACCTAAAACTCATGGTTGACGAGTACACCGAAAACTCGAGGTATCATGAGTTGCTTGTCCAGTTCGGGCTTGAGGGGGGGATTGTTGGGTTCAAGCCCTTTTTCGGTCATCCCGTGAGAACAAGTCTCGAGGCATGCAACTATATACCATCAGTTAGTGGAGTTTGCATGAGCAAAAGGTGTGGTTGATATCACCTTTCAAAAACTATGTAAAGTCTTCTTTTTAATGGAATTAGAAGTAGCGTTTCCTTTTACTGCAAAACTGTGTCGACTTCCTCTCTCTCTCTCTCTCTCTCTCTCTCTCTCTCTCTCTCTCATCCTTCTCTGCAAGCCTGCACCACCATGGCTCCCTAGCACGAGCTCCAACAAAAGGTGGGTTCGAAGAGAGATAAGGGGACCTAGAATCAAAAACCCTGCAAGAAAAGAAGTTGAGGACCCCACAAACTTCCTTGAACGCATGTATGCAAAGGCAGAATCCCTCAAGTTAAAAGAAGCTCAAGAAGCTGAGAGGAAAGCAAGAGAAGACGTGGCCGAGCAACAAATACAAGTGAAGGCTACGGAACAAGGAGAGACACAACACTATAAGGAGGAGATGTTTCCAAATCCCACCTCACCCACTAACGGAACAGGCAGACCACCCAATGCCAAGCCCTTGCCCTTAACCAACAGCTAAATCCAATGAGGGTGAGGAATCCAAAGAAAAAGATCCTGAACCGCAGGAAGTAGCAAGTTTTGAACAACCAAGGTCAACAGGACAAAGAGAGTCAGAACCATCTACGACCACCCAACAGGAAACCAAAGGGGCATCCACAAAGCCTCAAGCAACCAAAGTAGTCGAAGCAATTGCAACGCCTCAAGGTGAAGAACAACCCTGCCGCAACCACAAGCAGCCACCCCAACACCACCCAAGGAGCCACAAACCGAAACGGCCAAAACATCTAGATAGCCTACAGAGTCTAAAGAATGGGAGAAAAACAATGAAGTCATCATGCAAGTAAAATTATATGCCAAGCAGATGTAGGTGATGATAGAAAAAAATGCGAACAGTAGCACTTAGCCACAGCGTTAAGGCTAGAGAGCTGGAACTCATCATCGATGCTCTACAAGGAGAGTTATATGATAGGATAAATATCATTTTAGATTTACAGAGACAGATCAAAGAGCTGAAGGATGAGGTAGAACACTAGCTAGCCAAAGAGAAATAGCACAAAGAAATGGAGGAGCTAGGAGAACTTCTAACAAAGTTATCAGATACATGCGAGACTAAAGATCAACAGCTCACAAGGGTAACAAATGAACTAACCACAACTCTATCAGTACAAAAGATCCAAGTGCAGCTCGCTGTAGCGAACGCTTCTCTGCAATAATCAGAGCAAAGGATCAATGATCAGGCAGCTTTTTTAAGACAGATAAGAAAAAATCATGTTGTCGCTTCTATAAAAGGTACATATGAAGTTTATACGGATTTGGAAAAGGGGAATAAGGATCTAGAGTTAGAGCAATCCCAAAGAAGAGACCTTGCACTGATGCAGGTACAACAAGAAGATCAACTTCTCAAGGAGATAGCAGAGCTAAAAAGAGTCAATCAGCTATTGAGAGAGGGACAACTAAAGGCACAAGAAGAAGCAGGTCCCTCAGAGCAACCAACTGTTGACATTCCATGAGTCTCTTTTGCTGAGATGGAAACACAGTCGACAGAAGGGCTAGGAGGAGAAGAATACTTTCAAGTACCATTGACTGATGCTGAGCAAGTGCCCATGGTCCAGCTTTCTAAAGCTAAGGAAGATGCAATCAAAGAACAGGTTTCTCAAGAGACAGATGCAGAATGGAAAGCAACGATGGATTGGGAGTTGAGAATTCTTCACTTTGTCAATGTAACTTAACTCACTCCCAACCAAATCAATGCACAATGGCATCAACAATCCTTGCCATACCCTTTGATCAAGGTAGAGCTATTACAGGTCAAAGAAAGATTATACAAAGATATGCAGGCAGAAGGCTAAAACTGCAATAAGATAGGATAGTGAGGTTAAACGCACATCCCACATTTGACGCTGCTACCGGGGATCGAAGAGACCAAAACTAGGGAAAAACACGAGTGTCTTGTGAAGTTATCCTTTAACTTCCTCTAAGATCTCCTAAAGTAAAAACTTTCTTTTAGAAACCGCATAGCCTAAGATTGTTGTCTTTTGTTGTGTAGAGGTAGCTTGGAAGTAATTGTACTTGTCAAGTGCCTTTAGGATTGAAGGATTGTAGATTAGATTAGGATTTTGAGAATGATTGATAGATGAGACAAGTCTTAAGATCAATGCTAAGGAAACCTTAAAAAACAAGAAAATGAGTGTTTGTTGACACTTTCCACAGCCCCATTGCATGAGAATCTAGTAGGAGTAGGGTAAGTAGGATTCAAGGTGGATTTCAGAACATTTCTCTCTCTGAAAGAATCAAGTGTGAGTTGTTATTTGAAGTGCAGGTTTTCAGGCTTACGACTAGAAATAGCACAAAAAGACTCTAAACCACTCAATCCGAGTGGAGAGTAAGCTTAAAAGTTGTATGAACCAGTGGGTAAGCTCAAGGATACTTTGAGGTAAAAATTTCAAGAGTTGACCAAAACTCAGATTATTTACTTTTTCTTGACATTTTAGGCCAAATTAAGTTTTGACTTGATTTATAGGCTTAAAATAACTCATAAAAGGACTGTCCTTGAAAAAAGTACAAAAATTGGTTCATTTCAAGCCTGAAGTAAATAATCGCGATTCTTAACTTTCAGCTCAAATTTGACAAAGGTTCATACCATTGACTCGTTGCATGTGTACAAACAACTTTTGTAAAGGTACAAAAGATTTGGATCACCAAACTGGGAAAAAACTAAAGTTTGTACTGACTTTCTAAATCTTGAGTGTAAATCGGAAAAGAATTTGTCCAAACTTGATGAAATTTGATTCATAGGCTTATATTGATGTGATAAGCATGTGTATATGCTCAGTTGACCAAAAAGATGCAAAAGTTGCCAGTTGTAAAGAATCACAATTATTTACATATGCCCCATTTACATAAAATTGATGACCATTTAACAAAAATTTATCCAAATTTGATGAAACTTGGCTAGAGACCTTAAGTTGAAGTGCTTAACAGATCTGTGTCAAGATTGGGGCAAACACTTGCAAAAACATAGCTAGAGTAAATAATCACGATTATTTACATCTGCTTCGAAAATTGGTATTTTTACACAATTGGGCATACCACAAGGTCAAGCATATCAAGTAGACCACACAAATCAATTTTGGTGAAATTTGGATCACAAAAGTGAGACTTAAGCCAGATTCTTGAAATCAGAGTTTGCGGATAATAAACAGTTTTGATAAACTTGAACAGATTTTGTCCAAACTTGTTGAAACTTGTCCAAGGACCTTAGCAGGTTGTACACTTGGCGAATCAAGCAAAAAAGGGTAAAAAACTGACATAAGTAAATACTCACAATTATTTACTACTGCTACACATAGCCACCAATTTTGACTTTTGAACTTGTACAGTGTTAAACCAGCATAATACAAATCCACCGGGCAATTTTGATTCAATCGGATCCAAATTGATACATGTTCACTCAGTTCTAGGTTGCATATTAATCCTTTGATTTTTGCCAAAGTTGAGTTTGAAAATTGCAACGGTTGACTCATTTAGCTCGATTTGCAGTGATACACATAGACCAATCACAACAGCTAGCAAAAACTATATTGTCTTTATAGAAGAATAGCTGACTTGATCAAAATTGTATAGGAATCAAGTTGTAGACAAGGAACTGGTAGCTTGGCAAGAAGTGCAATCCAGTCAAGTGGAAGAAATTTTCAACAAGTCAATCCAAAGGTAAGTACTCTATCCAGGGCTTTGCAAGTCTTTATGAACCACAGATTTGGTCGTGTACTAGGAAATCAGGGAATATTTGGAGAAACCTCCAGTAGAGTATCCATTGAAGAAAGCGTGAATCAAGGCAGTCCCTTGCACACTATCCCTGAAGAAGTCTTAGACACTTTTTCAGATTCGACATCCGAAATGTCTTCCTATTCAACTCACTCGAAAACTGGAACGATAATGCTCTTCAAGCATATACCCTCTTTCTATAAGACTAATCGCCATGGAGCTCAGGTTTACCTGGATCGTAACGAAGAGTATGCCATTCGCATTGATGACCATGGTATTGAGTTCGAGGAAGAGATTAGGGCAAACAAACAAGGAAAAATGTACATGGATCGAAACAGAACTCAATATTTACAAGTCGAAAACCCTAACGTGATAGACAAATGGGGGCTAGAAGTAAACACTATAATTCCAGATATGGCTGCAAAAGAAGGACCACCAACTTTAGAATTCGAGGAATACAATCAAGTTGATTTGAAGCCCTTGAAGTGGCTTAGTACTGATAATCCTAGGATCGGAGTCTATTGTTGGGAGGATAGAAACGTAAAATATCTTTTGTGGAATTCGCATGCCAAATCAAAACAACTAACAGCCATGAAGATCATCTATATCTTCAAGATCAAAGATAAGGGATTAGCAAACCTACCAACCTACCTGTTTAGGGATTGTTATAACAACAAGTTTGTTATGATGACTCCTGAGGAGGTAGAAAAAACCAAATATCAAGGGTATTCCACAAGGGATTGGATATTGGGCCAAGGACCAGAAACAATTCCAAGAGAGGAACACCATGGGAGATCTTTTGAGAGTAATGTTAAGAAACCAGAAACCACCTCATCACGCAGAAAACCGGGTGACACTAAGGCCAGTCAGGGCTACATGAGTATTTCCAATAGACTGGTTTGAAGGACATGGAACAGGACCAACTGCTAGAAGACGGGGAGTTGAACCAAATAGACATGTCAGACCAGCTGATTTTCAAAAATGGGTCAAAAAATACAGTGGATTAGGAGATCCATACGACCACTTAGCAAGCTTTAAGCAAGTGCTAAGAACAGAACGTATATTTGATTTCCATACTCAATTCGAGGGGTTTGGAATGACATTAGAAGGAAAAGCATTGACATTGTTCCAAAACATTCCACCAAGGTCAATCATAGACTTGAACACATTAGCTCAAGGATTTGTAGCTGCTTGTTCCAAAACGGGGATCAAACACAATACGGTAGCTCAAATCTACAGCTTCAAACAAAAACATGGTGAGTCTGTTAGAGATTGTGCAACTCAAATGAAACAATATATTGCCAGATGCCCAGGGCTAGAGATACATGCAAAAGAACGACTCATATCTTTGTTTCTAGAGGGACTCCTAAACAAAGAACTTCATACTATACTCTATAGCAAGAAGCATACAACCCTAGAAGAGTGTGTGTCAGATGCTATTGACTTAGGAGACAATTGTGATTTTTTCAATGAAGAAGATGTCCCTAAGGATAACCAAAGTGAGAAAACAACATCCACTAAGTCAGCACAAGTGGGAACAACTGCTGCAGTACCACTTTTATCCATAGAACACATTCTCAAAAGGATGAACGACATGATGAACAACATGCAAAAAGCACCTATGAGGGGACCAGGACAAGGGATACCTCAACAAGGACAACCGATTAGACCACAAAAATGGTGTGCAGTCGATGGTAAATAGACCAAATATGATACCAACAAGTGCTACTTCTGACCTGATGGGAATGTTCAGTACGTGCCCATGAGGCCGCAAGGACAACCCATGTACAAATATCAATCTAATATGGCCCAAGCTCAAAGACCACCAATGGGTATGGAAAGACTTCAACCTGTGTTGGGTCAAAAACCTCTGTATCCAAGACATAATGTAGTGCCTGTAAAGTACATGCATTCAGAAGGAGTCATAGATGAACAAGCACTAGTGCCTGTTACACCCTATGTTGAGCCTAGTCCATCTATAGTAATGATAGAAGGAGATTGGTATAACTCACATCCACCACCAATGGAAGAACCTGTGACTTATGCTCCACCAAAGCTTGCACCAATGTATTATGTAGCTAATCAAGGTGTTAGACCTCCTATGGTAAGACCCATGATTAAGCCAAGAGCGGGAAACTATCATATTTGTGGTGCAGTTGATCATTGGAAAAATGAATGTCCAGAGCCTGAAAAAAACCTCAAGCCGATTGAAGATTATTGTATACAATGTTGCAAAAACGGAGGACTCTTTTCGAAAGATTGTCCAAAAAATCCTTTAAACAAGGGTAAAACAATAGTGAATGTAGTCCAAGTGATACCTAGTAGCTCATTTGAGAGTGAACCAATTGTTCCAGTCAAGGTAATCACTAGAGCTTAGGCTAAGAAAAAGAAACATAACTCCTCTAATGATTCGGAGAACACAAAAGCTACCTCTCAAAATACCAAAAGAAGTAGAAGCAAAAGATATGAGATGAGAAAACAAAAACAACGGGCTGAAATCGAAGAGAAAGCAAAAAAGTTATGCTAGGAAAAGGTGAAAGAAATTGGAAGCGAAATCAAAGAAACAACCGTGAAATCTAGAGAATCAATTTTGGTTGATAAAATTTTTGAGCCTATTAACGCAGCCTTGGAAGCTTACCAAGCAGGACTTAAAGCAAGCCAAAACATGGAAAACAAATGGAAAAACTAGCCTCCTCTAGACATGGAAGCAGCTAAGCTTGAAGCTTATCAAAATTTGGTAAGAATCACGCAAGAGATGCTGGAAAAACAAAAACCCAAGTTCAAAAGTATGGAAAAACCTGAAGAGCTTGTGGTAAGAGACACTAAAAAAAAATCCAAAGTGGTGGTAGAGCCCCACATTGAACCAAAAGAGCCAGAACTTGTAGTGCCGGACAGCGAAGATGCCTTACACAGAATTCCATTCGTAGAGGAAGACTAGCCAGGGCACTTATGGGAAAAAGTTAGAGACATCAATGATGGGAGCCTAACTCTAAAGTCAGCTCCTATAGAGGAAGTTTGGTTGGACAACCTACCTCTTGATATGGACATGAATGTACAATCCTTGTATGGGAATTGCGGATTTGAAGCTTCAGGAATATCGAAACCACTGACCTTGATAACATTACCCTCTTACTTGGGAGATAACAAAGATGAATCCATAGTGTGTAAGACCACTCAAGTAAAAAGAGCAGAACAGACCCTAGAAGTAGACAACATTCATTCAATCATGTCTACGCCCTTCCAATGTACTCTTACTTTGGGAGAACTGTTAAAACTCTAACCTTATTTATGGAATGATCTATAAAAAACCCTAGAGAAGGTGGGGGATAATGGGGCTCATCGTAAAATTTTTGGAAAGATTGAAACAGAAAATGGATAACAGAGAGATTTGATCTGTTCCAATGAACAAAGTTGGAGAATACTACGAAGGGGAAGAAGGAAACACCACCCTTCCAGTGAAATATAATGACATTGAAACCATGGCAATACTGGATAGTGGAGCAGGCATAGCCATAGCCATGAAAGTAGTATGGGAATCCTGGGGACAACCAACCATTAGACAAACTTGAATGAAATTGCAATTGGCTGATGGACACATTACCCTTAGGATTGCTTGAAAAAGTGATAGTTAATTCTTGTGGGATTGAATATCAACACATGTTTGCCATAGTAGACTTTGGAAAGAAACTCAATTACGAAATCAATATTGGGAAGACCTTTCATGCGGAAGGTACAGCTCATCCAAGATTGGGGAAACAACTATCCGTACTTGAAGAAAGTGGGATCCATAACAAGGGTTAATCTAAAAGATCACACTTATAGAGATGTCATGAAAACAACCATACAAGAGTTCAATTCAACCTCTTCGACTGAAACTAAGCTTCCTTCTTGGTTAAACAAAGACACTCCTATTTGGATGTGCGGAGCTTCAGAAAAGTGAATCTTAAAAAGAGAAGAATGTATCCTAGAAAGGGATTGCACAGATGAAGCCTATGTACTTGGACCATTTCTAGAGCATTTGTTTGAGCCATTTGAGTGGACTCAAATTTTAGCGACAATGGATGTATGTGTGAATATGTCTATGCCTACTCAATCTAGCAACGAGGATGGCTATGACATAATTCCCATCCAAATGATTTTAACCCTTCACATTGAAGATGAAATTGAGGAACCCACGGACTTGATGAAATCTCAACAAGTCTTTTCAGACCTCTACTATGATGCAACAAATGAGTTAGATGAACACTCAGCTACCTTAGAAGATTTGGGGTCAGAAAAAGAACATGTGAGAGCTAAGCTACTCCTAAAAGGAGGGGAGGAAATTTTTTTGACTTTCCTAACCAAAAATCAAGAAGACAAAAATGGTATAGACGAAAAAGAGACACCAGAATTGTGAAAACAAGACCTATGCCATCAGTCTCCAGTAGAACACAATTCCCGATGTAGATAGATGCACATGATTGTTTCAAGGACAAAATCACTGGCAGATGTACTTCAAACAAAAATCCAGAAATGTCGAGAACATTGAGAAAAACAAGGAAGGATACTCAAGCAAAGCCAAACAAACAATACAAGGAGCCAACCATGACACGAACTAAGCGGAAAAAGAAATATCAAGAGTTGAAAAAAGCTCTAAAGGAGATATATACAACCGAAATGGAAACCATAGAAGATAATGGTAAAGATGTAATGAGTGTTCCATCCCATTACAAAAAGTATACTCTCCAAGATCAAAAAATCATTGTCGAACAACCTGTTAGAGAACTACGAAAACAGGGCAAGTCCTACGAAGGGCCTGAGAACGCGAAAAAGATAGACTTGGCTGAACTAGGGCAATAACCTAGGTCTGCCTACATTGCAAATGACCTAACAGAGGAAGAAGAAGAGCTTTTGCTAATCTTGCTAAAAGAATACCAAGATATCTTTGTTTGGTCTTACAAGGATCTCAAGGGTGTTGATCCAAAAATTTGTCAACATACCATACCCATGAGAAATGATGTGAAACCAAGTAGACAAAGGCCATACACATAGAATGAAACATTTTCCAGGAAAATTAAAAAATGAGATTGAGAAACTAAAGGAAGCCGAATTCATTTACGGAATTGAACACACAGATTGGGTGTCTCCAATTGTGGTAATACCCAAGAAGAATGGAAAATTACGAGTGTGTGTCAACCTCAAAAAAGTGAATGCAGCTACCATTAGAGACAACTTTCCTCTTCCAATCACTGAGCATTTTTTAGAATGAGTTGCAAGAAAAGAAGCTTACAGCTTCTTAGATGGATTTATGGGATACAATCAACTTTTGGTTGACCCAAAAGGTCAGCATAAAACTGCTTTTGCAATTAATGGGGTATTTTTTCCTATCGAGTTATGCCCTTTGGGTTAACTAATGCTCCTGCCACCTTTCAAAGATTGATGAGCCATGCTTTTAAAGAGTATCTAAGGAAATTCTTGGAAGTGTATATGGATAATCTATGCGTACATTCATCAATCTGGACTGATCATTTTGAACACCTCAAAAAGGTATTCAAAAAATGAAGACTTTATAGGATTTTCTTAAATCCTGAAAAGTGCACATTCATGGGTAGACAAGGAAAAACTCTTGGACATATAGTGTCTAAAAATGGCATAGCTACTGACATTGAAAAAATTCATGTCATTTCTGATTTGCCTAGACCAACAACAATCAAGGGGGTTCAAGCCTTAATGGGGCATTGTGGATATTACAGATGGTTCATTTACATATACGCTATAATTGCAAAACCCGTGTATAGCTTGATTACACACTTTGAGTGGACTGAATCATGTGAAGACTCCTTCAAGAAGTTTAAACAAGCTCTCACTTCAGGCCCAATATTGAGAGCACCAGATTGGGATAAGATATTCCACATACATGTAGATGCTTCCAATTTTTCCATAGGTTGTATACTAGCTCAACTAGGAGACAGGAAAATCGATTTTCCTATTTCTTATGCTAGCCAATAGTTGAACATGGCAGAAAATAATTACACTACCATAGAAAGGGAAGGATTAGGAATGATCTATGCCGTTAAAAAGTATAGACATTGCCTATTAGCCAACAAGTTTGTGTTCTTTGTGGACCACCAAGCTTTGTTCTACTTGGTTAACAAGCCATGCAGCACAGGAAGAATCGTGAGATGGTTCATCATTCTTCTGGAATTTGATTTCACTGTGGTTGTAAAAAAGGGCACTACACATCAAAGAGCAGATCATTTGTCAAGGATTTTTTTAGGAGAATCACCTAAAGGGTAGACGACGATCTACCAGATGCCTATTTGTTCTCAGTGGAAATGATACCTCGATGGTCAAAAAACATGGTATCATTGATGACAATAGCTCAAGTGGATTCACAAATACCACTTCCTATTACAATTGGATTAATTGAGCAATTGGCTATGTATCAATTACTAGCTAGTAGGCTATACAAAAGAAACCAAGATGGAATATTTCTCTTATGCATTAATCCTGAAGAGAAAAAACAATACCTAAGTCAAGCACATATGACAATAGTAGGACTTCACTTTGCGGAAGACCAAACTATGCGACAAATTTTGAGACTTGGAGTATTTTGGCCAACTATGAGGAGTGATGTTCGCTCTTTTGTAAAGGATTGTCCTCAATGTCAAAAATAGATATCCATACCTCACATAACATTGTTTCGAATGTCGTGTGTTCCTAAGTGGAGTAACTATCTAGTTACTTACTTATCAAGCCAAACATTTCCTGAGGATATGAGTAAACGCCGTCAAAGAGCAATTGAAACTGAACGAAGAGACTATGCTCTAATTGGAAACCAATTGTACCGGAGAGGTAAGGATCAACATTTGCGTCTTTGTGCAAATAAAGATAAATATATTCCAATTATAGAACAAGCACATGCCTGATTAGCTGGAGGTCACTTTTCTAGTGAGACCACCACAAGAGCAATCTTGATGGCAGGCATATGGTGGCCAACACTTTTTGCAAATACCAAAGAATATGTTCGAAGGTGTGATGCTTGTCAACGAGCAAAAATGCCAACACGTGTAGATAGCATGCCCTTAAGACCAATGATGGGGGCTAGAGCTTTCGCAAAATGGGGTATAGACTTTGTTGGGCCAATACAGCCAGCTACTTATAGGACCCAAGCTCAATATATCATTGTAGCTACGGACTATTTGACCAAGTGGACCGAAGCTAAAGCAACTCATAGAATGATGCCAAAACCACTGCCGCATTCTTATATGAGTATGTATTCATGAGATATGGACACCTAATAGAAATTGTCAGTGATCGGAGAACTCATTTCCTCAATGAGATAATCGTCTATTTGCTTTATGAGTTTATGGTCATCCTTAATAAATTGGCTCCCTATCACCCACAAGCAAATAGACAAGCTGAGCATTAACAAAATTCTTAGCTCGGTATTGACTAAAGTGGTTAGTTCAAGAAGGACAAACTGGGAAATGAATCTCCATGCTGCTCTATTGGCTTATCGAGTTTCATTCAAAACAGCTTTAAATGCTACACCCTTTAACCTTGTTTATGGTCCTGAGTCCATACTGCCAATAGAATTTCTATTGCCAACACTAAGGGTAGCAAATAATCTTGAGTGGACTGGACATGAATTTTCAGAAAGACTAGAAGATTTAGAAAAGCTAGAGGAGCAAAGGCTAACTGCTGTAGCTCACATCTATGCACAAAAGCGGAAACAAAAATAGTTTTTTGATTCCCATCTCATCACAAAAATCTTCAAGAAAGGGGACTTAGTTTTATTCTATTCCCTTAAGCAACACATTCCCAAGTTTTAAAAAAAGGGAAACGGATCGTTTATCATTGAAGATGTGTCTCCAAGTGGAGCAGTTAAGCTATCCACCCTAGATGGTGAACCAATGGCTAATTGGATTAGTGGATGTCGTTTAAAGAAATACAATTTTCCGCTAACCAATGAATTGCTAGAAAGAATGTAGGCAGCCAAGCAAAGGAGGATTAAACGATAGTAGCAGGTTGTTGATGAAGCCCAAGAGAAAGCTCGACTTCGGGTACTAAAACGGAAAGCTTCTCTCAAGGATCAACAGATACCGATTCCCATCAACACTCTGGAAATAGATGACCAACAATGGGAATTGCCAAAAGATGCCGTATCAAGAGATGATGAATGGGTAGATGAAATGGACCTTCGCATCAAAGTACAGCTCAACAATCATAGCACAAATGCCTTGGTAGATACAGGACCTAGAGTAAATGCAGTCAGTTACTCTGGGCCCTCATCAGTTTGTATGCTTACCAGATGAACACATAAATGAGACAATGATTCTAGGAATCTCATGGATGCGTATATACAAAACAATACCAGATTGGGATACAAATCAGCTCAAGCTATCACCTAAAGGCGGGCAACTCATTGTTCCAATTGCACCAAGCAAGGAGGAATAGAAAGGAATCAATCAGCATACCAAACCACAAAGTAATAAATCTTCTCCATCCTATTGATAAGCAAATGCTACAGGTAACATGTAAGGAGTCAGGCAAACTTGGGTACCAAAATCATAGCTTAAGGATAAGCCGATTCAAATCTGGGTGCCCAAAACATCATCAAAAATACCAAAGACGGTTCCAAAGGTCAAAACACAGAGCCGAGCATCTCCAATCGAGCATCTCCGATCAAGGAACCTAATACGAAATGGGTTTGGAAGAAAAAAGAGCACTTATCTTCTCCGCAAATAGGAAAACCAATCAAGCAATGGAGAGTTAAGTCTTAGAAACCTCAACCACACCATTCTGACCAAGACAAACCAAGGTATCAATCGCGAGTAAAAGCTCGACAATAGTCATTACTGGTACCTAAAGCCCAGGAGATCAGCGTGCTAAAGCATCCTAATGGTACAATCAAGCAAAGAGCACACAAGCTACAAAATTTTCTCTTTGGAAGACAACAACAACAAGCCTCGACATCAGAAACTCTTGAGTTAATTACTCAAGACCCACCTCTTGCACAACATAATGGTTTGAACTGCATTGATCTTCAAAGCATGGTAGAGCCAACCAAGGCTATGCATAGACACGATTGTTCAACCCATCCACATAGTCGTCCCGGAGTACGCCATCTAGCAGGGGTGGAAGAGTACTAAGAAATTAAGGGCAATGTTTGAAGAGGGAGGAAAAGGTTTTATGTTAATGTGTGATTTTTTGTAAAATTACCTAATAATGCTCTTATAGATGATTTCCCTGATGAGTATAAATAGTGTATATACTATCAGAAAATCAACAAAAATTAGTCCTTTTTTGTTACTTTTTATCATTTTTCTTGATATTGAGACTGAAAAAGGGAGAAATCCAATAAAGAACAATAAAACTGTGTTTTTCAATGGATTTTCTAAATTATTGGATTTTCACTTTGCTTAGCGCAAATTGTTATTTTTCTTTGATTTTTCTCAACAAACAGGTCAAAAATTAATAATAAATAGTAAGGGAGCTCAGATGAAAAAACTGAAGACACGGTGGTGATAAAAAAGACAAGGCGGATAAGCACAAAAATTTTCAATAAAATCGAAAGATGGAAGCAAGAAGCCTAAATTAGGATGCCATACCTACTTTTGCGAAATTCTTGCAAAATGAGCTATAGGAATCCGATAGGGGAAATTTTTGAGTCTAACATAGATTTCACGGTCTAGTAGGACTAACAGGGGAATCTGGGAAAAATTGGTTCGGGAAGTCCGAGTATAGATACCTAAGGTAGGCTAAAATGACCTCATTTCCACTTATTGCCTTTAGAGAGAGAGCATTTCGACTTCTTCGCGCGTACTTTCTGGAGCCTACAGTCACCCATTTTCAGCATCGTCTCACACAAGACATGAGGGGTGAGTTCTTTACTCATCAATGATGCATTTTGTACGGCCAAAATTTAGTCTAAACCCCTAGAAAAAACCTTAGAATCCGAGCAGTGCACGAAGATCTACAACCAAAAACTGACCATAGCGCATTAGGAAAAATATGAACCCTCTAGGGGCCCTTTGGGATTAAGGTTAATTAGAGGTCAGCCAATAGGAAGAGGGTGGTGGACACACTCTATACCCTCAAAAAAGTAGGGGGACAAGGTAGCTTTACACCTCTTAATTGTCTCTTACCTAGTGAGAAGGTAAGGGAGGTGGCTAGGGGAAAGAGGGGGGGGGGGGGGGGGACCACTTTGACCTCTTTTCCCCCATTTTTTGGCCCGGATTTAAAAATACACTAAAAATTTCAATTCTTCAAAAAAATTCAAATTTCAAGTTTTCCCTCCTTAAAAGGTCCCCAAACCTATTTCATGGTCAAAAAAGTATTTTTGACCTTCAAAAGTTAAAAACGTGTACTAAAAAATCCAAAAAATTGATTTTTTTAAAAAACAAATCAAAACATCATTTTCACCCTCCAAAGTCTTTCCAAAGCTATTCTATAGCTAAAAAGTGTTTTTCTCTCTCTACAAACCCTTTTCCAAGCTCTCCATTGCTGCAACAACCACATGCACCCCCTATAGTCCATCATTATCTCTCTGCTAGCTTTCTCCCACCTCCATTGTAGCACCAAGCAAGCTCCTCCTCCATCTCTTCCCCTTGCCCACCACATAGTTTCACACCAAGCTAGCTCCTCTCCCTTCTCTCATCTCCATTACAACATGAAACAAGATTCTACTCCTTCTACTTTCATTCACTCACACTACATGGAAACCTCTACTCCCGAAGGTGGCAAAAGTATGAGCTCACATGAGTTGCATACCACAACAATAGGAGGTGTGAATATCGTGTGGGCATTGCAAGGGTTCATCTCCAACATAAAGATAGAATGGTAAGAAAACTACCCTTGTAGCTTACATTCAGAGCTTAACATCATCTCCATCTTTAAGTTTATCATGTTGGAGAGAATTAACCTCTTTATGGATTTCAGTGTTTAGGCTTCACACCTCATAACACTGGGTGGTGCTATTTTGTTGATGACTTTGGTGCGCCATCTATAGTTGTGTAGCATGTGATTTGAGTCTCACAATGTAAGTAAGTTGTGTTATCTATGGAGAGTCCTCAAAGATTTTTCTTTTAATTTATTCTTCGTATAATTGTCATTAGATAATTGGAATGATATCATTTTGTACTTTATAACTTTGTGCTCACATAATCTTTTGTTTACTTGCAGATTCAACTTGTTTTAAGAGGACATAAGCAAGAACCATGTGCAGAGATGGAAATCACTCTATTTTTGTTCCTTGAGGAACCTTTCACTACCATGTTAAAAGATTTTGATAAGAATAGTAGGTGTTTTTTAGAATCTTGAACCAATAGGGACTCTCTAGGAGCTCTCATAGAAGCCATCCATATAGTACTACTATCTTCCCTAGTGTCATAGACACACAAATACTCAAGTATATATGAATCTTTAGATGAGGAAGACAAATACTTGTAAGATAAGCCTAACATCAACAACATTGTCTCCATTTGTAATTATTTTTCATGAGGCTGGATTCCTCTATAAATGCAATATAAATATGTTTTTTTGTTAAATGGTGTCGCATTGAGTGAGAGTATTTAATTTAGATTACTGAAGTTTCATACATATCTGAGAAATATTGTTTACTTTTATGGATATTTTGATTTGCCTGTACGATGATTCAAGTCGCAAGTCTTAATCACTCCACCTTGAAGAAATTCAAGCAATATTTTGATTTCAGTTTAATAATTAATGGTTATTCTTATTAAAGTGGATCATAAACTTTGTCAAGATGTCCTCATTTGGGGATGTTGAATATATATCATTAGCAATGTTTCACAAGAACACTAGGTGGACACAAGGAAGTAAAAATTGGCTCCTTGTTTGGTCGATTTCTAGTGTTTAATGTTTAGTGCACAGGATTTGTGAGGCCGTTGACATGGGGAGTTCACTAAAGTATATGTAACATAGCACATGTGTTCAACAGAAGGGATTTTATATTCTTGTAAAGCTGCAGAAACATGTGTAGATAAAGCCTATAAGGGGTACTTTTAATCCATTCTAGTGAACGCACGTGATATAGGAAAATTTTACATAGTGAATGCTCCGGAACTTTGAACACAAAGAAGGGGGGGGGGAGCTCTAATTACATCTGAGTGAAAAGAAGTGGAATTTGTACTGTCATGTTGCATAAAGATTTGCTTTCACTTAATCTTTAAAAAAAATGGTATCCTGGGGTGCAGACAAGTCCATATAATGCAAAAAAAGGGGTGGCCACAAGGGCGCGTAGTGAGCCATCCAAAACTGCTGGATGGGCCATATGTGGACCCTTGTGGCCACCCTTTTTTTGCATAATTAGGCTATTGTTGTACTCGAGAACCCTGGAAAAGATGAGATGAACCTAAAATTGAACTTTTCAACCACATTATGCCTTCCTTCAACTCAACTTACTAGTTCCCTGCACCAAAAGGGAAAATCACATTGGACAGTATAAAAATCTAGTCTCATGCTGCATAAACATCTGGTTTCATCAAATATTAACATTCTTGCTATTATAAGGGGCAGACAAGGCCATATAATGCAAAAAAAAGGGTGGCCACAAGGGCGTGCAGGTGAGCCATCCAAAACTGTTGGATGGGCCATCTGCGCGCCCTTGTGGCCACCCTTTTTTTTGCATAATTAGGCTATTGTTGCACTCCAGGACCTTGGAAAAGGTGAGATGAATGTAAAATTTAACTTTTCAAGCACATTATGCCTTCCTTCAACTCAACTTACTAGTTCCCTGCACCAAAAGGCCAAATCACATTGGAAAATATAAAAATCTAGTCTCATGCTACATAAACATCTGGTTTCATCAGCTATTAACATTTTTGCTATCCTAAGGGGCAAACAAAGCTAGAAAATGCAAAAAAAAAGGTGGCCACAAGGGCGCGCAGATGAGCCATCCAAAACTGCTGGATGGGCCATCTGCGCGCCCTTGTGGCCACCCCTTTTTTTGCATTTTCTAGCTTTGTTTGCCCCTTAGGATGGCAAAAATGTTAATATTTGATTTAAATTTAACTCTTCATGGCCAAAACCACTTAACTTAAAACACATGGATAAACCGAAAAGCCAAATCACTATGGAGACAGTAGACACAACTCTTAATCATTTTGTCATTTCAAAGTCATCTGAAATGATGTGAGCCTCTACAACTTCTTGAATAGCCTCCAACGCTATTGCTTGCATTTTATACTGATTTCCATAGCTTTGAAGCACCTCCTTCACCGTGTGAGCATATTTGTGATGCATGGCCATGATTCAAGTGTTAAGTTTTTTTTTTTTTTTTTATTATAAAAGTGTTGAACTTTTCGGTTGTTTTCAACAGCTTCTAGATTTCAATCGGCTCCGAATCTGTCTGGGCTTGTCTCACATGAATTTGTTCATCTCATCGCGTTCTTCGACCATCATGTGATGAGAAAAAATCATATCTTGCTCGCATTCTCCAAAAATCAACGTGCAAGTTGACAATTTATTTAAAAATGATGTAAAACATACATTTTCTACTTTTTTCTTAATCTACGGGCTCGAGCGAGCATTAAAACCATGGAATCTGAAAATACTCAAAGAACCATTGTTTTTTATTGTGTTAAGGACTGTATTTCCTACATACAAAACTTTCCTAAAATCTCGCCCTAACACCTTCAAAAGTGGCTTCCAAGGAGTGTACTCGGTCAAAATTTGAAACTGAAGAAAAACAATCAGAATGAACTCCTAGACTGTGTATAAACTTTAGAATAACCAAAATTTTCTTCAAAAAAAAGTTATGCTAAAAATTTGAAAATAGCCCCCCATTGGACTCCCCACAACGATAGAAGTCAAAGGGTTCAAGGAGAGGTATGGTGTCACAAGTGTATGGTGGGAATCTCATCGAGGTTTATTCCGTCAAGATCTCTTGTACTTTATCATGTCTTCTCATGTACAATCTTACCAAAAAAAAAAGACACTTTAAATGACTACAAATCTTATTTAACTTATCAAACAATCTAAAATATGGTAGACAAAGAGTGCTCTTACACATCAACAAACAAAAAAGTCCAAACTTCTTCTCATTAACTTTGATAAACATACATTCGTGAACAACTTCCAAGGAATAGTGCAGTCATAGTTCTTACATCCATTCCATGACATGGTATGCTCATGGGGTGACCTATCATATAAAAATATCTCTGGTGGGGGTGCCCTCATGTTAGGAAAGGGTGTGCTACTGATGAAAAGTTGTTGTATTGTCCTACTAGGGATCTCTCCATGTTAGCATAGTGATTTTTGGTGTAGTGGGAGCCACATTGCTTGAGGAGATCTTTGTGCCACCATAAAAGCTTCATGTTATGCTAGTTCCTTGAGCCATTCTTGCATTAGGATGAGATTACCCACCTCTAATAAGGATGGATTTGAAGCACCTACCTGCAAGATGTAACAAAGAAGGCTCTTTTAGAGGAAAAGTGGTGACACTTGACCTCTCTAACCTGCACCCACTGTTTCTTGTAATGCCACTGTTTTGAGCTGAAGCTTGACATTCGTGCATCCACGGATGCAAAGAAGCACCTGCACCCATACACAACCAATTGCAATAGCCTAAAAATCCTACTTCTCCCCTCCCAAGATATTGAAGAACCATACACATTCGTCTCACCGACAGTATGACGATCTTGGGATGACCTCTGCTCACCCTCACGTGCGGCCTTCGGTGCAAACACCGCGGACAAGCAATATGTACGATTTGTGGTGTCCGTGAGCACCATGGCAGCAGCTGCGTGAGGAAGCAAAAAATGAAAAGAAAGAGGGGGGAGGGAGAGGGAGAAACATGGGAGGAGAGAAGGGGGTAGAGGGGGAGAGGGAGAGAGAGGGGAGGAGGAGGAGAGAAGGGGGTAGGGAGGGAGAGGAGAGGAACATGGGAGGAGAGAAGGGGGCAGAGGGGGGAGAGGGAGAGAGAGGGGAGGAGGAGAGAAGGGGGTAGGGAGGGAGAGAGGAGAAAGGAGGAGGAGAGAACAAAGGTTTTTTTTTGAGGGGGGATTTTTTTTTTGAAAAAGTGGATTTTTAGTGTTTGTAAGTTTAAAAAAATATCAAAAAATGATTTTTTGATGTGCATATATGTTGGGAGGGAGTTTTAAGTCAAAAATAAGTAAAAATAACTTTTTTTTTAAAAAGTCAAATTTTGGCTCTTAGTGACCCACGTTTTTGCTAATGTGGCCACACCCCTTTACTCCCTTCACTTTCCAAAAGCTAGAGAGAGAAAGTGACCTCTTAGGTCCACATCCTACATGTGTCTAAAAAAAAAGCTAGAAAAGTCTACTCAAAACTAGCTTCTTGAATGCCCTTGTCCCCTTAACCGTACACAACATTATCCTTAATCCCTAAAAATTAGGATTCCTTACAAGGCCCATGCAAAGTCCATAATTCTCCTAATGGGCCTGTTAGCTCAACCAAATCGGATGAGATTTGAACTGTAGCATGCCCTAACATAATAGAACCTTTCTATATCATCAGTTGACCATTCGGCAAGGGTTGAGGGGGTCCCCAGTAGAAAAGCTAGGTTTTTGAGAGATGCCAAAATTGCATTCTGATTCCACAAACAGCTTACTTACGAGGCCTATATACAATGTATATGATTGGTTTTGTGAAATCAATCAAGCAAAGCTCTCAAAAAGTAGAAAACGGCTCGAAGGCTACAAAGCGTCAAATTTGACATATGGGGTCAAAGTGGCTCCAAATGGGCCAAAATTGAATGAGTTGCTTCACAACTATGTTACGGACAAGTCCATAGCCTTAGGGGTGACTAACCAACTCAACAGGTAGTGTAGTCATAGAGATCGATGATTTCAGAGTCGACAAAGCACAAAGTGACGGCAAGACCAAACTTTACCATATTCAATTTAGGACTTGTTTAAGGTGTATAGAATGTGTTTAGGTCAAAAAAATTAAGTTTTGCAAGAAAAATGTGACTGTTGTAAATAATCGTGATTATTTACTTTTGCACTATTTTTGCTTGAAAGTTGCATCATCACCTCACATATCATTTGTACACACCCCTCCTAATACATGACAAAATTCAAGTATGAGCCAAAATGATCACATATAACTTGAAAAATTGCCAAACAACGCAACAAAGTCTTTGCAAGCCAAATTCTAAGTTATGAGCCACATTTCTTGATCCAAATCACCCCATATCCCATACACAAGGTCTATACAATGCCTAGAACCAATTTGTGCCAAAAAATGTTGATTTTGGTAGAAAAGTTAATAACTGCGATTATTTGTTTTCATCCCAAAATGGGAGAATTTTGCTATTTTCCATCATACATCCAAAGTACATGATGTGCTAAGCCCATTAGCAAAGTTTGAACAAATTTGGAGCTCAAAATGCCAAATTTTCTTTGTATCTACTGTTTCAGAGACCTAAAGCCAAAATCTTGTACCATTTTCATCCTATGCATCCAAATGAGTGCATATTTCACTCAGAGTATCTATTTGGTATATACTTCAATCCTGTAGTTCCAAATTTACAAAAAGTTAAAAAATTTACTCAGTTGTAAATAATGGCGATTATTTACTTTTGTTGCAATTTTTTGTTGGCCGACAACTTGCCACCTGCCCCAAATTAGAACACTTGGATAGTGTCAGCACAACCATCTCCTCAAGCTACAAGATCTGCCAAGAGATCCTACAAGTCTGATGAAGAATCTGCTGAGAGCTTGCCAAAACGGCACATCAATGAAAGCTCGGATAACGAGGAAAGGAGAGCGCGGATAGAAGAGATGAAGAGAAAATCCGTGGCAGCGCACCAAGAGGAACCCGTACAAAAGCAAGACAAGTTTGAACGAGAAAAACATTCTTACCAATGCATCCACCAAGCACAAGAAAAGGACCCAAAAAAGTGGGTGCCTATTGGGCTTAAAGGACCAAGAACCAAGCATCACACCAGGAAGCAAGCTGAAGATCCCACGAAATCCCTGGAACAAATGTATCAAGAAGCTGAAGCCTTGAAGCTGAGGGAAGCACAAGAAGCGGCAAGACAAGCGAAAGTGCGAGAAGAACAAAAAAAGCAAGCAGAGGAAGCCACGGAACAAGGAGAAGAACAACATGCTTAAGGTGATGTATCTCCCCACATCTCTTCTTCTGTTTCTGAACCCCAAGATCACCCATGCCAAGCCCACCACCATCACCAGCAGTTAGAACCACAGAAGCTGAATCTACACAAGAACCTGAATAGAAAAAGGCAGCTGAATCTACACAAGAACTTGAACAAAAAGAGGCATTTGAATCAGAAAAAAGGTAGTTGAGTCTACACAAGAACAGGAAAAGGAGCACGATAAAGAGCCAAAAAGGTCAACCAGTCCTGCACCATTAGGGGACAACAAGAAGTTTGAGCAGCCAAGAGAGCAGGAGGCCGAGGAAACACCCTCTACCTCAACATAGCAAGAGAAGGCCGAGGCACCACCCTCTACCTCAACGGAAAAGGATCAGCCACAGCCACAAGGGCAACAACAACTAACCACCATGACGTAGCTAAAGGATACACAAGAGACTATAGAAACATCAAGTCAGCTGGCACAAAATGAAGACTGGCAATCAAATGACAAAGTCATCCTGCAAGTTAATGAATATTCTAAGCAAATGCAGGACATGATTGAACGACTTCACTCAGCAGCACTTGGCCGTAGCACAAGGGCCAAAGAGTTAGAGATGGTGATTGACGCACTCCAAGGGGAGTTAGACGACCGACTCAATGTCATCACTGATATACAGAGGCAAGTGCAAAAGTTGAAAGCAAAAGCTGAACAACATCAGCTCGTGAGGGATAAGCAGCAGAAAGAAATGGAGGAACTGGGTGAATTGCTTACGAAATTGTCAGATGCATGCAAAGCAAAGGATGAGCAACTGACAAAAGTTACAAATGAACTTCTAACCACAACCCTCTCAGTTAAAAAATTCAAGTGCAGTTAGATCTAGCCAATGCTTCCCTATAGTACTCAGAACAAAGGATAAATGATCAGGTGATATTCTTGCGGCAAATACAAGAGAATCCAGCCGTCACCTCGATCGAAGGAATAGAGGAGGTCTACAAGGCATTAGAGAAGAAAAACAAAGACCTCAAGCTGGAGCCAAAATTGGAGCACTCTCAACGCAAAGACTTGGCTTTTATGCGGGTCCAAAGAGAAGACGAGCTGCTGAAGGAAATAGCTGAACTCAAAAGAGTCAACCGGCTACTGAGAGAGGGACGGCCGAAAACACAAGAAGAGGCAGGCACTTCAGAGAAACCTCAAATAGAAATCCCCTCAGTTTCATTTGCTGAGATGGAGACACAGTCAGCAGTAGAGCTAAGTGGCGAGGAGGAGTTTCATGTACCCATTATCGAAGCAGACACGGTGACAATGGTCTAGCTCTCAAAGGCTGAGGAAGATGCACTGAAGGAAAAAGTAACACAAGAGGTAGATGAGCAGTGGAAGGCAGCAATAAATTGGGAGCTAAGAGTACTTCATTCCGTCAATCTCACACAACTCACTCCCAATCAAATCAATGCATAGTGGCACCAACAATCCTTGACCTATCCTCTAATTAAAATGGAGCTGCTACAAGTAAAAGAAAGGCTTTACACCGACATGAAAGTTGAGGGCGTAGATCAAGACCACCCGAAGTGGAGGTTGAGCTAGTTGAACAAGAATCCAAGGTACTTGATTTTTTTCACAAGAGCACTTGCGGCCCTGCAAAAGGATCCTACATTTGTCATGTACCAAGAGTAAGGACCTGGATAGCACATGAGGCACTACTGAAGAAGTGGTGAACTTGGCTGAATTACCCCAGATTTCTTGCTTCAAAAAGAGGCCACCGACTAAAGAATACATGGTGAAAACCCTAAAGGGCGCCATGTCATTCTTTAAAAGTCTACCAGATTTGTCATATGCAATGTTATACAAAATCTGCCGAATGCTGCTCACCTGCATCAAAGTGTTCCATGAGCCAGAGCAAGCAGGTGCCCCTTGGATGTTATTCCTCGAGGGTAACAAAGGGTTGTGCTATGATCTCAGTGGCCAACCTTCTGAAGAAGTCCTCTATGGCTTCTATGCCAGATGCATGTTTTTACCATCTCACAATATGCTGGCATTCGAGGAAGCGTTCTACACGAGATTCTTCACTTGGAGAACAAAAAAATTTGGGCCAGTGATCAGCAACCTGACATCAAGGTTTGTAGGCTACTCAGTAGTGGAGCTGAAGAACAAAGTTACCATGTAGTTTTTGCAAGTGCCCGATAAAAAAAGAAAGATCAGATACCAAAAGGCACTCAATGAGCTTCAAGACCGCCTTGCCAGCGTCAACCCAAAGACTACTTCGGCCCATAAAGCTGTGTCGAGGGACGACACAAGCGAGGAGGGGGGCAATGTTAGCAGCAAGCTAACACGGACACCACGGATACCATTTTTTGGAGCTCTCATTATAAAAACACTTATTATTTTGATAAATCGGCAATATTATAACTCTTATTTTTTGGATAAACCTTGTAATTGATGAGCCGGAGCTACAAGCTTCTAGACTGTATCAACCTGTCATTGCCTATCTTTAGTGATAATTAGTTTTGACCACCAAAAACCTCGGCTAAGGTATAAAAGCCAATTTTTGTAAGTTATTGTTAAGTTTCGGATAATGAAATACACAGCGTGCACGCTAACGGCGCTCACTTCTCTCCTTCTCGTGCTTCCTACTCCCTCCCCTGGTTGTCACATTGCAGTCATGTTTGTTGCATTGCAACCACAAGTAAGAGCTCTACGCATTGACGTAAACACATCACAGTATTTCGTAGCTTTTGGCGTCGCCAACCCGTGGTGGCCTAATTTCATAAGTAGGAATTTACACTTAAAAAAAAAAACTAAGCATAGGCGGGGTATTGAGACAACATTGCTAAGCATTTAGATGCATTCTGGGTCGAAAACGACTAGGTCAAGAATCCACTATTGTTAATAATCACGATTTTTGCACTTGACCTAAAGTGGGGTTTGAGACCATAAGCATGTGCGGTTAGGTCTTATAAACATGCCCTAGAATTTTTGTTACATTTGGATGTCATTTGATGTTGTAACGGATGTGATTCGTTTGACGATGAGCGATTGGCTTTTGGTGATTTCAATCACTTGAGTGTAGCTTGAGTTACATATGAGTTGTTAGTTGTTTTCCAAGATATTGACAACCTCTTGTAGCCTCTATGCACTAGTCAAGTCAGCTTCGTCCCATGGATTGACAATTTAATCGTGGTTCTCGCTAAAACTGCAATAAGATAGAATAGTGATGTTAGACACACGTCCCACAATTCATGCCCATATAGACCATTGAAAGGTGACATCCCAATGCTTTTATGGAAAGAGGAGTTATAGGAAAATTCTACCCACGGAAGAAATTGAATCCACTTGCAGGGTTCTCTACTGTAGTAAGCTTGAAGGATATCTCCAATTACTTGGTTTACCCATTCTGTCTATCCGTCCGTCTAAGGATGATATACTGAGCTAAAGCATAGTTGTGTTCCTAAAGCTCCAAATAGAGACTTCCAAAACTTGGAAGTAAAGTTTGCATCCCTATCACACTGTTAATTCTCTTTGGAAGCCCATGTAGTCTAAAGATCTCTTTAACAAAGATCCGGCTTATATCTAACGTGTTGTAAGTGGTTTTTACCGATATTAGGTGAGATGCTTTAGTGAGAATATCCACGACTATCATTAGGGAGTCGTATCCTCCTTGAACCGTGGAAAGAATTGTGAAGAAATCCATGTTAATGAACTCCCACTTCATTTGTGGTATGTCTAATGGTGGCGGCTTTCCTGTGATCACCACTTGTTCAACCTTGTTTCTGTGACAAGAGAGGCATTGTCTGATGTATTGAAGTACATCACCCTTCATTTTGATCCAAAAATAGCTTTTCCTCAAGGTATTAAGAGTTTCAGCATATCCCAGGTGTCCTGATACTGGGATATCATGACCTTCATGAAGAATTAGCTACTTTAGGGAGGTATCCTTAGGAATGTAAAGTCAATGTCTGTAGTAAAGAAGGCCATCCTCCATAGAATGGTCCTTAACTAGGGATTTTTCTTTTTCTGTTTCATCTTCCTGGCTCAGGATTTGAATGATTTGAAGATAGGCTTCATCTTTTTATGAGCATTCCCTCACCTTATCCAATATTAGATTGTTGGCCCTGGAGATGGCTCCAAGGAAGTCTTTTCTACTAAGGGCATTAGCAACCACATTTTCCTTGCCAGGTCTGTATTTTATTTGAAAATTATATTCCTAAAGAAGTTCTATCCAGCATCTTTGTCTCAAGTTAAGAGTTGGTTGGGAAAAGATCCATTTTAGACTTTGGTGATCAGTGATCGGCTGAAATTGGCGTCCCAATAGATAATGTCTCCATAGCTTGAGGGCGTGAATAACATCTAATACTTCCAGGTCATGAGTTGGATAGTTCAACTCATGAAGCCTTAATTTTTTGGAAGTTTAGGTAGATGGTCATCCTTTCTGTGTTAAGAGTCCTCCTATAGCGAGTCCACTTGCATCTGTTACCACCTCTAAATCTTAGTAAAATCGGGTAGCTTGAGCACGGGAGCGGAGGTGAGATATTGTTTCAGTTGTTGGAAACAATCTTCTTGCTCTCTCTCCCATGTAAGCCTGAAGGATTTCTTAAGTAGCTGACTCAAGGGTGAAGCAATGAGTGCATAATCTTTGACAAATATTCTATACCATCCTGTAATACCTAAAAACCCTCAAATTTCACTGATAGTTTTGGGTTGTGACCATTCTATTATATCCTTAATATTTACAGGATCCACTACTGAGATCCCCTTAGAAGATATGATAAATCCAAGATAACTGACTTCAGGAGTACAAAACACACATTTGCTCATCTTGGCATATAGTTGATGTTGTCAAAGAATACTCAAGACCTTGCATACATGTTATGCTCCTTAGCATCTTTAGAATATACCAATATATTATCAACGAATACTAGAAAAAAATCATCCAGGTACTCTTAAAATACATCCTGCATTAGCCGATTAAAAGTTGTTGGTGCATTTGTAAGGCCAAAGGGCATGACTATGAACTCATAGTGCCCATATCGAGTATTGAAGGAAGTCTTGTATACGTCCACTTCTTTGATACGGATTTGATGATATCCTCGCCTAAGATGAATTTTTTTGAACATTTCTGCCCCGTGCAATCTATCCTGAAGTTTTTCTATGCGAGGGATAGGGTACTTGTTCTTTACGAATACCTGATTAAGGCCTCGGTAATCTATGCACAGGTGTAAAGATCCATCCTTCTTTTTTTGAAACAAATAGGTGCTCTCCATGGAGAAGTACTTGGTTGGATGAACCCATGCTCGATTATCTGTCAAAACTATTCTTTGAGTTCTATGCTTTGGGTAGGGACATCTTGTAAGGTCTTCTGGAAATAGGCTCACTACCTAGAAATGTTTCTATCTCATTATCTATGTCCCTTGGGGGAGGTAAATTTGAGAGGTCCTCTGGAAGCACATCTGAAAATTTCTTAAGCCACTCCGAAAGTTGGTTGGCCTCTAAATCTTTGGCTTCGTTTTGTTTGACCATGAATATTTGTTGTCCCTTACGTAGACCTTTAATAAGTCTACTAGCCTTAACTAGATGGGCTTTCGGTATCATGATATATGTCCCTTGGGGCAGGTAAATTTGAGAGGTCCTCTAGAAACACATCTGAAATTTTCTTAAGCCACTCCAAAAGTTGGTTGGCCTCTAAATCTTTGGCTTTGTTTAGTTTGACCATGAAGATTTGTTGTCCCTTACATAGACCTTTAATAAGTCTACTAGCTTTAACTTCATGGGCTTTCGGTTTCCCATTACGTCCCTGAACTAAAATTTCCTCTCCTAACTCATTCCTGAAGGATAAACTAACCTCTACACAATGGATGTGAGCTTGATTTTTGATTAGCCAATCCATTCCCATGATACCATCGTAGATTCTAACAGGTAGGGTGTGAAAGTAAGATGAGGTGTAAACTCTTCCTAGTTCATATTCTACTTTCCCGGTTGAATATTGAGAAAGGACTTCTTTTCCGTTTGCTAATTCCACTACCATTTTTTTGACTGGATACTGATTCAACTTAAGTTTCCTTAAACATTTTGGAGAAAGAAAAGAATGGGTGCTACCACAATCTATAAGTAATTCAAACTTTTCACTTTGTCGGTTTGGAGTATTTTAAATGACCACATATTGCTGGCATGCTCGACGATTGTCAATTGCGGCAAACAGGATTGCTCTTTCATCTTCCTCATTCATTAGAGTAGGATCTCCTACTGCTACATAAGCTTGGGCTTCTTTTCCTCTTTCCCTGCCACGTCCTCCATTTCTTCCTCCTCTTTGTAAGTTACCCTGGTTGACTTGAGCTTGGCGGTTAGGCCTCGAGGGGTCCACCTCTATGTAAACCATCTATGCAACGTGCGTTCAAAGGGTATTTAAAAAAACCCTTATATGTGAATCTTGAACTAATAAAACAACCCCTCTTTCTTTATGAACTTATGGATTTTTTTCCAAAATGCAATTAAAAAACCCCTTATTTACATATATTTATGTAAATTTACCCAAAATGTTTGAATTAAAAAACCCCTCTTGTTGAACTCTCATGGTATACTTACATACATAGAGGTGGACCCCCCGAGGGTTAGGCCTAGTCGCTCATGGCTTCAAGACGTGTGCTCAGGGGCTTGTTGAAACCTTGACAAAATCGGGCACTTTGTTGTTCCATGGTCATCTGAGGAGCATAACATCTTAAAGACACAAACTTGGTATGGTACTCCTCCACTGAAAGTCCTAACTCGTGTAGACCAAAGAATTCTTTCATCAAATGGCTTGGTGAACAGGAGAAAGATAACGTTCTATGATGTCTTGGTTCATCTTCTCCCAAGTAGGGTTACTGGTGGGATTATCTCTACAGTGTTGTTTCCACCACAGCTTGGCATCTCCACTAAGACAAAACATACCCAACATTGTTTGGTTTTCCTGAGCAGTTCATGCGGCTATGAAATAATCATCCATAGCCTCTAACCATGCTTCTGCATCTCACTCTAGATTGGGCCCTTCTCCCTTGAAGACACGGAGTTGGAACTGCTTTAATAGTAAATTCTTTTCTTGTGTAACAGCGTAGAGGCTATTTAGGCGAGGGTTACCCTGGGATTAATTTAGGGAGTTTAGTGTTATTTAAACTTTTGTCTACTTTATTTCTATTTCAAATTAAACATTTAGCACTTCCTTCACATTGCAATGATCAAACCGTAAATTCACTAGTATTTATTCCAATAAACATGACATACAGTATTCCAGGAATACTCATGGTATATACAATGATTGATACAAGAAACAAGGACATCAACACTCCTATATAAAAAGCCTATGCACCATAGGTGGGTCGGATATAGGATCACAAAATACAACATCTCTTGGCCCTCTAAAGCTAGGGCTACACCCATGGGCCTAATTTTTCCTAGGTAGACTATGGTAGTTACTTGGTCAAATACCCATTGTTTTTGTGACACTAGAATACCATCTACTACCAAGGTTTCATTTGGATCATCTATTCCTATGAAAAAGTATACTTCAATTACTTGAAGCTCCTCGACCCACTTGAGTCTTTTGAGATTTAGTGCAAAACCTTCCAATCCTCCCGCATCTATGAGGAAGACCCCACCAGACCCTCCCCAACTAATCCCCCAAGTGGGTGGGGAAAACATGTAGTCCAAAAGCTTCATCATGTATTTTGAACTTGTAATTCTGGGATGTGCATGCTCCCATAAAAATGATATTGAAGATCATAAACTTGCAGAAATCCTGATGGAATTCTTCCTGCAAAGATGGGGACAAAATTTTTCTCTTTCTCTTACTCTCTCTCATTTCAATTACACACATTTTTTATTCCTTTTTTCAAAACCCAATTTCCCCTAATACCTTAATGTTTCCCCCGAGGTCCAAGACCTTAATTAACACATGCTCTGATACCAAGTGAGAGATCCCCAACCCACCAATACTGAAACTCAGATGGGGTCCTTGACAGGTCTCTAGGTCTATTAAAGTCAGAGTCTCTAAGTAAGAAGGGTCTAGGGAATAGACCTTTATCATTGACAATGGCTTGGATCTATAGCCCTAGGAGAAGACCTAGTCCTGTTTCACAGAAAAAACAATACAACATCTTAAAAGTCCAAAACTCTTTTAGCCCTATAACTTCCACAAATTGGGCTAAGGGATCCTCAACCAATGCTTTTTTCCCCCAATTAGATGTGAGGGCATAGCCGTTGGTGGACTCCTCTTCTAAGTGGAGAAGTTTTCTAAACGTTTTTAGCACGCGGGGATGGATAGTTACCTAACTAATCAGGTCCACCCGTCAATGATTAACAACCTTAGTCAATCCTCACTTACCACCCCGCACTCACACATGATTCTTTTGTTTCCTAATTACTACCACATGTGTTTTAACATTTAAAATAATGGTTTTATTTTTTGCTTTTTTGCATAGTAATTTGTTAAGACAAGTGATGAAAATGAGCATCAAAAGCGGTCTTTTAGAAAACAAACATCTTTAAACTAAAGACAAGGTACGGTCACTTATAATATTTTCTGACAACCCTGACACGTACTCCACTTCTTTGATCAAGCACACCTACACATGGGTGAAATGAATAGCACCCTTCCTTATTTTATAATCCGGGTGGAAACCCATCACCCAAAGTTCGGAGCGCCCATACGCCAAACCAGTTGCACATAAAAACGGGCGGTTCCCCTAGGATAAAAGCAATATCCGAAGTAATATCCATAAACATACATATGTAGGAGGTAAAGACTCCACGTGCATTGGAAAAATAGACTCATCCATGGCCGACAAGCCATCATTACTCATCACCTGAAGTAAAAATAATCCAAGGAATTAGAGGTGTCTTGAGACAAGTTGTCTTAAGGATGACCAATCATTCTTTCCTAAGTCAACCAACCTTAACCCAAACAATGCCTTCCTAATTTACAAACAAATGCACGTTGGTTTCTTGGAAGATGTCTTCCGTTTTTAGCCAGTTTTACTTTTCCTAATTCCTTACTCCCTCTTTTATGTATGCAATGTTAATACTTAAAGAAAAGCTCAAATTATTAATCTTAAATCATATTGAAGACCCACCTGGGACTAGTCGGGCATTTGCTACAGTGTTGGGCCTTAAATGCTTTCATAAGTAGGCCTACTATTAGGCATGGCCTCATCGTCGTGGGACGCTCTAGCCCTCTTGGCAATATTGCCCTCTTCAGATTGAGGGTTTTCTTGGGTCCTCTTTGGTGCCATGACTTCTATCTTTATAAAAAGGACGTCTATTTATTAGGTAAATCATCAAAAACTTGACTTTACCTTTGTATTGAATCTAATTCGTCTTTTTTTCCCAACTAAAGTTAAATTTGTAGTTATAAATGCTAATTTATTGACCTAGTAATATATTATTTGCTTATATAGATAAGATAATTTTATCTTAGCTTCCTTAAGGGTTTTCTAAGCTCCCTTAATTTTGTTATAAATTTTGTCAATTTTTGCTACTTTTCCCTTCTTTATTAAGCTTGACATCTACTTATTTTTTGCTTAATATTTAATAAACTCATTATCTCCAAAAGATTGAATTTCCTTAGCTTCCTATCAATAGTTTGTACTTCCAATAATTTTTCTAGAAACTTTCAATATTAATTTATTTTTATCCTAATTAAATTTTAGCTTAAAATAGGGTTTTTGATCTCTTTTAATTATTTAAACTAATTAACTAATTTAAATATGATTATCACAACTAGGTGATGATGTTTTCTTACTTTGATAATTACCTTCTAATTATCCAAGTTAGTTAAATAATTATTTTTTTAAATTTATTACTAAATTCAGTTTTTTTTACTTAAGTAATTATCTTAACTAAGTTTTTGGTCATAAGCTAACTATCTTGGCTTACTAATTATGTTTACTAACTCTAATAATTACCTTTTAATTATTTAAGCTACTTATCTAATTTCCTCCTTTAATTTATAGCCAAAATTAGTCCATTTTAGCTTAAATAAATAGCTAAACTAATTTTTTGTTAATGACATAATTATCACGGCTTACAAACAATGTTTAATAACTTTGTTAATAATCTTATGATTATCTAAGCTAATTAACTAATTTTTCCCTTTAATTTACAGCTAAAATTAGTCAATCTTAGCTTAAATAAATAGCTCAACCAATTTCTATTAATGAGGTAATTATCACAAATTAAAAATGACTTTTAGTAACTCTAATAATAATCTTATAATTATCTAAGTTCATTATCTAATTTTCTTCATTAATCTAAAACTAAAATTAATCAATTCTAGCTTAAATAAATATCTAAACTAATTTTCTATTAATGAGATATTTATCACAACTAACTAATAATGTTTTTTGACTCTCATAACTACCCTATAATTATCTAAGCTAATTATCTAATTTCCTTCTTTAATTCATAGCTTATATTTATTCAATTTTAGCTTAAATAAATAGCTAAACTAATTTTCTATTATTGAGGTAATTATCACCGCTTACTAATAATATTCACTAACTTTGGTAATTACCTTATATTTAGCTAAGCTAATTATCTAATTTTCCCCTTTAATTTATAATTAAATTTAGTCATATTTAGCTAAAATAAATAGCTAAACTAATTTTTAGTTAGTAAGATAATTATCAAGGCTTACTAATTATGTTTACTAACTCTAGTAATTACCTTTTAATTATCTAAGCTTATTATCTAATTTCTCCTTTTAATTTACAACTAAAACTAGTCAATTTTAGCTCAAATAAATAGCTAAACTAACTTTTTTTATAAATATCTGGGAAAATATCTAAGGGTTATAATGAAAGTCCTAAGATTTAATGATTACTAAAAACCATCCAATTATTTTTACAATGATCTTTCAGAAAGGATAGCGGTGTCAGTTTTTACCCAAATTCAGTTCTGAGAGTACGTAGCTATACGTTTGTTGTGCTTAAGATTTTAAAATACCAAATTTAATTGCTTTCAAGATCATGTTTTACTTGTTTGTACGTCCAATGCTTTCTCCTAAAGCTTTGAGTTCATTTCTCTACAACTAGAAAGGTGGAAATCTTACAACACTATCTTACACGGGCGAATCAAAAGGGGATCAACGGTTGGAAGAGCGATTGCCGTTGGATGCGATTTTTAAATTCAAGGCAAAAAATAAATTCGTGAAATCATGTAAATTTGAGGAAGCACGTAAATTTGGGCCGCGCCATCAGACTTGAACCCACGACCTCTGCCTTCAGACCCATGTGTGCTAACCACTTTGCCCATGTGTGCCTTCAGACCCATGTGTGCAAACCACTTCGCCCGCTCGTCTTTTTGATGTATATGGCCCTTTTTGCAAATTTGAGTTTAGTTTTTGTGAGTTTGAGAGATTTTTTAAATTTGGGCCGCCAAATTAACGGCCCACGATCCACTCACGCACCGAAAGTGATCCCTACCATACCTTCCCTCCCTCCATGCCCGTGTCATATAGAGACGAGGTGAACCTATCTCCACCTGTGCCTGTGAGCCAACATAGCTATGCTCAAACTCAGAGAAAATCAATTTTTGAACCGCATAGAGCATGCATCACTACGCACTCCTATGTGTGTCAAAACACCGCTTGTTGATGTCGATGTCGATGCACAGAAAGTATGTGCATGTGTGTGTATGTAGAACACCAGCCCCACCGGACTGATCTATGTAGCTGATGTGGGCTGATTTGTGTGTGTGTCAAATTATCCCTCCCTCGATCTCTCCAATGCAGGAGAAGGAGAACATGCCAAAAGCCAAAATTCAACGTGCATGCGTGTGTGCATGCGTGTGTGCATGAGTGCGTGCGTGCGTGTGTGTGTGTGTGTGTGTGTGTGTGTGTGTGTGTGTGTTTGTGTGTGTGTGTTGTGTAGAGCCCCCCCCCCCCCCCCCCCCCCCCCCCCCCCCCCCCCCCCTGTGTTCCTAGTATTAGTTGATTATCAAGGGAGTCTCAAGGTAGTACAAAGAAGTTATGGGGACATGATAATCGTTTGATGTGTAGCATGAGCTGCACATAACCTGGGGCAACATCGGCAGTCCCATTGAATCTTGTAGCATGGTTATAGGACAACTCTTGTACTTTTATATAGATCCCAACTAATTGTTATCAAATGTACACCAAAATCTATTAGTACATGAATAGGTAACATGTTGGCTCCTAGCTTTGTAGAAATGTAAGTATATAAACAATCTTTGTCCTCCTTGATGCTCATTAGTTGGTAAATTTGAATAGCTTTTGCCCTTTTGAATTTCTCTAGTGTTTGTTTCCTCTTCGCAACTCATTCTTTGGCTTCTTGATGCTCCTGTTGAATGAGTTTGTAATGCTTGTTGTTCCTGTTCTTAGCTGCATGTGCCCTTTCAAGCATTTCTTGAGTCAATGGCAAGTGATATTTTTTCAATCTACAACCACGAATCCAATTGGGCATTTCCTCTCCATCCAATGTAGCAAGTTTTATGGTCCCACTTGGGGTGATATAGAATGGATCACAAAAGGTTCCATATCTTGCTTTTTCAATCTCCTTGTCTTTTGTTTAAGAGTATCTAACTCTTGTGTTATATCATCATCTGTTTTCCCTTCATGATTGTCTTGTTCTTCAATCCCTCTTATCATGCATAATGGAATCAATTACATACCATTCTTGGCACAAAAATTTTATGGGGTGATTGCATTGACACATACATCTAAGGTGGCCAAAATTTGAGTCCACTATAGGGTTCCATACTCTCTTTTGGGAAAGATTCAGGTATATATTCAAAATCTTCAAATGGTCTATCTCTGTTGCACTCGTCTTTTAGAGGACTGTCACAATTTAAGCTCCACACAACCATAGATGAGCTTTAGGGTTCAACCAAGCATATACTTTAGATTCTAGAGTTGTAGCCGAATCAAACTCCTCTATAGGATTCCTCTGTTCATCTTTATAGCTATGGTCTCTTAAATTGATGTGAGTGTTGGTTTCCATGTGGTGCAAGTAGATATAATCATCACCCCAATCTTGAACCATCTTTAGCTAGTGCATGAATGGTCTTCCTAGAATAACATCATAGTTACTCTCAGTACCAAAATCTACTATTGCAAATGTATGTTCATTCTCAATTCCACGAGAGGTCATCACCATCTACTCTAAAACTCCAATAGTTTTGCAATATAGTCATTGGGTAACTGTAATTTCATGCGTGTCGGTCTAAGTTTAGGTTTTCTCCATTTCTCCCAAATCATTTTGGTGGTGATGGCAACTCTTGCAACAATATCTAGAATAGCAATTGTTTCTATTCCTTAATACTCCATGGGCAATGTGGCTTTTCCCTCTTCACCTTTGTAATAAGCACCAAATTTGTTTATGGGAACTAGCTTAGCATCCTTTTTGGGTTTGTTCCAGCCCTCCACTTCTTGAACTATTGTCTCAATAGGATTCTTGATTCCCATCTTCTCAAGACATTTTCCGACATTCCTCCATATCTGAGGTCTAACTTTTAACAACTCAGCTATCGTCAATGTACATCTCACCGACGTTGACATAAAATCTTGCAATCCTTGAGAATCTATGATTGGCTTATGAGTTCTTCTCTAAGATGGAAAAACCATAACATCAGATCTTTCGTCATATGGTCCTAAGTAGGAAGGAAAATCCTTAAGGGTTTCTTCTCTATTATCCTTTGATATCTCCATTCCTTGGTCACCATACATGAATTGCATCCCGAAGTCCATCATACCCTTGTCAAGATTGACTTTTGCAATAGGTGTTGATTTCCACAAATGGTTTCCATTTCTAGCCTTCCTAACTACATCCCAAAGTTCTTCAAGCCAATCACCTTTTACTTCTGGCACGATAGGAAGTATATAGTAAATTGATTCATCTATTGTGTTTGCTACCACTCGTTCAATTGCTCCTTCTTTACAAGTAGTCACATTCCCAATCTCTTGAGGATCTTGGATCCTTGGTATGATGTCTTTCTCACCATTCTTGTCTAAGTTCTTTTTGTGAGCCCCATCGTCAAGTAAAATCTTAGCTTCCTTCATTGATTCTCATTCAGTCCATGACGTTTAATCTCTCTTCCTTCCCTTGTTTGTTTCTTTAGAATCAATAGGTGGTTGAGGTATTATCCTAGACTGAGCTGGCATGTCTGGTGGAGGTTCCATAAGCACTTGAGCCATCTTAATCAACCTTTTTCAAATCTCCAACCTTAGCTTTTCTATCTCCACATTAGGATAATTTATCCATCGATGCGCCATGGCTTGGAGGTTGTCTAGTCTCGCTTCATATGCCTGCAAAATTACTTCCAATGGCTCAAACTTCTTATTGACTAGGACCGAACCTCATTAACTAGCATCTTTTGGCTCTAATCCACTTGGTTTGTGTTTAGTTTTGCATGTTTCTTCTAGTATCACACTAGATGAAGACCTTGTTGATTGCTATAATTGCTTTCAAGCTTGTGAGAGCTCAGCTATAACAGCCTTTAGCTTCCTATGATATTGGGCTCTAACTTTATCTCTTGTAGCTTTCTTGGTAATTTCACACTCATTGTCATCACTACTTTGATCACTTCTTGTGCTCTTGTTATCGCCTTCAATGGAACTTTCTCATCTAAATCAAAACCACTTGAAGAGGGGATAACCTCTACAATGTTCACCATCGCTTTTTCGTCCTTATATGGGTTCTAAGGAAAATCTTGGTACAAATGTTTAATTCCACATTCATCACAATGTCCACAATCATTCTTTTTCCCTTGAGGAGTAGTGGCTACAACATTATGTTGGTCAGTTGGGTAATCTCTAGCTAAATGGTCTCCTTAACCTTTGAAACAAGGTCTTAGGATTTTTTGTTGTCTCGATTGTTGGGCAAATGATCTCTGAGGATATGTGATTGGTTTAGCCTCTCCTTGATTGTCTATGAACATTAATGCTCCTTGACTCAAGGTAAATCTTTCATTATGAGATACACTCCCCATTTTCAAGTGAGTATTACTAGAGGATGAAGCAATATTATCATGGTCATATGACTCCATGATCACAAGTGGGTTAGAATTGTATGCATGGTGGTACCCATAGCTTTCCTCTTTGTAATACGTGTGTACGGGCACGATGGAATTCTTTTCTAGATATTGGTATGGATACACATATCTCACATCTACCTAGTCTTCACCTAAGCAGTGGTGGTTGGTGTCCCAACACTGGTCTTGGTCTTTCAACTCCTAGTTGAGAATTCATTGGTCCAGAAGAATATCTTGGTGGTGGTGGTGGTGGTGCTATCCTATTCTATCAATACTGAGGATTCACTAGTGGGTTAGGCTGATAAGGCCTTTCCCTAGCTTGACCACTATTTTAGTAACATTTCTCACTGGTATGATTTGTCCACTTATTTTCAATGGCATACCACTTTTGTCTAGGGCATTGTTTTGGCAACATAGGGCACCGATGTGTCTTTAGATGATTTTCTTCACATGTTAATCAATGGCTTAATCGTGGTACTCTCTAGTTTTGGACTCTCAAGGTCTGATCCATTTTCTTTATAAGTTCATCTGCAAAATGATCCATATTCACTTGTCGTTGTATCAATGTTTTCCACACTATATTTGCATCACTAGTTGTAGATCATGAGTCATTTGAAGTTATAACCATATCCTATGATACCTCCCTATAGATTGTACAGTTGTCTACTTAAATAGACAGCTTCTTTTGTTACCCCATCTAATGTCACACACTTTTTCAAATGCAGGTCCTTCTTGAGGTGCTTGTTGCTCATCCCCTCAATGAACAACACTACCTGCCTATCCTCCTCGGGGGTCTCTCGTGGTGGACATCTCTCAATATATTGCTTGAATCACAATGCAACCTCTCATACTCTCTTGTTGTGTTTATGCTTGAAAGAATGGATTTGCGACACTATATTGTGCTTAATCCCTCGCATGGAAACTCGTCCACAAAGTCTTGTAACAGTGCTTCTATGTTTCCATAGTCTTCATTTTCCAAGGTTGGAACCAAGTAAGGGTTGTGCTTATTAAAGTTAATCCCAAACCTTCAAATTGAATGTGAAAATTTGTGACATGCTCAGCTTGCAACACCTCTTTAAATGATGTGGAATGTGCATGGGGATCCCCTCATCCATGATAATTTGATGCCATGTATTTTGCAACTTAAGATGGACGCATGGGCCTTGGCTCATCAACATATCTCATCATTCTTGGAGCTCCTAAGAAAGTATCCTCGTACATTGTAGGTATTGGTACTCTAGGTACAGCTCTCATAGTCACATCTTGCATTACCAGCTCAGTATGGTGTGGCATAGATGACCCTGTAACGGTCATAAAGCCACTTTTATCCGTAGTTCTCTTTGGATAAGTACTCCACTCTGTTTGTTTTTGTGGTAGAATCTACTCTTCTGATGCTTGGTTCATCTCTCAGCTTTGTCGGTGTTTCAACAATTCCAACTCTAGCTTTAAAAGTTCCTGGCTCCAGGCTTACACTCAAATCACTGGGAATGGTCAATTGGTCAATTGGTCAATCACTAGGATCCCATGAAAAGTGTGTTAAAGTTTAGGCATCTCAAGCAAAATTCCCAATGTGATCCCATTATTTAGTTTGGATTTTAGCTATTTATTTTACTTATTTGTCAAAGTCTTTGGTAGGGAAATTTACTAGGCTTGTTTTATAAGCAACCCCTTGTCTCCATTGTATACATTTCAGTTATTCACTGCCAAGGTTGATTGGTTCAGGAGACTCTCTCTCTCTCTCTCTCTCTCTCTCTCTCTCTCTCTCCTTTTTGTCTCTATTCTTCCGCCAAGCTTGTGGGAGAGGGTGGTGTTCTTTCCTGAAACAAACTCAGTAGATCCCTAGTTTCTCTAGTGAGAGTGTGAGCCAATGCTTCCGTTATCTGTGCTGCAACATCAGGTGCGACTTGAAAACTGCCTGTGATAATTACCTCGGTGACTTGAGTTACCCGATTCTCAAAGTAGAATAGTGTTGATTCTCTATTGTGTAGAGCTCCTTCCATTTTGTTGTTGTGGGTTGGTTGTAGGTTGCGGACATGGTTTCGACCTTATCCTTCTTCTTCTTGGCACTTGGCCTATGTATATCCACTGGGTTTGGCGTGTTGGTTGACTCTCCCACTGCAAATCGATTACCGTTACGCCTGGCACTCGAGCTTCGATGGAGATGCGGAGTTCGTCTAGTTGTGCTTGGAGCTCTTCTTCTTCTGTCGTCCAATTAGCAAATCCTGCTAGCCATTCATCCATTCACAATAGTTTAAGGGTTTCAGTCTTGTAAACTGAAGGGTTTCATGAAAAGATCCTCAGTGGGGGCACCAAATGACGGGAGCAAAGCGAACCCCGAACCCCGACGACCTCTAAAACACCGGGGACTGAATGGCGTGCCTCGAGCCTGTCATGGTAAAGGAAACAGAGGGCACCACCTAGCTTCAGCGGCTAGGACGCAAACAACACACCACCCTAACAAAGTTTTCATCCAAGAGAGATGGATTCTTGGGAGTAATGATGAAGAGGAAAAGGAATGAGATCAAGTGAGAGAGAGAGAGAGAGAGAGAGAGAGTGAGGGAGGGGGTATAGCGGCTTAGTACTTAGGCACCACAAAAGGATGGCGAATCCACACACCCTTCACACATACACAAGCTCACTCCAAAACACAAGACTAGGTGGCGATTCCGCACACCTCACATGGGCAAAACATTGCAAGAAAATATACTCACAAAACCTCAAGCTTTATTTAGAGAATTAGGCGATGAAATGGGGAGCATAGGGTAGGGGAATGAGAAGGGAGAGAGTGATAGAGCACATGGCGGATAGGTGGGAGTTGATGGCGAAGACTCGCATGAGGATTATGGCCATCGTCCTTCATTTAGTTGTCCTTCATTTAGGGTGTAGAGGTCATGCTCAAGACAAGCATGGTGATTGTGGTGATGGTGATGGTGATGGTGTGGGTGTGTGTGTGTGCACTAGGCACACACAGTGCATAGTGTGTTCTTTGGTGATGTTGTGTCCTTAGTGTGATGGTGACCCCTCTTTATATAGGGGAGGAGGGGGGGGAGAAATTCTAGAATTTAGAAATGAAGAAATCATTACCTACATAGGCCATGTGACTGTGGGCCCCACTTGTCTGGCTGTGTGTATATGTGCCAGAACAGCAGTCTCATGAGAGAGAGACTAAGAGAGAGATGGGTTGATGAAAAAAAGTGAGAGGTGACATGGAGAATAAAGTAATTACAAGAGGGGAGAGAGAGGAGTGTGTTCAGAGGTGAATCTGTGTGCAGATGTGTGTGAACACAAGAAAAATCAGGTAACCACCGGGTGGGGATGGGTCTGTGGGCACCTTTTTTAGTGAAACTGAGTGTGTGTGAGTGTGGGGGAGGTTATTTAGCTACAAGACAAGAGACATGGCGCCCTTTAGAGAGAGGGGGGGGGGTATTTGGGTCATGGGATATGATAGGAGAGAGAAAGGGGGGTGGGGTATACTATTTTGGAAGATAGGGTAAGTTGCATGTGAGTTAGGGTGCATTATTGGTGAGTTAGAATGCATTATTGGTGAGAGGTGGGGTAGCTTGAGGGGAGAGAGAAAGGAGAAAGGACAAGGGGAAGAGAGAGGGGGTTGACCTTTTGAGTGGAGGAGAGGAAAAGGGACACACAGCGGGGCAACAGTGAAGAAAAAGGAGGCAAGGTGGGGATGGGCTGCCCCGCATGCATGAGGTGGCCTATTTTACCTTTCTCATATATTTACATAATCATACTTTATTTTTTTTCTTACTTTTCCAATGCCTTTTATCACTCCCTCCCTAAGAGGAGGTTTCCATGGGGTGGGGACGAGAGAAGAGGGGTATGGGAGCTTGGCTTGTGAAAAGCCCCCATCAATGTATGCTCTTAGGCCACTGCCATGCTTTCCATTCGAACTTGAATTGAGAGTTTGGCAGACACCACTTGTCTACTCTTTCTAAGGATTTGTTGATTAGTATCTTTCAATCCCATTGAGGTTAAATTGGAGAGTCAGTTGGTTTGTATCTTTCCAACTACCACTGCTGTAATCCCAAAATTGGCCTACTTGTCTAATACCTTGTTATTTATTTTTCTAGCAAAAAAAAAGGAGATAGGAGGATGTTTCCAGCTTTAGAAATCTAAGGGGACCAGTGAGTAATGGAATTATGAAAATATCTTGATAGCTCCCTCCATTCCAAGTAGCCCTTTCCACTGGCCACCATTAGAGCACACTTTTGAGTTGTCCATCATGGACTTAGCCATAATATCCCAATCCTGGCCTTGATTTTTAAGTGCTACTACAAATTTGGCACACTGGGCCTCCACATGGATGCTAGGGTGGAGAATCCCTAGGCCACCTTGCTCCTATCTTGCAATTGTCTCCCATTTAGCCCACTGCCAGGGTGTCGAGTCTTTAGAGTTTTTCTTTCACAAACATATCTTTATTTGTGTCAAAATACTCTTTCCAGTTGCATTTGACTAGCTTAAGAAATGGACCATTGAAGGCTATACAAGGGAGGAAAACAAAAAGAAAGTATTAATTGTATAAGGTTGTGGTATCCCACAAAGCACAAATTATGGTGTTCCACATACTAGAGTGCTATGATACATCGGCTTCCTTGGAAAGGTCAATATGATACCTTGCATGTAGCCTTGGAATCATTTGACCCATTAAGCTGAAACCATGAACAATGTAAAAGATTGCTTGTTGACCTAAAAACTGGAAATAAAATTACTAAAACTGTTGAGAAATCTACCACCAAAGAGAAAAAATATAAAGGGTTATGAAATTGTGAAGGTAGATTTTACGTAGTTGGTAGACAAGAAATTGCAATGTCGGACCCCCACTTATATAGGGCATTTGATGTCATACTATTTTATAGAACATTCTGAGGCCTCTCCACACAAATATTGATCCCATTTGGACAAGAAAATCACTACATTTAGCCATAACTACTGATTCTCACCTCCACGTAGCGAAATAGGCCATTTGACCTAAACTTTGTGATTCAAGTGAGTTCAAAGTTAACCAAAATGCTAAACATAGTCTTCTTGTTATGCTTAAGAGGCTAGTATAGTCGCTTAAAATCTTGGTATTGCAAAATCTTGGGATGCTTTGTTTTCATAGCTTGTTCAATACATAATAAGGAATCAAACCATATAGGTATCTCTCAAACAATTCTTTATTGTAGAAAATTGCACACACCCCGTGCAAATCGATACGAACATCCTTATGAGCGCACAGGGCCACTTGTCCGCCGCCTTTGAACCCATGACCCGAATCACGGAAGAACAAAGAAGCTACCAACCAAGCTAACTCCTTTGGACACCTCTCCCTCTCTCTCTCTCTCTCTCTCAAACAATCCTACAAAACAATGTTCATTTTATTTACTAATTTATGATTAGTATATAGCCTACATTTTAGTCAATCACAATGAGAACTACAATAAAAAATCTTTGCTATTGGGGGTCTAGGAAAATATATACAAGCACGTGGAAAAATTCCGCACTCATCACATGGCCAAAAATGGGCTTCATATGAGAAGTGTGCTTGTCATCAAATCTAATATCTAGCTTTCCTAAATGATTTTCTCATATTAAACTAGCCATTTAAAATGGGAAGATAAAGGGAGCAAAAGTTATAATATTAATATGTGCTATTGGACTTATCTCAATAGGGGACCAAGAGGAGAGATAGTCTACCAAAGAGAATTGTGTACTCAATGAAGCTTTAAATGGCAGTAGGATAAGCTTTATTAAGCCTCCAAAAGGATAGTGCTAGAGTCCATTGGGCCTAGGATTAAATGGGAAGGTTTGTTGCCAACTCTAGGTATTTTAGACCATTTAGTATGTTCTCTAAGGTCTCTACAGACCCCCAAGTGGCCAAGTTGCACCCCCCACTTGCACGGAGCGAGCCCTTCTTGTAAGGAGATGAGAGAGAGAACACTCACACACATTAGAATTGAACTCTTCCACTCAAGGCATGAAGGACTCATGTCAGGTAACTAACTATGTTGCCCACAAGCAAGCATGGATCCCATTGGATAGCCAACATGAATAACCAATGAGAATCAAGCATTCCCTAGAACAACCTTTGATCTCATTGGATAGACCACAAAGAGAACCAATCAGAATAGAGTATCAGATGGGTAAAGTTTGATCCTATTTGGTAGCCTACTAGGGGGACCAATGAGAGTATAGCATCCCATGAACAAGCCTAAATCTCATTGGATAGTCTACCTTGAGAGTCAATGAGAATTTAGCTTTATGCAATTAAAGAATTAAGATCTCTTCTTAGAAAGGGAATGAAGGACACTTGTTACAATGCTAACCCTCTTGCTTTAATGGAAGTGAGCCATTCATTGGCTAGCCCACAACAAGGTCCAATAGCCTTCAAGCATGCCAGGGGGGGATATCGATGGGTCTCTCTCTCTCTCTCTCTCTTGAACCTCAATGAAGTTCATTCTACAAGGGGAGGACACCTTCTCAAGGCTAAGAGAAGTGGAGAAGCCTACACCAACAACACTTGACCATGGAATGCAAATACAAGAAAGGGCCAAGCTTGCAAGCATGCTCATCTTCTTATCCATCTTCATTACTATGCTATGCTATTGTTTATGAGTAAACAAGTCTCTCTCAATGGGAGAAGTTATAATACAAAGTCCTTTTGGAGGGGGGACTGGCTCCAAGTAAATCCAGTCCTCAACTATTGTCAATATTAATCTCTCTCTCATTTTAAAGTTATTTTGCATGCCAAGCTAACTAGCTATCTTGTTTCTTGTTATAGAATCCAACCCAACACTTTCTTTTTGCTCATAAGGAATCTCCTTAATGAAACTCTCTCTCTCTCTCTCTCTCTCTCTCTCTCTCTCTCTCTCTCTCTCGTCAATATAATTCCACTACGGTTAATGAAACTAGCTTAATTCTATCACATTGGTATCAGAGCATAAGCTACACTTTTATTGCTTAAAAAGAGAGGTCCTAGGGTAATTACATAGGTGGGGATTGTCTCTTGCAAGAACGCACATAATTTTGTTTTAGCATTGATGAAAATATGAAGAGAGTAGGATTAATGTTGATAACTTTAATTTTGCACATGATGGTGCTACTAATGATGGCCGTCGGTTTGTGAATTATCTAGTCTCTAGGCTTCAACAAGCCATAGGAAATCCCACTCTTCAAGGATAAGTTCAACAACAAATTCATACATATGGTAGAATTTCCCAAGAAGAGAGAGCTCCTAGGAAGACTCTTGGTGATGAGGGCGAGCCTTTTGAAATGGGGCCTCTAAACCCAAACCAATGGGCCTACCCTCACAAAATGTTCGTAAAGAGGTACGCACACTATTTGGGGCACCACCTTCTTTTGGGAGTGGAGAAGGAAACCAATCAAAATAACACTTGCACTCACCCACTCAAGAAACACACTTTGAAAACCCCCTTACTCTATATACACTTTGGACACTTGAACACCATCAGCGATTATGCAACCCAATGCCGTGCATCAAAAATGAAATATGCAATTTGTGGAATAGCATTCACCTTCTCCCCATAAGAATACCCATAATACATCCAAACTCTTCCTCTCTCAAGCACTCATCAAAAAAATCATGCGCACAAGACTTGCCTCTCAAACACACAAGAGAATCACTTACATCAAACTAACACACTTTGCATAGAGAGCTCATCTCCATCTATGCAATTCCATGACACAAATAAAATCACCATTAGAGGTAGCCACATGCATATGTAATGAAGCAAAAGAGAGTTGGAGTGAGAAATTTCTTTAGACCAATTGAATAAGTGTGGAGAAACAAACCAATGGTAAATTGAGAATAGAACACTTACTTGATTTCTCGCACACCTTTTAAGGGGAGGACAGACGCTGGCTAACCATCACGAATTGCGACACTTGAAAGTTTTGAAGATGATTTCATGATCATTAACATAACCATGAGAGAGATCATGATGTATTTACAAGTTATTGAGGTGCTACAAATGATTTATTGGGTTGATGGAGTAAGAGATTGTAGAATGGAAAGAGTGGAGAATAGAGTTGCACTTTCTCCAAAGAGGAGGGTTAGGAGGGAGGATGTGAAAGAGGGAGAGTTGGGGTTTTCTCTACTATTGATCAAGAAACAACATGAAGTTGAAAATATAGGTGTGTGTGTCCTTGAGTCTCTCCAAGGGGGGCTATTTATAGTTGTGTAGGAGTGGGATTATGCTACACTTAATTAGAGTAAGTGATTAGACCTAATTAAGTGTCCTTTGACCACTCATTGAATATTGGACATAAAAGGGACTATTTATTCACCAAAAATATCATTTTAGACCGTGAAGGCTCCATAGGGGTGCATAATGTAGGTGGGCCCCACCATGAGGCCCTACGGGTGGCTCCTACGGGGTATCTCAACTTGTCTGTCTTGGCATTTAGAAAGCATCTTTAGGTTGGTCCCATCACATGCAAGTGACCTTGAACACTCATTGCTCTTCTAGAAGATGAGTAGGGGAAAAATAAGATCTCACTCTCTTGATTTACTTGATTTACAGTTCCCTTTTGCTGCGAATCTGACAGATTTACACTATTTTGACCATAACTTTTTACCTGTAGCTCGGAATGACATGCTTCAAAAGGCAAAATTGACCTTCTCAACATGTTTGATATGAATTTGGACTATTCTTCACGCCCATGCACCAAGGAATTCGGTTTGGAAGGTCCACACTAGGCTAAGGAACCTTTTGCTTCAAAGTCTTCTTGTATGGCCCTTTGCTTGTATGCATCCAAGGGGAATCATGCTTTTTCAAAAGGCTATGATGCTTAGACAAATAGAGGAGGGCCCAATATTATTTGCTTGTGAAAAGAATATACAATTGGAGTCTTTTTGAAATGAGAGAAACTATATGTATATTCTTAAGAGATATTGGGCCACCTATGTAGGGGGCATAGAAGACTTGTAGAGAGGGACCATAATCTTTGGTAAAGACAAGTGGAGAGTTGATTTCCATGGGAATTTATCTATAAGGGGTGGAAGATGGATATATTATTTTTCTACTACTAATTCACAAGAGGTAAGAAAGTTTGGGGGTATATAGTTGGTTATTGTATGCTTATTCTATTTACAAAGCAAAAAAGAAAAGGGTGGTAATATAAATATATGACTAAGGTGACATTTTTGGGAAGAGTATAATGTATGTGTCGCCACAAAGGTTAAACGAAGAGGGGGAATTTACTCTAGATAACTTAATAGCATAGAAAAATATATACACATATGAGGAAGAGGACGTTGAGTAGGCTGACAAATGTTGCAAAAAGATGGTTACCATTTTATGCCACTCAGTGAGATCTCCAAAAGAGGAGTCTCTATGGCTGATGAGAACAATCCGCATGAAGAGCTCCAACATCAAATTGGGGATGCATTTCCTCCAAAAAGGAGATTTCATGCTCCAAATGAGGATGCTCCACCGATGGAGAGAAACATAAGTGAGTATCCAAACACTTCTATTGAAGATGTGGCTCAAAGAATATGCTAGTCACAAAGGTATCCAACTCCTCCAAAGAGGAAAATACCTATGCATAACGCTTCTCATCTTGATTCCAAGAGAGAAGAAAGAAACCCCAAGAAGAAAAAGGAGAGAAAGAGGTCACCCTCTTCTCCATCTCATCACCGTCCTCTTCTAATGCAAGTAGTGGCTACTCCTCCAAGGAGCCTAAGAGGAGAGGACGTTGAAAATCCTATGCCGTATGGAAAAGGTCCAACAAGCTCAAGAAGTTCAAAGAGGGAGGAAATAACATCACTTTCCTTACCTACGATGGTACCTTTGGTGCCACCGACAAAGTCTTAGCTTTTATACAGCAATTTGATGCGATCTTTGGAGATGAGGGCTCTACGTGTCATAAATTCTAATATCTAACCAACCCAAATGATTTTCTCATATTAAATTGATCACTTAATGTGGGAGAATAAACGGGAACAAGTGTTAAGATATAGATATGTGCTTATAGATCTATCTCAACACGGGGCCAATGGTAAAGGGGCCTAAAAGGGAGATGGTCTATGAAAGAGCAAGGCTAACCAATGGAGCATAAGACCTTAGGGTTAGCTTCATTGAAGACCTCCAATAAATGTGTGTAAAAGTCCTTTGACCTTAAGTAAGCTAGGGCTGAGCTTAAGGTGGGAACCCGGCCCAAGCTCGAGGTGCTTGTCCTGCTTGAGGTGCTTGTCGTGCTTGAGGTGTTTGTCATGCTTGAGGTGCTTGATTAAGATGCTTGAGGTGCTTGAATGGCTCCATGCTTGAGGTGCTTGACTTGCTGCATGATTAAGGTACTTGAGGTGCCTTGAGAAGCTTGCCTGAGATGCTTGTGGGAACACCCCCTAGTTCAAGTGCTTTGTCATGCTTGGTGAGTAAGGTGCTTGATCACCTAAAGTCAAAAGCATTCCTACAAGAGGGGGGGCGAGCCCTTTTCCTAGGGGCTAGAGAGAGAACACCCACTCACACACACAAGGGAAGCCCCAACTTGAAGAGGCAGCAAGGACACATGTCAGGCCCCTACCCATGTTACCTTCATGTGTTGCTTGAAGCCTATTGGCTAAGCTTCAAAGGGGTCCAATGATAAATTACTTGAATTATCTATTTTTTTTTGCATTTATCAAGTCCTCTCTCTCAAAGGGGAAAGGGGGACACTTGTCCCAAGGCTACCCATGTTGCTTGTAATGGCTCCTGCTTGTGATTGGCTAGGCCTGGAGGGATCCAATGAGCTTCAAGCATGAGCTACAAGGGGGGGTCGACCCAAGCTAGTCGACCCAAGCTAGCTAGGGGCTTGATTGAGGGGTATACTCACCCACACACACTCACAATCACTCTCATTGTGTGCTATGCAAAGTGCAAGAGCTCCCGGATCCCTCTCCAAGCAAGTAGAGGTTGAGAGCCTACACCAACACTCTTGGCTATGGAGTGCAAATCCAACCAAGAGCCATGCTTCAATGCTTGAGCTTGTCATCTCCTTCTTCTTCATTACTATGCTATTATGTATGCTAGCAACAAGAGTATGATAAGTGAGGAACTAGTTCTTTCTCCTATGAAATGTTTCTTCTTCCTCTTCCCTACCCTCATTCCCTGCTAGCTCTCTCCACCTTCGAAGGTGTTTGAGGTCTTGGGACTGAGGCTTGGGACAATTAAAGCTTTCTTCAAGTTCATGTTATGCTATGATTGTGATGCATGAAGCTTTCCATCTTCATTGCATCACCTAGGTCACAAGGAACACAAAGAATGTATTGTAACAAGTCTCTCTTAATGGGAGAAATCATAATACAAATGCCTATTGGAGGGGGGACCGGCTCCACATAAATCCGGTCCTCAATTGTTGTCATGTTCTCTAAATTCTCTCTCTTGCAAAAGTATTGTTCATGCCAAGTTAACTAATTGCTATGATTATGTTGCTATCTTCAATTATGTCTACCCGCTATGCTCACAAAGTTATTTCTCGAAAGTATTCTCATTAATTTCCGCTATTCTCAAGATTGAATAGGCTAATTCCATTACACTACGAAATCCTCTAATCTACAACATGTTTCCATGCACTTTCAAAAGTCCGCTAGGCAATGGTGGGCTAGTCTATGGGCTAGCAGAGAAGCTCCAAAGACATCAAAATCCTTAAGAGCTTCCACTATGAATCAGTTCATTTCAAGCGATGCCAAAGATAAAGTTCTCACCCAATGATGAAGATTGAAGATGTCTCCATATGAGCCTATCCACAAGTATGTAGACAAGTTTTGAGAACCAAATCTCAAAGCCATTGTCTACAAAAATATAGGCTTTGGAGAGAAAAAGAAAGACTTTTGTGCCGGGCTACCTGAAGACATGAATGAATATGTCAATTCTTAAAGGCCCAAAACCATCTCGGCGGTCATTTACTACACCATGGTTTCAATTTCCAACAAGGGGCTAAGAAGAATTTTAAACCCACAAAACTTAAGGACAAAAATAAGCCCAAGGGAAAGAATAATGCTACGCAAAATTCTTCCAAAGGCAAACATAACAAAGCAAAGGGGCACCACGGTTTAATCACATGGCTACCTCTATGAAAGTTTCTTGAGAGAAAAATCTACTTTAAGTATAGAGAGAGAGACATGTATATAGATGCAACTGAGTACCCCTTGTACATACACAAGATTTTGACAAGTCAATGAAAAGTTTGATTTTCATGTACATACCCCCATAGGCTGTACATTTGCCTCACTAGAACTTACATTCAAGTTTTACGCAACAAACAAAGCAAACAAAGTGTCATAAATGTCATGTGAGATTACATTACTATCTCTATATGATAACAAGGCCAAATGGAATCCTCCAAAAATACAAAATCTCATAAAATCAAAATACACTTTGGTTGCAAATGGTACAATATGTAACCCTTGTTTCCACGACGCTAACCAACAAAAATGCATTTGGCCATCTTATCATCGACTTTATTGCGGTGCTTTTGTGGTATCAAATCACAAGGTGAGCAACCAAAGATGTGCATGTAATCAATAGATGCATTCTTATCATTCAATGAAATATAAGAAATGTTAGACTGCAAGGCTTTGGTAGGGCACTTGTTAAGTACACAAGTAGCACACATGTCAGCCTCAAGCCAAAACAAATGTGGTAAATCTTGACTCTTGACAATACCTCATGCCATCTTCGTAAGCAACCAATTTTTTTCTTTCAGCAACACTATTTTTTTGAGGCATATACGACACTATAGATTGGTATATATCCCACAACTAGCCATAAATGCATTAACACTAGAATGGTAACCTAACAGGACATAAAAGTGTCCTTTCAGGGTTTTGGGAAAAACTTCCAAAACCATAGTAGATCCACTCATTTTGAAAAATCCTTTCATGAGCTTATAGTTCAATAACTACTACATATGGAAAAAATGATAAACTTGTAATTTTTCTCATCCCTTGGTCACTACAAGCCTCCAAAGTTGATGGACCGGTGCATTTTGCCCAAAACAACAATTTCTTACGGTTGATTGCATATAAATAAGAGTGGGGATTTTTGTAGGACATGAGATAAAATGCCCCGTTAACTTCACTGGGTTGGTGACCAAAACATATGGTTGCTTTTACCTCACTAATTTTTGTTTGGGCAAAAAAATAGGTACAAAAAAGTTGCATTTTTTCCATTCTGAGGACCTATCATCAAAGTTTCTATAGCCACACTCAATACAGATACTATATACATGTTTTCTTAGTTACCTTTGGGCCTTTGGACTCAAAAGGAGCCATGGAGCATGTCAAAAGGATAATTGATCTCTTACAATTGGAACCTTGGGGGCAATGATAAAGTGCTAAATACAGTTTTTTTATGTTTGCTAAATACAACAAACATAAAAAAACTGGGTTTAGCATTATGACCTCTAGAAACCCATAGAAACTACTCAATATCTAGCCAAGTTTGTAGTCTATGATTAGATATGGTTACTACCTACAAAATACACACAATTGGCCTAAGAAACTAGCAATATTGAGAAAGTTATGCTTGCTACTCTAAAATGTATCGTATTCTTCAGCAATCAAAAAACTCAACCATCATCATATACTATGCTATATAGCATATTAGGTCCCCCAAAACTCAAGGAAGATTAGCTTTATGTTATACATTACACTTACACAATCAAAATTGAATTTGGATATCAAGAAAGCCACCAAAAATTTCATAAAAGGGCTAATTTTGGCCAAAAAACAGGATTATGCAATTCTTGTAAATTGGTCATAACTTTCAATTTTAACATTTAGCTCTCCCTATACAAGCATCAAAACATGTTGAGAACTATGAAGGCCTAGCCTCTAGCCATCTAAACCTCACAAACATGAAGTTTAGAGTGGTATAGTTGTCAAAAATTGAAAAAAAATCCAAAAACAGGACCCGTTTTTTCACACAGTTTAGGTTCAAAAATGTTGTGCAAGATTAAGGTTAATGGTGAGATCGATACTCCAAAAAAATGCTAAGTTTTTTTCAGCTCATAAGGCAACTTTGTGGATATATATAGCACCTAGAAATTCATTTTCATACTCTTCAAATAATTCAAGCAAAATGGTCACTTAATAGGACACAAAAGTGTCCAAGGACATAAAAGTGTCCTGTTACCATTCTAGTGTTAAACTCATGATACATAAAATTCCACCCTCAATTTGAACATAGGGTGCCCCTAGACATTTTCATCCATAACCAAAAATTACTTCAAGCACATGAACACTTCATACTTGTCTTTAAGTAGATACACCCATGCATGCTTGGAGTAATCATCAATGAAAGTCATGAAGTACAGGTAATTACCTAAGGATGGAGTTTGCATGGGCTTAGAAACATCACTATGTATTAGCCAATAGTAAACCATCCTTTGGAAACTTTTGAACCTTGTATCTTACACAAAATAAATTCTTCACAAACATGCTTAGAAGGCTCTTTAAGAGGTGATAGAGAAGAAACCATCTCATATTTCGACAACCATAGCAAACTAGCAAAATTCAGATGCCTGAAACGTGCATGCCAAAGTTCATTTGAAACAACCTTGAATCCAAAATTGAGTTTGAAAAATCCTACCCACACTTGTCATCCAAAGTGAGCTTTTAAATCCCATGGCTTAAAATACAAGATTCAACAATTTCAACACCAAAATTAAGATCATGAATTGTACATTTGTCATCTAGAAATTGACAACAAGGCAAATTCTTGCAAGTGTAGATAGTGACAAAAGATTCATTATTATCCTTGGTACGTAAAGTGCATCAACAAGTGTGAAAGAACTACCATTTGTAGCAAATAGAACAATCTCTTCAACTTCCTTGATGACAAGAGGCATTGTTGGCACAAGTAACCATATTTTCCATAAGAGATAGCTTCGAGAGATGCAAAAAATTCACAATGCAAAGTAATGTACTTTGCAGCACAAAAACTAAAGTACATGCATCTAGATAGAACAATCATAAGTACACTCTACATTGAATTCCTATTTTGTATCTACATCATCATCACAATATCCATTTATAGAAGATTTTGCAATAGCTACATGGGTAGAAGATCCAGTCTCTTTTTTCTTGGGTTCTTTCGCCTTCAACTTAGGGCATTGATTTATCAAGTGATCATTAGCCTTGCAATAGATACATGGGTATAAGATCTATTCTCTTTCTTCTTGGTTTCCTTTGGCTTCAACTTAGTGTTAGGAAATAGGTCATAGTTAAGTAGATATTAGAGTAGCTTACTTAATGGAGAGAGATAACTTTTACACACAAGAGAGATTAGAGAGAGAGAGAGAGAGAGAGAGAGAGAGAGAGAGAGAGAGAGAGAGAAGACATGATATACATGGTTCACCCAATGTGGGCTATGTCCATGGGAAAGCAACCACTCAATGGATTTAGTACTTCAAACTAAACTCGTAGGCTACAAAGGGATTATACCCTTAATGGAGCTCCAGCCTTGCTCCTCTCTCACCACCTCGCACACACCTTGATTCATCAATTACACATTGCATTTTGTGTGTAAAATAGGCCTCCTTTTATAGGCCAAAAGGGATGCTCTCTCTCATGAGAGGCAATGGTGTGTAGCTGCCCTTGTGTAGACAAGTCTAAGTTGAGCTCTTCCATGCGCCCATATGTGGCCACCCTTGAGAAGACAAGTCCACCTATTAATCGGCCATTTGCACATGTATAGCCGTAGACAAGCTCGTCTGAAACTCGTCTACCAACCATTGAATATGACCACCGGTCAAAGACTTCCAACCACCGGCCATTGACCACTGGCCAACAGATCGGCCATTTTTCGAGTACTTTTTGTGCGTTGTCCGGCCATAATATTCCTGCAAAAAGGAATATTCCGGTGTGAATTTTTTTTTTTGTAACAAGTGGTTTTTATTACGCACGATGGATTCTCCTCATTATGAGGGCCTTACAAATGTGCGTTTTTTAGACTAAAAATTACAAGGGGTGAATCAGGATCCATACTTAACACTTATGACATTGCTTTATCAAGTGATCATTAGCCTTGCATTCATGGCAATGAATCTTCTTCTTTCCTTTTTCACCATAATTCCAAGACAAGTTGCTTCCAGCAGAAGCACTAGACGTAGGTGATCTACTACTTATAGAAGAACCAAGAGAAGTGCCTCCATTGCTGTTACCACCTCCTCTTTCTTGAAAGTGACTCCTACAACAACAATGTCATAATGCATCAAACTTGACAGCATGAGGATTCCTTGGGTCATAGTCTCCAAGTATTAACAAGAATCTAGTGATAGTCTAGCAATGCATCTAGAAAAAATTGTACAAGTGAACTCTCATAAATAAGATGCTTTTGATATCCTAATACCATCAAGAAAAATATCCATGTTATCTTCCTCTCTAGATCTTTATGAAACAATATAAATTTTGCCTCATTGTGACTTGTATAAAGACCTATCAAAGGATCCCAAGCAACCTGTATTGCTGATTTTGTTGAGCGAGTGTAAGGAGAGAGCATGAGGAGTAATAATGTGGTTCACATATAATGCAATTAATGCATGAGCCTACATATCTCTAACATTGCTAAGAGATTGCTCAACTGTAGGCAAATTAACTCTAGCAACAACATATCTACTAGAACCTGCAACGTTCTCAACAAAGCCTATATCCATAGAAAGCGGCCATACATCATTGCCCTGCACAACAATCTAGACGCACTTTGAAATAAGACCATGCTGATTTTGTTGAGCGAGTGTGAGGAGAGAGCATGAGGAGTAATAATGTGCTTCACATATAATGCAATCAATACATGAGCCTACACATCTCTAACATCCGTAAGAGATTGCTGAGTTGTAGGCAAAATAACTCTAGCAACAACATATCTACTAGAGCTTGCAACATCCTCAAAAAAGCTGGTATCCATAGAAGGCGGACATACATCAATGCCATGCACAACATTCTAGACTCCCTTTGAAATAAGAACATGCGTCTTTATGTAAGCACCCCACATTGGGTAATTATCCCCATCCAAATTATCCTCAGTACCAAACATTTTGAAAACATATGTGTTGTTGTCATCCATGGAGATTGACTACACCTCATGTAAAAACTTTCCTGAAAGAGGAAAAATAAAGGAGGAGTAACAGGTTCTATACAGTTATAGGAAAAATAACTCTAGCAACAACATATCTACTAGGATCTGCAACATCCTCAACAAAGCCTATATCCATAGTAGATGGATGTACATCAATACCCTACACAACATTCTAGACACCCTTTGAAATAAGAACATGCATCTTTATGTAAGCCCACATAGGATACTTATTCCCGTCCAAATTATCCTCGGTAGCAAAACATGTTGAAAACATATATGTTTTTGTCAGCCGTGGCAAGTGACTACACCTCATGTAAAAACTTCCTTGAAAGAGGAAAACTAAAGGAGAAGTAACACATGCTATATAGCACAACCTAAAGAGATGTGGAAGGAACCCATTTTCCAAAAAATTGCATTGATAGAAATTCTGTACAAACAGATAAACTTTCTAGCATTGTATTGCTTGTAGTGGAATTGGAGGCTAAAATGACCCCAAATTATTTGACGACCTGCAAAAATATGAGAGCGTGAGCGAAGGGATGCTAGTAATTGTACAACAAGGATGTGACCTGCTCTAATACCAATTGGTGGAATTAAGGTTCCAGGGACACACATGCAGCTTGGAGAAGATCAAGAAGCTCAAGGCACACAATAGAGAGTATATAACTTATGCAAAAAAAAAAAAGATAAGATAGATGGGCATATATACAATACGTGGGGGAAAAACCTCCTAGTGAGAGAAAAAGTTCCCTGACGGTCCTAAGTGCATTCACAAACATCACTACTCCATATATGATAAAAAGAGATGTTACCTGGGGCCATCATGAAAAAAAGAAAGCAATTAGTCTTTTTGTTAAATCATGAAATGCAAGTGTCATGTCCCATGAACACTTTGTTATCAAGTTGACAACACATTAATCTACCTCATACCTAAAAAACTATCTATTGATGCAGGTTCATGGCCCGTTGATTGGGGCAGTAAGGGCCGATGAGATAGTCTTCAATTTTGTTAGGAATCCATGTCTAGAGCCACCACCTTGATATAGAATGGTATTCAAGCTCCATGTGAGCAGGCGAGTTGTGTAATATTAGATCTGAATGTACAAGAGAGGGAAGACGTTAAACAACCTCCATCCTACATAATCATGAGGTATCGTGGTTGCACGGTTCCTACCATGGAAGAGAGTGGGGTGGGGACCTACTACAAGATTACTTTGGCCATGTGTTTAGTCATCTCTTATGAGCACTTTGAGTCTAATTTTGCACAAAACATGATTATAATCAAGTGTAAGAAAATATTTCCTTAAAGGTGGGATTCCTCGGGATGAGGTGATCCACCTTCCTTCCCACACTAGATCTTAGACTAAAAGTAGCGGATGGAGACACGAGGTCCCCATAAGGGACCTAGTGCCTACCAATTACAAGTTTTAATATCTCAGATGGTTGAATGGTGTATTTGTGATCAATACATTTGGCCAAGTAAGCCTTGATGATTGTCCAAAGTTTGATATGCTCAAGCTCATTACTACAAAATGCTTGTCTTAACATTTTAATATCATGTGCAAAAACCTTTGGGTTCGAGTTTGAATAGATGAAAGACTTAGTTTGTAGCAAAATGACCTTCTGATTTCATCCTATTAGCTTATTCCTACTTTGATGTAAAAGTTTAAGCACATTGATGAGCACTACCTCTTTGAGAAGGTGACCTTCCTTTTGCTGCCTAATGCCATTGACAACCAAACTGGCCTTATAGACTTCCCATGAATGGGTATGTTCTTCAACTTAGAGATCCACTTTCTAAGAAAATCATTCTTTCATATTTGCAAAGGTCATAAGCTCTAAGTCAGATTCTTGTGCAAAGAATCCATCTCTAACTAAATAGCTTACTTGTGATTTCTCAACATAGCTTTCTCATAGCACAAGGTTCTTTGCAATTTGTAAACAAAATAATGGAGCATTTCTATCTAGAGGGTTGTGATCAAGTCACAAGTAATACCTCCCTATCCTTCTTACCTCATATGAGGACCTAATTTGTGGTGAAGCTTTGACTCATTTCTGTTTTAGAAAGAATTAAAAAAACACATGCTTGAAACCTAACATTGCTTTCTTGAGCAATTAATTAGTGTTGTGAATTGCAACGTAATTAATTATAGCAAATTAATCAACAAAAAAAACTCTTTACAACAAAACAATCATGAAAATAAAAATCAATATACCACGGAAGCCAAGTTTTTGTAAGCATAAAAAAAGGACACTAGACACTCTTTCAGTCATGTTCCTCACACTAAAATAACCAGTCCATACAATCTATGATTTACTTGAAAATTGAAATGGATGCAATAATCTAGCATGACACTCACTCAAAAAAATTGAAATAATCCAATACACTTACAGACTAAGGAATGAGAATTACTAAACCCAGCAACTGAACCTCAATGTAAATTGAATGTCATATAAGAGGTGATAGAGTGATTTTCCCAAGCCTGATTCTGTAATGGAGCATAATACCATCATGAAATGCAAGGATCTCTCTAATAGCTTCTCTAATTGGCTTCTTATAAGCATTGAAGAAGTCCAATTGGACTCACACAACATCTTTCAATCTTTGACAAGACTCAATCATGCTCTTGTTAGCATGCAACAATACATACAATAAGCACTAATTATGCCATGTTCTTCGTGAGGAGCACTTATTACTATGTCTTTTGTGCACTTCTAAAGGGATTCTCATCGTCATTTGCATTTTGACATCGCCACCCCCGTGGCGCTTCCCATGCACATCTTGTTGTCCTTTTTGGGGGTCTCAAGTGTTAGTGGGACTAGTTACTGTGTAGAAGTTTATCATTCCTCACAAAAATATTTATGAATTGACCCAAGTTTGATAAAATATTTATTAACTGATAAAATTCTATTGCGTGCCATCACAAACTAAACTCCTCCACCCTTGAACTTTGGGGTTTTGGCATATGACATATTTAGTTGAGGAAAACGGCTAAAAATAAAACCCCTTTACAAAACGACGTGTGAAGCCCCTTTAGACGGATGCTAATATCTAGAACCGGGCCGCAATCTCCACCACATTATGGGCGCTTCCATGTACCTCCATATTCAAAAGATCTGGCCACCAACCACTCGTACTCTCAAGGGAGCTTCAAGAAGCTTGCCACGTAGTTAAATCACGTGACACTGTGTCTCCACATCCAGACTTGGTGCCATCGTGGGCGCACCTGCCAGCCCTGATTACGTGCCACATCAGCTTAAGTTTATCCACTAGTAACTCAGTGTTAGAAAAAAACCGGGGTCTAGTGTATTTTAACCGGCTGAAATTATAAAATCCCGGTTAGATTTTGAGCTTGCCTTTAAGAAAACCGGCAAATTTACACAAGTTTTAGTGTAATTACCGGAAAAAGCTTCAAATTTTAACATGAAAACCGGGAGAATTTCAAGTTTTTCCTTATTTTGATCGGTTAGGAAAAATGTTTTCTCCTAGCCCTACACTAGTTCTTCGAAAAATAGATATTTTGACCTGATATATGAGCCGAGTCCCCATGCAGCCATGCTCTTAAAATTTTAGTGAAATTAATGCTTGATGTTTCTTTCTTAGAGCCCCGTCCCACCTAGGGGCTTAGGGATCTACAGGGGTTGGTTCTTCTTATAAAACTCTTTCACACACCAAAGTGCAGAGTGCTTATGGAGCTTAGGGTGCATGGAATATGCGCTACAGCCCCTACAAGAAATCCAAAAATAGGCGATACTTGTACCGCTTTGGTTGTGCAAACACGAAGCTATCGTGATAACAAGTCCATGCACCTGATTTAGAGGCCACAGTACTGCGGATCGAATCTTTTCACTAGAAGCCATCAACTAAGCAAGCTGAAAAGGGGGTAGTAAATGCAAGCTTGTAGACGTTTTCTTGCGCTGCACATGCTGCAAGTCCGTGATGTGACACGGCTCTTAGTCCCTCTAGACTTTTGTGAAAACCAACTCTTTGTCTAAACAAGGCATCTAGAGACAGACGTTGGCACTGCCTTTCACTCCAAGTGGGGAGAGAGAGAGAGAGAGAGAGAGAGAGAGAGAGAGAGAGAGAGAGAGAGAGAGAGAGAGAGAGAGAGAGAGAGAAGGAAACAAAGAAGAAGAAAGAATATAGGTTAAAGAGGAGAAAAATAAAACATACCTTCCAAAAATTGGAAGGGTGCTCTGTTGTACACAGGTGGAAATTCCCTCGTATTTGCACTCCCTTTTTACCAAAAGGCAATGCTAATAAAAGCAAAGGAGAACGTGGGCTTTCACTTTTTCTTCAAATAGGAAACGAATCAACCTAGAATCTTTGAGAAGCTTTTAGTTTCGAATTCTCATTGGTTGATCATGGCAGTATCTCCTTAGTATAAAGGAAAGCGTAAGTTTTAGTATCACTACTATTTTCTAGGATGTTGTCCCTTTCATATTATGAATATCATAGTATTATTGTGTGACGTCAATATTGAAAATTTTATTAAATATCACTAATGTTCCTAATGCATAGTGGGACTCGGCTATATGCAGCTAGACAAGATGTTAAAAAATCCGTTAAAACTTCAAATCTTGGAAGATGCCTTCATTTTGAAAGGGATGGAAAACGATTGAGGACACTTGGAGAATGCTTGCGGCCAACAGAAGAGACAATTGTGGCCTGCCAACAGTCGGACATAGCAAGACAATGTGACGTGTGAGTGGAGGAGCTACATGTGTTGGATGGTGATCAACACAGACACACACACATGGCTAGACGAGGGGGGATGCGATAGGAGATGGCAAGAGAGATCGCAAGGAACTGGTGCCAGTGGGATCGTTTAGCACAAAGGATGCTTCCTGCTGGGGATGCATTAGGGATAACATGAACCACAAAAGGGCCCTTTAGGATCAAAGATGCTTTTGATTGCTCTTACAAGGCCCTTTTGGGGTTCTTAATTTTCCTAATGGAATCAGGTTTAATTCCAGCTGATGCGTGTTGCTTTTGGCCTATAGTGTTCCAGGATGCTTGAATAAGTACGGAACAACCATCATTCACTGTGGCTGGGTCACAAGCAACTGGCTCATAAATTGTGTGACAGGCGCCATATATGGTAGTGTAGCATAATCAGATTTGTGTAGGAGTAGACGTCCTTTGAGAGGATGAGTCTGTAGCTGTTGTAGCTAGTCCTTCTTGGTTAAATGCAGAGTCGTTTCACTGTAAGGGATGGAAACATTACCAAGTGGACTCGAAGGTGCTGGTCCTTATCAGTCTGACCCACTGGCTGCTCAATACTGGTCCTATCTGATTGGTCTTTTCCTGCACTGGTGGTCGCTAAAATTTGCCCTACTGACTGGTTGATTCCACCAGTGGTCTGGACGAGAGGTTGTTCGAACTGGTCAGCCGAAGTCTGTTCTACTGGAGACTTTTCAACAGACACTATTTTGACCTGACTTTCTAGCTGCCTAAGGAAAGCATTGCTTTTGGCCAATGTAGTTTTTGGTATTTTAGAACTGCTAGCCTCCTCTTTGTCCAGGGAGAGCTAACTGGTTATCTGGGGCTTCTTCATCTTATGATAAGTCCACATTGTTAGCTACCGAAAAGGGCTTTTGGCTCCAAGCCATCTTGACCTGGTTATGAGCGTTTGGAGAATTTTCCTAGTAAAGGAATTGCCAAACATACCAAGCTTTGAAAACATTTTGGGACTTCAACTTAGTAGTCTGTTGAAGCACATTATGTGACAGAATATGACATAGATTTATTGGAACTGTGGCGTCCAATCTTTTTGCCAGTAACATAACAAACAATTTTTCTGACACATACGTTGGGTTGTTTTTGAGACTCACAGCTTCAGCTACAAAGCGGTAAGCAACAGGGATGTTCAGACCTGCTACTCAAACCCCTTTCACACTGGCTTTGCGTTTCTTCTTGGCCGCATCATCTTCTTTCAGAGCTGCACTGATTTGTTCTGTTGTTGCTACAGATGGCTTTGGCTCATCTTGCATTTTGAATGCAAAAGCAATATTTTCAGGTGTTACCAACACTTTTCTACCATAGACCATAGCACTTTCATCCTCCACATTGAAGGAATCAAGAAACTGTCTAACGATAGCTATGTCAAACTCAATTTGTGTAGCTTGCACAACCACATGCAAATCCCGCAGTCAGAGTAATGTCTTGGCTTGCTTGGTAAACACATACCGCTGTATTTTACTGTGAGGGATAAGTGTAAGAGAAGCTTTTGCAACAAGAATAAGTGATTGGGTTTCCTCTATAGTCTCCTACATCCTTTCCAACATTTTCTTCCTACCCATACACCGTAAAGACGATGAATCAGTAGAGGCAGAAGAAGAGGACTTACTTGAAGCTTCAAATCCATATCCTAGTGTGGTTGGTAAAGATAGACAGTAATCAGTAGTTTCCTCAGACGAAGAAGTTTGTGGTTGTAGTGATGAAACTTCAAAGCTTGGCGATGGCGAATGGATAACAGTAGGCAGACGTCGCGCATCAGGAGATTTACAAGAAAAAATACCTACTCGCCTTACTGTTATACACGTTCGCGCCATAAAAGCTCCACTACTTACCGTTCCTAGAGTCCTGTGCACCACAATTGACGTGACACACATGCATTGGCTAATCCTCTCCATCTTCTTTGAAATGATTACCACTAATAGTCCAACTGACCCTTTTTCCCATAAAAGCTGATATTGGTTTTGACACTTTACTGATTTTGGTACTGCCATGGTGTTGTCATATTGAGACTTTTTTGACCTTTTGACTGGCTCTGGAACTGGTTGTACATGAAAAAGGCTTAAAATAACTGATTCTGGAATTTCCTGGTCCTCAGTTTCCAGACTACCAATACCCTTATTTCTAGAAGTGTCTCTGTCTTCTGAATAATAGATCTTGATTTTAGCCCCATTATATACCCCTGGCAACAATAATCCATATAAATCTTTCAATATTACTTGCCATTCGAGAACACCCAATCCACTTCGTATGGACCTGGCCAGGCTATCTTTAAGTTTGGTTTTTTAGGGTCTAGCTTTGATTGATATAACAGAACCAAATCTCCTTTATGAAACTCCCTGACTTTGATTTGTTTGTCATGCCAGTGTTTCCTTCTTTGCTGAACAATTTCCTGTTTTAGCATAGACCTCTGTCTTAACTCATCCAACTATGTTAACTCCTCGAGTCTCTGTTTCAGATTGTGATTAAAATCTAACCCATACTCGATAGCCATCCTGAGACTGGGTATGACAAATTCCATAGGCACAATAGCTTCGATGCCATACACCATTCTAAATGGTGTCAATCCTGTGGTGACCTTATAAGCAGTCCGTTATGCCTAGAGAGCAGTTTGAAGTTTCAAATCCCACCGGTGTTGCTCTTTTTGCACAATCTTAGTGAGAATCTTGATAGTCTTGTTATTGCTTTCCGCTTGCCCGTTGCATCTAGGATAATATGGTGTTGATTTTCTATGCTTGACTAAAAGAATATCCATGAGAATATCCATAGTGTCATTGATAAAATGCGTACCCTGGTCTGACACAATCTCCATAGGACATCCATATCGACAAACAATATTTTCAAATAGAAACATAGCAGTAGATTTTGTCGTGTTGTTGGGAAGAGCCTTAGCTTCTACCCATTTGGTCACATAACAAGTGGCCATCAATATATACCTATTCTTCCTTGGAGTAATTCTCTTGAAGGGACCCATAAAATCCATACCCCATTTCATAAAAACACCCAGTGGCTGAACCGGTGTGAGAGGAGTCATATTTGTTGCCGTGTGTCTGCCCATTCTTTGGCATATATCACAAGTTTTACAAAAGCTTCTGACATCAGATATTAAAGTCTGCCACCACAAACCAGCCTGCAGAATCTTTTTGGAAGTGATATTAGTAGAAAAATGTCCCCCAAAATCCCCATTATGTGCCTCTGAAATAACTTGCATTCATCCCTCCATAAGCACACATCTGCTAAGAACCCCATTGACTCCCAATCTGTAAAGTAATCCGCCAATGGTGGTGAACTTCAGACTCTTAATAATGGCCACCTGTCCAAGCCAAAAGGCCGCCCACTAACAAAGCTCGGCCGCCCAAAGCCAATTTAATGGCCACCCAAAATAAAGAAGGTGTGAAACAAAGAAAGAAAGGAGGCCATGGCAGTAGCGCAGGGAGATGAATGGATGCTCGCGCTGGGCTGCAGAAGGCTCGGACGAGCTCGCGACAGTGACGAAAAACTCTTAGGAGCTCGTCTCGCAGCAATTCGGTCCCGGCTGCAGTGGATTTGGCGCAAGTCGGGATCCGGTCTGCCACGTCAGCATGGGAGGTTTTTTACGCCTCCCTAGCAACGACGGCACCGTTGTTGCTAAGAGAGGGAGGCAACTATTAATAGTTTTTTTTGCATGCGAGGAGGGGAAAGCAAACGAAGAAGAGGAATCTTGGGAAGAAACAGGGAAGCTCTCTCTCTCTCTCTCTCTCTCTCTCTCTCTCTCTCTCTCTCTCTCTATAGGAGAAGGTGCTCGCTCTCTATCTCCCGAGCTTAGACAAGGAGCTCTCTCTCTTTCGTTCTCAAGCTAAAGAGAAGCGAAGGCAACAAAGAGAAGGGGAGAGTTGTTAGAAGAGAGGAGGAGAACGGGAGAAGGTCAAGCAGGGATCTCTCTCTCTCTCTCTCTCTCTCTCTCTCTCTCTCTCTCTCTCTCTCTCTCTCTCTCTCTCTCTCTCTCTCTCTCTCTCTCTCTCTCTCTCTCTCTCTCTCTCTCTCTCTCTATCTATCTATCTATCTATCTCGGGAAGACAAGAGGGTGATTGCAACTGAAGGCAAGCAGAGAAAGCGGAAGCCATCGAGCTTGGAGCAGAAGGTAGAAAGGGTGAAAGAAGCGTGGAGAAATCACGATTTTCATTCGGCTTAGCAAGGAGAAGGAAACCAAAGCACGATTCTCCTTCGGCTTTGGCAAGGATAGATGAATAAAGGCTGGTAAGCAGTCATAGGAGAAGAAATAAGCTTTGGCATAGACAATGATTGAAGACAATCAAACAGATGGAATCGACACAATGGGATTTTGTTTGTCGGCAGGAAACCTAATTTTATTTTTTCTTTTTATGGAATCGCGGAGCCGTTAACGGCCCAGAGTATTCTGTAAGAGGAGTTTAAGCTCCTAAATTGTCATTAGTATCAATTAACGGTGTTGTTAACGACACTTCTTCATAATTGTGCATCAATTAACGGTGTTGTTAACAACACTTCTTCATAATTGTGCATCAATTTCATCAGTGATATCGGTTTCCGAGCAAGTTTTGTGCGTCGATAGCATTACCAAGTGATTAAAAGCCGCTGTATTGTGCGGTGCGGCAAATTTTTGCTCTCAATTTTTCCACAGCCAGTAGCACGATGCTGACCTGGCTCAAGTTTCGAACACATATCCCTTGACACTGCCATTCATCAACCACCGTTTTTTTACCCTTGTCTTTCCACACCTCTATTTGTTGAGCCCATTTTCTACTTTTAGGATTGACTGGTTTCACTGGGTTATCTGGGATTTCCTCAATCACTACCCTTTTCTATGTGTAATTGCTCGTACAGGAACTGGTTCTAGGGCTTTCACCTCAGTAGCCGTAGTAACAGGTGTTTCTAGACATTGAGCTGTGAAATGCCCATACCTACCACAAGTATAGCAGTTCAGACTTTGACTCTAGAAATTACCACGACCCCGGGCCCGGCCAGTACCCCCTTCGTATCTTCCGCGTCCCGTACCAGCACCGTTGATACCTAATTTCTCTTCTTGGGGTACATTGGTAGTCTCTACTTTTACTGGTTCAGCATTGGTAAATTCCACCACAGACAGATCTTTCCCCTTCTTAAAACGATGAATGTGAATGCCACAGTTGTTCCATAGATGGTCGTAAGCTTTGCTGTAAGTACAATATGGACATTCATTGGAAACATCATCTTTGGATTTATACTTTGAACACCCGATTTCCACTCTTCTTACTGGTTGTCTGGTCTAGCTGATTTCAGAAATCTGTAGGGCCATCTCATCAATCTTTCTAGACCAAGACCCCTTCTTAGCCTTGTCTTTGATCTTCTCATCCTAGTTGCTTTCAGAACTACTAGAGGTCTTACTGGAATCAGAATTCTCAGTAGAAGTACTACTACCACTGGACCTCCTCTTCTTATGACTTCTTTCCTTCTTAGCCTGTTGTTCCAGCTTCAAGGCTCGCTGCACCAAATCATTAAATTTCTTTCTTGGTGCAGGCACCTCCTGTTCCCTAAGATTCTTACTGCGGAAACCATTTAAAAACCATGCCTGCAACCGTTTTTCTGATAGTGGTTCCTGTAGCTGCCTAGTCAGTTCCTTGATTTTCTCAACATAACTTTTGAGTGATAATTTCCTTTGCTTTATCTTATCTAGTTCACAGAGGATATCCTCATCTCCTCTGTTATCTGAATATTCCAGTCGGAAAGCTTTGAGTAGTTTGTTATATGATCTGAGTTGGCAAGCTGGGTAATGGTAGTACCGTTTCCTTGCTACCTCCTTTAATGTTTGAGGAAAGTATTCCCCCTAGTCATCTTCATCAATGTTTTTCAACTCAGTATATTGTTTAAAGGCTTGGATATGAACATCCGGGTCATCTTTCTTCCCACCCTTGAACACTGGAAAAGAAATTTTCAATGAAGAGGTTTAATCATGTCGATCAACATCGTTTCGGCCTCTTCTCACCTTAGGAACTTGACTCCTTTTTGAAGATTTCTTGTAATGGTCTGTATCTGCATCCCAGTGAATTGCTTTTGCAGTCTCAATTTTTGTCTCCTCCTTGGCTTTTTTGGTGGAACTGTTTTGACTACTTTTACTGCCTTTGGCTCCTTCATCCCCATGTGTGGTTTGAGAACTCCTGACTTGCATTCTTCCCTCTCATCCCTTTTTCATCTGGATTGACTGGAGTGATGAGAGCCCTTAGCCTCATCAGCTTGATTGTGCTCCTCCAAAGCCTGAGTCTCAGTCCCCGGTTTAGTCTTATGATCAGAATCTCTTTCTGACTCCTCAGGGATAGGGTCAATGTGGTAGGATGGTTTACAACTACGGCTGGTTTTCGGTGCCGTATCTTCAACTGAAAATTCAAACTGTGAGAAGCATTATGGTCAATGAGAAAACATCTCTAGCCACCATGATCACCAAAATGAAATTGGAGTTGATCTCTTTAGATAGCTGATTCCAATGTTAGAATTTACAGCTACTGGAAGTCGTCAGTTCAGCCAGTGAAATTGGAATGGAATATGGAAACTGAACTGGAATAGTTAACTGAACTGAAATACTCTACTACGACTAGAAGCAGATTGTTCAGGCCATGCTCGACGGCCATCCTGAGACTGGGTATGACAAATTCCATTGGTACAACGGCTTCAGTGCCATACACCATTTTAAATGATGTTGATCCGAGCCTATCACAAATTTTTGTTTACTATATTTTGTTGGTCTTCCTTGCTTCTAGAGGTTTACAATAAAAGAAAGAGTGAGAACAACCTCTTGGAAAAATTCAAAAAAATGATTTGATGGGAATTTTTCCTTGACTAGTTCACCGGAGGTGAAAGGGAGAACCTAGTGGTAAAGGGAAGGGAAAATATGTAAATGTGAAAAGAAAAGATATGATGTGGTTGTGGAGCCATGCACCCATGATTCAAGGGTCATGAGTGGCTCATATCATCATGGCTTTGGAGCCATATGATGATTCAAACAGATGGGACCCAGGTGGAAGACTTGGTAAAGGAAGGAAACAGACACATGATTTTGTTGGATTTTTAAAAATACTTCCACTCCGATCCAAGAAAAGTTGTCTTCATCAAAGTTGTAGCTAATGAGTTGGAGATTCTGACCATATTTATTTTATAATTTTTGCATCTATGGTCTAGGAGATATGGCCAAAATGGTGGACGCCAGTTTTTTCAATTGTGGTGGAGACCACCCCCTCTACCTTTACACACACACCCTTCCTTTTCCACATTGAGTCCTTCTCTAAAAATCATCCATTAGTCTTCTCACCCTCCCCTCCTTCCTCCTCTCTCTCAAGCTCAAAAAACCATCACAAATTCCTCTTCTAATCACCTCTCAAATCATGTTTAATCTTGTTGTAATTCATAAGTTCTCATTCAACCCCTTTCTATTATTACTAGATATGTATTGATTTTATGTAGATTCTTTACATTGTAAAATAAGGAAGCTCTTGGACTCAAGCTATGGAGGAAGGAGTGAAGACAACACAAGTGATGATGGAGCCAATTAGTTGCAAATTGGTCAACAAATCCCTTGGAAGGAGCTTCTTCATTGGTGGAATGTCCCTAATCAAGCTTCATTTGTACAAATTGCACTTGGATCTTAACCTCACTCCTAATCACTCTCTTTACTATCTAAAGAGGCCCCCCCCCTTTGTAATTTTAAGTCTCCCTCAGCCCCATTGAGTCTTTGTATCACTCATTATGAGCCCATAAAGTTCATTCATTCACTCTATTCTTGCACATTCTAGAGTGCAAATTGTTTTATGCTAGTAACCTCCCCTCCTCTTACTTATGTTAATTAAGAGAGATCTTTTATGTGTGTGTGAGAGTGCTTGATGTGATTTTGGTTAATTCTTGAGTTGTTGTTTAGTAATCTACATGCTATTTGTGTTGGGAGTGCTTGAAGTTATCCATTCCTTGTACACACACTAAGGTTAATGCTTCATTCATAGTGATAGCTCTCTCTCTCTCTCTCTCTCTCTCTCTCTCTCTCTCTCTCTCTCTCTCTCTCTCTCTCTTTGTGTCAGGGTCCTAGTCCACGCTTCCAAGACTAGGTGGTGCCCTCATCTCATTTCCCTTGTGGCGCAATGGAGTTTGTTTTGGTGTAGAGGCCGCCATTCCAAATTTCCTTCGTCATAAATTGGTGCCCCCACGGAGGAGTTCTCAAGCAGCGCTCTGTCAATCCTATGAAGGAAGATCCATCAAATTCTCCGAGACTTCCACTATGGTCTCCCCAAGAAGCTCGAGAAAAGAAGCGTCTTTATCAACAAACGGCACGTATGCGGGTAAAGAGAGTTAACTACATACACCCTTCTTTGCTTCAAGGAAAATCTTGTAGTCATCAAGTCCCTAGGTCAAAGAATTGTGTTGAGTGATTCGTGGCTAGTGTGAAGACACTTCCTTTGAAGCCTCGACTTCAGGTGGTGAAAGCACTCTCAAACTCGGGTATTAACAAGTTTTTGGAGGGGGAGCTACACATCAATGGGGTGCGGTATTGGCAAGAGGCTACATATGGTGATGCACTCCAACTACTACTAGCAAGAAGGCTCAAGGTGGTTGAGAGGGTAGCCATTGAACCCTGTGAACTCTACAAAGCTAAAGATGGTCACACCAAAGCTAGGCTAATCACTGGTGAGCAAATTCTTTGCATCTCTCAAATGGTGGGATCCAAGAGAGATCAACTTCAATGAAGTGCTTCATGGAAGTTTGTATTTAATGCACCAATGAATAATCCCATTTTCTACAACTTTCAATCAGTTTAGAATATTAGGGTGAATGTGCGCATTGATAGAAAGATTTTTTTCCAACAAAGATTGGTCTTCTATTTTGGAGCTGAGAGGTTGAGAGAGATATTGTTGTCCCCTGACCCTATAATATTTCCTATTTTGGAGTATAATGTATCTTTTGATGTTCACATCTTCATCTTGCTTTAAGCATACTCCATGAATCATAGGGATTTATATGGACCTTTCCAACCTCTTGCTAGACAAAATGTGCATATAATAGCTAGCACAAAGCTTAGATTCCAAAACATCATAAGGAACTTACTAGGCCCTCGTCGTCTAGCTGAGATTAATGCATCTATCAATCCATTTATTCTACCCTTAATAAGATATGATTTGGGCCTAGATGTTTTCATCTTTATGCTGTATTGAGAGGAAGGCAACCCATTTTATGATGGCTTTCCCTAATTTTTTTGGGCGTAGTGGGGAAAATGCTGGGGATTTTTTGGATAACTTGGAGATGGCTTTCCTTGTCTCTGGGAGGGATGACGAAGCATTGAAATTGAGAGCTTTTTCTTTGGTGCTCAAAGAAGAAGCTAGGGTATGGTTCCAGGCTCTAGCTCCAACCCAAAGAGAGGATTGGGAGGGATTGAAGGTGGCTTTCCTACGAAGATTTCAACGAGCCAATTCGGCAGAAGAACTATGGCAACGGCTTCTGGCCCTTCATCAAGTTGACCCTCATGGTTATGCAACCTATAAGGAAGGTTTTCTGAAACTTTGGGGGCAATGGTCAGACTCACTAAACCCTGGTGAGCGAGCTCCCAATTGCCTCCAAAAGGATCGATTTATCTCCGGTTTGTACCCCTTGCTAAGGGAGAAGGTAAAGAGAAAATTTCCAAATACTTTTGAAGATGCCTTAAGAATTGCTAGGGAAAAGAATCGAAAGATTCTCTATCAAGTCCAAGCTGTCCAACTAGCTTTGGGAGGCAATATCACAACTATGGAAGCTTCTCACGTACCTCCAAATGTGCCTAATGCACCAGACCTCAATAGAGGTCAACAAGAAGATATGCTCCAACAAATAAACAATCTCACAAACCAGCTAGAGGGTTTGAGAGTAAATCTTGTGCAGGGTGCAAGAAGGCCTATTGAGGGGAATGGTGGGAATCGGCCACCAATGCGACGTCAATCAAGGGAAATGTTGTGTTACAATTGTGGGGACAATGGCCACGGCATGTATAATTGCCCTCATCCCAGAAGATATGACTACCCTATCAGAGGTCCTCGACAACAAGTAAGTCCTCCCCGTGCTAGAGCTCAAGCACAAGAGCAACCGCAACCTCAAATTTTGCAGCCACCTCGTGCTCAAGCTCAAGCCCCTGCTACTCAACCAAATGTGAGCATCATAAGGATGGAGGAGGTCGTCAAGGGTAGAAGCAACCAAGAAGAAATAGCTAAAGGTAAGATGAAGATAGATGAAGTGGCTACAATGCCTATCAAGTGTGTGCGTGTCCAAGATGAAGTAAGTAAAGAAACAAGCAAGGATGCAAGCAATGAAGCAAGTACATCTCGGGCAACTAAAGATGAAGCCAAGAAGAGAAAGACCCGTACTAGGTCTCAAATTGACATCTCTGATTTCCCTATGGGATCTCGGACACAACCTTATGACTTGACAGCTGATGTGAGTTCTCAAGGACCAAAAATTACTTGGCCACAACTACTTCATATCTCCCCAAAGCTGCGACGACAATGGTCAAAAATGGTGAGCACGAGGGCAAAACAAAGTAAGCTAGTAAGTGTAATCAAAGCATATGGTCTCAAGGATATAGTGCCTTTGGTGGAGGCTCAAATCAAGGGACAACGGATTCCAAAAACTTACATTGACAGTGGAGTAGAGGTTTGTGTCATGACAGAAAATCTAATGCATCAATTGGGTTTAGAGGTAATGGAATCATCAAACTTTAGGGCAAAAATGGCCAATAATGTCTCTGTCACTTGTGTGGGTGTAGTGAAAGCTTTGAGAGTTTCTGTTTTTGGAATCACTACAGAGGTTGATGCTTATGTGATGCCAGTAAAGGGAGAAGGATACCCCCTTATTTTAGGACGACCTTGGCTCATGGGTAAAGGAGCTGGGCAAGATTGAGCAACAGGAGACTTGGAGTTGAGGCCTCGCGTGGGTGGCCATAGTCTGAAGGTGGTTTATAACTTGAAGAATGGGCAACAAGAGAACCTTGAACTAGAGACGTCAGCTGATGAGTGGAGCTCAAGTGGATGCTCCTCATCCATGGACGAGGAAGAGAGTTCAAGTGAAGAGAGTGATAGCACTCTCGAAGTCATGGGTGTCACCATAAAGGAAACTACCCTATCGAAAGACAAACCAAGGATCCAAATGGAGAATGTGTGGGATGCCAGCCTAGAGAAGATGTTATCCAAGGATATAAAGGAAGAAGAAAGGGAGGGTTATGTAAATGTTCTCAAGAAGCATGCATCATTGTTTATTTCTGATTACACTCACATTACAGGTGTCACTGCAGGGGTTAATTTTATTTGCGAGTTAATCAATTCGTGTTTTTTTGGTACAGGTGATCCTTTTTCGAGTTTATAGAAGCATGGATTCCACTCATATGTATGCTCTCTAAGGTGGCGTTGTGGTATGTTAAATAAGTACCGAGGGAAGGAGAGAGAGGAAGGATTAGACGGAGAGAGAAAAACATACTTGTGAAATAGAGATAGGATCGGGGTGTGAGAGTACCGACAACGAGAGAGAGAGAGAGAGAGAGAGAGAGAGAGAGAGAGAGAGAGAGAGAGAGAGAGAGAGAGAGAGAGAGAGAGAGAGAGAGCCTGAGAGTGGGAGATGAGGGGGAGAGAGGAAAGATAGGTTCAAAATGAAAAACGTCCGGCTAAAGTTTGGGCAAGAAGGTTCTCAAGCCGGTTCAAATTATTTCATTTAGTAACTTGGTATAAAATTGTTTATGTGTTGGTTTAATGTATATATTTTATAAATATCCTACATTTTAATTGAGATGAAAGTGGAGTTAAGTAAAAGTGGAGTTTTGTTGTGAAGAAGGAGGTTGTGTGCACGTTTTCTACTCACATGTGTGTGTGTGTGTGTGTGTGTGTGTGTGTGTGTGTGTGTGTGTGTGTGTGTGTGTGTGTGTGTGTGAGAGAGAGAGAGAGAGAGAGAGAGAGAGAGAGAGTGGGAGATGAGGGGGAGAGAGGAAAGATAGGTTCAAAATGAAAAAAGTCCGGCTCAAGTTTGGGCAAGAAGGTTCTCAAGCCGGTTCAAATTATTTCATTTAGTATCTTGGTATAGAATTGTTTATGTGTTGGTTTAATTTATATATTTTATAAATATCCCACATTTTAATTGAGATGAAAGTGGAGTTTTGTTGTGAAGAAGGAGGTTGTGTGCACATTTTCTACTCACGTGTGTGTGTGTGTGTGTGTGTGTGTGTGTGTGTGTGTGAGAGAGAGAGAGAGAGAGAGAGAGCTTTCTTGTTCATATGCGTGTGAAAAGGTTCCAAAGCCGGGTCCACAAATAATGTTTTCCGAGCCCTTAGAGAGGCAGTTTGTGGTGGTTACTCATTGCACTATTATATGCCTATAGTATTCATAGAAGAATAATAATCATAGTGTTTCCCGAGCCCTTAGAGAGGCAGTTAGTGTTGTCTACTCATTGCACTTTTAGATGCTTATAAATCTTATAGGGGAATAATAATCGTAGTGACAAATCATGCATATTTTATTGCACACCCCACTTTAAAACTTAGTGGTGGAGTAGTAGACGATTATAATATTCATATTGACAAATCATGCATATATTATTGCACGTTCCAATTTAGCAGTTAGCATATGCTGCGTGGGACCCCTCATGTCACTAACACATGCCACTCTTCCATCACTATCAATGCTTTTTGAGAGCATGGTGCTTTAGCCTATATAAATGTTACAAGGCAAGCACCATATGCTGCACAAGTGAATCGGAGGTACTAATCAAGAGAGATTTTTTCATTTTCCCTGTACTTATACAATGCCTATAGGATATGTTAGTACTGGTAATGAGGTAGTTGCAAAAATCCATGAAGAGCTTCACAAACTCCCCCCCAACACACCCCTTGAAGAAAAGAAGACGTTTACACAAAGAGAGCGTGACACAAACAAGGCGATCCGGATGTTCAACCACCTTAATCGCGCTCGCAACACCGGAGAGCAGGAACTCAATGATGGCTTTGAGACAATGCGAGAAGCTCTCGGCAAGTGGGAGACATGGGGGTACATAGATAGCTCTCGAAGGGCCGCTTTACAGGGGGAGATTGACCATTTGCTTGTCTGCAAACGCACAATCAACCTGGTCGACATCTCTGGCTCTAATGTGGTAGAAGATTGAGGCAAGATTTAAATAATTATGCACTAAATAATATAGTTAAATAAATATGCACTAGCACATGATAAATTGTACTAGTGTGATGCAAGTTGTACTGTGTGTGTGTGTGTGTGTGTGTGTGTGTGTGTGTGTGTGTGCAGGTTTGATTCCCTACGTAATCATGTAAACAACTTATTTTAATTATATGATGGTGTTCCACTCTTCAGTGCCTTGGCGAGAATAATTCATATGTCTCTGTCTGACTTATTATTATTGAAGTAGCTGTGATACTTTTAATCGGCCTGGTCTACTAACACATCTTCAAGATCTGTCATAATTTAGGGTATTGTTGATATCTTGTAGCTAAACTGAACCGTCAAATGTAACTACAAGCTGTTTGAAAGCCAAAAATGTAAAGAAAATCTTTGTGAGTTTTTTATATAATGCAAGAAAAAGATGAGCATGTCTTTAGTATTTACCCTACTTTTAGTAGAATATACTTTCATGTCCATGTAGGTGTTGTTGCAAACAAGGATGAATGCCTAATAAGCCAATTTGAAACTAGGAATCTAAAAAATATTGATGGTTGTACTTGTTTGGGCGAAGACCTCAAAGTAATGAAACACGCATAGACTCTTGCATATAAAATAGTAATTAAGAACACTTTACTGAGTTGAAGAACTGCATACGTACATAAACACACACGTATAAATAACTATATATATTGTATAAACAAGTACTTAAAAACACTTTACCGAGTTGAAGATCTCCTTACATACATAAACACACACATATAAATAAATAAATAAATAAATAAATAAAAAGATATTATATATATAATATAAATATTATATATAAAACTATATATATTCTTAGACCGACAGTGTAAAGAAATACTGACAAGTAAATGAAATTTTGACAACATAACAACGTGAAAAATAAAAATAAAACCATTCCATACTTGCTTCTGTGAAAGCTTGCCTAACTTTTGTTAAGCTTTCCTATTCTATACTTGCTTCCGTGAAGCTTGCCTAACTTTTGTGTATACATGAAACCATGATTATGTTTCTAAACATGAACAAAAAGCATGATTATATTCACAAGCAATCAAAATTTTGACAGCATAACGGCGCGAAAATACAAAAAAAAAAATCCATTCCATACTTGCTTCCGTGAAGCTTGACTAACTTTTCTGTATACGTGAAATCATGATTATGTTTTCAAACATGAACAAAAAGCATGATGATATTGATAAGCAATCAAAATTTCGGTAGCATAACGGTATGAAAATTCAAACTAAAAAAAATTCCCATTCCATACTTGCTTCCGTGCAGCAGCGAATGCTCACGGGAAGAAGAAATTACATAAGCAAAAAAGCATATGTTGGTATATTATGTAAATCCAAAGCTCTCAACAAACTTCTATCTAATATAATAAATATGAAATCATGGTTGAATTGATAAGGACGATCAACACCAACAACATGTCTTCAGTAATACCAAAAAAGTGGCACCCAAACACCATGGTCAAACGTCGTTCCATAAAAATCACAAACTAGAAAAAATGATAGATAATACCAATGTTGATTTCAATCAAGGGCAATGTGATCCGGGCTCATATTGTTGCCAATCATTCTCCTCATCGCTATCTGCATCAACTGCTGAAATAGCACGTACACATGGAGCCTTGAAGCGTGAAAGATGTTGATGGAAGACCTCTGGATCACTATCTATGCAGAGACAGTGTCTAGACAACTCAACGCAAACATTGCCCAAGCCACCACATCCAGAAAACATATCAACAATGTAGGTGTGCTCCGCAGTAAATGTCCGCACAAGCCAGCTAAAAAAAGCAAAAAATATGCGTATTTTTACTTTATGTAACATAGTCCAATAACGCATAGTAGGAAGCATATATTCTTACCGAAAGAAGTCAAGGCTACGCTCGGCGGCACCTCTAAGAGCGTGTCCTCCAATGTACTCTCCGTCGACGCGCTCCACCAGTATTCCGGACTTGGCATCGAAAGAGTTGTTGTCCACGCTCTCTCCATCTCGTCGATCGTAGATAGGACGTTGACCCTTACGATAAAACAATCCTAGCAATAGTGTTTCCACCTACAAATTACAACTAGAATGTGATCTAATTGAAGAAAACTACAAGCATGCTTTTCAATCAACAAATAAATTTACTTACTCTCTCAATCTCAATGGTCTTTCGTACATAACCATCGGGGATCAAAATAAGGATGGTGTGCATCATTTTGAATCCCATCTCGATGGCATGGCTAGACACAACGCCAAAGTGATCAGTGGAGCTTAGGGTGATGTACCACCCATTGTCTGCCACATACTTTGAAGCTATTACGGCCACTTTCTTACTTAATTTTCGAGAGAATTGATTCCATGGAGGGACCTGCATAATACGCATTGTTAATTTAATTAAAGTTCCAAAACTATCATAGACTGTCCATTGTGGTTTTGAAGGATGCATACCTCGTTCTCTGAAAAATTTTCAACTTTAAAGTTTGTTGGAAAATCCGCAAACAAAAGAGAGGCCACTTTGTTGCTCTTTTCCCCATCAGCATGGGCTGAGTGAAGAAAATCCAAGATCCTGCATACGATCAAATAAATGTATTTCAAACATTCACAACACACACCACACATAGTTAGTCTTTCTTTTCACATGTGTTTACCATTTCTCATCATCGAGAGAAATTTTGTAAACATCTAGCATGTTTCCAATAACGTTCACATCACAATCTATGGAAGGCACTGTATAATCAGAAAATAAAATATTTCATCAAGAATTGTTGAGTAGAAAGAAAGTGACAGCTAGATATCTATACAAGCAAGTTTACCTGTGGAGCCTTGAGCACCTTTTTGGTTCTTTTTGGGAGACTTCTTGGGCTTCTTGGATCTAACAAAATCCAATCGTTTCTTTATAGAGGAGATTGTACTATTGTTTAATCTTTTCGAAGAGGTGGCTTTCTTGGAAGCTGAGCCAATCTCCTCAATACCATTTTCATTTCTTTCAAGAACGTGCTCTAAATCAAACAAAAATATATTTCTCACAAACATAATCTAAATAGTATGAGCACTTTAACAATTTTATAGTTTTTATAAATGCCAAAAATAACCTTTATATAAGTTCCCTTCATCACGTGGGTAGGTGCCTCGAGTGTAATCTAGCCACCAAGGGCAATACTCAATTTCCCAAGCAATCAAACCATAATCTCTCATCCATAGTGGATACATACACTCCTCACAAGAGAGGTCCCTCCAACTTTCAACAGCAATCGACAACTTCTCCAACAAAGTTTGATCGTAAAGCTGAATTAGCCATCTACAAAAAATGCAGTTAACTTTATTTGAGCTCCTTTCCTAAGTGACTTATTTATTATACAAACTCTAAGTAAAAAATAGCATAACAACCATAAAGATATCAATTGTATTACCTGAATAATACTCTCCTTGAAGATTCCATAAGCTCTGGAATTTTTTCATCCGACTCTTTTGTGTTGAGCTTACTCCAAAGCTCCACAAAAGCTTTATCAATGTGGTCCCTCAATTGGTGATGAAACCATGCTTCAAAGCCCTCCGGCATTTCTTCAATCATTTTCCCTTTGATCCTCAAGCATTGCTTCAAGATACTTCCCCAATACCACTCTTTACGCAAGTACATTCTAAATTTCATTGCACTAATATAACGCTCAGAAGTAACATCATCTACACGGCAATGCATCAAAGAGTGCAATATTTCCTTTTTCCTATAGACCAAACAATAAACAAACCATAAATGCATTGATTCATTTGATGATTTCATGTGTATTTTTTATCCAAAAATTATTACCTCTCTGGTGATATTTTAGAAGTTGCCAAAGAGTGGACTTTGTCTCTTGTAAGGCCCACTTGATCCTTTTCTCTTATCCAATTGAAGTTAAATAATAAAGAGAAGAACCCTTGGCCATTGGCAGGGTTGGCAATGGCCAACATCTATGTTACATTAGCACGAGATCAAATCAAATCAATTTTTCAATCAAATATATCAAATTCAAATGACATGTCAACTTACAATTTTGTAGAAATTCAAACATAAACGGGGAGAAGAGAAAGTGTTTACCTTATAAGCTCTTTCTTTGAATATTTTTTCTACTCTTCCTCGAGCAACCATTTCCTTTTCTGGCAGTGAAATCGAGGGATCATTGATCTCTTACATCTCTTTGATAAGAGACAAGTCAAAGTCTTCCTTTTGTAGAGCAAATGAAAAAAAAGTAAGATTTTACAAAATAATGTCAAGCTTTAGAAATTACATAAAAAGTGTACTTAAAGGCAAAGAAATATACCTTCCATATGAGCATTGCTAATAAAAGAGCAGGAGCGTTGTACCAACTCCCTTTAAATGCCTTCTTCTCACAAGCAAGCTCTACCTCTATCCATCGAATCCAATCTTGGGGAAAGTCTTTCATTAAATAATCTTTGCTTGCCACAGCCAGTTTTTGGAACAAGAAGATCTCCTGCCCAAAATTTGTGCTCACAGTGGTTCTACCAATCCTAAACCACAATATCTTAAATTAAATGGAAGTAGAATGACATCGATAAAGTAATAGCAATAACGTTCAAAACAACAAATGTGCTTACTCATTTTGAGAGCGCAAAGCTAGCATAAGCTCCCCCTCTGCACTTCTATCAACAAAGACAAATTGACATTTCACAGAACAATGTCTCCACTTTATCATTGAAAATTCTACAACAACAAAAAAGAAAATTAGAAAGCATAGAGTAATACAAGTCAACTTTACATTAAACAAAAAAGAAATCACTTACGTGTTTTTATTAAGCGCATCCAAGTTTTCAAGCGGTGATTACCATCCCAAACGATAAATTTTTTTCCCCTTAAGTCTTCCCACTCAAGGGGAAGGGAATGATCAAAATCATCGCTTATTTCTCGCCAAATAGGCCCCCATTCATCTTTGTCTAAGTCGGAAACATAATGTTGATCATGGCCTGGCTTCTTAAATGACACAAGAAATGGAGCTCCAAGCACACTATATCCAGACATCTCAAACCTTTTCACCAAGCCCTCAGTGCCTAGACCCACCGCTCTAATGGCTTCATTTTCCATCGATCTACAAAGAGGAATTCGAGGAGGTTCCCCACCTCTCTTTACAATAAAACCCTCTACAATCTCCTCTAATATTCGACCATGAACATCCTTTCCAAATACTGTTGGATGATTGGGAGGTTTAGCAACAATTGTTGTTGCTTCAGACACGCTGTGAGCCACCAATTCACCTTGTGTAGCATGAATATCTATGAACACCTCTTCTTCATGCACATCACTCAATATATCCTTTTCTTCATGCACATCACCCAAAATATCCTCCTTTCGATGGACATTGGAAGAAGCAATGGAAGATCGTGCATTGGCCCTATGCCCTGTAGTGCCAGACCTTAATGTGTATCCTACTCCTACAAGCAAAAAACAATAAGAACACAAATAGTTTAGTGAGTATGATGAGACAAAAGAAAAGAAAACAAATAGCTTAATGTATTTGAACTTACTTTGAGAGATACCTGTCCTGCCACGTTTAGATGGTGTACGAGCCATAATCTATTAACCACAAACAACAAAAATCTTCTTAGCAATGACAATACAAATATAAAATTCTAAATTTCGGCAGCATAACGGCGTAAAATGCAAACTAAAAAAAAAAACCATTCTCAACTTGCTCATGGCAAGGAAAAATACAAATCCACTTTGACATTTGTATACCTCTTCTCTACAACGACTTGTTCTTACATCATTGTAATTGTTACTGTAAGTGTGTATGCAAGTGTGTTAAAGTGTGTGAATGCAAGTGTTTATATGTGTGTGTGTGTGTGGATGTATGCATGATTGTGTGTGTGAATGTAAGTGTAATATGTGTGTGTCTTTATGCATGATTGTGTATGTGTTTGTGCTATGTATGCAAGTGTGTTGATGTTGTGAATGCAAGTGTTTATATATGTGTATGTGTGTATGTATGCAAGTGTGTTGATGTTGTGAATGCAAGTGTTTATATATGTGGGTGTATGTATGTATGTATGTGTGTGTATGCAAGTGGATGTGTGCATGATTATGTGTGTGTGAATGTAAGTGTAATATGTGTGTGTATGCAAGTGTGTTGATGTTGTGAATAAAAGTGTTTATATATGTGTATGTGTGTATATGCTTGACAATACAAATATTAAATTCTAAATTTCGGCAACATAACGGCGTAAAATGCAAATTACAAAAAAAACCATTCTCAACTTGCTCATGGCAAAGAAAAATACAAATCCACTTTGACATTTGTATACCTCTTCTCTACAACGACCTGTTCTTACATCATTGTAATTGTTACTCTAAGTGTGTTTAATATGTGTGTATGCAAGTGTGTTGATGTGTGTGAATGCAAGTGTTTATATGTGTGTGTGTGTGTGTGTGGATGTATGCATGATTGTGTGTGTGTGTGTGAATGTAAGTGTAATATGTGTGTGTCTGTATGCATGATTGTGTGTGTGTTTGTGCTATGTATGCAAGTGTGTTGATGTTGTGAATGCAAGTGTTTATATGTGTATGTGTGTATGTATGCAAGTGTGTTGATGTTGTGAATGCAAGTGTTTATATATGTGGGTGTATGTATGTATGTATGTGTGTGTATGCAAGTGTAATGTGTGTGCGTATACATGACTGTGTGTGTGTTTGTGCTATGTGTGCAAGTGTTTTGATGTGTGTGTATCACTGTGTGTGTGTGTGTGTGTGTGAGTGTGTGTGTGTGTGTGCTTACCTGAACACGCTCGCCCGATCCACCGGAGGAGGTCCAATGGAAGCTCCATTGGAGCTCCTCCATGCCTTGAAAGGCATGGTGAGAGGGCAGCGCGCGCGCTGCCTTCTCACCATGCCTTTCAAGGCATGGGGGAGCTCCAATAGGAGCTCCATTGGAGCTCCATTGGATCTCCTCCGGTGGATCGGGCGAGCGTGCGCAGGTAAGCACACACACACACACACACTCACACACACACACACACACACACACGTGAGTAGAAAATCTACACACACACACACAGTACCTTGTCTTCTCTTACTCCTTCTTCTTCACAACAAAACTCCACTTTCTCTTCACTCCACTTTCATCTCCTTCTTCACAGAAAAACTTCACTTTCACTTCACTCCACTTCAATCTCAATTAAAACTCCATTTAAACTTCACTCCACTTTCATCTGAACTACTACTTTTTTCACACACACCATATATTACAAAAATGATATTGTGGTATAAACACTCACACACACACATTCATTTATATATATATATATGTATATACACACACAAAGATATACACAAAATGGATTCATATATATAGTTTTACTAAAAAAATACTATGTTTTTTACACACACACACACACACACACAACCATATATTTAAAAAAATGATTGTATGTGTTTGTGTGTATAAAAAACGTAGCATTCTTAAAGTTAAATCATGCACACACACACACACACACACACACACACACACAAAATGTAAAAACTATGTGCACAGTTAAATATCTTATGTGCACATACACTCAACTTAAATATCTTAACTTAAAAAAATGCACATACACTCAACTTAAAAATATCTTAACTTAAACTATGTGCACATACACTTAACTTAAATATCTTAACTTAATAAAATGCTATGTTGTTTACACACACCCACAAAATCATTTATACACACGCACAGTAATGTATATAACTTAACTAAAATAATTATATATACACACTATCAAAAACACACACATATATATAAAATGGCAAGATGAAATCATATATATAACTTAACTAAAAAAATTTCTACGTTTTTTATACAAAGTCAGTCATATAGAATGTTACGTTTTTTATACACACACTCACACAATCATATATATATATATATATATATATATATATATATATATATATATATATATATATATATATATATATATATATATATATATATATATATATATATATATATATATATATACACATATATATGTATATATATACACACACACACACACATACACAAAAGATGAAGACACTATTAGACTGCATTAAATGCAGTCCTTGAACCACCATTTAGAAATTAAATGGCCCCTCAAATTTGATGACATATTCCACTGCACATACATTCAGAACCGTCATATATTAAATGCACTTCTTCAATTATGATTTTCATTATTCTTTGAGCCGTCACAAGATCTTATGCAACTGTCTTTTCGTCTACCTACCAATCTTTCACTTTCATTAACCTTCACATCTTTCATTAACTTTCACCAGTTTCATTAACCTTCACTTTATCTTTAACTTTCATTAACCTTCACCACCTTCACTTAATCCACCACAGTTTTCTCGCATCTCCACCCTGTAATCTGTTGCTTGAGAGAATATGTCCAACATGAAAGTAACAATAACGTGGAAGGTTGGTGGTCAGATAGTCAACCGTGACATTCAGTTGAAGGGAAACTCATTGTTGCTTAGTGCTTACTATTTGCAGAGTTTGCTGCCTCCATCTTGCCATTTTCAGTCACTATCTGCTCTTATTGAAAGTGATTGTGGCCTAACAAAAGTATTGCTGCAACCACAGTGGGATATAGAAGGTCATCAGTATTTCTTAATAGATGGTTCTTTTTCGAGATTGTTTGAGATGCTTCATTCAGACACATTTATATAGGTATCTGACAATGAGAAAGGAAATGACAAAGAGATATCTGAAGATGTTTTAAGCATTGTGCATCTTGAAAGTAGTGGTGACGATATAGGACAGCTCAAAACTCAGTCAATCGTCATTTGGATTCAACAAAATCCAGGGGAAAAAAAGTTAAATGAGTTGTTAACATTATGTGGAGCTCCTTTGCAAGTTGCTGAACTTCCACAACATTATGATGGAAATTTGTGTTTTGAGTTACCTGCGACTTAGGATAAAACAAAACGAATGACAGGGATGGAACAACGCTTTGATGGTCACTTGTGGACTCGCCCATCTGTGACAACCATGGCAATAGCATGCACAATTCGTCTAAGCCACTGTTTGGGATTCATGCAGTGTAATTATTCAACGTGTCCTCATTATATTAAGGAACAAGAATTCAATAGTAGAGATTTTCATGGATATTTGGACAAACAGGTGAAAAAGAACTACCTTGCAATGGAAGAGAATACAACAATAACTTGTCATTATTGTCAGAAGGTTGTTACTTGTGTTGCTGCTTGTCCCTGCAAAATCTATTATGTTTTTCCTAGAGATGGTACAATGTCGCGACTGGCAATACATGTTGGTAAACATTGTCATAATGTTAAGGCAGGAACCTCTAGGGCTGCTATTTCAAGAGTGCGGAAACTGGTAGGTGCAGTACTAAAAATAGAAAAGGGTGGCCCAAGAAAAATTCAAATGTTGGTGGCTCAACAACTTGTTCTTCACTCCTTGATTGGTGAGGAAGCTGAAGCTACATCCGATGTACAATTCAATGATTTTTTGGAAGAAATGATGCCACTGGTTCAAACCAAAGGGTAAGAAAACTCAATTTGGTTCCTTGAATTTGTTAATTTTTTAACTATTATAAATTTAGCCTTCTTGTGATGCATCGTGTAGGTTTTCTTCAATTGTTTCAAAGGAGAGAAAGAGTCAAGGTGTTGTTATTGGGGATGGATATGATAATATTTTATTGCTTCAAAAAAAGTGCATGTTTCCTTTTTTTCATGGGAGTAGATTTCCTGGACAGGGTGAAGAGGATGACAAGTGCTTCCTATTTAAAATGTCCACTAAAGGACCAGGTTCTGGGATTGATCTAGTAAATCGGATGAAAAGAACTGAAACTGGTGACTTGAGAAATGCGTGGGTACATTTTGATTTTACCCATAGAATAGATGGATGGGCAACAATGTCATGCTCAGTTTATGATCCAAGGTAATCTTTAAGTATTTAAATATCTCGTATTTTTTTATCATTAAATAAAAGAAGATGTGTGAAAATGTTTATGTTGAATATCTTGCAGCATACGATCACTACAAATAATTGCTATACGTGAAACTAAAGAGGAGGATGCAAAGACTCAAGTTATTTTTTGGGAGAGCCTTAATTCAACAATGGAAAAGTACGGACATGGTGCAGCTGACTTTGCAGGTTTTATGTCTGATGAAGCTGGTGCAAATTGGAATGCTATTCGAACAGTCTTCAATGGCGGGCCAGATAATATCATGGAGGGACGTGAACGATCATGCCTATTTCATTGGGAGCAGAGTCTCCACAAATATGCTAAAAAGTGGATACCTCAACATCTAACAAATCAACACATTGATATGTGTGAGGACTGGAGAGCTTGTAAGACCATTGTGCTTGCATCTCAAAAGGCACTTTCAATTCAAAAGTGGTGGAGACAACATCTATCTACAGAGAGTATCACAAGAGTGAGCAGATGGTTTAAATGGTGGGAGCAACGAATTTCACACTGGGGAGGAATTGGAACATATGTAAGTACCTTTATGACAATCTATATTTTTAGAAAAATTTCTTTTCATACATGAAATTTATAAATTTTAATTCATATTTTTTTGCATTTCATAGGGTGGTCTAAGTCCGTGGGAGCGGGCAAAAATTCCCAATGTTAATTTATCAGAAAGTGTACATGCCAGTTGGTTAGCAGGTGAAAGTGGAAAGGGAAAAATATCCTTGTATGATGCATGTGTAACAGATGTTATAAACTCATATATTCAATGTGCAAAGCGTTTGGGATATACTACTGGGCGTTATATAGGAACGGTGTCGTGCTGTGACACGTACATAGTGGGAACGCATGCTACAAGATCTATCTTGTATTTTTTTAGATACATAATTATATTTCCTATAGTGTACATATGCATATTTAAGTATAATAATAATCCTTCTATCTCATCCTATTATTTTTCTCAAGGGTAACATATCCTTACTTTACCATCAGAAAATACTATGGGAAAAGCATCAATAGCTCTGCCTCTTTGACTTGGGGCAAAAAGAATTGATTCTTTATTTCTACTATTTCATTATCATCTCACACCCTAGATAGATCCTATATCTAGGGTAAAGTCCAATATATATATATATTCTATGTATTTTTTATACTTTTCTTATATTTCTTTTTAAATAGCTACTAGGAGAGAATCAAATCCTAGTGGGACACTAGGTGGCATGATTTCAAAGATACACTTATTTTAATGCATTATTGCAAGCATGATTACAAAACTTTGTCAAGGAGCAATGTCATGCTTTCATATGACATGAGGTGTCTTTTGGAATTAAATGAAAGTCTAGGCTAAGGAGACCACATGAAGACTTTTGCTGCCATAAATGGATCCTATTTTGATGAATTGTTTACATAAGGTTCCAATCCGAATTGGAAAACGATTTTAAAATGAAAATCGTAGCTAATGATCTGAAGTTTTTGCCCATATTTTTACTTTTTTATTTGGAGCCACGGTTGAGGAGATATGATCAAAATACTGGACCCAAATCTGCCCACATCATGTAGGGACAGCTCATTTCCAACTTTTCCAATTCCTGTTCACACTGGCTCCTCTCTTCTTGTGTAAACCCTTGTGGGTTCCCTTCACCTATAAAAGGGGACCTCTTCTTCCTTACAAGGAACTCAAGCATTCAAGCCATTGATGAGAGGAATTCTTGAGAGAGTGAGTAGTAATGCCTAATTGTACTTAGCCATTAACATAAGCCCAAGCCTACACTTTCTCCTAGAGGGAGACTAGCCATTCTTGCAACAAGCTAACCTTGGAAGATCAACTTTAATCAAATAAGGTCTTGCACTTGGTGTATCAATCAAAGTGGAATTATCCACTCTTCTTCTCTCTCCCATCAATAATGGTGCCGAAGGGTTTCAAGTAAGATGTGTTCTACATTGATGTTTTCTTGATTTCTTGTTGTTTTCATTTTCATCTCTAATCCAACATATATATATATATATATATATATATATATATATATATATCTAATCTCATCTCCTTAACCAAACCTATCTCTCTCATTCTTAGTAATTCATCCTCCCTAGGTTCTCTTGCTACAGGTACATCTCTCCCCGCAGTATCCTTATTGCCTACGGACAAGAATAGGGCTTGGGAGGGAAACTTCTCATCTATTCACTTCTCTCATATCTACATTTCTCACATACTATCCTAGATGAATAACCCACATGATGATCATTTCTATCGCTTTCACTCTGTACGATCTATTAGAATTAACGTATGGATTAGCCGTAAAATACACTTTCAACAACGTATAGTGTTTCTCTTCGGCCCTGAAAGGCTCAATGAAATACTTCTATCACCGGATCCCATCATACTACCTCTCATAGACTATAATTTTTCTTTTGATGTAAGCGTAGTTATCTTGCTATGAACCAAGAGGATTTGTACACACAATTAATCCCAATCACTAGACAAAATATATATATTATGGTAAGCACAAACCTACAATTCCAAAGAACAATTCGTAGCCTATTTGGTCAGCCAAGATTGAATGCCATTAACTCATCCATTAACCCTTTCATATTACCCATGATACGATATGACCATAGCCTTGATGTTTTCATCTTCGTATTGTTTTGACATTCTCTTTTGCGTTCTTTCTTTGTGTGTGTGAGTGCAAGAGAGAAAGAGTGAGTCTTCTTTGATTGCACTTCTTTCCAAACCCTATTCTTCATGGCATCTATGGTTTAACTCCTTCATATAGTTTTTGTTGAGTTCTCTCACAAACTCTCACAGCCATAAGCCCGGTGCTTTCCTGGCAAAACCGCAAATTTCTCGACAACGGGTCCCACAATGGAGACCTTGCTTTCTCGAGTTGAATCTCAGCAAACTCCAACTCCAACCAACGTGGCCCATCTATTACACGAGGCTATTGCAGGGACTCCCATGTATGCGCAGCCAAATTTACATGGAGACAAAGAAACAGTACAACGCAAAAAGAGGGTCAGAACAGGAACAAGTAGCTCCCATCGGCCGGAATATGTCATGGAATCTAAGCAACGAAACCATCGCGGTCGACCAAAAAAAATCAAGTTTGATACCCAAGGACCAGGTATTTCTAACATTCCGCTGCAAATTAGTGACAGTGATGATGATATTGGATCTCAAAAAGAAACAACCACACCTTTGTCATCTAAAACAAACAATGTGTTTGAGAGTGATGTGCCACGCACTCAGTGGGCCCTCAGGAGAATGCCCATTCAAAGTCAAAGAAAATGTTTTGGAACAGTAGGGAGAAAAAATTGTGACAATATCTTGCATAGTCGCTCAATTGGTCTTGTTGCTCCATGTATATGGTCCGAAAGAATGTTCAAGGGTAAAACAATCGAGCAATGGTTATGGTTTTTTAATCATGATATTTTGCATACCCAATCAATCAAAAGACAAGTCAAAGATTTACCTCCTGCTCCAAATGTTTGGCCAGTAGCAAGAGGGACAGATATCTCCACACAGGAACTTGCCGCGCTGCATCAGAGTGGATTTCGGACAGAGAATTCAATGGTAAATCCACAACCTCTTGCTGGCGACTGCAAAGAAGGTGGTGGCAGCTTGAGGAAGAAAAAGTGGAGGCATGGAATCTCTAAAGAGGCCATGAAGAAATTGGAAGCATGTAATAGTATGACAATTATATTTTTGGATGAAGTGAAAAGGTCTCAAGAGCATGTAATTTTCCGAGTTCTCACTGAAAATAGTTATGAGATTCATATAAAACAGAGTCCAGCATGCACGTGTCCGGATTTTCAGAAGCGAGAGAATACCAACAAATCCTTTTTGGCATGCAAACATATGTACTATGTGTACACAAAAGTGCTCGGACTTGAATCTAAGGAGCACAAGAGTATTCATCAGCCAACCCTCTCACCAATGGGCATCGCTTTTATTCTTGGACAACCAAGGATGATTTCTCCCTCCATTTAATTACAACTGGTTTGGTATGCTTCTTTCACTCAACTAGAATATTGATCTATGATATGAAAGTGTTTTTCTGTATTTATTTTGGTTTATTATACTTGTGATTATTTATCTTGAAAAAACATTTTTTATGCAGCAAAGGATTTCAAATTTCAAGCAAAAGATATGAAGCATCTTGCAAGCTATTTGGGAGCAAATTACTTGCCTTTTAGAGTGATCATTACATTTATGGCGACTATCCTTTTTTGTACTCTAATTTTGATCTTATCATGTGGTAGTTTTGCGAATGTACTTACATCCTCAAACTTATGTTGTTTCAAAAAGCAATTGCTTGGGAAAAATAGTATTGTCTCTATCTGGCATTATTTTTGACTTCATCACATTTATATATGCTGTGGATCATATTTAACTCTGAAATTAGTGTTGTCTTTATTCTGCATGATTTTTTACTTTATCGCATGTTTATATGTTGTGGATTATTTGACTCTGATCACATGCGTTGCGAGCATATTTGACTCTAATGGCATGAGTTGTGAAATGGTGATTTTATTTGTTTACATTTTTTCCGTCGTTATGCCCTCTCTCTCTCTCTCTCTACGTAGTGATATACAACTCTATGATTTTACTTTCTCTCTCTAGAAGAGAAGTCACTCTCTCTCTCTCTCTCAAGGATTTATGATCTCTTCTTCCAATGGTAACTCGCATAAATACTATCTCTCTAGAATTTATACTTTCTCTCTCCGTCAACCACACATATATGGAGTCTTATGACGATTGAAAATTACATTAAATAGATACTTTATGCTATGACACATATTTGGTTAAAAAAACTCTAAAGATTGCTCAAATTGTCAAAAAAACTTGAAATGAAAAACTCGCAAATGTTAAATCCCCTCACTGCAGTGAAGCATCATATCCATCTAAAAGAAGGGAGCAAGCCAGTAGTACAAAAACTAAGAAGATTAGGAGTTGTGCAACAAAATGCACTATTGGTCAAGGTGAAGAGACTCTTAGAAGCAGGATTCATATACCCAGTAGAAGATTCAGAATAGGTCTCCCCAGTAGTGGTGAGGCCAATGAAGAATGGTAAATGGCGAGTGTGCGTGGATTACAAGCCACTAAATGCTGCAACAAAGAGGGACCACTTCCCTCTCCCATTTCAAGATGAGATTCTAAATGAAGTAGCAGGCCATGAGCGATACACAGTGTGTGATGGCTACTCTGGCTACTTTCAAATACGCATTGCAGAGGAGGACCAGAAAAAGACTACTTTCATCACACCATGGGGCCGTTTTGCATTTCGAGTCATGCCTTTTGGTCTCACCAATGCTCCAGCCACCTTTCAACGATTCATGAACATGGTCTTCCAACCTTACTTTGGTAATTCCATAAGGGTTTTCATAGATGACTTTTGTATTTACAGCTCCAAAAGTATGCATCTCGGAAAGATTGATGAAGGATTTACTCGTTTAGCTAAGCTGGGTGGACAACTAAACAAGGACAAATGTCACATTAGGGAAAGCAAGGTTACACTATTGGGGCATGTAGTGTCCATTGATGGAATCGAGGTAGATCCTAAAAAGATAGAAACATTGCTAAATCTACCTTCTCCAACTTCCATCAAACAATTAATCTCTTTCTTGCAAAAGCTAAGATATTTGAGTAGATTCATACACTTACTCTCCCAAGTGATATTTCCTTTACAACAACTGACTCGCCAAGAGACACTTGTTTGGAGCGAAGAAAGTGATGGGCATTTTAGAGAGATAAAAAAAATGTTAGGGTCACTCCCTGTAATCCTCCAACCTTGTTGGGAAGAAACATTCTTTGTAGACCCTAGTGTGGGAGAAGAAGCCATTGGTGCTGCCCTCCTACAAAAAGATCCAAAAACATCCTTTATGAGGCCAGTGTATTTTGCTAGCCGCCTCATGGAAAACACAGAGAAGGCCTATACCCTGATGGAACAGCTAGTGTTAGCTCTCATGTTTGCGGTAACCAAATTTCGTCCATACTTGCTGCCGAAGAGGTTTGTAATTATCACTGTGGAGGATATGTTTCCCTATGCACTACAACATATGGAAATCTCTGACAAAATAGCAAAGTGGGTGGTGCGACTTCAAGAGTTTGATTATACAATACAGGTTGAAAGAACAACTCGAGCATGCTTAGCCGACATTTTAACAAACAAATGCTATGAAAAAGTTTTCCATTTGAAGAGAAAGGAACTTCAACCACCTCCAGCTCTAGAGGCTCTGGTCAATGCTTATAGCCTCTACTTTGATGGAGCATACAAGAGAACCAAGGATAAGGCAGTTGCAGGCATCGTGGTCTTATCTCCATTGGGAGAGAGGATCCATGGTGAAGGGATCACTCTAGAAGATGTCCACTCCAACAATGAAGCAGAATATCAAGCTCTAATTCATGGCCTTTGTTGGTGCCTGGATAATTCAATTAAGAGATTAAATGCTTTTGGTGACTCCATGCTTTTGGTAAGGCAAATGCAAGGTACATGGGCTTGCAAAAATGCCAGTCTCTCTACTAAAATGAGAGAATCCAAAACTCTTATGAGGAGATTTAGGGAGGCACAAGTACATCATGTGCCAAGAGACCAGAACAAGGATGCAGACCACCTAGCATCATCGAAGTTAAATGAGTCAATAGTGGGATCAGTGGCCATCAAACTTCCACTTCAGCAAGGCAAGGAGGACTTAGAAGATATTATGCAAATTCTGGAGCAAGGAGAGACTCCTAAACACTTGAATGTAGGGGAAAGGCGATGGTTAGCTAGAAAGGCTACCAGGTATCGCATAGTAAATGATAACTTGTATTGTCTTGGTAAGGATGGTGTGCTTAGGAGAGTGCCTTTGAAGAGTGAAATTGAAGAGATTTTAAAAGCTTGTCACGATGATGTGTGCGGAGGACACTTTGCACACGACATCACTAGTAGAAAGGTTCTACAAGCTGGGTTTACTTGGCCAAGTCTTCATCGTGATGTCAAATACTGGTGTCAAACATGTGATGAATGTCAGAAAGCAGGACCACGATGGCTCATAGCTAAACCTCAGAACCCAATAAAGGTATATGGGCCCTTTGAGAAGTGGGGAATTGATGCCATAGGGCCTCTACCACGCACTCAGTCAGGTAAAGAGTACATCATTATGGGAGTAGACTACATGACTAGATGGGCTGAGGCTATGCCGACCAATAGAATTACTGCTAAGGATGTGAGTCAGTTCATCTTTGACCACATCTGTTGCCGGTTTGGCACCCCTCTTGAAATACTATCTGATAGAGGATCAGGGTTTAGAGCAGACTTGGTAGGAGAACTCATGCAGAAGCTAAATATTCAGCATCAACACTCTACTCCTTACTACCCTCAGTGCAATGGCTTGGTGGAAAAAGTAAATTGAATCATTTGCAAAATTCTCACCAAACAGGTACATGCCAGGCGCCAAGATTGGGACAAGCACCTGAATGGAGCTCTATGGGCCTATAGAACCTGCTTCAAAACCACATTAGGTTACACACCCTTTCATTTGGTTTATGGAAAGGAGGCGCTTTTGCCCATTGAAGTGAAGTTAACAAGTCTTCGAGTATTGGGTAGCCAGGTAGGCTCTCAAAAGGAGAAAGTACATCAAAGGATTATGGATCTAGAGAGGCTGCAATTGGATCGTGAAGAAGCCATCAACCACTATTCTCAAGAAGCAGAGAAGCGCAGAAAAAAGTTCAACAAAAAGCTAGCATCCAAAGACATCAAAAAGGGATCTCTGGTGCTTCGATATGAAAATTGCTTCGACACTCGTAAGGATGGAAAGTTTCTTTTTCGATGGGAAGGCCCGTTCTTGGTCACCAAAAAGTTCAAAAATGGCTCTTACAGACTTCAAGACACTGATGCTAAAGTGCACAAGACCAGGACAAATGGATGGTGTCTAAAGCCTTATCACATCAGGATAAGGTCAGCCCAAGATCAAAGAAAGTAGGCTAGAGGCATAAATACCCCTAGCCAGGTTTGGGGGGGCTATGATCCGAGCCTATCACAAATTTTTGTTTACTATATTTTGTTGGTCTTCCTTGCTTCTAGAGGTTTACAATAAAAGAAAGAGTGAGAACAACCTCTTGGAAAAATTCAAAAAAATGATTTGATGGGAATTTTTCCTTGACTAGTTCACCGGAGGTGAAAGGGAGAACCTAGTGGTAAAGGGAAGGGAAAATATGTAAATGTGAAAAGAAAAGATATGATGTGGTTGTGGAGCCATGCACCCATGATTCAAGGGTCATGAGTGGCTCATATCATCATGGCTTTGGAGCCATATGATGATTCAAACAGATGGGACCCAGGTGGAAGACTTGGTAAAGGAAGTAAACAGACACATGATTTTGATGGATTTTTAAACAATACTTCCACTCCGATCCAAGAAAAGTTGTCTTCATCAAAGTTGTAGCTGATGAGCTGGAGATTCTGACCATATTTTTTTTATAATTTTTGCATCTATGGTCTAGGAGATATGGCCAAAATGGCGGACGTCAGTTTTTTCAACTGTGGTGGAGACCACCCCCTCTACCTTTACACACACACCCTTCCTTTTCCACATTGAGTCCTTCTCTAAAAATCAACCATTAGTCTTCTCACCCTCCCCTCCTTCCTCCTCTCTCTCAAGCTCAAAAAACCATCACAAATTCCTCTTCTAATCACCTCTCAAATCATGCTTAATCTTGTTGTAATTCATAAGTTCTCATTCAACCCCTTTCTATTATTACTAGATATGTATTGATTTTATGTAGATTCTTTACATTTTAAAATAAGGAAGCTCTTGGACTCAAGCTATGGAGGAAGGAGTGAAGACAACACAAGTGATGATGGAGCCAATTAGTTGCAAATTGGTCAACAAATCCCTTGGAAGGAGCTTCTTCATTGGTGGAATGTCCCTAATCAAGCTTCATTTGTACAAATTGCACTTGGATCTTAACCTCACTCCTAATCACTCTCTTTCCTATATAAAGAGGCCCCCCCCTTTGTAATTTCAAGTCTCCCTCAGCCCCATTGAGTCTTTGTATCACTCATCATGAGCCCATAAAGCTCATTCATTCACTCTATTCTTGCACATTCTAAAGTGCAAATTGTTTTATGCTAGTAACCTCCCCTCCTCTTACTTATGTTAATTAAGAGAGATCTTTTATGTGTGTGTGTGAGAGTGCTTGATGTGATTTTGGTTAATTCTTGAGTTGTTGTTTAGTAATATACATGCTATTTGTGTTGGGAGTGCTTGAAGTTATCCATTCCTTGTACACACACTAAGGTTAATGCTTCATTCATAGTAATAGCTCTCTCTCTCTCTCTCTCTCTCTCTCTCTCTCTCTCTCTCTTTGTGTAGCGGTCCTAGTCCACGCTTCCAAGACTAGGTGGTGCCCTCATCTCATTTCCCTTGTGGCGCAATGGAGTTTGTTTTGGTGTAGAGGCCGCCATTCCAAATTTCCTTCGTCAACGTCATCGACGCACCACGCCACCGGACTGCAGCCAACGGCTACGCCACCAGCCCAGCGAGTGCGTGAGACCAAAACACCGCCCAGCGCCGTCCCCGTAGGGACGCGCACCACCAACACACAGCGCCCATTACGGGCAACCATTGCCACAGCTCCAAGGAGCTCTCACTTTGCATGCCACAATGGGGACTCACCGTCTAGCTTATATCCACTACCTCCAGGCTCCCGCATCCCGCATATGGGATTTTGGGCTGCCACGTTGTCGAGAAATTGGCGGTCTTGCCAGGAAAGCACTGGGCTTATGGCTGTGGCTGTTTCTGAGAGAACTCAACAAAAACTATATGAAGGAATTAAACCATAGATGTCATGAAGACTAGGGTTTGGAAAGAAGTGCAATCAAAGAAGACCCACTCTTTCTCTCTTGCACTCACACACACACAGAGAAAGAACACAAATGTAAGGTCTTTGACCCCGACCAAAAAGAGCACCGTGTACCATGTAATGATCATAATAGAAAAAGTTACTATTTTTAGCAGTTTTTTGAATTCTGTCAGTGCCATGATGTTTAGAATGTTTTAAAGCTCCCAAATATGAATTAAAATAATTTTTGCAAAAGAAATCCAAAAATAGTAAGTTTTTGGTCACCCGACCCGTCTAGTTTTGATCGTCTCGAAAAACTGCACCCGTACCCCGAATTTGAAAAAAATGCATTTTCGGGTTAGTACGCCTTAGTTAGAGCTCCGTATAGCAATTTACGGCATCAAAATCCGACTCGTATGACCCGTTTTAGCCTAAAATCAATTTTTCCAAAAATTGAACGAGGAGGCACTGGAGCCCGGGACTATGTGGGAACAGGTCCCAGGCCCCTCCAGAATAGCTTTAGCAGCTAGGGGGTGCCCTTTGTCCTTGTGGGAGTCCTGGGAAAGCTGCCAAGCCAGAAACTAAGTCTCAGAGCCAGTTAACCTAGCCAACCTGACACTTGGTGGGTAGGGGAACTGGACTTGCCAATGCAGAGACTGAGTGCTCCTCCAGATGCTTATAGCAGGGCTGGTCGATTTTCAGCCTGTAGGAGCCTATTTAACACACACACACATGCTCACACACACACCCAGTGCACACACACACACACACCTTGGGAAGGTGCTGCCGGTACACACATCCTTTGAAGGAGAAGCAAGGAGGGAGGTGCTGTCGAATTCTCGCCTCAAGAAGCTCGATTAAATCAAAGAATCGAGAGGATTATCAGCCCTTAATCACAGTAACCACGGTTTAATTAATGCTTTCTGCAAATCCTTTTCATTACCATCTAAATTTCTCGTCTATTATGCTTATTCCTAGTCGTAATTCTCTATAATTACTCTCTAATTTCTCTTTAACCATATTCTATTATGTAATCATCACCCCATTGCTGAATTATCAGCCATTCATCATCCTTAATTAGTGATTAGTGCATGATTAACAAAATTTTCTCTCTCTAGGTAGCATAGTGATTAATCGATAAGCCGGTAACTGTGTAGATGGATGAAAATCACTTTTTTATTAACAATGTAGCTAAATGAGATCCATTCTCTTATGCATTAAGATGTTATTAAGGTAAAATTAAAGCCGTCATTGAGTCTCTAAGAGTTAATTTTTTCTCACACCTATGCATGAGGTGAACCTGCATCCTCTAATTGCTAAGAAGAGATTAATTATGCTTGATTCATCTTTCTAGTAAATCTATTAATGAGACCTTATTATTCTTAATCATCTAAGTCGAGTAATTATCCTTAGGGCCAGTGCCCATAGGAATATGCATCATCCATAATGATTGCTATATGGAAAAATCTAAACCTCTCATGTAGCAGGCATTTGTTTGATGTTGCTAATCTATCATTTGGCTTGTTATGACGCTTGCGGACATTAGCTCTTTTCTCCAAGTTAATTATTTAAAGTAGTGAGTTTAAAATGGCCGCGGTTAAGAGGACTCGCTTTGGTGGAGCCCACGACCACGAGCCAAGAACGAGCAAGGTGTACAGAAAGGGAAAAGCTCCCATGGACGAACAAATACCGGCCATCTCACGGGCCATTGACGAAGAAATGGAAGAGGTGGGTCATATTTTTTTCAAGTCATTTGAATTAACATTGCACACGTCTAGTTACGAATGAACATATCCCCAAAAACATGTTGGAGAAATCCGACGAAAACCTCGGCATTGAACTCATTTGTACATTAAAGTCTAAAGTAAGAAAGAAATGATTGATGGGTATGCTGTTTGCAATAGGAAAGAATGTCTGCTAGGGAAAATTTAGCTCGACATGTTCATTTTATTTCCAATGTTGAATCAGTCATGACCCCCCTACTGATCACAGGGGGCAGAGTTCCTCGTTAAGGGCTCTTGAATCCACGACTTGCTTTTTATGCGGTGGATACCCACGACTTGCTTTCTATGTCGTGGGAACCCACGTCTTGCTTGCTATGCGGTGGGAGTGTCCATGACATGCTTTCTATGCGGTGGACATACCTAGTTGTATGGGCAGCTAGGCGACAACGGGAGGAGTATACTCTCGCTGGAGGGGGGATGTTGTACCTCCAGAACATTGGAATTTTAATGAATAAGTTTGAGTGGAATTTTTACTAGAATACTGTCTTGGTGTTGTTTGCAATACTGGTTGAAGGGCTGTCTTGACGAACAATGTGATTCGGAATTAATCAAGGAATGTTTATGTTGAACAATCATTGTGGTAGTAATTAGGTCACACAAGGAAGTGTGAGTGTGGAGGTGGAAAGTGGGGGCCTTGGCTCAGGTTGCCAATGCCTATGAGATGGGTGGTCCCGATTGGTCGGGAACTCTCTATCCCCATAGTGTTTAATTCGATATTAGTAATACTCATTGCCCCTAGAGCGGTGAAATCTCGAGAGTACGTGCCTCTGAAATATGGGGAAAAAGGCACTCAGGGTTTCTCTCCTCTTGGAAGGTGGGTCTTAGGATCGCTAGATGGTTTAAGTACGCTTCCCCTGCGAGGTGGAGCTAGATCTCATTGCTAGTAGGCTCGAGCTCGACTTACTTTGTGATGAGAGATCGTCCGCTAGCTGAACCCTAAACCACTTTGTTTGATTCCGCTATAGATCTAGTGGCCACCAGGTTCACCATCAGATCCGCTGTTTGATATGGCGGGGTGGGGACCTCACACCTGGTGTCAGAGCTAAGCCTAGGTTAGGCTGGGAAATAAAGTCGTATTGTTTGAATATTTAAAAAGGAACTGAAAGTATATAGGTAGCTGATCCGAATTCCTTGCATTGGTGTTGCAGGAAGACCCTGTGCTAGAATATCCGAAGTTCCATGTATTTGAGCTTATTTATGAGCAAGCTCGAAGATCCCCAGTTTACCAGCTCATGCGAGATGTCATGGAGATACTGATGAAGGCTCATACGCCACACTCCACTCGCATTGATAGAGGATGGGAACTTGATTGGACATTTCCAGGAGGGGTTTACTACATCAACGCTCGGAAGCTAGGATGCCTGGCTACTGATTTGAAGAAGTTACGTTGGGGAGAAGAGTTGAGGGTAGTGGAGTTATTCTACCTACTGCCTACCCGATTGGACCTGACTGTTTCAGGCGACTCCAATCAAACCCTCAACGACTGGCTCTTGGAAAAGGTCACTGAGGTGATCCCAGCAAACAGAGTCAAAACTTTTGGAGTACCAAAGGAGGAATTCCGGCTTGATATCTTAGTTATAATCCACTCAAGGATGAGTACAGGAACTATTTCACGAACAAAGTAGTGCATCATGTGAATACCATCTCCTAGGCGTATTTTATACGCAATCCAAAAAAGCCATGTAATAAGTTGATCATCCGTTATCCTAAACCTTGAGGGGTTTCAATTGTAATAAATTTTCATCAATAAAGTGCTTTTTGTCTCTGAATCTCTGTCTCTTGATAAAGTGGTATCTTGAATTTTATTTAAAGTCTCATGTCTATTTTGAAATCCAAGTAATGGTCTCAAGAATCTCGTATAACCTCTATAGGCACCGCCTGTTGCTCTGTACTCGGCAACACAAGAGAAGAAGCTTCTCCTTAAGCAAGCCCAACCTCCGATCTTTAAGGGCGAGGGGGCAAATGTGGAGAGAGATGCGGAAGTGTGGATGGAAGCCATGGACGACTACTTTGAAGCTGCGGGAACCCAACCCGTAAATCAAACCATGCTTGCGATGTTCCACTTGACTGGCGATGCCAAGATATGGTGGAAGCAACATTGCAGGGATTTGGATATTAAGGGATCTTCCCAATCCTGGGAAGACATCAAAGCTGCGATAATAGGGCGTTATTTACCACCTGCCTACAAAACCCTAAAGATGAATGAGTTCTTTTCACTTCGGCAGCTGACTTCATCCGTCGAAGAATACTATGCAAAGTTTGTCACTCTTCGGAGATATGCTCCTAAGATGACCTTGGAACAAAAGGTAGCGAGATTTTGCCAAGGGCTAATCGATCCCTTGAATACTCGGTTGGAAGCTCTCAAGCTGACAACTCTTCAGGATGCCTTGTTGAGGGCCAAACCATTAGCTCTTGAAGTACAAAAGGTTAATCAGAACAGGAGGAATCATTGGTCAAAGAGGTCAAGGACAACTGCTTGGAATAACAGACCAGCCAACCAAGCATCTGACCAGCGTCCTATTGTGTCTACCACCACAACCATGGAGTTCCCAGATGTTCGATGCTATGGTTGCGGCGAGTATGGACATTATAGATCCAAGTGCCCCAGGAACATTCAGGCAACCAACGCCAATGTCATACCTTTGAATGCCCATGGGCGTGGCCAAGCTAACGAAAGAGGAGGACGAGGAAGGATGAACAGAGGGCAAGGGAGTGGAGCTACTGCCAGAGTGAATGTCGCAGTGGTACAACCAACTGTGGGAGACGAAACAGTGGAAAGAGCAACCCTGCATGTTGCAATTTACAACCCCAATGGTTGTGAGCAATACGCAGTCATTCATACGCCAGGATCCCTCAGAGGTGAACAAGTTAACTTCCTTATAGATTGTGGTAGTACTCTTTCATTTCTTTCACCCAGATGCATGAGGAAGTTAAGTCTAGATAAGTATCCAGCAAGCAAGCTAGTTGTAGAGTTAGCGAACAACAAGGAAGTAGTATCTCAACATTCTGCAAGAAAAATCGACTTTGATTTAGGGGGACACCCAACTTCTGCCCAATTTCGAACCCTACCCTTAGGATTCTTTGATGGGATACTAGGGATGGACTGGCTAAAACAAAACAAGGCCTACATACATTGCGCACAAGGAAACTTTACCTTTACAGATAACTTGGGTAATGAAGCCTTAATCCAGGGGGAAAATGGGAGACCTAGGGCTACCCTAGTTAAGGCCAGCAGACTTTTGAAGGGATTAAGAAAGGGACAGCAAATTTATGCGATAAAGCTCAACAAAGTGGACCAAGCAGATACCTCACTTCGACCAAACTGGTTGAGAGAGTATGATGATGTATTCCCAGAAGACCTTACGAATATTCCGCCACATAGAGAGGTAGATCATGAGATTGAAACTATCCCTGGATGTGAACCTATCTCAAAAAGACCTTATAAAATGTCACTTCCACCGAACTCAAGGAACAACTTAGGCAACTCATTGAGCAAGGATTCATTCGACCCAGTACTTCTCCTTGGGGTGCTCCAATTCTTTTTCAGCAGAAGAAGGATGGAACCTTAAGGCTTCGCATAGACTACCGTGGACTGAACCAGGTAACTGTCAAGAACAAGTATCCAATTCCAAGGATTGACGAACTCTTGGACAGACTCCACGACACCGAAATGTTTACTAAGATTGATCTAAGGTCAAGATATTATCAAATCAGAATCAAGGAATCGGATATTCCAAAGACAGCTTTCAACACTAGGTATGAACACTACGAATTCACAGAAATGTCTTTTGGTGTAACAAATGCCCCTGCAAGCTTCAATCGACTTATGCAGGATATTTTCAGACCTTATCTGGATGACTTTGTCTTGGTTTTCTTTGATGACATTCAAGTCTACTCTAAGAACGAAGCAGACCACAAAGATTATGTTCGCAAGGTACTTGATCTCCTTCGAGAACATCAGCTTTACGCTAAAGAGAGCAAGTGTACCTTTTGCTCACCGAAGGTCAATTACCTTGGATTTGTCATATCGGCTGAAGGAATTTCAGTGGACCCAGATAAATTCAAGGACATCGTTGATTGGCCTCAACCATCTACCATCAGTGAAGTCAGAGGATTTCTTGGGATAACGGGATGGTACAGGATTTTTGTCAAGGACTATGCACGTATTGTTGCACCTTTGACGAAACTCCTGAAGAAAGGAATGAGGATCGAATGGAAGGCCGAGCACGAATCTAGCTTTGCTAAGCTAAAAGAGTTCTTGGTCTCAGCTCCTATTTTAAAACTTCCGGACTTCAGTAAGGAATTTGAAGTAGCGACCGATGCCAGCAAATTTGCTCTAGGTGGAGTTCTTACTCAAGAAAGAAGACCAGTGGCTTATACTTCGCGAAAGCTGAGGGATCACGAGAAGAATTATCCTACTCATGATTTGGAGATTTTAGCGGTTATTCACGCGTTGAAGTTATGGAGACATTATCTTCTCAGACGCAAGTTTCAACTGGTTATATACCACATGACCTTAAAGTGGATTTTTACTCAACCCATTCTCAACATGCGACAACGGCGATGGATAGAGCTATTACAAGAATATGACCTCGACATAAAGTATAGACCAGGGAAGGAGAATGCAGATGTAGATGGTCTTAGCCGAAAATCCTTTCTCGGAGCTATCTCTATTCCAAATAACCCTATCTGGGATAGAATCAAAGAAGCATCTTTGATAGATCCAGAATACCAACGTATAGTAGCATCAGTCCAGCAAAATAAGATGCCTGAAGCTAAAGATTACTCTCTTATGGGAGGATGTCTTTACTACATACATAGACTATGTGTACCCAGAGATCCAGCTTTAAAGAAGGCCATTTTGTATGAAGCACACGATAGCCCTACATCCGGACATCCAGGCTATGCTAAAACTCTTCATGCTGTCAGGAGGAGTTATTTTTGGTTTGGAATGAAAGGAGACATACTTCGCTATGTGAGGCAATGTCTTTCTTGTCAGAGGATAAAGGCCGAAAGAATCAAGTTACCAGGGCAACTTCAACCTCTTTACATACCCTAGATGAAATGGGAATGCATCAGTATGGATTTTGTTACAGGATTACCTTCTACAGGAGGTTATGATTCTCTTTTTGTGGTTGTTGATATGCTCACAAAAGTGGCTCATCTAATACCCGTAAAGAAAACCTTTACTGCTTCAGATATTAGCCGAGTATTCATCAAGGATATTTTTAGGTTACATGGTCTACCCAAGCGTATCGTTGGTGATAGAGATGCCAAGTTTACATCAAAATTTTGGACTTCTCTTTTCCAATCTATTGGGTCACAATTAGCTTTCAGTACAACGTATCATCCACAGACAGATGGGCAAACTGAAAGAGTTAATCAAGTCATCGAGGACATTCTCAGAGCCTATTGTTCGCAAGAGCCAAAGAAGTGGTTACAATACCTACCTTTGGTGGAGTATGCTTACATCTCTTCCGAACACAGAAGCATTGGAATGTCACCTTTCAAAGCTCTTTATGGACAGGACTATTTAGCACCACCGAACTTCTCAGATCCAACCATCAGGGTAGAAGCATCTAGGAAGATGTTAGAAGATATGGAAGCTCAGACTAGAGCTATTTGCCAAGACATTTAGGCCGCTCAGGATAGGCAGAATCACTATGCAGATAAGAACCGTTCGGAAATAACTTTCAAAGAAGGGGATAAGGTTTTTGTGAGAGTCCGACCAAAGAAAAGTAACTTATCACTAGGCAGATATAAGAAGCTAAGCCCAAGGTATTGTGGACCATTTGAGATTGTTAAAGTTGTAAGTGACCAAGCCTACAAGCTAAAGTTACCTGCAAACTTGGAGGTTCATGATGTGTTCCACGTCAGCTTACTCAAACCTTATATTCCTAACCCTGATCAATTCTTGGACTCAAATCAGATAGTCATGCCAGCACAAGGATTTCTCGAGCTCCAACCTGACTATGTACTTGAAACGAGGGAAAGGAAGTTACGCAATAGAACAATCACGGAGCATCTAGTAAAGTAGCAAGATTACCCTGAAAAAGATGCAACTTGGGAGGACGAACCAACGCTCATAAAAGATTACCCAGACACATTCTTGAGATGAGCACATCTCAAATTTTTCACGTTGGGGAGGTTGTAAGGTCTCTGACCCCGACCAAAAAGAGCACCATGTACCATGTAATGATCATAATAGAAAAACTTACTACTTTTAGCATTTTTCTGAATTCAGTGCCATGATGTTTAGAATGTTTTAAAGCTCCCAAATGTGAATTAAAATAATTTTTGCAAAAAAATCCAAAAATAGTAAGTTTTTGGTCACCCGACCCGTCTAGTTTTGATCGTCTCGAAAAACTGCACCCGTACCCTGAATTTGAAAAAAAATGCATTTTCGAACCCCAGGGGCTGCTAAATATGGCAAGTACTCGGGCCAGTATGCCTTAGTTAGAGCTCCGTATAGCAATTTACGGCATCAAAATCCGACTCGTATGACCCGTTTTAGCCTAAAATCATTTTTTCCAAAAATTGAGCGGGGAGGCACCGGAGCCCGGGACTGTGTGAGAACAGGTCCCAGGCCACTCCAGATCAGCTTTAGCAGCTAGGGGGCGCCCTTTGTCCTTGTGGGAGTCCTGGGAAAGCTGCCAAGCCAGAAACTAAGTCTCAGAGCCAGTTAACCTAGCCAACCTGACACTTGGTGGGTAGGGGAACTGGACTTGCCAATGCAGAGACTGAGTGCTCCTCCAGATGCTTATAGCAGGGCTGATCGATTTTCAGCTTGTAGGAGCCTATTTAAAGGCCAATGCGCACACACACACACACACACACACACACACACACACACACACACACACACACACACACACACACACATGCTCACACACACACACACACATGCTCACACACACACCCAGTGCACACACACACACACACCTTGGGAAGGTGCTTCCGATACACACATCCTTTGAAGGAGAAGCAAGGAGGGAGGTGCTGTCGAATTCTCGCCTCAAGAAGCTCGATTAAATCAGAGAATCGAGAGGATTATCAGCCCTTAATCACGGTAACCATGGTTTAATTAATGCTTTCTGCAAATCCTTTTCATTACCATCTAAATTTCTCGTCTATTATGCTTATTCCTAGTCGTAATTCTCTATAATTACTCTCTAATTTCTCTTTAACCATATTCTATTATGTAATTATCACACCATAGCTGAATTATCAGCCATTCATCATCCTTAATTAGTGATTAGTGCATGATTAACAAAATTTTCTCTCTCTAGGTAGCATAGTGATTAATCGATAAGCCGGTAACTGTGTAGATGGATGAAAATCACTTTTTTATTAACAATGTAGCTAAATTAGATCCATTCTCTTATGCATTAAGATATAATTAAGGTAAAATTAAAGCCTTCATTGAGTCTCTAAGAGTTAATTTTTTCTCACACCTATGCATGAGGTGAACCTGCATCCTCTAATTGCTAGGAAGAGATTAATTATGCTTGATTCATCTTTCTGGTAAATCTATTAATGAGACCTTATTATTCTTAATCATCTAAGTCGAGTAATTATCCTTAGGGCCGGTTCCCATAGGAATATGCATCATCCATAATGATTGCTATATGGAAAAATCTAAACCTCTCATGTAGCAAGCATTGTTTGATGTTGCTAATCTATCATTTGTCTTGTTATGACGCTTGCGGACATTAGCTCTTTTCTCCAAGTTAATTATTTAAAGTAGTGAGTTTAAAATGGCCTCGATTAAGAGGACTCGCTTTGGTGGAGGCCACGACCACGAGGCAGGAACGAGCAAGGTGTCCGAAAAGGGAAAAGCTCCCATGGACGAACAAATACCGGCCATCTCACAGGCCATTGACGAAGAAATGGAAGAGGTAGGTCATATTTTTTTCAAATCGTTTGAATTAACATTGCACACGTCTAGTTAGGAATGAACATATCCCCAAAAACATGTTGGAAAAATCCGACGGAAACCTCGGCATTGAACTCATTTGTACATTAAAGTCTAAAGTAAGAAAGAAATGATTGATGGGTATACTGTTTGCAATGGGAAACAATGTTTGCTAGGGAAAATTTAGCTCGACATGTTCATTTTATTTCCAATGTTGAATCAGTCATGACCCCCCTACTGATCACAGGGGGCAGAGTTCCTCGTTAAGGGCTCTTGAATCCACGACTTGCTTTTTATGCGGTGGATACCCACGACTTGCTTTCTATGCGGTGGGAACCCACGTCTTGCTTTCTATGCGGTGGGAGTGTCCATGACATGCTTTCTATGCGGTGGACATACCTAGTTGTATGGGCAGCTAGGCGACAACGGGAGGAGTAAACTCTTGCTGGAGGGGGGATGTTGTACCTCCAGAACATTGGAATTTTAATGAATAAGTTTGAGTGGAATTTTTACTAGAATACTGTCTTGGTGTTGTTTGCAATACTGGTTGAAGGGCTGTCTTGACGAACAATGTGATTCGGAATTAATTAAGGAATGTTTATGTTGAACAACCATTGTGGTAGTAATTAGGTCACACAAGGAAGTGTGAGTGTGGGGGTGGAAAGTGGGGGACTTGGCTCAGGTTGCCAATGCCTATGAGATGGGTGGTCTCGATTGGTCAGGAACTCTCTGTCCCCATAGTGTTTAATTCGATATTAGTAATACTCATTGCCCCTAGAGCGGTGAAATCTCGAGAGTACGTGCCTCTGAAACATGGGGAAAAAGGCACTCGGGGTTTCTCTCCTCTTGGAAGGTGGGTCTTAGGATCGCTAGATGGTTTAAGTACGCTTCCCCTGCGAGGTGGAGCTAGATCTCATTGCTAGTAGGCTCGAGCTCGACTTACTTTGTGATGAGAGATCGTCCGCTAGTTGAACCCTAAACCACTTTGTTTGATTCCGCTATAGATCTAGTGGCCACCAGGTTCACCATCAGATCCGCTGTTTGATATGGCTGGGTGGGGACCTCACAACAAAAGAGAATGTCAAAACAACAAAAAGATGAAAACATCAAGGCTATGGTCATATCGTATCATGGGTAATATGAAAGGGTTAATAGATGAGTTAATGGCATTCAATCTTGGCTGACCAAATAGGCTACGAATTGTTCTTTGGAATTGTAGTTTTGTGCTTACCATAATTTATATATTTTGTCTAGTGATTGGGATTAATTGTGTGTACAAATCCTCTTGGTTCATAGCAAGATAACTAGGCTTACATCAAAAGAAAAGTTATAGTCTATGAGAGGTAGTATGATGGGATCCGGTGATAGAAGTATTTCATTGAGCCTTTTTGGGCCAAAGAGAAACACTATACGTTGTTGAAAGTGTATTTTACAGCTAATCCATACGTTAATTCTAATAGATTGTACAGAGTGAAAGCGATAGAAATTATCATCATGTGGGTTATTCATCTAGGATAGTATGTGAGAAATGTAGATATGAGAGAAGTGAAGAAATGAAAAGTTTCCCTCCCAAGCCCTATTCTTGCCCGTAGGCAATAAGGATACTGCGGGCACAGCACGACATCCACCCCTCTAAACCTGCACATCCTCCGGTATGTGCCACATTGTCTCTTTGTAAGATTAGCCCTCTTGTACATCTTCCTTGCTTTCTTCTTCATCTCACTGGATGATTCGAAAGCTTCATCTTCACTTTGATCTTCACCTGTGTTTTGCTCTTTTGCCTCATCAACAGCTTCTGGATCATTGTCTCCTCTTCTCTTAAACATTTTGATCCTTTTTCCTACAATGGGAATCTTTACTTCTGTACCATTTAGTTCAGAAAAGCTGTAAGTAGCATTTTCATGCACATGCTTTACAACATACGGTCCAAACCATCTTTTTGAGAAATTACGCATGACTGTGTGCTGGTTATCAAGGCTACTATCATACACTAAAACCCAGTCACCTTTGTCAAAATTGCTTTGCTCCTGAGCCGATGTCGCTTGTCAAAGTAGTCCTTGTTTTTCAATCGTGCATTTTTGAGTTGTTCTTTTGCAGCCTCAATGTCTCTAGGTCTTCTCTCTAGTTTCCTTATGCGCAATGCAAGGAGATCTTCCATGTTAAGCCCCTCTTGCCAAGGTAGTACATTCCATGTGGGAATCGGCATCACTGGCTTTTGACCATACATTAGCTCCGAAGGTATGTAGCCAGTTATTACTGAGCTATGTGTTGTACGATCAGCCCATAAAGCATATGGTAACAGTTTTGGCCACTCACCAACTCTTCCTTCACAAGCCTTGGCCAGAGCTTTGATGATAGGAGGATGCCCTCTTTCACTCTTTCCATTGCCTTCAGGGTTGTAAGTTGTAGTAAGAGAAAGCTTGATTCCTAATCTAGAAAAGAACTCCCTTGCTTCTTCGGCATCCAGTTCACCTCTATCTGCAGTAATTATTGCCACACGACCATAACGGCAAATCACCTCATCAAGAAGGAATTTGCACACAGCTTTTGTGGTTTTAGCTCTTAATGCTCTTCCTTCAACGTGGCTAGTTAGGTCCTCTCGCGCAAGAACCAAGTATCTCATCTGCCAGAGTCCTAAAGGCATTGTGACTAGATCCACAACCCATTTATAGTGCATGGCTAGTGGATATGTAGGGTGCAATCCATCATGATGTTGGACATTTGAATACATTTGACAAGTTACACATGACTCTACAAATTGAGATACATCTTTATACATACCCTTCCACCAGTATTTTTCTTTCAACTTGGAGAAGATTGCCCACACACCCCTGTTTCCAGCTCATAGACTCTCATGAAACTCTTGCATGAGCTTTACTTGATTCTCTTTTTTACATATAACCCGTTGTGGTGTAGCACTGTTTTGTTTAGGATGCTTCCACAAGTAACCATCCCCCGAAAAGTACCCATGTGCTTTCCTGCATATCCTCTTGAATTCTTGTTCAGACCAGTCATCCTGTTTTGTTAGAGTACTCAAGTAGCTTCCAATAAGAAGCCAATCACCTTCATAAAGCTCTTTCCAGAATGATTCAAGTAGATTAGTCATGCAGACATTGTTACCTTTGACATGAGAGATAGAATAGAACTTTGTGCCTACATCATCTCCCTCGTCAATCATTTGTGACTCATCTTCATACCTTGCCCTTGATAGCATATCTACCACTGTATTGTCTTTACCTGCAATGTGTTTAAACTCGGTATTTAAGGACTTAATGTAGGCAATCCACCGCAACATAGCAATGTCTAGTGTTGAGCGGCTTGTAATCATCCCAAGAAGTGGTAGACAATCTGTTTCTACAACCACACATGCACAAATTAGGTACTCTTTCCCACTTTTCAAGGCTGTAACCATACCCCATAACTCTCTCTTTATATGTGGATAGTTTCTTTCGCGAGAACTTAGTACCTTTGCTCCAAATCTTACCACATACCTGTGTCCTTCTTTGTACTCTTGCCCTATTGCCCATCCAATCCCTGTAGGACTGGTGTCTACTTGTCGGGGATATATGTTCAAAACTTGAGCCAGGTCAACAACGGGCTGCTGGCTGTGGAAAAATTGAGTGAAAAATTATCGCACCTCACAATACAGCAGCAATTAATTACTCGGTAATACTGTTGACGCACAACACTTGCTTGAAAATTGGTAACACCGACGAAACTGATCCGCAATCAAGAAGAAGTGTCTTTAATGACAGCATTGAATACTGCTAATGAAAATTAAGGAGCTTAAACTCCCATTATAGATCACTCCGGGCCGTTAACGGCTCCGCAGCCCATCAAAAAGAGGTAATTAGACTAATTTGCCTGATGACGAGGAAAATCCTATTGTGTTGATTCTATCTGTTGAATTTGTCTTCAATCAATGTCTATGCCGAAAGTATTTCTTCTCCTATGACTGCTTACAAGCCTTGATGATATCTCCTTGCCTAAGCCGATGAGGAATAGTCTCCTTGGTGAATTGGTTGCAAAGCCTTTGCTTGAGCCTTGCCGAGGTCGATAGAGAGAGAGCTCGCCCTTGCATGGATTAGAGATTGAGAGAGAAAGCTCGCCCTGGGGTTCGAGATCAAGGGAGAAAGCTCTTGCTTCTTGCTTCGATGGAGATCAAGGAGCTTCTTGCTTCGATGGATATCAAGGAGAAAGCTCTTGCCTAGCTTACCCTCTTGCTTAGCTTCCCTCCTTCGTCCTTCTCTTCCTAACGTACATGCAAAAGTGTGTCCTCTCATGCAAATTTTTTTGCTATTAATAGCTCTTGCTCCCCTTGCAGTAGCGCCAGCATCATTGACGTGGCGCGTGAAACGCTATGGTGACGTGGCAGTTGAATCCGACAAGCTGCACGAAAACCGGCGAGACTTGTACCGAATAGGAGCACCATGCCGAGCTGAGGATTTTTCGCTTCATGGCCGCCCTTTTCCGAAGCCTGCAGCAGCCTGCGCGAGCCTTGCAAGCCTTGCGCCATCTCCTCCACGTTGCCTACTGCCATGCTAGCTTGGCTTTCCCACTAGGTGGGTGGCCATTGAGTTGGTGGGCGGCCACTAGCCCCTTAGCTTTGGGCGGGCGGCTTTTGACTGAGCGTCCATTTTACTGCACCTTGGTCGAGCATAAGCCCTTGTTGGGCACCGCATTTAGCAAACATGCCGACCGAGGTATTGCCAAGCATTGGGCGGCCACATTGGACGGGCATTGGCCCTTTGGTTCTTTTGGGCGGGTGGCCCTTAAAGGGCATCCCATTTGGCATACATATCGATTAAAGCACCGCCAAGCACAACAACTTTCTCCAGTAGCCCTCGATTAACAATATCATCGTGAATTTTGATGCCCTTAAAAAGGTCTTGAATAGTGCCACAAGCGTGCTAGCTAGATGCAAGTATAAGTGATTGCATTTGAACAATGACCCTCGATTTGTATCTGCTTAAGCCATAGCCGTGTTGGGCATTTCCTGCTCTATCAGCAACCTCCAATAAATAATATTCTTGTCAGGCACAACATATCAACCAAAGTGTTGCTGCATGACATTCCAAAACTCGGTCAAAGTAAAAAAAATCCCAGATGACACACTGACTGAGCGGATCAAACTAGTACGGAGCCGGCCCCTAGCGAATCTATAAAGGCTAATATCTTGGCAACCGGAACTCCGATCACTGATCTGAAAAGACCGACGTGCTCCACAAAGTGAGCACTTCAGGTCCGTGCATTCATTTCCTTTATGTCACCTCAGCTGCAGTTGCCCAATCCGGTACGGATCTGCAATCGACTTAAACTTCAAAGTGCCATAACTTCTTCACCGTAACTCCAATCGACGAGCCGTAAAGACAGGCCGGTAGAGCAATTCAAGCACTACAGTTCTGGTTCATAATCTCTCATATGTGGTCACTACAAGCATACTTGAGGCATCTATTGGCCCTTATAAGCCGTATCTGGCATACATTAATCATTAAGCTTGACCTGTTATCAAGCCCTGATCACTTCTCACTTAATGTGTAGGCTTCAAAGAAGCTTAGCTTGCCTTTCTCTGTTCTTTTTCTCTACATGGCAGCGGAGATGCATGACATTCACCCCCTCTGAACCTGCACAACCTCCGGTCTGTGCCAATAGCACTTCAATCTGCATCTGGTATAGGTACCTTAAGCTCCTTCTATCATCAGATTCACGTAACTAGTAAACTTACAAAAAATGAAATAAGGCTTATACCCTATCATCAATGTCCTAGCTTAATCATTAGGTTGCTGTCCATCAAAAATCTCTGAACCACATTTGTCGTATCTTCAAAGCATTCAATCATGGATAACTTGTTTAGTGAACTCGGCCAGACTCAAGTGCTCCAGTTAATGATGCACACGGCTTGACCATTAAGCTCTCCTTAAGGAACCCTGTCAAGCTCAAGTATGCCTTACTCTATCTGCACACGGAATGGCCGTCAAGTCCTTTACTTCAACTTCTGTTAGCAGAACCAATCTCAAAAAAAACGTGAAGATACTTCATCAATTGTCCAAAGAAGTCAGCTGGAAGCTAGCCATGTAAGCTTATTGACCGCATAACAAAATCTCTTTTGAATTAGCATAAATCTAGAGCATCATCAGACTCGTCGTGTGATGCATACATAACATTGTCTTCAGGAGGTTGATCTGTGTTGAAGTCTCCAATATTAATCTCACCATCTCGTTGCTTAAACAACTTAACTCTTTTCCCTGTAATAGGCACCTTGAGCTCAGTGCCATCAAGCTCGCATAACTTGTAAGTCGCATTATTATAAACATGAAGTACAACATATGGTCCAAACCATCGTTTAACCATCTTCCACATAGCAGTGTACTGGTTCTCCAAGCTACTATCATATACAAGGACCCAATCCCCATCTTTAATAGCACGAGGTCGTAGTCTGTGCTTATCATCAAACGCTGCTTTGTTCTTCAACCTTGCTTCCTTAAGCATTACTTTAGCCTGCTCAATATCTTCTTGACGTCTCTCAAGTTGGCGTATGCGCAATGCAAGCAAATCTTCTGTAGACATACCTTCTTCCCATGGCATTATGGTCCAAGAGATAACCGCTTCCTCTATAGGCATAATGGGTTTTTGTCCGTACATTAGCTCAAATGGCATAAAACCTGTAACAGAACTATGTGTAGTTCGATCATCCCATAAAGCAAATGGTAGGAATTTAGGCCAATCACCAATATGTCCCTAGCATGCCTTTTCTAAAGCTTTAACAATAGGCGGATGCCCTCTTTCACTTTTACCATTACCTTCTGGATTATATGTTGTAGTGAGAGCCAATTTAAAGCCCAAGCGAGCAAAGAAATCCTGAGCTTCATCTGCATCTAGCTCTCCTCTATCAGCAGTAATTCTACCAACACATCCATACCTAGAAATAACATCCTCAAGCAAGAACTTGCATACGGAACTAGTAGCTTTGGTACGCAAAGCTCTGCCTTCCACCTGATTAGTAAGATCCTCTCTTGCAAGAACAATATACCGCATCTTCCAGACACCTACTGGCATGGTAATCAGGTCCACCACCCACTTGTAGTGCATAGCTAGTGGATAGGTGGGATGCAATCCATCTCGATGTCGCACATTAGAATATTGTTGGCATATTAGGCATGTCTCCACAAACTGAGCCACATCTTTATACATACCTTTCCACTAGTAACGATCCTTAATCTTGACAAAAGTTGCCCAGACCCCTCTATGTCCAGCCCATAAACTTTCATAAAACTCTTTGATAACCTGCTGTTGAGTCGCTTTATCACAAACAACCCGCTGCGGTACTCCTTTAGAGCGTTTTGGCTGCTTTCATAAATGGCCATCCTTCAGAAAATAGCCGTAAGCTTTCTTCCTTATCTTTTTGTACTCTTGATCCATCCACCCTTCATGCTTAGTAAGAGTGCTAAGGTAGCGACCAATCAAAAGCCATTCTCCTTCATAGAACTCTTCAGAAAATACCTCAAAAGCATGAGCAATATTTCCACAATTTGCATGCAGATAAAAAGACGAATAGAACTTCAAGCCAACATCGTCACTTGTGGTCAGCATCTCTTCTTCATCTTCAAATCTAGCTCTTGATAACATATCTGCAACAGGATTATCTCTACCTGCAATATGACAAAATTCAGGATTAAGAGATTTAATGTAGGCTATCCATCACAGCATAGCAATATCCGGAGTAGAGAAATTTGCAACCATCCCTATCAGTGGCAAGCAATCTGTCTCTACCATGACTGAAGCTCCAATAAATTATTCTTTATCAGACCTTAGAGCAGTAGCAATGCCCCAAAGTTCTCTCTTAACCTGTGGGTAGCCTCTTTGGCGAGCATTGAGCACTTTTGCTCCAAATCGAACCGCATACCTGTTACCTTCTTCATCATCTTGACCTATAGCCCAGCCAATACCTGTCGGGCTAGTGTCAACTGTTAAGATTACTGGCCTTTCGCATTTGTAGTCAACTTTCCTCAAGGTCGGAGCCTCAAGGAGCATCTTCTTTAATTTCCTCATAGCTCGTGTGTGAACTTCTTCCCAAACAAATCTTTTACCTTTTCTCAACAGTGGATAAAGCACTTTTGCAACATGAGCAAAATGTGGCAACCAAATAAGATAGAATACACATGCACCCAGAAACCGACGAACTTCAATAAAACCAAAGAGCACGTTTCCTTCATCTTTTGAATAGCTTCAACTTTAGCCGGACTTGGCCTTCTACCTTTTGGACTGCACATGTGCCCTACAATTAGAACCTCTTTGGCACCAAAAGTTGATTTTTGCCCTGAAAGTGTTAAGTTAACTTCTTCAAGCCTGGATAAAATAGCATCACAGTCAGCAATATGTTGAGCAACAAAATGTCGGCACCCCCTCTGATCTTTTACTTCATCTTTTGAGCCTTCCTCACAGCCCTTAATCGGTAGATCATCAATGAAAGGCATAGTAACATGTGGGATAAAGTCCCTTAATACCTTATTCATGCCGTTCATCATATGAGCTACAGAATTAGTAGCACCCTGTGGCAGAGTGCACATCCTTACCAATCCAAGAGGTGTACGCATCGTAGTAAGATCCCTGCTCTCCAAAGCTAACTGAAATTGATCATATCCAGAATAAAGATCACCCATAGAGTAAATTGACCTACCTGCAAAAGCCTCAGCAAATTCATCCACAATTGGGCCGGTACCCACATTACGGATTGTTACCTTGTTAACAGGCTGCATATCCTGTATAAACCTTAAAGTACCATTTTTCTTCTTAACAGTGAACCATCGGCGGTTAGAGTATGGCGCACATGATGGTTCCAAGATTCCCATTTGTATCTTCTCATTAAGCAAATTGATAAGCTTTGGCAAGTGAGCTTTAGGAACTAGAATAGGACGTAAGCTCCATGGCATGTGAGGAACAATGAATATAACCATAGGTGCTACAACACTTGGATCCACACACCCAATCTCACTTGGCTCTAAGGCAAAAGCTTTACCATGTTTTTCGAGCATACCTTGAAAACATTTGATTTCCTCTTCGTTGAGAAAACCATCTTCTCCCACCTTCACCTGCTGCAATGTCTCTTTAGTAAACTTGTGCCCAATGTTCTTAGGATTTCTGAGCATAGGCTATCGAGAAGATTCTTTAATTACTCCATCACTTCCCTCTGGTAGAGGTGTAGCCACAGGTCTCACTTTCTTTGCAACTATCTTGTACTTCGTCTCTACCTGTGCTTCAACTTCTTTATCCAAGTCATCCTCAATATGCATAAGTGCCTCGTATATGTCCATTAAGTGCACTTTAACAACTTTAGTTCCACTTTCTAACCTGTTTTGCTTGATATCCTCAAGCTCCGACATAGTATCAATATAAGAGATCTCTTCGAAGATTCCTGATATCACATCATCCGGTTCTAGCACATTACATCCCTGCAAGTCACTTTGAATGCTTGAAACATATTGTTTCTCCCACTTAGTTAAATCATTAAATTTCCTGTAAGATACTGAACCCTCAGATGTCAACCCCAAAAATCGTGAAGAGAAGGTTTCTCTTTGCAAGAAATTCTCCTCACTTGCACCACCATAGTCCCGCTTTATAGTGGCACCCCAAGAAAATCCTGAGCAAATCTTTGTTCTTTAAACTCCTTACGTATCTTTGGCATTGGACGATCATGTAAACTGTCTTTGTTTCTAGCATGATCAACACATACAGTTAGAAATTGAACCACTTTCTTACCATCCCAGCTTCGAACCCTGGCATAGGCCAAGCCATCATCCAGCACCTTAGTTTCCATCCGCACAGCCGTAATGTAGGGTTGTCCTAGAATCAACGGGTAGGAGGAATGCTCCTGTACAAAAAAGTTTTGCTCATCACAGACATCCCCAATAGTTACCTTAACACTTGCACATGCTCCGTAAAGATCTCCAGGAAGTATTTTGGCAGCTCAAATCCGCCACCCGTGATCTACATCAATAGGCCACTTCCCCCTTTGGTGCAAATTCTTTGCTATGAGATTGATTTTTGACCCATGGTCTATGAGGGCTAAGACCAGCTCCTCAATGTCCCCAAGCTTTACCATTGTTTCTGTCGTTGCTCTTGCCCAATGAGTCCTTGAAAAGTGACTCTTGGGTATAACTTCTTCATCTTCACCGTCATTAAAATGCATGTTTCTTACCTCAAGTATAATCGGGCTGGGAACCACCACAAGCTTTGGCTCTTCTTCTTCAAGATCTACTAAGTACTCTTCATAGTCTTCCATGATTGCTTCAATGTGATGAACCACTTGGCTTTTAACTGGATCTGACTCTTGATCACTCGGTACTTGCCGCTTTCTTTTTATAATGTTGATGATCTCTTCATGGAACTCGCGCTTAGCAATTCCAAGAATATCCCCCAAGGTGAGCTCCACTTTACTATTTAGGATACGTTCTTCAAAAACTTTCTTCAAATCTGTAGCCAGTTCAATATCAGACTTGAGTTTATACGAGGTCCCTTTAGGCTTACCTTGCTTCTTATCCTTCAGAGCCTCTTCCATAACCACCTCCGGAGCAGGTTTAGGAGCTGGCACTTCTTCTTTTTTATTGCTGGATCTCGTTGACCTTTTTGACGCCCCAGCCACCTCTTCATCTCTTTTCCGCTTTTCTTCCACCATAGCTTCATTGGCTTGAGCTTTAGCAATATAAGCATATACCGAAAGAGAATCCACTGGATCAGTCCACCCAGTGGTTTCTCGAATTGAATTCCCCACCTGTCGTAGCTTCCCGTACGTTACCTTTTCTGCTTCTGCTGTCTTTAGAGCATATGGCCAAAATTGTGCCTTTGCACCTGTACCATCATCATCTTTCTTACCACAAACTTGCAGCCCACTATGCAGCTGCTTCCACAAGGGCAACATTATGCTGTATTTCCTCCACTATCTTCTTCATTCCGCCTCTGCCAAAGTTCAAGCGGAGTAGTTCCCCTGTCGCCCTGAGATGAATCTTCTTGTCTTTCCAGAAAACCACATCCTTCTTATAAGCTTCATCAAACTCATGACACTCTCTCACAAACCTGTGGTCTTCACTATCACACCACATGCATCGATCCCAATTTTTACGTGGTGGGCTGCTGCTGCTTAGGTTCAGAAATAGACGCCTTTGCAACTAACCCTTCAAATTTAACAGTTTTAAAATTCAAATTTAGTTCTTGAATACCTTTAACGAGATCGTCAAGAACAGGCCCCTCCACTTTGGGTAATGTAGAGGGCGGCTTCTCTTTAAGCTCTTCTTCATCATCCAGTACCTCGATCACGATTTGCTTATCAACCCGGTTCTGTCGTTTTACGATCCTGTTCACCGCTTCAGATACTATTTTCCAATCTGATGTCAATCCCAATTCTCCCGCCGGATCCTCCAATAATTGCACAAAATTCTTTTGTAGTCACGGATCACCAGCGTGAATAAACAATTCCACCTTTTGATTCTTCAAGGAACGTTGTTCTGCTGACGATAACTGATCAAACTTCTTTTCAAACTCTTGCAACAGTTCTCGTACAGATAAATTTTTACCCTTCTTCTGCACCCACTTCGTAAAACTTTGTCTGGTCACCCGTTGAGAATCCTCCTGAAAATATTCCTCTTGCAGCGCCTTCTTAAAATCCTGCCAGTTCAGCCCTTGAGCCGCTTGAATTTCTTTAATCCGGGCCCTAAGTTCTGGCACTGCAATCAGATGAAATCCTTTCACGGAATCTTGGTCTTCAATACCATAATCTTCCATAGACTGCTCATACAAATTGCATTTCGAAATATCTCGGCCCTCAACCAATTGCAGCTTTTCCGTAACATTTTGACGAGCTTTACGAATCCGCTCTTGTAAATTATGTTGCTGCTAGGCAGCCTATTGCTGTTGCATGTATGCTGCAAACTGCTGCATGGCTACTTCTTGTGGTGTAGACATATGCTTCAACAATTTTCCCACCCCGGCTCGGTTTCGCGTCGGGTTCACCAGGTGTCGGGGGATATATGTTCGAAACTTGAGCCAGGTCAGCACCGGGCTGCTGGCTGTGGAAAAATTGAGTGAAAAATTATCGCACCTCACAATACAGCAGCAATTAATTACTCGGTAATACTGTTGACGCACAAAACTTGCTTGAAAATTGGTAACGCCGACGAAACTGATAGGCAATCGAGAAGAAGTGTCGTTAACAACACCATTAAATAGTGCTAATGAAAATTAAGGAGCTTAAACTCCCATTATAGATCACTCTGGGCCGTTAATGGCTCCGCAACCCATCAAAAAGAGGTAATTAGACTAATTTGCCTGATGACGAGGAAAATCCTATTGGGTCGATCCTATCTATTGAATTTGTCTTCAATCAATGTCTATGCCGAAAGTATTTCTTCTCCTATGACTGTTTACAAGCCTTGATGATATCTCCTTGCCTAAGCCGATGAGGAATAGTCTCCTTGGTGAATTGGTTGCAAAGCCTTTGCTTGAGCCTTGCCGAGGTCGATAGAGAGAGAGCTCGCCCTTGCATGGATTAGAGATTGAGAGAGAAAGCTCGCCCTGGGGTTCGAGATCAAGGGAGAAAGCTCTTGCTTCTTGCTTCGATGGAGATCAAGGAGCTTCTTGCTTCGATGGATATCAAGGAGAAAGCTCTTGCCTAGCTTACCCTCTTGCTTAGCTTCCCTCCTTCGTCCTTCTCTTCCTAACGTACATGCAAAAGTGTGTCCTCTTATGCAAAATTTTTCGCTATTAATAGCTCTTTCTCCCCTTGCAGTAGCGCCGCCGTCATTGACGTGGCGCGTGAAACGCTATGATGATGTGGCAGTTGAATCCGGCAAGCTGCACGAAAACCGGGGAGACTTGTACCGAATAGGAGCGCCATGCCGGGCTGAGGATTTTTCGCTTCATGGCCGCCCTCATCCGAAGCCTGCAGCGGCCTGCGCGAGCCTTGGAAGCCTTGCGCCATCTCCTCCACGCTGCCTGCTCTACCATGCTCGCTTGGCTTTCCCACTAAAACCCTTTTTGGGTGGGTGGCGATTGAGTGGGTGGGCGGCCACTAGCCCCTTAGCTTTGGGCGGCCGGCCTTTTTAGTGAGCATCCATTTTACTGTACCTTGGTCGAGCATAAGCCCTTGTTGGGCACCACATTTAGCAAACATGCCGACCGAGGTATTGCCAAGCATTGGGCAGCCACATTGGACGGGCATTGGCCCTTTGGTTCTTTTGGACGGGCGGCCCTTAAAGGGCATCCCATTTGGCATACATATCGATTAAAGCACCGCCAAGCACAACAACTTCCTCCAGTAGCCCTCGATTAACAATATCATCGTGAATTTTGATGCCCTTAAAAAGGTCTTGAATAGTGCCACAAGCGTGCTAGCTAGATGCAAGTATAAGTGATTGCATTTGAACAATGACCCTCGATTTGTATCTGCTTAAGCCATAGCCGTGTTGGGCATTTCCTGCTCTATCAGCAACCTCCAATAAATAATATTCTTGTCAGGCACAACATATCAACCAAAGTGTTGCTGCATGACATTCCAAAACTCGGTCAAAGTAAAAAAAATCCCAGATGACACACCGACTGAGCGGATCAAACTGGTACGGAGCCGGCCCCCGGCGAATCTTTAAAGGCTAATATCTTGGCAACCGGAACTCCGATCACTGATCTGAAAAGACTGACGCGCTCCACAAAGTGAGCACTTCAGGTCTGTGCATTCATTTCCTTTATGTCACCTCAGCTGCAGTTGCCCAATCCGGTACGGATCTGCAATCGACTTAAACTTCAAAGTGCCATAACTTCTTCATCGTAGCTCCAATCGACGAGCCGTAAAGACAGGCCAGTAGAGCAATTCAAGCACTACAGTTCTAGATCATAATCTCTCATATATGGTCACTACAAGCATACTCATTTTTGGCATCATTGAGGCATCTATTGGCCCTTATAAGCCGCATGTGGCATACATTAATCATCAAGCTTGACCTGTTATCAAGCCATGATCACTGCTCACTTAATGTGTAGGCTTCAAAGAAGCTTAGCTTGCCTTTCTCTGCTCTTTTTCTCTACATGGCAGCGGAGCTACACGACACCGCTTAAGTTGATCAAATCTTTGTTGGTGTAGTGGTCCCCAGCTTATCTTCACTCCTTTCTTCAAAAGATCGGTCAAGGGTGAAGCAATCACTGCATAATCCTTTATAAAGATTCTATATCATCCTGTGATTCCTAAGAATCCTCTAAGCTCACTTGCATTTGATAGCTGAGGCCATTCAACAATGTCTTGAACTTTAGCAGGGTCCACTGAGATTCCTTCATGCGAAACAATGAATCCCAATTACTCAATCCTTGGAGTGAAAAATGAACACTTGCTCATCTTTGCATATAGCTTGTGTTCTCAAAGAATATCCAACACCTTTCTCAGGTGGTCTTCATGTTCTTCTTCATCCTTTGAGTAGATTAGAATATCATCAAAGAAGACAAGAACAAAGTCATCTAGGAACGGCCTGAAAATATTCTGCATCAGTCTATTGAATGTAGTCAGAGCATTCGTCAGACCAAATGACATTACTATAAACCTCAGAATGTCCATATCGGGTGTTAAAAGCTATCTTTGGAATATCTGACTCCTTTATTCTGATTTGATAATAACCAAATCTTAGATCTATCTTTGAGAAGACCTTGGAACCATGTAGTATGTCCAGCAGTTCATCGATTCATGGGATAGGATAGTTGTTCTTAATTGTTACCTAGTTTAATCCTCTGTAATCAATGCAGAGTCGTAAATTTCCAGCTTTCTTCTTTTGGAGCTCCCCAACTTGATTTACTTGTTCTAATAAATCCTTGTTATATAAGTTGATGAAGCTGTTCTTTCAATTCAATGGCCTCTGGTAGCGCCATTTTATAAGGTCTCTTTGACACTGGCTCACTTCCTGAAAGAATCTCTATCTTATGATCAATCTCTCAATTTGGAGGAAGAGATGTGAGATCTTCAAGGAAGACATCTAAATAGTATTCATGAAGCCAAAAGGGTTTCGTAACGCTTGATTTTGAATCCATCTTGTTCAGCTTAACCACAAATATTTGTTGTCCGACCTTCATACCTTTGAGTAGACGGTAGGCTTTAACTTATTGAATCTTTGGAATTCCATTCTTTCCCTGTACTTTGACTTGCTTTGTTTGACTATCTCTAAAGCTCATACTACCTAGGCCACAGTGGATGCTAGCGTGATTCTTAGATAACCAATCCATCCCAAGAATTCCATCATACATCCCAACTGGTAAGGTTCTAAAGAAAGCTAAAGTAGCATGTCCTCCTAGTTCAAAGTCAAGGGTTCCCACAGAATATCCTGATACCACGGTTTTCCCATTAGCCAATTCTACTGGCATGGGTTTAGCTTGTTTTTTATTCAGGTTCAACTTTTGCAAGCATTTTGAGGATAGAAAAGAATGAGTACTACCACAATCAATGACGAGGTTAAAAGGTTTACCTTGATGGGTTGCTGGTGTTTGAATAACAGCAAATTGTCTTTGGGCTCCAGGGTTGTCAATAGCTGCATCAATTCTTGCTCTCTCTTCTTCTCACCAAGGGTAGGCTCTGCTAAGACTGCATGTATATGGGCATTCCTACCTTGACCTCTTTCAAAGGCTCTAGCTACTCTTTCTCGTCCTCTACCTCATCCACCACCTCGTCCATTGTTATGTCCAAAAGGATGGTGTCTTTGATCTACTTCAGTTGTTGTTGTTGCTCTATTAGTAAGACGTGGATATTTGTTCCGATAATGTCCCAACTCTCCACATTCAAAGCATCAAACATCCAAGCGTGAAGGATTTTGAGCATTAACAGCATAAGCTCTTTGTGGTTGTCCATTATTATTAGGAATCCCTATTGGACGTCTGGCACCATTAAAACTCTGATTTTGTTCAACTCTCCTTCTAATCCCTTGCTCCTTCATTAAGGGTTTAGCTTGTAGTAAAGCATCTTGCACAGTAGTTGGTTTCATGGCTTCTAATTGCGAGCTGATTGGTTCTCTTAAACCTTGAAAAAAACGGGCTACCTATTGCTCTATGGTCATTGGCGGATCATAACGCCTAAGCCTTACAAACTTTGAGTAGTACTCTTCCAAGGTTAAACTATATTGCTTCAAGCTAAAGAACTCATTCATCTTCAATGCTTCGTGTGCAGGAGGTAAGTATCTTTCCTTCACTACCTGCTTAATTTCCCTCCAACTTTGGGAGTTCTCCAATACTCCCATGTCATGACAATGTTGTTTCCACCATAATTTCGCTTCACCAAAGAGGCAAAACATCCCTAGCATCGCTTGATTTGCAGGTGCAGTCTTTGCAGCCAAGAAAGTAATCATCCATAGCTTCAATCCATACTTCTGCATCCTTCTCAATATCAATACCCTCTCCTTTAAAAAAAGGTGGCTGCATTTGTTTCAGCAATAACTTCTTCTCCTGAATCTCCGTATAGATAGCATCGTTCTGAGGGTTTTCCATTATAGGAGTGATTTGAGGGTTCTCCTGAGTATACGCATATATTAATATTAATATTCGTAACAACCCAAAGAATTAGGGTATTTTCTAGACTTAGACTTATCCAGTCCACTAAAGGTTCAACCACATAACTTTACCAATTTAGACTTACCCCATCTATTAAAACTAAACCATATGATAACCAATTCTGACTTATTCAGTCCATCAAAACTCAATCACATGACTTAACCAGTCATGATTCTTGTCCATCACACGACTTAACCAGTCATACAATTTCTTTGAAGAAAAACAACTCAATCAAATGACTTAACTAGTCAACAATCTTTTGGAGCAAAACATTACTATTCATAAACTCATCAAAAAGCCATATAGGGGTCTACAAGAGATCTCTCCATGAGAGTATATAATAGAGGTTTCAACTATAGTTGTAATACACATCAGATGACATGTCATAAAAGATTGGTGGTTGGTGATGTGGATGTAAGAAGCAAAACACAAGACGAATCTCGGGAAAGCCAATGAAAAATTTTTCCTTGAAGGTCGGTCAAGTGTGATTGTCAATAACAACTTGATTGGCAAGGATAACTGGTGTCACTTTTTCATAAACCCATCAATTAAGATTTGTGACTCCATCAGGGGCCATGACAGTCAGTGGTGCTTTGTAAAATTGAAACTATGAAATCAGCTTCAATTCTTCAGCCCACTTGATTCAGCGTAGGTCAATCTCCAAGTGTTCAATGTGACGTTCTCGGATAGCAAAGGTTGTTCCACGAACCCAATGACTTGTATATAACCATGTATTTGGTGGATCAAAATTGATGTGAGGTGCAAAAACCTTGTCAAGGATGCGGAACACATTCTCACAAAATTGGTGATTGGCAAGCAGTGTGATATATTGCCTTAAAGATAGTTAAACATTCGGTGTCCATAAACTCGTGCTACAAAACATATAGGGTAACAGTGTCAAGCAAGTATTCATGCAATCAAGCCCAAGAGTAGTACACACGGTTAAAAAACCAAACTTTAAACCTAAGGCTCTGATACCAATTGTGAGGTCCCCAACCCCGAGAAGATTTGGACGACTTGATAGATGGCCTTCCTTTATTCTCCTTTTATGTGACGACACCCTACTCCGTTTCCACAAAGTAGAGATACGAGCAGCAGAAGAGAGGAAAGTACTCTATCCATCGTTTACGTGGTTATAGGGGTCATGTACCACAAGCTAGGTCGATAAATCTAAGATTCTAATGAAATTGTTTCCTAACATAAAGATGAAATCCCATTGACATATTTAGAATCCATAAATGCCTTTTTTCCCACGTTTAAGAGGCACGGATGCCATCCATAAACCATAAATATGATATGAGACTTAGTCTAAACTAAATAGTAATCTTATGTCACATTGATTTGGGACATCCCGACTCTTGGCACAATGAGTCTCTAGGCTTCTCTTAATAAGAGGGAGTGGAGAGTTTCTCGACTAATCGAGACCACCCATCCTTGATTGGCAACCTGAGCTTGTCCCCACTTTCCACCCCACACTTACACTTTTTTGCTTGTTTACTAATTACTACCACACAGTTTTACATATACAAACAATGTTCTTTAATTAATTCCAGACACACATTCTTTCATCCAGCCCTTCAAACATCACCAAAACATTTCTTTCTCAAACATGGTCTAATGAAGACAGTCCTATAATTCAACAAAAATGAATCTTTCAATTATTCTTAAGAGTTTCCGCTAACTGCGGACTTTCTCTGTCTAACCAACAGAGCCTTTGTTAAGGATTTACTTATTTGCTGACCGCAAAATACGCACACTTTCCCAGTCGCTAACCGCAAGGGAGCATCTCGCTAACCGCAAGGCATCCTGCTAATTGTTGTTAGGAAATAAGACGTAGCTAAATAGATAATTGAGTAGATTACTTAATGGAGAGAGACAGATTTACATACACGAGATTATAGAGTAGAGAGAGAGAGAGAGAGAGAGAGTACACACGATATACGTGGTTCACCCAATGTGGGCTATGTCCATAGGAAAGCAGCCACTCAATGGCTTTAGTACTTCAAAACAAGAAGTAGTTTACAAAGGGATTATACCCTTAATGGAGCTCCCGCCTTGCTTCACTCTCACGACCTCACACTCACCTTGTTGCATCAACTTCACACTATGAAATGTGTGTAGAAATGGCCTCCTTTTATAGGCCAAAAGGGATGCCCTCTCTTATGAGAGACAGCCATGTGTAGCCGCCCTTGTGCGAATAAGTCCAAATCGGACCCTCCAATCCGCACATGTGTGGCCGCCCTTGAGAAGACAAGTCCGCTTTTGAATTCGGCCACCGGCCACCGGCCATTGACTTTCGACCACCGGCCATCGGCCATTGACAACCGGCCACCGGCCAACCGACCGGTTGTTTTTCGACCACTTTCCGGCCGCCGTCCGGCCATAATATTCCGGCGAAAAAGAATATTCCTGCGGAAAAAAAAGTCTCGGGGGCCTCCGTCCCCGAGGCCTTTAAAGTTACCCCTGATTCTTGTCCGTGAAAATTTTGGTTTCCGGTGAGTGATTTTCCTTCACGCACGATGGCTTCTCCTCATAATGGGGGCCTTACAAATGTGCGCTTTTACCACATAAAATTACAAGCGTAAATCACACTCCATACTTAACAATCTCCCACTTGGAGACTGATCTCCAAACCAAACTTGTGACTGCTTTCTGTTCTGGCTTCTTATCCTTGAATGCCGATTGAAGATGAGCAAAAGCTCAACTTCTCCTTGTTGACCACCTTTGTAAACATGTCTGCAGGATTTTCACTTGTATGCACCTTTCCTAGATTTAGTTGTCCCTCTTCCAAAAGAGTGCGTATGAAGTGATATCTCACCTCAATGTGCTTTGTCCTTGAATGAAAGGCTGAGTTCTTTGCAAGATGGATAGCGCTTTGGCTATCACTGTACAAGACACAATTGTCTTGTTTGAATCCAAGCTCTTCTAAGAATCTGTGAAGCCACAGAATTTCTTTGCTTGCCTCCGTCATTGCTACATACTCTGCTTCCGTGGTAGAAAGTGAAACCACTTTCTGCAGCTTTGAAGCCCAGCTTACTGTTGTGCCTCCAACCGTGAACACATAGCCAGTAGTGCTCCTTCGAGTATCTTTGTCACCTGCCATATCTGCATCAGCATACCCTTCTAGAAAAATATCAGTTCCTCCAAAATACAAAGCATTTGTTGTTGTCCCTTTTAGATACCTAAGTATCCACTTCACAGCTTGCCAATGCTCTTTACCTGGGTTGTCCATGAACCTACTCACAACTCCCACTGCATGTGCAATGTCTGGCCTTGTCCAGACCATAGCATACATTAGAGAACCTACCGCTGCAGCATATGGAACTTTAGACATATAGGCTATCTCCTCTTGTGTCTTTGGACACATATCCTTCGTTAGTTTAAAATGACCAGCCAAAGGAGTAGAAACTGGTTTTGCATTTTGCATTGCAAACCTTTCTAGTACCTTCTTGATGTAATCTTCTTGAGATAGCTTTATTGTCTTCTTCGTCCTGTCCCTTGATATTTTCATACCAAGTATCCTCTTTGCAGCACCTAAATCTTTCATTGAAAAAGATTTGGACAGCTCCTCTTTTAGGTCTTTCATGTCCTGCATGTTAGCACTTGCAATCAACATGTCATCAACATACAACATTAGGATGATGAATTTCCCATCTCCCAAATTCTTCGTGTAGACGCAGTGATCCGAGTTGCATCTTGTGAATCCATGATCCAACATCCATCGATCAAACTTCAAGTACCATTGTCTTCATGCTTGCTTTAAACCATACAACCTCTTCTTTAATCTGCAAACCAATTTCTCCTTACCTTTTACTTCATACCCCTTTGGTTGAAGCATGTAGATTTCCTCCTCTAAGTCACCGTGAGGGAATGCCGTATTTATATCCATTTGCTCGAGATTTAGATCATGAGTAGCCACAAGGCTTAAGACAAGCCTAATTGAGTTCATTTTTACAACAGGAGAAAATATTTCATTGAAGTCAATACCTTTCTTTTGAGAAAAACCTTTTACCACAAGCCTAAACTTGTACCTTTTCTTCCCACCTTCTTCTTCCTTTAGCTTGTACACCCATTTGTTTTGAAGTGCCCGCTTACCTTTAGGCAACTCAAACAACTCCCATGTTTGGTTGCGATGTAGTGAGTCCATCTCCACTTGCATGCTCTTCGTCCATTCTTCTTTGGATTCATGTTGCATAGCTTCTTCATATGATTCCGGCTCTCCAGAATCTGAGATCAAGAGATGGTTGAAGGGAGGAACAAACCTTTCTAGGGGTCTACTTGCTCTTGTAGATCTTCGGGGAATAGGTTGAGGCTCCTCATTTGGTTGACGTTGCTACACATTGTCACCGTTTGCAGTCCTTGAGTCTTCACCGTCCTCAAGCTCCATGTACTCATCACCTGTTTCTTTTGTTTGTTTTCTTTCCAGGTAATCTTTGTACATATTTTGTTCGTTAAAAATTACATCCCTACTCCTTAAGATTTTACCATCTTCAGGATTCCATAGGCGATACCCAAAGTCTCCTTCTCCATAGCCAATGAAGAAACACTTTTTGGACTTTGCATCTAACTTTGATCTTAGGATTCTATCTATGTGCATGAAAGCCTCACACCCAAACACTTTGAGAAATGCATAATTCACCGGTTTACCTGTCCATGCCTCTTCTGGAACTCCCCCGACTTTGACATGGTATCAGAGCTACTCGGTGGAGCTTAGCTCATGAATATCCTTGGCGTGATGGAGCTACCCTAGAGAAGATCCCGTGGAGAGAACACTTGGTGGCCAGAAGTTACCCCCCCCGTGCTCCCCATAGCGTTTCAAAATGCTGGGTGCTTTTTCTTTGGCATCATTGAGCCCTCTTGCAACGGCACCGTCCCTCTATCTATGCGCATTTTGAAAGAGCGTTGCAAGCAGCACCAAAATATCCCCACTAGCCACCACTAGCGTTTTGCAATGGAACATCTTTAGGTGGCATCGGTTTCCTCCTGTCCCAGTGAGCATCTCAAAACACCTTGTGGTGGGAGTGTGCAAAGAAGAAACCAATTGTCCGAGGGTGTTCCAAAATGTTGCTAATGCCAAGAGTGCTCCCCTTTCCCACTACAGCATTTCAAAATGCTGTGTCTAGCAACTTGTCAATTGACCGCGAGTCCAAGTGAGGGGCATCAAAAGAGGGTCTCTTGATTGGCTTTGGGAAGTGTGAAAACCATAGTGGTGAAGTGGTTTAGGAAACGGCGAGGCGAGCAACTTTGCAGTTGAAGAGAGGGATAGCAGACGGTGTGGAGCGGCTTGGCAGAGGCAAGGAAATTGGAGATCTTGCGGCTTGGTTCAAGCAACCACACTTTGGAGTGCAAGAAGGTTCCCGGAGTTCTAGATCTTGCAACTTCACCATGGCCCCACCTTGCTCAATCTCTTGTGACAAATTGAACGGGAATAACTACGCTCATTGGAATTTGATTATGCAAGTTTGGTTCTCACAGAAATATTTATGGGATGTTGTCGATGGCTCGAAGTCTTGTCCCACTCGAGATTCCCACATCAGGTACAGCTGCCTTCAAGATGACGAATGTCTCAAATCATGTGTTGATTGGGATGCAGGTAATGCGAAGGCAATGTCGGCCATTGCGGAACCTCTTACAAAGGACCTATCTCCAGCTATTCAGACCTTGAACACTGCCAACAAAATGTGATTCAAGCTCGTAGGAATGTTTGATCGGGATTCTACGATGCAAGCAATCACCCTTCTTGGTTATTTTCCATCCATTTTCCACGAGTAAATTCCATGCAATCATTTCTTATGAAGACTAAATTTATTCATGATCAACTTTCGGCTATGAAGAGTGCACTGACAAGTACCCAGCTAGCTGATTTGGTTCTCACAAAGTTGCCTAACGAGTATGAAACAGTGACTAGGACACTACAGCTACAAGTCACGAAGGAAAAGCTGGAATTTGATGATCTTAGCTCTTTTCTCATCGAGGAGGAAGTTGTGTTGGTAACTCAAGGCAAAATTCAAATTTCTGAGAGAGTGGAAGCACATGGTGAAGCACTTGCTGCTTCAAATTCCAGAAAGAGGACAAAGTACCGTTGTTACAAATGTGGAAAGCGTGGTCATTTGGCCAAGGATTGTAAATCAAAAGGCAAAGACAGAGATTCTACAAACGACAAAGGTAAAAGCAAGTAACATGAGGAAAGCAGTGATAGTGACTCAGGGAACGACAGCAAGAGGCTGTTGGTGTGGTGGTGACTACACTGGCACGAACTCCCACCTTCTAGTCACATGAAGATTGGTGTCACCACTAGCTTCGGCTAGAGAAAGGCTTGTGAGTGGCAGAGAGGGGCAAGCAATTCTCCCTATAATTAATATGGACCCTTGTGTTGGAGTTCAAGTTATTGGTGTTTGGACCTATAGGTCGGAGTTCAATACACATGCATCTGGCAGGTGTAGACATGTAGTAGTGTTAGTGTGTATACGCACTTCACGAGGGGAACTTTTCTCCCAGTGGGTTTTTCCCCCTGGACATCCGGTGTGAAAGGACACCTTATCTCTTAGGGTTTCATATAAGCTTTGTAGCTCTGAGTTTGTATACTCTGTTATTCTAATACAGAGAGATAGACTACAGAGATCTCGTACACAAGCTCTGTGTCTTCTCCTTCTCCATCTTCTTCCTACTCTGAGTTGCTGTCTTCCTTCTGTTTCCTGTTTCATCATCTTCAACAATTGGTATCAGAGCAAGGTGATTTCCAGAGCCTCTACTTGCGTTTTCGCGTCCGCGCGCGCAATCGCAGTTTTCAGGCAGTTTTCAGAAAATTTGCTCGTGGGAGCATCCTCGACGTTCCGGGGGTGTTCTGATTAGGGGACCTGGGGTTTTACCCCCCTTTAGAAGCCATTCGAGCCCTCAAAATTTTGTTCTGAGCAGCGTAGCAGAAGTTACTTTTCGGAGGCGTTTAGATCAAGAGGGTGTGCTTTTTGACAGATTTTCTTCAGGTAAACAATTCTTTTGGGAAGCAGCTTGTCTTAGCTTTGTGCTGAGATTTTGTGTAGAGTTTTTCTTGGATTGGAGAGGAGATTTGTGAATCTCTTGGAGGTTCTTTTACTCTCTTGTGTGCATCCACAGTATGGCTCAATCTACGGAGAAAGAGATTTTTGGTGCGTTTACATCCGAAGACAAATTGGATGGTACCAACTATTCTCTTTGGTCTTTTATGGCCAAAAATGTTTTGTTTGGTAAAGGATTGTGGGATTATGTATCTGGAGATGAAGTTCGTCCAGGTAGCATTGCACCTGCCACGCCTGGTCGTGGTGCAACTGTTGGTGCAGGACCCTCACAAGTCACTCCAGAGCAAAAGAGATGGGATACTAAAGATGCACAAGCTATGGCTGTGATTGCCTTAACCATAAAGAGGACAATCACACCACATATCAGATCTTGCAGAACTTCTGAGGATGCTTGGAACACTCTGCAAGCTATGTTTGGAGGAAGAAACGCTGCCAGAATAGAGTTTTTGAAGAAACAACTTGACAAAATATAGATGGACGAAGGTGACGATATTGTCGAGCATCTTACAAAAATCAGGGATCTTAAAGAGCAATTGCTTAGCATTGATGAAGTGATTCCAGAGAAGGACTTGGTTTCCAAAACACTCAATTCACTACCACCATCTTATTTGACTTTTCAGACTTCTTTGACTCTGTATTTGCGAGCTAATCCTGAGCCTCTTCATTTTGAAGAGTTAGTGGCTTTGCTATTGCAGGAGGATCAATCACGTAAGAACAAGTCTTTACAGGTGGATGGTATGGATCATGCTCTTGTTGAACAGAACAAAAACAAGGGTAAAGAGAGTGCTCATTACTCCAAGTCTAGTGCAGGACAATCTTCAGAGAAGTCTAAAGGTGATTCCGACAAGTCCAAGAAGAAAGGTAAATGTCACTACTGCAAGAAACCTGGTCACTACATTAGTGAGTGTAAAAAGCGAATTGCTAAAGAAAAGAAGAAAGAGTCAAGTTTGGTTGTTTCAGCTTCTGGTGATTCTTCTACAGCTAAAGAAGAGTCTGCAAACTTTGTGCAGGATTCTTATGCTTTCGTTGTATGTTATATTTTTCTGCTTACAGTGTTGACAAGACACAAATGATTTGGTACTTTGATAGTGGTGCATCCAGGCATATTACTTTAAGGAAGGATTTGTTTTGTTCATTGGATGCAGCTCCAGCAGGAAAGAAGGTGACATGTGCAAATAATGCTTCTTATCCAATCAAAGGCGTTGGTAAGATTTTGATTACCATTTCAGATGGTTCAGATTTATGCTTGCCAGATGTCTTATATGTTCCAGGGATCAAGAAGAATTTGTTGTCTGTATCCTCTCTTGCAAAAAATGGTCTTCGGGTCATTTTTGAGGATGACAGATGTGTTGTACGAGATTGAGAGAATGGTTATTCTCTTATCACTACAGGTACGCTGGAAAATGGACTATTTGTGCTAGATCGTTATGAAAAGCAGATTCAGGTATGTATGCAGAAACAAAGACTCAGGCAATGCAGGATGCTGAGTTGTGGCATGCTAGATTCGGGCATGTCAGTTATGGCAGTTTGATGACTTTACAACGTCATAATATGGTGCATGATTTGTCTTTATTGGAGATGCCACCAAGACATGTATGTGAAGGTTGCGTTCTTGGAAAGATTCACAGATTTTCATTTTCGCAGGATGGTTCAGTTAGAGTGACACAAAAGTTGCAGCGTGTACACAGTGATGTATGTGGTCCTATGAGGACGCCATCTATAAGAAACAGCCTTTATTTTGTGACCTTCATTGATGACTTTTCCAGGTTTTGTTGGGTGTATCTACTCAAAGCAAAGTCAGATGTGTTTGCAGTTTTTCAACATTATGTCGCCATGGTTGAAAATGAAACAGGTTCCAAAGTACAGACTCTTCGTACCGATCGAGGAGGTGAATACATGCCAGGTGCATTTACAGATTTTTTGGGAAAGAAAGGCATTAAACACCAATGCACTATGCCATACACACCACAAAAGAATGATGTTGCAGAAAGGAAGAACAGGTCTTTAATGGAGACGGCTAGATGTATGCTCAAGGCTAAGAGTTTGCCTCATAAGCTATGGATGGAGGCAGTTTCTTGTGCAACACATGTTTTGAATAGGTGTCCTACTCGTGCCTTGAATACCATTACTCCATATGAAGCTTGGTATGACAGAAAACCTTCAGTCGGTTATCTTTGTGTTTTTGGTTGTCTTGCTTATGCTCACATCCCTCAGCAGTTACGTGGGAAGCTTGATGATAGGGCAATCAAATGTATATTTGTGGGGTACAGTAGTGGAAGTAAAGGTTATAGACTTTACAATCCTGCCACAAACAAGATTTTTGAAAGTCGTGATTTAATTTTTGCAGAAACTACTGCTCAACCTATGGTTGCTTTTGATGTACCGCATATGCAGACACATGATGTATTTGAAAGTTTGCTTCCTTCTTTTGTGAAGAATCAAGAATCACAACAGGTTGATAATCTTAATCAATCTTTTGATCAGCATGTGACACCTCATGATGTAGAGGAAATTGTGTGTGAAGAGCAAGAAGCTCTCAGGGAAGAAAGAACCTTGCCTAAATGGGTTCAGAAAACTTTGCAGGATAGCAAGTTGGATGCACCCTTGCATCGAAAAACACGTGCTGGTACTACTTTTGGCAGAGAGCAAGTAGATTTGGCTTGCTTTAGCACTCTTTGTGATGCAGATGAGCCTGATTCATTTGAAAAAGCTTTAGAGTGTGTTCAGTGGAAAGATGCTATGCAGCAAGAAATTGATTCTATTCATAAGAATCATACATGGGATCTAGTGGACTTGCCTACAGGTAAAAAGCCTATTGGTACAAAGTGGGTTTTTAAGGTAAAAAGGAAACAAGATGGTACTGTTGACAGGTACAAAGCAAGGCTTGTGGCAAAAGGCTATGCGCAACAGAAAGGCATAGATTATGATGAAACCTTTGCTCCTACTTCTCATGCATCCACAATTAGATCACTAGTTGCAATTGCTGCTCATCATGGTTGGAAAGTGCATCAGTTGGATATCAAAACTGCTTTTTTGAATGGTGATTTGCAGGAAGAAGTTTATGTAAGTCAACCAAGTGGTTTTTTTGTAAAAGGTCAAGAGCAAAAGGTATGTAGATTGCGTAAAGCTTTGTATGGTCTCAAACAGGCTCCAAGAGCATGGTATGAGAAGATACATACTTATTTGATTGGCTAGGGATTTCAGAATAGTCCAACAGAAAGTACTTTGTATGTCAAAAAGAGAGATGGAGTTCTCATTATGCTAACACTTTATGTGGATGATATGCTTCTTACAGGCAATACTGCAGATGAAATTGAAGCGTTTAAAGATGCTTTGAGGAAAACCTTTGAGATGTCTGATCTTGGTTTGCTACATTATTACTTGGGTATTCAGTTTGTGCAATCTGAGGATGGCATATACATGTTGCAGGCAAAATATTTGCATAAAATTTTGGACAAGTTTGGTATGCAAAGTTGTAAGCCAATCTCTACATCCGTAAAAACTGGATCAAAGTTGAGCATGCACGATGTTGGAGAACCTTTTGATGTACATACTTATGCAACAGCTGTTGGTTGCTTGATATATTTGGCAGGCAACACTCGTCCAGACATTCAATTTGGGGTTTCACAAGCAAGCAGATTTATGCACAGCCCAGGTATGCATCATTGGCAGGCTGTGAAGCGCATACTTCGTTACCTTTAAGGTACCCCTAATCTTGCCATGTTCTTTCCAAGGGGGGATATGTATGGAAAGCACAGTTCTATGCAGCTTCTTGGTTACAGCGATTCAGATTGGGCTGGTGATTTTGACACACGACATTCCACAAGTGGCAATTGTTTTTTCTTGGGAAATGCATGTATATCTTGGCTAAGCAAGAAGCAACCCACAGTGGCTACATCAACTTGTGAAGCTGAGTACAGGGCAGCTTTCACGGCAACATTTGATTGTGTATGGATACGCAGGTTATTGGCAGATCTTTGTGAGTGTCAACAGGCACCCACTACCATTTTCACTGACAGTCAGAGTGCTATGGCAGTTGCAAGGAATCTAGTATTTCATGCAAGAACAAAGCACATAGAGGTTCACTACCACTATGTCAGGGAAAGGCTACATGCAGGGGAGATCACACTAACTTACTGTCCTACACAGGATAACATTGCAGATCTATTTACGAAGGCGTTATCACAAGAAAAGTTTGAAGCTTTCCGAAAAGCTTTGGGCTTACTCTCATACACATGATGATCTGCTACCTTGTACGGATTCACACTATCACTACAGGGGGGATTTGTAGACATGTAGTAGTGTTAGTGTGTATACGCGCTTCACCAGGGGCACTTTTCTCCCACTGGGTTTTTCCCCCTGGACATCTGGTGTGAAAGGACACCTTATCTCTTAGGGTTTCATATAAGCTTTGTAGCTCTAAGTTTGTATACACTATTATTCTAATACAGAGAGAGAGACTACAGAGATCTCGTACACAAGCTCTGTGTCTTCTCCTTCTCCATCTTCTTCCTACTCTGAGTTGCTGTCTTCCTTCTGTTTCCTGCTTCATCATCTTCAACAGCACGGAACCAATTAGACGTCTAAAACACTATGGATTGGCTAGCCAATTCATTTTTGTTGGTTAGATTATGGATAGGATGTGTTCCAATAGTTCATTATCTTGGAGTTTTATATTTTGGACGTGATGTGTTCACAGTTCACGAATGGGGAATTATTGGACATAGTACGGTCTATAGTTCAAAGTTTCTACAAAGGCAACCGATGCTCAAGATGGCATTACTTTCAAGTACAAAGTTGAGGAGAGAAACACCGAGGTGTATCCAATTGGTGGCCACTTTCTGGGGTGTCCATGGTAGCTTCTTCATTGACTTGGTTTCACTACTGATGTCCACTATGAGCTGCAGAGAGAGTGTTAAAGTTTAGGCATCTCAAGTGAACTACCCAATGTGATCCCATTATTTAGTTTGGCTTTAACACATATTTAAGAATTTTGGGAAAAATGCGTAATTTTGGGACAAATGTTTGTGAATCAAGTTCTTAAGTGGTGGTTGCATTGTGCTAGGTTGTGGTGTTGTCAACCATTGTTGTCAAGTTCTAGAGTAGAGTTTGCATTTTGCTAAGTTGCATCATCATCAACCAGTAGTCTCAGCTTTGCTAGGTTGCATCATTGTTGTCAACTATTGGGTGTCCAATTCTACTAACTCACAGAAGTTGCATTGTGCTAGGAATCATGAGTATATAGAGAACTTGGAGTTGATATGTTTAGATGGGGATCAAGAGTATCCACAATGAAATGGAAGGTTGATTTTTGACTTGTAACGTGAAGGTAGCTTTGCCTTGTTCTACAAGTAGAAGTCTAATTTGAAGAAACTTGGAGGGCCTTAGATGGTTAAGTGTGGGGGCTACCATGTTCACTTCTTTGAAAGCGTGGTCTAGTTGTCCTGCAAAATTCAATCTTGGAATGCTCTTGTACACTCTATTAGCAAGGCTCAAGCTAGAGATTAAGGCTTCAAGTGCCACCCACAATTTAAAGATTCTAGTTGGTACTTGAGTTTTAGCTAAAACATCCAAAATAGAAAACTATAAGAGAAATGAAATAAACTGAAAACAAGATGAAATTTGTGAGATATTTTGAAAATTCTTGATCTAAGAAATTCAAATTCATGAGCTTCCACTTGAGAGGCATTGCACATCATTTGAGGGAAAGGGACCACATGCCCTCCCATCAACATGGTGATCCTTTGCCCCAACAACACCTAGCTAGGTATGCCGTGCACATTTCATAAAAGCTCATGGAATGTATGATGAGAAATTGTATAAACACACTTGTGATACATAACTAAGGTGCCAACGCTAATACGTACTATTGGAGTAGAATGTAGATGAAGCACTTTTGAAATACAAAAGGTGTATTCCTATTTCGTCTAGTTTGTGTGCTTTGTGAATACTCCTTTGAGATGATTTCCAATGAATGGAGTATCGCGTAGTAGTGACGCATAGCCCACTCCACTAGTGTGTTGTTAGTAGGCCTGGAGAGTTGGTGCAATAATATACCTCTTCACTAACACTGGTAATGGGGGTTGTTACAATATTGGCCCCCTTACCTTAGGATTTGATACTTCTTTTGCAATTGTTAGAACACCTCCCACATGGCCAACTATGTGTAGGGCCTTCCCATCTTTAGAAAGGCCTCTTAGCCGAGATATGCATGCCCATAATATCATTGTTAAGGATGATCTAAATGCTACATTCCAACATAGAGCACCTAAATTACAAGTCTTGAGCCAGTTGAAGACTCCTTTTGGCTAGCTATGATATGTTTGGATGCTATTATCTATTGTGGAGGGTGGTTCAACCACCCCCTAGCTTGACTTGAGGAGGCGGCTTATATCACGGAGCTACAAAGCCAACCTATGGGTACATCATGTTGTAACTACAGAGCCCTTTAGAATCACTTTTTATGGGTCTATGGGGGAGCATTGTTAAGGCTCGAGCTTTAGTAGGGCCTTCTCAGCTTTGGAAAGGCCTCTTAGCCGAGATATGCATGCCCATAATATCATTGTTGTGTATGATCTAAATGTTACAGTCCAACACAAAGCACCTAAATCGGGAGCCTCAAGCCGGTTGAAGACTCCTTTTGACTAGCTATGACAAGTTTGGATGCAATTATCTATTGCGGAGGGTGGTTCAACCACCCCCTAGCTTGACCTGAGGAGACAGATTATTTCACGGAGCTACAAAGCCAACCTATGGGTACGTTATGATGTATCTACATAGCCCTTTGGAATTACTTTTGACAAGTCTATAGGGGAGCGTTGTTAAGGCACAAGCTTTAGTTCGAGCAAGCTTGAGGAGGCACTAAGGAAACTGTTACCATATACATGTGGTAGTGATGTGTGTGAACACACTAGGACCGCCGGGGCATTTTTTCCCTCTTTAGGAGGTTTTTTCCCCCGTGCATTGTATATACGCCCATCACTCTAGGGCTATCTATCTTTCCATTGCACACTAAGGAATACACTCTCTATTGTGTGCCTTGAGCTTCCTTCGTCTTCTCCAAGCTGTGTGTGTTTCTCTGCAACCCTAATTCCAACAATTGGTATCAGAGCAGGTCACGTCCTCCCGGGCTTAGTCGCCAGCTGCTCCAGCACACGCCTGCTCACTTTCTCCGATTTCAGTGAGCTTTGGCAAGCGTTCGCAGGTCGACAAATATTTTGGGTAAGCTCGAAGAGCTTGGTCTGCTCAGAATTTTGATTTGGGCTCATTTCGGCCTCCGTTTCCACTACGGGCAGTACTGCACAGGCTATTTCGTCATTTTGTGCAGATTTTCTGTCAGTGCCGTTTTCTGCATAACAGGTGCCTTATAGTCTTCTACGGTTTGTGCTATATAGCACAAGTTGTTCCCGCTCCATTTCTCCTATTTTCGGGCAGTTTTCACATCAGGTGCAGCATTTACCATGGCTGACAACAACAACACAGATGTGTTCAAGATGTTTGCTGCTGAGGACAGGTTGGATGGGGACAACTACCCTATGTGGGCTTATATGATGCAACACGTTCTTGTGTCAAAAGGTGTCTGGAACATTGTGCAGGGCATTGATGTACGTCCTGGTTCTGAAGATGTAGGCGATATTGAGGATGTTGCAGGTCTTGCTGCAAGGATTGCAGCTGTTAGAGTTGTTTTGCCTACAGCAGAACAAGCTCGTTGGGATGTTAAGGATGCGCAGGCTCATGCATTGATTGCGTTGTCTGTGAAGCGCACCATTATTCCTCACATCCGTTCAGCAAAATCTGCAAAACAGGCTTGGGATATTCTAGCAGGTCTTTATGCAAGCCGCAATGAGGCTAAAATTGCTTTGCTGCGTAAAGAGCTAGAGTCGAAGATTATGCATGAGGAAGATGATATGGACACTTTCCTTGCTAGTGTCAAGGATATCAATGAGCAACTCATTTCTGCAGGTGAAGTCATTTCTGACAGTTCCCTTGTGCAGACTGTTCTTGATGCCTTACCAGATTCCTACCAGACTTTTGCTAGTACTTGGAGACTGATGACCCAAGGAAATCCTGAAGTTGTCAAGTTTGATGCATTATGCACATTGCTGTTGCAAGAGTCACTTTCTAGAAAAAACAGGACTAGGCAGCGTGCAGTTGAACAGGCTTTTATTGCTTCTCAAAGAAAGGGTGGTAACAGTAATGCAGCCACTTCTTATGGTTCTGCTGCGAGTGGCAAAAATTCTGTTCCTAATGCCTCTGCTGGCAGCACTTCGTCTGGCAATTCTGGTGATAAGGGCAAAAAGAAGATGCATTGCCATTATTGTAAAGCCAATGATCACTTGATCAAGTCGTGTCCTAAGTTGAAGGCCAAAGAGGCTAAGAAGAAAGAGGGTGGTTCCACTGCAAATGCTGGTTCCACTACAAATGCAGCCATTGTTGAGTCTTCTGTGAAAGGAGATTGTGATGCTGATGTTGATGCAGAATGGGCTTTTAGCGCAGAGTGCACTTACAATCCTGCTGTCCATGATGCATGCTTGTCAGTTGCTGCAGATTCACATGTGTGGTATTTCGACAGTGGTGCTACAAAGCACATTACCTCACATCGTGAATTGTTTACCTCTCTCGAGTCTGTCCCTCATGGGAATTCAGTCACTTGTGCCAACAACGCCTCTTATCCAGTTCAGGGAGTTGGAAAGATTGTGCTCACTGCTGCTAATGGCAGTTCCTTCACACTTGTTGATGCACTTTATGTACCTGGGATCAAGAAGAATCTATTGTCTGTATCCGCACTTGCTAGACTTGGACTTGTAGTCAAATTTGTGGATGACAGATGTACAGTTCATGATCTCAGTTTTGGTGATGAAATTGTTGCATCTGGGCTTTTGTGCCGTGGGCTGTATAAGCTCACTTTGTATGACAAGTGTGGACAAAATTTTGCAAATGCTGTTGCAGATTCAAGGGCTATTTCAGATGCAAAACTTTGGCATGCACGTTTTGGTCATCTGAATTTTGCCAGTTTGCTGCGTTTGCAGAAATCTGATATGGTTGCTTCTTTGCCGCCTCTTGAAGCACCTATCAAACATGTTTGTGAAGGCTGTATTCTGGGTAAAATGCAGCGTTCTAAGTTTCCAAAGGATGGTTCAGTTAGGGCCACATGCAGGTTGCAGCTTGTGCATAGTGATGTTTGTGGGCCCATGCAAACTCCGTCCTTGGGCAATTACCTGTACTTCGTGACTTTCATTGATGATTACTCCAGGCATGCGTGGGTATTTCCGCTTAAAGCGAAGTCCGAAGTTTTTATGTGCTTCAAACAATTTTTGGCTATGGCTGAAAATGTCTCAAAATGTACTATGAGCACCCTCCGTTCCGATCGAGGGGGGGAGTATATGTCTCATGAATTTAATGCATTTCTGGCTAGTCGTGGGATAAAACACCAATGTACAGTGCCTTATACACCTCAGCAAAATGGTGTTGCTGAGAGGAAAAACAGGTCACTAACGGAAATGGCACGATGTATGGTCAAAAGTCAAGCTTTGCCGCATTCTTTTTGGCTTGAGGCCATCATGTGTGCCACTTATGTACTTAACAGGTGTCCTACGAAAGCTTTGCAGTCTATTACTCCATATGAAGCATGGCATGATAGAAAACCTTCTATTGAGCACATGCGTGTTTTTGGCTGTTTGGCATATGCTTTGGTGCCACAAGTGCAGCGCAGAAAATTGGATGATAAGGCTGTCAAATGTATTTTTGTTGGTTATAGTGCTGAAAGCAAAGGTTACAGGTTGTATCATCCGCAAACAAAACGTATTTTGGTTTCACGGGATGTAGTGTTTGTGGAAGATTCTGTTCAACCCTTGCTGTCATGTACTAGAGACAGTAATGTAAGCTCACAGGACATTTATGACACTTTGTTGCCTCTTTTCAGTGGTGGAAATACGATTGTAAGTTCCAATGAGGCAAATGTACAGCCTATGGGGGTTTCTGAAAATGTTTTAGAACAGCCTATTACTGATGCAGATGTACATGATGTACTTGATGAGGAAAGGGCTGAAAATGAGCAGGCTAGAGGTATGCCAAAATGGCTGGTGCACACTTTGCGTGACAGTAAATTGGATGCACCTTTATCTAGTCGTACTCGTTCAGGCTCTCGCCATGCATCTTATGCATCAGATTGTTATGCTTTGGCTGTGTCTAGTTTACATGATGTTGAGGAGCCTCTGTCTTTTGATGAAGCACAGAATTCAGAAAATTGGATTGCTGCCATGAAATCAGAATATGATGCACTTATAGAGAATGACACATGGACTTTATGTGATTTGCCTCCTGGCAAAAAGGCCATTGGTACGAAGTGGGTTTACAAGTTGAAACGCAAGCCGGATGGTGAGATCGATCGCCATAAGGCTCGACTTGTTGCAAAGGGTTATGCACAACAAAAAGGCATAGATTATGAAGAGACTTTTGCTCCCACTTGTCGTATGACTACTGTGCGTTTTCTATGTGCATTGGCAGCTCATTTTGGTTGGGATGTACATCAATCAGACATTGTTACTGCTTTCTTGAATGGTGACATATTTGAGGAAGTTTATGTAACGCAGCCTCGCGGTTTTGTCATAAAAGGACAAGAGGACAAAGTGTGCAAATGTAAGAAGGCTTTGTATGGGTTGAAGCAATCTCCTCGTGCTTGGTATGAGAAAGCTGACACTCATTTGGTTAAACGAGGCTTTCGTAACAGTCCAACAGAAAGCACATTGTATGTAAAGCGCGAGGATGATGTATTTCTCGTTGTGGTTCTTTATGTTGATGATTTGCTGATCACTGGACCAAATGAGAGACATATTGCTGAATTTAAGGCTGATTTGAATGCTACTTTCAAGATGAAAGATTTGGGGCTGTTGCATCATTACTTGGGTATACAGTTTAAGCAGTGTGATGGTGGTATTGCCTTGTGTCAGAAAAGTTACATAGAGACATTGCTATGTAAGTTTGGACTTGAGGATTGCAAACCTATTGCCACTCCCATGGAAACAGGTTTGAAGTTGAGTCTACATGATGCTGGCGATCCTGCTGATGTCACTCTTTACCAAACTGCTGTTGGCTGCCTCATTTATGTATGCAACACGAGGCCAGATATTCAGTTTGCAGTCTCGCAGGTCAGCAGATTTATGCATAGCCCAGGGTCTAAGCATTGGCAGGCTGTCAAGAGGATTTTCCGCTACCTTAGTGGCACTTTACATCTTGGCTTGTTTTATCCCAAGGGGGGATCATTGCCGCCAGACTTACATGCTTTTTCGGACTCAGATTGGGCTGGTTGTTTTGACACGCGAGTGTCCACAAGTGGTTTTTGTTTCATGCTTGGCAGTTCATGTATATCATGGTTGAGCAAGAAGCAACCTACTGTGGCCACTTCGAGTTGTGAGGCTGAGTACAGGGCAGTCTTCACAGCTACGGTTGAGTGTGTATGGCTCAGACGCCTTATGGCTGACTTGGGTGTTGGACAGGACACTGCCAACACTATCTACACTGACAGTCAGAGCGCATTGGCAGTTGCGAGGAACCCAGTTTTTCATGCTCGCACAAAGCACATTGAGGTGCATTACCACTATGTCAGGGAGAGGCTCTCAGCAGGAGAGATCAGCTTGGCTTATGTGCCAACACAGGACAACCTTGCAGATCTTTTCACAAAGGCATTGTCTCGTGAGAAGCTTGAAGCTTTCCGCAAAGCTTTGGGCTTACTCCCCTTTGTGGACTGATCCTGTCCTCAGGGCATGGCACTTCCCTTTACTCATGTGCCAGCTCTCGTTCACCGCATCACTCCAGGGGGGATTTGTTACCATATACATGTGGTAGTGATGTGTGTGAACACACTAGGACCGCCGGGGCATTTTTTCCCTCTTTAGGAGGTTTTTTCCCCCGTGCATTGTATATACGCCCATCACTCTAGGGCTATCTATCTTTCCATTGCACACTAAGGAATACACTCTCTATTGTGTGCCTTGAGCTTCCTTCGTCTTCTCCAAGCTGTGTGTGTTTCTCTGCAACCCTAATTCCAACAATAACTACCCACACTCTTAGTCATTGGTTAAGTCCGTCTAAATTGACGACAACGTTAAGTTTCTTCGTCAAATTTGAAACCCAGCGTTAATTTTGAAATTTGACAGTGACGATGATGAACATGAGCCCGCCATTCCTCTTGCTGCTTTGCTGTGAACTCTCCATGAACTAGGCAAAGGCAAGATCTTGAAGCACCATGAGCTACAATGCGCCCTTGAGCCCGCCATCCACTACAACAACTAAATGTCACATCATTTGCCATGCCAGCTCTTGCTCGCTATTGTGCCATGTCAGCTCGTCATGAACGAGGCGAAGGCATGATCTTGAAGCACCATGATCTATATGCGCCCTTGAGACCGCCATCCACTGCAACAACTAAATGTCACATCAACCGCCATGCCTCTTGCTGGCTATTGTTCCATGTCAGCATGTTTTGAGCTCGCCATGAACTTGGCTAAGGCATGATCATGAAGCGCCATGAAGTGCCATGCCTTGGCCCCGCCATGAGCTACTGCATGAACTCAACAGTGCATCAGTCTCCATCATTTGTTACGTCTGCGCCATGAGATCAATTGATGCTTCATCTTCACCTTTGTCATGAGCTCTGGTACCAAACCTGCAGTGCACACTCAAAAATTCCACTCTCAAGGGCCCCGAATCGTTGCATGTGTGCGTAAACAAGAAGACGCACATCCACAAAGATAGAAATTGAGTTTCTAGCCCTGCACTGTTGCAATTGCTGCTACCCTCTACCTCTCACTCCGCCCCAAAAGGCCCTGATTTCTACAAGAAATTGCCACAGGTACTCGCCTCAAAACAGATGCTGGTGGTTGCCTCAAAAAGCACCAATTGCCTCCATGCGCCTACTTCTGTTGCATGGAGCAGAAGATGGCCAACCCTTTCTCCCTCTTCTGTAACAATGGAGTTTCCGAACGTAGAAAGACCTGAGCTACACATTAACTAGCTCGACGTAAAGACTTTCTTTTAATGTGTGTTGAGGCGGTATAAGAAAATGCACGTGACATGCAGGTGCGGATAATGATTCACTTGGTTGCATAGTCTACACGACCATTTACCACCAAGTGTACGAGCGAGGAAGAGCTTTCTTGCCTGATACTTATTGTGGAGGCAATTAAGAAGCTTCCATCCATGGAATCTATATGGTATGCACCTGAATACAGGTACATCATATGGAAAAGAGGGCCTCTTAGGAAGTAGGTGGCGAGGATATTGCATGGACAACAGAAAATAAATAGTGAGCAAGAGCATGCATGTGTTCCTGCAACTGTCATCCATGCTTGCCACATCCTACAAAGGAAGTGACACCCATGCCCTTAATTTGGCTGAGGGAAGTAGCTCAAGGTATGATATCTCTTCTCTCTCTCTCTCTCTCTCTCTCTCTCTCTCTCTCTCTCTCTCTCTCTCTCTCTCTCTCTCTCTCTCTCTCTCTCTCATGCTTCTTGAAACAAAGACTCTTGCAAAACTCTTTCTAAGTAGTCGAGCATTTATTCTATTCCTCTTGGGCTCGAACTAAAGTTCGACCCTCATGACCTGGATAGTTTTCAAGCGTCTTGAGCACGATATACCTTATTTTAGTTGAGCATTTAGTTTAGCTTCGAGGCTCAAACTTAAGTGTGAGCCTCATGACATGGATGTTTATTTTTCAAGCCTCGTGAGCACTCAAACATGACTTGTTCTAGTTGAGCATTTAGTCTCTAGTTTCGAGGCTCAAACTTAAGTTTGAACCTCATGACTTGAATGCTTAGTTTTCAAGCCTCATGAGTACTCAAATATGACTTGTTTTAGGTGAAAATCTAGTCTCAAGATTTGAGATTCGAACTTAAGTTCGAGCCTCATGACACGGAAACTCAATTTTCAAGCCTCATGAGCACTCTAGTAGAATTCATGAGTCATCAAGCTCAAACTTAAATTCAAGCCTCGTGACACGAACACTCAATTTTCAAGCCCCATGACTACTCTAATAGAACAATTTCTATCTAGAAACTATCCCGAAGGGTTTGTATCTCACTAGATTTGAATCAGGTCTTCATGCGGTCCAAACTTGTTTTTTAGTCTCATCATCTAAGGACTCAATTTGTAAGCATCATGAACACTCTAGTAGGATTCTTCCAAGCTAGAATCCATCTACAAGATTCCTATTGTATGAGGTTTGAGTCTCATGGGCCAGAGACACATGCAAAAATCTTTCAAGTTGAAATCCATCTTTAAGCATCTCTCGCTCATGAGGATCTTGACCCTCATGCCCTTGACACTCAATTATTAATCCTCGTTAGTACTCTAGGAGGAAGAGCTTGCTTGCTTGATACCTATTGTGGAGGCAATTAAGAAGCTTCCATCAATGAAATCTATATGGTATGTGCCTGAATGCAAGTACATCATATGGAAAAGAGGACCTCCTGGGAAGTAGGTGGCAAGGATATTGCATGGACAACAGAAGATAAATATTGATCAGGAGCATGCATGCGTTTGTACAATTGGCACCCATGCTTGCCACACCCTACAAAGTCAGTGACACTTGTGCCCTTAACACTAGTCTTGTAATTGGACATTCAAGTGTCCTGAGACACTAAAGTGTCCCGTTTTCCTACCAAGTTTTGGCAATTTATTTGTCAAGCTAGAAATAATTTTTTTACACCTTGCTTCTACCATAGGTTGGTTATGAGGGAAAGAAAACCTTGGATTTTTCTCCATGCCAAGATACAATCCCTATGGAGAGAATTATCGTAAGCTCTAAGCTATAAATTCTAGTAAAATTTCAAGATGTTTTGCCAAAAAAATCATAAAATTCCTCTATCTTTTTGTAGAGATGGCCTTTTTTATGTTTTTAAAAGTCAAGTGTTAGTACTTAGTGTTACAAAACAATAGAATGCCCTTCAAAGACTAGATTCCATGTCACACAAAAGTTATAGACATGATTTCATACTTGAGCTTGTGTTGAATAAGAGCATAATTTTGGTCTTCCAAAGGTCCCCTCATGAAATTGGGGCTATTCTAATGTATTTTGACAACTAAAAATGACTTTAAATGTTAAAACCAAGAAAGTACGTATTCTTTTGGCTCCCTAACTCAATTAAATCTCATTGCTTGAACTCTATCTTCATTTTTTTATCGTGCAAAAACTCTTTAAAATATTGTGTTCTCCATAATAACATTGAAACCAAGGTTTTAAGCACTGCAATTGTGTCTGTACCATGTACTTTGATACTTTTAGTGGATCTACATGGAAAGTTTGATATTATTTGAGGTTTTGAATACTTATGTCTTAAGAATGAAAATATCAAATTTTTCTCTTACGCAGTTTTGAATATTTTGAAATAATCCAATAATTGTTGCATACGAAAGCCCTTCTCCTTGCCATCTTCAGTCCTCAATGGAGAGGGTAAGCAACGTATCACTTTCTAAAATTCACAAATACATCAAAAACGTATTTTTCTTTGTATACAATGATATACTCGAGATAGCCATATCAAACACGTAGAGCTTTCTATTATTTTATATACTCAAAAGTAAATTTTTTTTCACATGCAACTTTCAATTATCAATAGCACAATTGTGAAAAAGTCACGTAAAATTTTGTACAAGGTCGCTTCATTTTTTCTTGAGCTTATAAAGTCGATTTCTTCAAAGATTCAATCGCAATCTTACGAGGGTCAACTTGATGAGTATAGTTAATGATCATGGTAGCTTCTAAAATGCAAGGTTATATTTTTAAAAGACCCTCTAACTAACATTGTCTCACGAAAGTAGCATTTAATTTAAATTTGTGAAAAAAGGACACCTGAGTGTCCTGTTTTGGTACCAAACTAGTGTTAATTTGTTTGGGGGCATAAGTAGCTCAAGTTATGATCTCTCTCTCTCTCTCTCTCTCTCTCTCTCTCTCTCTCTCTCTCTCTCTCATGCTTCCTGAAACAAAGACTCTTGCAAAACTCTTTCTAAGTAGTTGAGCATTTATTCTATTCCGCTTGGGCTCGAACTAAAGTTTGACCCTCATGACCTAGATAGTTTTCAAGCATCTTGAGTACGATATACCTTATTTTAGTTGAGCATTTAGTCTCTAGCTTCAAGGCTCAAACTTAAGTTCAAGCCTCATGACATGGATGTTTATTTTGCAAGCCTCGTGAGCACTCAAACATGAATTGTTTTAGTTGAGCATTTAGTCTCTAGTTTCAGGGCTTGAACTTAAGTTCGAGCCTCATGACCTAAATGCTTAGTTTTCAAGCCTCATGAGTACTCAAATATAACTTGTTTTAGTTGAAAATCTAGTCTCAAGATTCGAGGCTCAAACTTAAGCTTAAGCCTCATGACACGGAAACTCAAATTTCAAGCCTCATGAGCACTCTAATAGAACTCATCAGGCTCAAACTTAAGTTCAAGCCTCATGACACGGACACTCAATTTTCAAGCCCCATGACCACTCTAGTAGAAAAATTTCTATCTAGAAACTATTCCGAAGGGTTTGTATCTCACTAGATTTGAATTGAGTCTTCATGCGGTCCAAACCTTTTTTTAAGTCTCATCATCTTAGGACTCAATTTGTAAGCATCATGAACACTCTAGTAGGACTCTTCCAAGCTAGAATCCATCTACAAGAGTCCTATTGTATGAGGTTTGAGTCTCATGGGCAAGAGACATATGCAAAACTCTTTCAAATTGAAATCCACCTTTAAACATCTCCGACTCATGAGGCTCTTCATGCCCTTGAGACTCAATTATTAATCCTCATGAGAACTCTAGGAGGAAGAGCTTGCTTGCTTGATACCTGTTGTGGAGGCAATTAAGAAGCTTCCATCAATGGAATCTGTATGGTATGTGCTTGAATGTAGGCACATCACATGGAAACGAGGGCCTCCTAGGAAGTAGGTGGCGAGGATACTACATGGACAACAAAAGATAAATATTGAGCAAGAGCATGCATTCTTTCCTGCAATTGGAATCCATGCTTGCCACATCCTACAAAGGCAGTGACACTCGTGCCATTAATTTTTTTGAGGACATAAGTAGCTCAAGGTATGATCTCTCTCGTCTCTCTCTCTCTCTCTCTCTCTCTCTCTCTCTCTCTCTCATGCTTCTTGAAACAAAGACTCTTGCAAAACACTTTCTAAGTATTCAAGCATTATTTCTATTCCTCTTGGACTCAAATTAAATTTTGACCCTCATGACCTCGATAGTTTTCAAGTATCTTGAGCATGAAATACCTTATTTTAGTTGCGCATTTAGTCTCTAGCTTTGAGGCTCGAACTTAAGTTCACGCCTCATGACATGGATGTGTACATTTTTCAAGCATTGTGGGCACTCAAACATGACTTGTTTTAGTTAAGCATTTAGTCTCTAGTTTCAAGGACCCACGACCACTCTAGTAGAACAATTCCTATCTAGAAACTATCCCGAAGGGTTTGTATCTCACAAGATTTGAATTGAGTCTTCCTGTGGTCCAAACTTGTTTTTTACTCTCATCATCTAAGGACTAAATTTGTAAGCATCATGAACACTCTAGTAGGACTCCTTCAAGCTAGAATCCATCTAGAAGAGTCCTATCTCATGAGATTTGAGCCTCATGGGCCATGTTAACCCTCACGCACATTCTTATCACCTACGACGGAGGCTGTATTATTTATTTAGTAGAGTCAGGTACCGGGCTTGTCGATCCAATAGGAAAAGGGTAAGAGCGATCGCCAATGAGAGGTGCACTCTAATTGGATTATTCAAGGGATTAGTTGGCTAAGCATGGGCGCCCAAGTGTGAATGGGGCGAGCTCATATAAAAGTCAACTAAACCTAAAATTCAATGATTCTTTCATTTGTGCAAAAGAAGAGTGCTCTTGCTCCATCTCCATCTTCTTCTTCTTCATCTCCTTGTGTGTGTGTGTGTGTGTGTGTGTGTGTGTGTGTGTGTGTGTGTGTGTGTGTGTGTGCGTGAGAGAGAGAGTGTGTGTGTGTGTGTGTGTGTGTGCGATCGAGCATTGCGATGGCATGACGGCAGCGAGGCGGTTGAGCGCAGCGTAGCGACATCTCCCTCTTCTTCGCGGTGAGGAATCCTCCATGACAGCAAGCATAGAGTGGTGAGTGACACACCATCGTCTTCTTTGAGCTTACTAGTTTAGGCTAGTTGCGTGCTTGGAGCCATCTGTGGCTTGCACACAGTGTATCGGCAATTTCCTTGCATTGACACGTGCAACATACGCGCACATTTTTGGCGCCGTTGTCGGGGAATGCCATACACTAAGCTTGAATGGCACTCTGTGCTTCTTTTGTGGTGTAATTTCAATTGTAGGAAGGGTAGGGAAGGAAGGTGCCTGTGTTGAGAAGAAGGATTTTGTGTTGCTACTATGTATTTCTTTGTTAATGAAGTTTTGAAAGGTTACTGTGTTTTCTCTGTGATAAGGTCTTAGTATTAAGGTTGTTAGTTCTGTGTAATGCAAAGTACAGTAAGTAGGAAGTAGATCTATGAGAGATAATGAAGTGTGTTAGTGTGTAACAGTAGGTGTATTAGTTGTAAGTAGGAAGGTAGAGTGTGTGTGTGCTCGCGCGCAGGCCGCGGGGACCGTATCCCCAAAAACAAAAATTAAACTTTTAAAGGTAGGACTGGGATCAGGAATATCTCCCAAACCCCAAGCCCAGACCCAAGCCGAAGCTCACGCTCAAGCTCAGGCTCAGGCCTCAGTCGCCCTTTGAAATTACGTATTTTAGCTTCACACGTAGCTAAAAATTGACTTTTTTGAGGACCAACGGAGCTTCAGGTGACCGAACGTTGTGTTGTAAAGCACACCGCGACCCTCTGAGTGATACACTCGTTTTCGGCTATCACATACTTAAATCAAAAAATCGATCATTAAAAAATATTAAAAAACGAGTAAAAACGAATGCCTAAAAAAGTAAGCGGTTAACCTTCGAGGTTATTCATCGATGCTTGTAGGGTGCCAAATGTTAGGAAATAAGACGTAGCTAAATAGATAATTGAGTAGATTACTTAATGGAGAGAGACAGATTTACATACACGAGATTATAGAGTAGAGAGAGAGAGAGAGAGAGAGAGAGAGAGAGAGAGAGTACACACGATATATGTGGTTCACCCAATGTGGGCTACGTCCACGAGAAAGCAGCCACTCAATGGCTTTAGTACTTCTAAACAAGAAGTAGTTTACAATGGGATTATACCCTTAATGGAGCTCCCGCCTTGCTTCACTCTCACCACCTCATACTCACCTTGTTGCATCAACTTCACACTATGAAATGTGTGTAGAAATGGCCTCCTTTATAGGCCAAAAGGGCTGCCCTCTCTCATGAGAGGTAGCCATGTGTAGCCGCCCTTGTGTAGATAACTCCAAATTGGACCCTCCAATCCGCCCATGTGTGGCCACCCTTGAGAAGACAAGTCCGCTTCTGAATTCGGCCACCGGCCATTGACTTCCGACCACCGGCCACCGGCCATTGACTACCGGCCACCGGCCAACCGACGGTTGTTTTTCGACCACTTTTCGGCCGCCGTCCGGCCATAATATTCTGGCGAAAAGGAATATTCCAGCGAGGGAAAAATATCTCGGGGGCTTCCGCCCCTGAGACCCCTAAAGATTCCTCTGATTTTTGGCCGTGAAAATTTTGGTTTCCGGCGAGTGATTTTCCTTCACGCACAATGGCTTCTCCTCATAATAGGGGCCTTACAAATGTGCGCTTTTACCACATAAAATTACAAGGGTAAATCAGACTCCATACTTAACAATCTCCTACTTGGAGACTGATCTCCAAACCAAACCTGTGACTGCTTTCCATTCTGGCTTCTTATCTTTGAATGCCGATTGAAGATGAGCAAAAGCTCAACTTCTCCTTGTTGACCACCTTTGTAAACATGTCTACAGGATTTTCACTTATATGCACCTTTCCTAGCTTTAGTTGTCCCTCTTCCAAAAGAGTGCGTATGAAGTGATATCTCACCTCAATGTGCTTTGTCCTTGAATGAAAGGTTGAGTTCTTCGCAAGATGGATAGCGCTTTGGCTATCACTGTACAAGACACAATTGTCTTATTTGAATCCAAGCTCTTCTAAGAATTTGTGAAGCCACAAAGATTCTTTGCTTGCCTCCGTCATTGCTACATACTCTGCTTCCCTGGTAGAAAGTGAAACCACTTTCTACAGCTTTGAAGCCCAGCTTACTGTTGTGCCTCCAATCGTGAACACATAGCCAGTAGTGCTCCTTCGAGTATCTTTGTCACCTGCCATATCTGCATCAGCATACCCTTCTAGAAAAATATCAGTTCCTCCAAAACACAAAGCATTTGTTGTTGTCCATTTTAGATACCTAAGTATCCACTTCACAGCTTTCCAATGCTCTTTACCTAGGTTGTCCATGAACCTACTCACAACTCCCACTGCATGTGCAATGTCTGGCCTTGTCCAGACCATAGCATACATTAGAGAACCTACCGCTGCAGCATATGGAACTTTAGACATATAGGCTATCTCCTCTTGTGTCTTTGGACACATATCGTTCGTTAGTTTAAAATGACCAGCCAAAGGTGTAGAAACTGGTTTTGCATTTTGCATTGCAAACCTTTCTAGTACCTTCTTGATGTAATCTTCTTGAGATAGCTTTATTGTCTTCTTCATCCTATCCCTTGATATTTTCATACCAAGTATCCTCTTTGCAGCACCTAAATATTTCATTGAAAAATATTTAGACAGCTCCTGTTTTAGTTTTTTGATGTCATGCATGTTAGTACTTGCAATCAACATGTCATCAACATACAACATTAGGATGATGAATTTCCCATCTCCCAAATTCTTCGTGTAGACGCAGTGATCCGAGTTGCATCTTGTGAATCCATGATCCAACATCCATTGATCAAACTTCAAGTACCATTGTCTTCATGCTTGCTTTAAACCATACAACCTCTTCTTTAATCTGCAAACCATTTTCTCCTTACCTTTTACTTCATACCCCTTTGGTTGAAGTATGTAGATTTCCTCCTCTAAGTCACCGTGAGGGAATGCCATATTTATATCCATTTGCTCGAGATTTAGATCATGAGCAGCCACAAGGCTTAAGACAAGCCTAATTGAGTTCATTTTTACAACAGGAGAAAATATTGCATTGAAGTCAATACCTTTCTTTTGAGAAAACCCTTTTACCACAAGCCTAGACTTGTACCTTTTCTTCCCACCTTCTTCTTCCTTCAGCTTGTACACCCATTTGTTTTGAAGTGCCCGCTTACCTTTAGGCAACTCAACCAACTCCCATGTTTGGTTGCGATGTAGTGAGTCCATCTCCACTTGCATGCTCTTCGTCCATTCTTCTTTGGATTCATGTTGCATAGCTTCTTCGTATGATTCTGGCTCTCCAGAATCTGAGATCAAGAGATGGTTGAAGGAAGGAACAAACCTTTCTAGAGGTCTACTTGCTCTTGTAGATTTTCAGGGAATAGGTTGAGGCTCCTCATAAGGTTGACGTTGTTGCACATTGTCACCATTTGCAGTCCTTGAGTCTTCACCGTCCTCAAACTCCATGTACTCATCACCTGTTTCTTTTGTTTTTTTTCTTTCCAAGTAATCTTTGTACATATTTTGTTCATTAAAAATTACATCTCTACTCCTTAAGATTTTACCATCTTCAGGATTCCATAGGCAATACCCAAAGTCTCCTTCTCCATAGCCAATGAAGAAACACTTTTTGGACATTGCATCTAGCTTTGATCTTAGGCTTCTATCTATGTGCATGAAAGCCTCACACCCAAACACTTTGAGAAATGCATAATTCACCGGTTTACATGTCCATGCCTCTTCTAGAACTCCCCCATCCAATGCCGTTGAGGATGACCGATTGATTAAGTACACAGACGTACTTACAGCTTCCGCCCAAAGCTCAAGGGGTAGGCCTGCATGTAGCCGCATGCTTCGTGCTCGCTCCATGATTGTCCTGTTCATCCTTTCCAAAATCCTATTTTGTTGAGGTGTCCTTGGGGTTGTCCTTTGCCTCCGAATGCCATTGCTAGCACAAAAGCTTTCAAAAGTTTGGCTGCAATATTCGCCTCCATTGTCGGATATGAGGCATTTAACCTTGGTACCTGTTTCATTCTCCACAAAGGCTTTCCACCTTTGAAATATGGAAAATACATCGGATTTATTCTTCATGACATAAACCCATGTATTTCTAGTCTCATCGTCTATGAATGTTACATAGTACAATGAGCCACCAAGTGATGGTGTACTTGCAGGACCCCAAACATCAGAATGAACCAACTCAAGTTTTTTATTTTTTCTTTCATTTCCTGATTTTTGAAATTTTACCCTCTTTTTGTTTACCATAAACACAATCTTCACAGAACTCTAAGTCCACTTCTTTCAAACCTGGTAGAAGCTTCTTTGTTTGAAGGATTTGCATTCCTTTGGCACTCATATGCCCAAGTCGGTAGTGCCACACCGCACTATCAACTTCTGTAGTTGCTGCACAAGATGAAGGTTGCGTGCTAACAGTACACAAGTAAAGTGTACCGACTTTTTCTCCCTTGGCAACCACCAAAGATCCCTTTGAGATCTTCCACCATTTTTTTCCGAATGCAATGTTGTGACCTTCATCGTCCAATTGTCCCGTAGAGATCAAATTTTTGCGAAGAGAAGGAACATGCCTAAAATCTTTAAGCTTCCATTCATTTCCGTTAGCAGTTTTGACAGAAACTGTACCTTTGCCGACAATCTCACAAGCTTCATCATCTCCCAAGTATACATACCCAAAATTACCTTTGGTGTAGTCTTGGAAATGTTTCTTGTGTGGTGTCGCATAGAATGAAGCCCCGGAATCTACTATCCAGGAATTAGAAACATTGTCTAATGAGAGAATTAGAGCATCTTGCTCTACTTTACCTGCCACATTGGCCCTCGATGTTGGCTTGTTGTCTTGAGACTCTGTCTCCTTCTTCTTCTTGGACCAGCAATCCTTCTTCACGTGGCCCTTCTTGCCACAGTTCCAACATTCAAGAACTGACTTTGTGCGTGACTTGCTCCGCCTTGAGCGATCACGACCCTTTTGGTTTTTGAACCTTTCCTTAGGCCTTCCTCTTGTTTCCACTAATAGTGCAGCACTTGATGATTATCCTGTACTTCTCCTTCGCATTTCCTCGCTTAGGAGAACACCCACAACATCATCAAACTTAAGAGTATTTGTACCAGAGATAGAATTACTTACATCCATCACAAGGTTGTCCCAAATATCCGGTAGAGATGATAGTATAAGGAGAGCTCGCACTTCATCATCAAAATTGATTTTCACTGATCGAAGTTGACTTATGTTTGTGTTAAAGTCATTTAGGTGTTCTGCAACAACTGAACCGTTCTCTGCCATCTTTAGATTGAACAAGCGCTTCATAAGAAATACCTTATTGGATGCCGATGGTTTCTCGTAGAAGTCGTCAAGTGACTTCATCAAGTCCTCCGTGGTCTTCATATCCGAAACATTGAAGGCCACCGTTGACGCCAAGCTTAACCGGATTGTTACCAGGGCCTTTTGATCAAGGACAATCCATGCTTCATTTTCCATCGTTGCGGGCTTCTTTGCAAGACCGCCTAGTGGCAAATAGAGGTCCTTTTGGTAGAGATAGTCTTCAATCTGCATCTTCCAATGTTGGTAGTTTTTGCCATTGAACTTCTCAATCTTGAGCTTCCCTTCCTCCGCCATAACTCCCACTCAAGTCAAGGAATCCTTTCCTTGAGATAATTTAGCTACAAGCAAACCTTGCTCTGATACCAGTTGTTAGGAAATAAGATGTAGCTAAATAGATAATTGAGTAGATTACTTAATGAAGAGAAACAGATTTACATACACAAGATTATAGAGTAGAGAGAGAGAGAGAGAGTACACACAATATACGTGGTTCACCCAATGTGGGCTACGTCCACGGGAAAGCAACCACTCAATGGCTTTAGTACTTCTAAACAAGAAGTAGGTTACAAAGGGATTATACCCTTAATGGAGCTCCCGCCTTGCTTCACTCTCACCACCTCACCCTCACCTTGTTGCATCAACTTCACACTATGAAATGTGTGTAGAAATGGCCTCCTTTTATAGGCCAAAAGGGCTGCCCTCTCTCATGAGAGGCAGCCATGTGTAGCCGCCCTTGTGTAGATAAGTCCAAATCGGACCCTCCAATCCGCCCATGTGTGGCCACCCTTGAGAAGACAAGTCCGCTTTTGAATTCGGCCACCGGCCATTGACTTTCGACCACCGGCCACCGGCCATTGACTACCGACCACCGGCCAACCAACGGTTGTTTTTCAACCACTTTCCGGCCACCGTCCGGCCATAATATTCCGACCAAAAGGAATATTCCGGCGTGGGAAAAAAAATCACGAAGGCTTCCACCCCCGAGGCCCCTAAAGTTACCTGTGATTTTTGGCCGTGAAAATTTTGGTTGACATTCCGGCGAGTGATTTTCCGTCACGCATGATGTGTTAAGTATGGAGTCTTATTTACCCTTGTAATTTTCTGTGGTAAAAGCGCACATTTGTAAGGCCCCCATTATGAGCAGAAGCCATCCTGTGTGAAGGAAAATCACTCACCGAAAACCAAAATTTTCACGGACAAGAATCAGGGTCAACTTTAAAGGCCTTGGGGACAGAGGCCCCCGAGACTTTTTTTTCGCCGGAATATTATGGCCGGACGGCGGCCGGAAAGTGGTCGGAAAACAACCGGTCGGTTGGCTGGTGGCCGCTGGTCAGAAGTCCATGGCCGATGGCCGGTGGCCGAATTCAAAAGCGGACTTGTCTTCTCAAGGGCGGCCACACATGGGCGGATTGGAGGGTCCGATTTGGACTTATTCGCACAAGGGCGGCTACACATGGCTGTCTCTCATAAAAGAGGGCAGCCCTTTTGGCCTATAAAAGGAGGCCATTTCTACACACATTTCATAGTGTGAAGTTAATGCAACAAGGTGAGTGTGAGGTGGTGAGAGTGAAGCAAGGCGGGAGCTCCATTAAGGGTATAATCCCTTTGTAAACTACTTCTTGTTTTAAGGTACTAAAGCCATTGAGTGGCTGCTTTCCCGTGGACGTAGCCCACATTGGGTGAACCACGTATATCGTGTGTACTCTCTCTCTCTCTCTCTCTCTCTCTCTCTCTCTCTCTCTCTCTCTCTCTCTACTCTATAATCTCGTGTATATAAATCTGTCTCTCTCCATTAAGTAATCTACTCAATTATCTATTTAGCTACATCTTATTTCCTAACAACTGGTATCAGAGAAAGGTTTGCTCGTAGCTAAATTATCTCAAGGAAAGGATTGCTTGAATTGAGTGGGAGTTATGGCGGAGGAAGGGAAGCTCAAGATTGAGAAGTTCAACGGCAAAAACTACCAACATTGGAAGATGCAGATTGAAGACTATCTCTACCAGAAGGACCTCTATTTGCCACTAGGCGGTCTTGCGAAGAAGCCCGCAACAATGGCAGATGAAGCATGGATTTTCCTTAATCGAAAGGCACTGGGAACAATCCGGTTAAGCTTGGCGACTACACCAAAGGTAATTTTGGGTATGTATACTTGGGAGATGATGAAGCTTGTGAGATTGTCGGCAAAGGTACAGTTTCTGTCAAAACTCCTAACGGAAATGAATGGAAGCTTAAAGATGTTAGGCATGTTCCTTCTCTTCGCAAAAATTAGATCTCTACAGGACAATTGGACGATGAAAGTCACAACATTGCATTCAGAAACAAACGGTGGAAGATCTCAAAGGGATCTTTGGTGGTTGCCAAGGGTGAAAAAGTCGGTACACTTTACTTGTGTACTGTTAGCACGCAACCTTTAGCTTGTGCAACAACTACAGAAGTTGACAGTGCGGTGTGGCACTACCGACTTGGGCATATGAGTGCCAAAGGAATGCAAATCCTTCAAACAAAGAAGCTTCTACCAGGTTTGAAAGAAGTGGACTTAGAGTTCTGTGAAGATTGTGTTTATGGTAAACAAAAGAGGGTAAAATTTCAAAACTTAGGAAATGAAAGAAAAAATAAAAAACTTGAGTTGGTTCATTCTGATGTTTGGGGTCCTGCAAGTACACCATCACTTGGTGGCTCATTGTACTATGTCACATTCATAGACGATGCGACTAGAAAAACATGGGTTCATGTCATGAGAATAAATCCGATGTATTTTCCATATTTCAAAGGTGGAAAGCCTTTGTGGAGAATGAAACAGGTACCAAGGTTAAATGCCTCAGATCCGACAATGGAGGCGAATATTGCAGCCAAGCTTTTGAAAGCTTTTGTGCTAGCAATGGCATTCGGAGGCAAAGAACAACCCCATGGACACCTCAATAAAATGGGATTTCGGAAAGGATGAACAGGACAATCATGGAACGAGCACGAAGCATGCGGCTACATGCAGGCCTACCGCTTGAGCTTTGGGCGGAAGCTGTAAGTACGTTTGTGTACTTAATCAATCGGTCACCCTCAACGGCATTGGATGGGGGAGTTCCAGAAGAGGCATGGACAGGTAAACCGGTGAATTATGCATTTCTCAAAGTGTTTGGGTGTGAGGCTTTCATGCACATAGATAGAAGCCTAAGATCAAACTTAGATGCAAAGTCCAAAAAGTGTTTCTTCATTGGCTATGGAGAAGGAGACTTTGGGTATCGCCTATGGAATCCTAAAGATGGTAAAATCTTAAGGAGTAGGGATGTAATTTTTGACGAACAAAATATGTACAAAGATTACTTGGAAAGAAAACAAACAAAAGAAACAGGTGATGAGTACATGGAGCTTGAGGACGGTGAAGACTGAAGGACTGCAAACGGTGACAATGTGCAACAATGTCAACCAAATGAGGAGCCTCAACCTATTCCCCGAAGATCTACAAGAGCAAGTAGACCTCCAGAAAGGTTTGTTCCTTCCTTCAACCATCTCTTGATCTCAGATTCTAGAGAGCCGGAATCATATGAAGAAGCTATGCAACATGAATCCAAAGAAGAATGGACGAAGAGCATGCAAGTGGAGATGGACTCACTACATTGCAACCAAGCAATGGAGTTGGTTGAGTTGCCTAAAGGTAAGCGGGCACTTCAAAACAAATGGGTGTACAAGCTAAAGGAAGAAGAAGGTGGGAAGAAAAGGTACAAGTCTAGGCTTGTGGTAAAAGGTTTTTCTCAAAAGAAAGGTATTGACTTCAATGAAATATTTTCTCCTGTTGTAAAAATGAACTCAATTAGGCTTGTCTTAAGCCTTGTGGCTTCTCATGATCTAAATCTCGAGCAAATGGATGTAAATACGGCATTCCCTCACGGTGACTTAGAGGAGGAAATCTACATGCTTCAACCAAAGGGGTATGAAGTAAAAGGTAAGGCGAAAATGGTTTGCAGATTAAAGAAGAGCTTGTATGGTTTAAAGCAATCATGAAGAGAATGGTACTTGAAGTTTGATCGATGGATGTTGGATCATGGATTCACAAGATGCAACTCGGATCACTGTGTCTACACGGAGAATTTGGGAGATGGGAAATTCATCATCCTAATGTTGTATGTTGATGACATGTTGATTGCAAGTGCTAACATGCAGGACATCAAAGACATAAAAGAGGAGCTGTCCAAATCTTTTTCAATGAAAGATTTAGGTGCTGCAAAGAGGATACTTGGTATGAAAATATCAAGGGACAGGACGAAGTAGACAATAAAGCTATCTCAAGAAGATTACATCAAGAAGGTACTAGAAAGGTTTGCAATGCAAAATGCAAAACCAGTTTCTACACCTTTGGCTGGTCATTTTAAACTAACGAAGGATATGTGTTTAAAGACACAAGAGGAGATAGCCTATATGTCTAAAGTTCCATATGCTGCAACGGTAGGTTCTCTAATGTATGCTATGGTCTGGACAAGGCCATACATTGCACATGCAGTGGGAGTTGTGAGTAGGTTCATGGACAACCCAGGTAAAGAGCATTGGCAAGCTGTGAAGTGGATACTTAGGTATCTAAAAGGGACAACAACAAATGCTTTGTATTTTGGAGGAACTGATATTTTTCTAGAAGGGTATGCTGATGCAGATATGGCAGGTGACAAAGATACTCGAAGGAGCACTACTGGCTATGTGTTCACGGTTGGAGGCACAGCAGTAAGTTGGGCTTCAAAGCTGCAGAAAGGGGTTTCACTTTCTACCACGGAAGCACAGTATGTAGCAATGATGGAGGCAAGCAAAGAAATTATGTGGCTTCACAAATTCTTAGAAGAGCATGGATTCAAACAAGACAATTGTGTTTTGTACAGTGATAGCCAAAGTGCTATCCATCTTGCGAAGAACTCAGCCTTTCATTCAAGGACAAAGCACATTGAGGTGAGATATCACTTCATACGCACTCTTTTGGAAGAGGGACAACTAAAGCTAGGAAAGGTGCATACAAGTGAAAATCCTGCAGACATGTTTACAAAGGTGGTCAACAAGGAGAAGTTGAGCTTTTGCTCATCTTCAATCGGCATTCAAGGATAAGAAGCCAGAATGGAAAGCAGTCACAGGTTTGGTTTGGAGATCAGTCTCCAAGTGGGAGATTGTTAAGTATGGAGCCTGATCTACCCTTGTAATTTTCTGTGGTAAAAGCGCACATTTGTAAGGCCCCCATTATGAGGAGAAGCCATCATGCGTGAAGGAAAATCACTCACCGAAAACCAAAATTTTCACGGACAAGAATCAGGGGCAACTTTAAAGGCCTCGGGGGCGGAGGCCCTCGAGAGTTTTTTTTCACCGGAATATTATGGTCGGACGGCGGCCGGAAAGTGGTCGGAAAACAACCGGTCGGTTGGCCGGTTGCCGGTGGTTGGAAGTCAATGGCCGATGGCCGGTGGCCGAATTCAAAAGCGGACTTCTCTTCTCAAGGGCGGCCACACATGGGCAGATTGGAGGGTCCGATTTGGACTTATTCGCACAAGGGCGGCTACACATGGCTGTCTCTCATAAGAGAGGGCAGCCCTTTTGGCCTATAAAAGGAGGCCATTTCTACACACATTTCATAGTGTGAAGTTAATGCAACAAGGTGAGTGTGAGGTGGTGAGAGTGAAGCAAGGCGGGAGCTCCATTAAGGGTATAATCCCTTTGTAAACTACTTCTTGTTTTAAAGTACTAAAGCCATTGAGTGGCTGCTTTCCCGTGGACGTATCCCACATTGGGTGAACCACGTATATCGTGTGTACTCTCTCTCTCTCTCTCTCTCTCTCTCTCTCTCTCTCTCTCTCTCTCTCTCTCTCTCTCTAATCTATAATCTCGTGTATATAAATCTGTCTCTCTCCATTAAGTAATCTACTCAATTATCTATTTAGCTACATCTTATTTCCTAACAACTGGTATCAGAGCAAGGTTTGCTCGTAGCTAAATTATCTCAAGGAAAGGATTCCTTGAATTGAGTGGGAGTTATGGCGGAGGAAGGAAAGCTCAAGATTGAGAAGTTCAACGGCAAAAACTACCAACATTGGAAGATGCAGATTGAAGACTATCTCTACCAGAAGGACCTCTATTTGCCACTAGGCGGTCTTGCGAAGAAGCCCGCAACAATGGCAGATGAAGCATGGATTGTCCTTGATCGAAAGGCACTGGGAACAATCCAGTTAAGCTTGGCGTCAACGGTGGCCTTCAATGTTTCGGAGATGAAGACCACGGAGGACTTGATGAAGTCACTTGACGACTTCTACGAGAAACCATCGGCATCCAATAAGGTATTTCTTATAAAGTGCTTGTTCAATCTAAAGATGGCAGAGAATGGTTCAGTTGCAAAACACCTAAATGACTTTAACACAAACATAAGTCAACTTCGATCAGTGAAAATCAATTTCGATGACGAAGTGCGAGCTCTCCTTATACTATCATCTCTACTAGATAGTTGGGACAGCCTTGTGATGGCTGTAAGTAATTCTATCTCTGGCACAAATACTCTTAAGTTTGATGATGTTGTGGGTGTTCTCCTAAGCGAGGAAATGCGAAGGAGAAGCACAGGAGAATCATCAAGTGCTGCACTATCAGTGGAAACAAGAGGAAGGCTTAAGGAGAGGTTCAAAAACCAAAAGGGTCGTGATCGCTCAAGGCGGAGCAAGTCACGCACAAAGTTAGTTCTTGAATGTTGGAACTGCGGCAAGAAGGGCCACGTCAAGAAGGATTGCTGGTCGAAGAAGAAGAAGAAGGAGACAGAGTCTCAAGACAACAAGCCAACATCGGAGGCCAATGTGGCAGGTAAAGTAGAACAAGATGCTCTAATTCTCTCATTAGACAATGTGTCTAATTCCTAGATAGTAGATTCCGGGGCTTCATTCCATGCGACACCACACAAGCAACATTTCCAAGACTACACCAAAGGTAATTTTGGGTATGTATACTTGGGAGATGATGAAGCTTGTGAGATTGTCGGCAAAGGTACAATTTCTGTCAAAACTCCTAACGGAAATGAATGGAAGCTTAAAGATGTTAGGCATGTTCCTTCTCTTCGCAAAAATTTGATCTCTACAGGACAATTGGACGATGAAGGTCACAACATTGCATTCGGAAACAAACGGTGGAAGATCTCAAAGGGATCTTTGGTGGTTGCCAAGGGTGAAAAAGTCGGTACACTTTACTTGTGTAATGTTAGCACGCAACCTTCAGCTTGTGCAACAACTACAGAAGTTGACAGTGCGGTGTGGCACTACCGACTTGGGCATATGAGTGCCAAAGGAATGCAAATCCTTCAAACAAAGAAGCTTCTACCAGGTTTGAAAGAAGTGGACTTAGAGTTCTGTGAAGATTGTGTTTATGGTAAACAAAAGAGGGTAAAATTTCAAAACTCAGGAAATGAAAGAAAAAATAAAAAACTTGAGTTGGTTCATTCTGATGTTTGGGGTCCTGCAAGTACACCATCACTTGGTGGCTCAGTGTACTATGTAACATTCATAGACGATGCGACTAGAAAAACATGGGTTTATGTCATGAAGAATAAATCCGATGTATTTTCCATATTTCAAAGGTGGAAAGCCTTTGTGGAGAATGAAACAGGTACCAAGGTTAAATGCCTCAGATCCGACAATGGAGGCGAATATTGCAGCCAAGCTTTTGAAAGCTTTTGTGCTAGCAATGGCATTCGGAAGCAGAGAACAACCCCAAGGACACCTCAACAAAATGGGATTTCGGAAAGGATGAACAGGACAATCATGGAACGAGCACGAAGCATGCGGCTACATGCAGGCCTACCGCTTGAGCTTTGGGCGGAAGCTGTAAGTACGTCTGTGTACTTAATCAATCGGTCACCCTCAACGGCATTGGATGGGGGAGTTCCAGAAGAGGCATGGACAGGTAAACCGGTGAATTATGCATTTCTCAAAGTGTTTGGGTGTGAGGCTTTCATGCACATAGATAGAAGCCTAAGATCAAAGTTAGGTTCAAAGTCCAAAAAGTGTTTCTTCATTGGCTATGGAGAAGGAGACTTTGGGTATCGCCTATTGAATCCTAAAGATGGTAAAATCTTAAGGAGTAGGGATGTAATTTTTAACGAACAAAATATGTACAAAGATTACTTGGAAAGAAAACAAACAAAAGAAACAGGTGATGAGTACATGGAGCTTGAGGACGGTGAAGACTGAAGGACTGCAAATGGTGACAATGTGCAACAATGTCAACCAAATGAGGAGCCTCAACCTATTCCCCGAAGATCTACAAGAGCAAGTAGACCTCCAGAAAGGTTTGTTCCTTCCTTCAACCATCTCTTGATCTCAGATTCTAGAGAGCCGGAATCATATGAAGAAGCTATGCAACATGAATCCAAAGAAGAATGGACGAAGAGCATGCAAGTGGAGATGGACTCACTACATTGCAACCAAACATGGGAGTTGGTTGAGTTGCCTAAAGGTAAGCAGGCACTTCAAAACAAATGGGTGTACAAGCTAAAGGAAGAAGAAGGTGGGAAGAAAAGGTACAAGTCTAAGCTTGTGGTAAAAGGTTTTTCTCAAAAGAAAGCTATTGATTTCAATGAAATATTTTCTCCTGTTGTAAAAATGAACTCAATTAGGCTTGTCTTAAGCCTTGTGGCTGCTCATGATCTAAATCTCGAGCAAATGGATGTAAATACGGCATTCCCTCACGGTGACATAGAGGAGGAAATCTACATGCTTCAACCAAAGGGGTATGAAGTAAAAGGTAAGGAGAAAATGGTTTGCAGATTAAAGAAGAGCTTGTATGGTTTAAAGCAATCATGAAGACAATGGTACTTGAAGTTTGATCAATGGATGTTGGATCATGGATTCACAAGATGCAACTCGGATCACTGCGTCTACACGGAGAATTTGGGAGATGGGAAATTCATCATCCTAATGTTGTATGTTGATGACATGTTGATTGCAAGTGCTAACATGCAGGACATCAAAGACCTAAAAGAGGAGCTATCCAAATCTTTTTCAATGAAAGATTTAGGTGCTGCAAAGAGGATACTTGGTATGAAAATATCAAGGGACAGGACGAAGTAGACAATAAAGCTATCTCAAGAAGATTACATCAAGAAGGTACTAGAAAGGTTTGCAATGCAAAATGCAAAACCAGTTTCTACACCTTTGGCTGGTCATTTTAAACTAACGAAGAATATGTGTCCAAAGACACAAGAGGAGATAGCCTATATGTCTAAAGTTCCATATGCTGCAACGGTAGGTTCTCTAATGTATGCTATGGTCTGGACAAGGCCAGACATTGCACATGCAGTGGGAGTTGTGAGTAGGTTCATGGACAACCCAGGTAAAGAGCATTGGCAAGCTGTGAAGTGGATACTTAGGTATCTAAAAGGGACAACAACAAATGCTTTGTATTTTGGAGGAACTGATATTTTTCTAGAAGGGTATGCTGATGCAGATATGGCAGGTGACAAAGATACTCGAAGGAGCACTACTGGCTATGTGTTCACGGTTGGAGGCACAGCAGTAAGTTGGGCTTCAAAGCTGCAGAAAGTGGTTTCACTTTCTACCACGGAAGCACAGTATGTAGCAATGACGGAGGCAAGCAAAGAAATTCTGTGGCTTCACAGATTCTTAGAAGAGCTTGGATTCAAACAAGACAATTGTGTTTTGTACAGTGATAGCCAAAGTGCTATCCATCTTGCGAAGAACTCAGCCTTTCATTCAAGGACAAAGCACATTGAGGTGAGATATCACTTCATACGCACTCTTTTGGAAGAGGGACAACTAAAGCTAGGAAAGGTGCATACAAGTGAAAATCCTGCAGACATGTTTACAAAGATGGTCAACAAGGAGAAGTTGAGCTTTTGCTCATCTTCAATCGGCATTCAAGGATAAGAAGCCAGAATGGAAAGCAGTCACAGGTTTGTTTTGGAGATCAGTCTCCAAGTGGGAGATTGTTAAGTATGGAGCCTGATTTACCCTTGTAATTTTCTGTGGTAAAAGCACACATTTGTAAGGCCCCCATTATGAGGAGAAGCCATCGTGCGTGAAGGAAAATCACTCACCGAAAACCAAAATTTTCATGGACAAGAATCAGGGGCAACTTTAAAGGCCTCGGGCGCGGAGGCCCCCGAGACTTTTTTTTCGCCGGAATATTATGGCCGGACGACGGCCGGAAAGTGGTCGAAAAACAACCGGTCGGTTGGCCGGTGGCCGAATTCAAAAGCGGACTTGTCTTCTCAAGGGCGGCCACACATGGGCGGATTGGAGGGTCCGATTTGGACTTATTCGCACAAGGGCGGCTACACATGGCTGTCTCTCATAAGAGAGGGCAGCCCTTTTGGCCTATAAAAGGCGGCCATTTCTACACACATTTCATAGTGTGAAGTTGATGCAACAAGGTGAGTGTGAGGTGGTGAGAGTGAAGCAAGGCGGGGAGCTCCATTAAGGGTATAATCCCTTTGTAAACTACTTCTTGTTTTAAAGTACTAAAGCCATTGAGTGGCTGCTTTCCCGTGGACGTAGCCCACATTGGGTGAACCACGTATATCGTGTGTACTCTCTCTCTCTCTCTCTCTCTCTCTCTCTCTCTCTCTCTCTACTCTATAATCTTGTGTATATAAATCTGTCTCTCTCCATTAAGTAATCTACTCAATTATCTATTTAGCTACGTCTTATTTCCTAACATGATGGCTTCTCCTCATAATGGGGGCCTTACAAATGTGCACTTTTACCACAGAAAATTACAAGGGTAAATCAGGCTCCATACTTAACACCAAAGGCACATGCATCTGTGCTCTGGTCGTGTGCTATAGACGGAGCAACTAGAGAGAATTTTGACTTACGCGAATTCTCAATATCCACCTACCTTAGGTTCCGGGCCCTCGGCGGGGACCCAAGGTAGTACAAACCAAGACCCAAACCAAGACCCGAACATATCGGCTAGTGACTCTTTCTCTGACTACGACGTCATGGAGGGTTTTCCAATGCCTAATTCCGATAGCTCAAGCCAAGACATGCATGCCATGGGCCCGCGGTTTGGGCCGAGCGTGCTTCGCCGCTTGAAGGAATACTTTAGCAGAGCCACTCGCTTCGAACATGGAGCTAATGATGTAAATGAGGGGGGTGGGGAAGTAAATTCTCCATTCTTGACCAACGTAGACCCTATGCCCTTAGAGAATGTGCACGTAAATACTCCATTCACTGCACCTCCTGAGTCTTCAGAGCTATTCCCCTGTGAGGTTATATTACCTGATGGTAGAAGCCTTGCCGAAGTGCAAGAGGTTGAGCGGTATATCCTTGCAGCGAGGGAAAAGGAAGTCGAGAGCTTACGCAAGGTGGAGCAACGAAGAGAGTTAAAAGAGAAAGCCCCTATGTCAATATCCTTGCTAAGAGAGCAATCAAGTGCTCCTGACTTAGCAATCGTTGAGGGCCAACCCCTAGAAAGCAACATTGCATCTAGCTCAAATGACACCCTAGCACCTCAATCCTAGATGGAGCGTTCTTAAATGAGAACTGGGAGTACGAAATACAAACGGAAACTCTAACCGACCTATACAGAGGTCACACCTATCACGTGGGTTGGTTACATGTACTACAATCCACAATGGGTGCTACTAGTGTGGAGAATCAACAACAAAGAGTTTGTGAGGTCATCCATAGGGTCATTGAGTTAGAGAGGCAAAACAAGGGGATCCATTCAACGGGTCTCATGAGATTCTTGGATACAGGAAAGGCTAAACAACCGACCTTATCGCAAATGGAGACTCCCTCAGTAACTCCGATGGATCCTGTAGAGTGCGCACGTGATGGAGAAGGTAGGAAAGAAGACTACACACACACACCAACACACATCGAGACACACACACACAATCGTTACCCTGCAGCAGCCATTCAACGAGCTGCTCTTCTCTTCTTCTCTTTTGAACTATTATCCAAAGTATATTTACAACATAGTATAGTCAGTGTCCAGCCGCCCATAGCACAATGGACATATTCTTTAACATCATATTCTTTAACACTCCCCCTCAAGCTCAGAGTGAGCTTGCATATGATGGATTCCCAATGCTTCACGAAAGTAGCAAAACTTCTCCTTTCCAAGAGCTTTTGTGAATATATCCGCAACTTGATCATTTGTCTTCACATACACCAAATCAATCTCATTTGCCAAAACTTTTTCTCTAATGAAGTGATAATGTACCTCAATGTGTTTAGTGCGAGCATGGTAGACTGGATTCTTTGCCAACATGATGCTACTAATATTGTCACAATATATAATGACACTGTCAAGATACTCAAAACCAAAGTCTACTATAAGTACTCTCAACCATGACTCTTCACATGCTGCCAAAGCTGCTCCACGATATTCAGCTTCTGTACTTGATAATGCTACAGTTGATTGCTTCTTGCTACTCCAACTTATCATACCATTGCCAATGGAAAATGCATAACCACTCGTAGATCTTCTATCCATAAAATCTCCTGCCCAATCTGCATCTGTGTAACCATAAAGACAAAGCTTCCCATTCTTTTCATAAAACATTCCATAACTGACAGTGGCTTTCACATATCTCATAATCCGTCTCACTGCATCAAGATGACTTTTACATGGATTTTGCATGAATTGACTCACAACACCCACTGCATAACTCAAATCTAGCCTTGTTATTGTCAAGTAAATAAGGCTTCCAACCATCTTGCGATACATAGTGACATCCTCAAAGTAATGTCCATCATCAAACAACTTCACATTTTGATCAAGAGGTGTATCAACCGGTTTGCACGTTGTCATTCCATACTTCTCAAGCATATGCAACGCGTATTGTCTTTGTATCATCCAAATTCCTGATAAAGTATTGACAATTTCAATTCCCAAGAAATATCTCAACTCGCCAAGGTCCTTCATGTTGAATTCCCTCAACAAACTCTTCTTGACATGCAAAATTTGCTCAGCATGACTTCCAGTGAGAATCAAGTCATCAACATAGATAACAATAACGACGATCTCTCCATCAACATGCTTCAAAAATAATGAGTGATCAGCAGTAGATTGTTTAAATCCAATCTTCTTCAAGAATCTGGTTATCTTTTCACACCAAGCTCTAGATGCTTGCTTCAAACCATACAATGCTTTCTTCAACTTACACACATAATATGGAAACTCTGGATGTTGATAACCCTCTGGCTGTATCATATAAACTTCTTCTTCCAAGTCACCATTCAAGAATGCATTATCCACATCCATTTGCCGTAACTTCCAACCGAACATACTTGCCATTGCTATCACCAATCTGACTGTCGTCATCTTTGCAACTGGACTAAATGTCTCATCATAATCAAGACCTTTTGTTTGTGCATAACCTTTAGCAACAAGCCTTGCTTTGTATCTTTCCACACTACCATCTGACTTGCACTTGACTTTGTATACCCATTTTGAACCAATTGCTTTCTTTCCACTTGGCAAGCGAACCAAATCCCAAGTGTCATTCTTCACAAGAGCATCCATCTCATCATCCATAGCTGACTCCCATTCTGATTTTCCAATTGCCTCTTGAAAACATGTAGGCTCTTTATGTTGCACACGTGAAACCATGTATGCATAATGTGTACGCATGTAACCGTTGTATGTCAATCTATCAACTGGATAACGCACCCTCTCTGATCTTCTCAACTGTGGTGCACTCTTCTCTTCAACTCTTGCATATGGGGGTACATATTTCTCAATATGCTTACTGCCAGGTGTCCTCAAATGTGGTAAACCATGCTCTTCATCGAGGCTTTCATCTCCAGAACTCTCTTCAACCACTTTCTTCTTGCCTTTCTCGTCTTGCTTCTTATCTCGCAAACGACCGCTCCATGGGTTGACGCTTCCTGTACTCACCTCTGCCATATGTGGTCCTGAAATAGTTCTTGTTGATGGTCTTGGCTTATCAACAACATGATGCACATTCTCTTGCTCTTCATACTCATCTTCTATCATCACTGGCTTTGGTTTATACCATGGTTCATGCTCACAAAATCTGACATCTCTACTGACATAAACTTTTCTTGTCGTAGGATCATAGCACTTGTAACCTTTCTTTTCAACTGGGTAGCCCAAGAATATACACTTCACTGCCTTTGGATCCATCTTCTTTCTTGCTTCATTTGGCACATGAACATAGCAAACACATCCAAAAACTTTCATGTAGGAAATTGTTGGCTTGATCCCATAAAGTCTCTCATAAGGTGAAATTTCATGAATGGCAGCTATTGGTGTTCGATTCATAATGTGTAATGTTGTATGAACTGCTTCAGCCCAATATGTTAATGGAATATTCATCGCATTCATCATGGCTCTTGCAATCTCTGCTATGACTCTATTCTTTCTCTCAGCAACTCCATTTTGTTGTGGTGTGTATCTGCAAGTAATCTGTCTTCTTATGCCTTGTTCATGTAAGTAATCATCAAAACTTTGTGACATGTACTCTCCCCCTCCATCTGTACGTAGGCATTTAATTTGACAACCATTCTCTTTCTCAACCATAACTTTGAACTCCAAAAATACTTCAAATGCCTCTGATTTTGCCTTTAGAAAGTAAACCCATGTCATTCTGCTGTAATCATCCGTAAATGTGATAAAATATCGACAATCATTTGGTGTAGCATGATCACAAGGTCCCCAAATATCTGAATGAACAATTTCCAAAGGACTTTGGCTAATTCTCCCCCTCTTTGGAAATGGTAAACGAGATTGCTTTCCAAATTGACAAGCTTCACAAACATGATCAAAATTCAATCTGCCAAACTTTGGTAATCCACGTACAATTTTGATTGCATATGCTTTAGTCTTCTAAAATTGACATGACCAATTCTCTTATGCCATGAATTTGCCCAATCATCTTGAGTGTCCGATTTGTTTGCATACATACCACTGTGTAAACATGGATCTCCAGCTTCCAATGAGAACAAGCGACCTTTCTTTCTTCCACGTGCCAATATCTTGCCTAGTCTGCCTTTGTGAAACTCCTCTATGAAGCATCCATAACGATTAAAACGGACCTGCAACCCTTGATCTGTCATCTGTCCAACTGATGCTAAATTCTTTGTGATCGAAGGTACATATAGAACATCTCCCAATGTGTTGTATGTCCCGTCTTTTTCTAGCAATGGAACTGAACCAACATGTGTAATCCGATGCATAGTATCATCACCTGTAGCGACAAACTCATCCTCTTCTAACTTCTCTTTTCTGTCAAACCATTCACCATGATATGTCATATGATTTGTGGCACCACTATCTAAATACCAATCATCTGTATGATGTGGCTCCACCATGCTTCCAACAACATGCTCCATAGGAAATAAATGTCCACTCGACCTATTGTCATATATATTTTGATCATGAGAATTGTATCCAACAAAGTTTCCTCCATGTCTGCCATAACCTCGGCCTCTTCCACCGCGATCACGATTTTGATTTAGCCTTGTGTAACATTCTCTTTCAAAGTGACCATAAATGCCACATCTGTTACAATATCCATCTCTTTGAGGATGTACAAATCGTCCACCTCCACGTCCACGAGTTCGGGCTCTCCCCCTGCCTCTTTGGCTATAATCGTTGTAACTTTGACTTTGTTGGTTTTTCCATTGACCTCTTCCAACATTGTTTCCACGACCATAGTTTCCTCTTCCACCTCTATTGTTTCCACGATCTCTAGAGTAAAAAACCTGATCTCTGGAATTGTTATTTGATGTAGAAGGACCTGACTTTCCTAACTTCACCTCTTCTTGCAAACAAAGGTTTACTAACTCTTCAAAATCAGGCATGTGTCCTCGAACAGATATAGATGTATCCAATGACTTGTATTCCGGTCCCAAACCATTCAATGTCACTGAAACTAAGTTATCATCTGGAACTTCAACATTAATGCTCGCAAGATCTTCCTGTATTTGCTTTATCTCTGTCACATAATCTGATATGGATCTATTTCCTCGCCATACACAATGTAACCTTTGCTTCAAGTGAACTTTTCGTGGTTCTGTATTGGAGCTGTTCATTCTTGCTATTATCTCCCATGCTTCCTTTGGAGATTGAGCCTTCTTCACATGTGGTATAAAGAAGTCACTAATGCATAGTGAAATCCAATGCATCACTTTCCTTGAATTCTCGATCCACTTCTTGTAAGCTTCTACTCCTACTTGCCATGTTTTATGTGCTTCAACATTCTCTCTATTTGGTTCCAAACCAACCTCGGGACACTCTTCTTCACCTGTAATGTAATCCCATAAACCTTTGCCCATGATAAAGTTCTCCATCCTGTAAGACCATATGTTGTAGTTCTCTCTGGTCAGCTTCTCTCCAACAATCTGTGTGACTTGAGTTGAACTTTCTGCCATCTTCACTCTCTCAATTTCTTTCAAAGGATTTTGATAAAATTTCGGCAGAGTTTCGTTTGTATTTGGACAATATCTCAAGTGACAATATCAACCAAAGTGCTCATAAACACTTAAAGAAAATCTCTCACTGCCAAGGGAAAATCCACTGACTCACTTTGCCACAGACTGACTCAGTACTATGCATAAATACTCTAAAACAATGTCCACATGGACCTGTATGCAAATGCAATCCATACGATGTCCAGTACCACATATCCATACATCCACCTTCTTCCCATAGTCGTAAACGACATATGAGGTCTTTCGCGGGGCTAGTCGGGGGTTCGCTCCAGTACCTAATCCACCTTGCTAAGGTACCAAAGCTCCCAAGGCAAGGCTTCAAAAAACCTCACTCGACCCTCACAAAGGCTGCAGTTTTCCAAAATACATTGACCGCATATCCATACATAACCACAAAGTACTCAATCTGACAATATAACCGCCTCAACTTCTTCCCACAACCTTTCTTACATAGGCGGCTGTCCATAACGGACCCACAACAACCAAACATAATCTTAGATAACACAATATCATGATGCAAAAGCTCTATGTCGCTCTCCAAAACCTATGTAAATGCTGAATTCTTCACCTGTAACCTGTAAATCTACTGCCGAGTGCAAAACTGGACATCTCCTATGCTTGTGTGAGCTGGCTGTTTGCTGCAGAAAATTGTAGATTTTGGCAAATCTGAGTATTCCAATGCGTCCGGAACGCCCAAAAACATAAAGATAGACTCCTAGATCATTGTATTCCGAGTTCGGGTGAGGGATTTATGACCAAAACACCTCTCTTTTTTGTTGTTTTCCAGAGCTGCGGAAACCTGTGTATTGACTGTAGCTCCTCAAACTGAGCTCTGATACCACTTTGTAGAGTGCGTAGGTGATGGAGAATGTAGGAAAGAAGACTACACACACACACCAACACACATCGAGACACACACACACAATCGTTACCCTGCAGCAGCCATTCAACGAGCTGCTCTTCTCTTCTTCTCTTTTGAACTATTATCCAAAGTATATTTACAACATAGTATAGTCAATGTCCAGCTACCCATAGCACAATGGACATATTCTTTAACAGATCCCCCATATGTTGCTTCGCCAGGGATCTATGTACAAACTGAGCCCACAAGTGATAGCTTTACCTTTCCAATTCTAGCTCATCTTTCCCTTGATGACACCACGGCTACCATGCCTACCCCAATGATGGGCATTCCAAGAAACATGCCATGGACCTCATTTGTTAGTAAAGCACCGCTACATGGTAGCTCAATACCTGCAACAGTAGTTATAAGTGTGTACCAATCGTATACACCCATGGGCCTTCGTACTCATGTAGTTCCTACCCCTCCCATTGTTTCAACAACCTATGCTCCACAACCACAACACCCAAGTTCTTATTTCCATGGGACTATACCGGCTAGCATTAGCATGTCACATACAACGTCTGCTATGCCTAGGGCCACACATATGAACTTTGGGCCGCCACATGGCACAACACCGTACCAAACATGGAACCCAAGGGCTTCCTATGCAGCAAGCCCAATGCCAATACCTACTCCACATGTAGTCTCTGGAGCACCTTCACCCACGGTTCCTGCTCACTTAGGTGACTTGGCAACATTTGCTCAAGCTATTGGTTGATCTATTGCTGAGAACAGTGCGTAACACGCCTGATAGAGAGCCTAGAAGTAAGGCAATACAAATAGCCAAGCTCACATAAAAATTTAGTGGAGACGGGGATGTGAGAAAGCATATCGAAGTGTTTGAAAAAATATGCGATTCTCTAGGAGAACACAATGACCTGAATAAGAGTAATGCTTTAAGCCTCACCTTAAGTGGGAAGGTTGGGGATTGGTATAGAACCCTAAGGGTGGAAGAAAAAACGATTTACCCTACTCTTAGGAGACTATTCTTGAAAGAATACATACGAGATGGAGTGCTTTGGGGAGTAGCCTCTCAACTCCAGAAAGCCCAACGAGAGGAAGGAGAGTCAGTGAGAGACTTTATTACTCGCTTGAAGCATTTGAATTCTCGTTGTAATCCAAATGAGTGCTTCAATAATAATCAATTGCTTGATAGATTCATTAGGGGGTTACGACATGAGGATATCTACAATGGCTTAGTCATTAGAGGTATCACCACTTGGGAAGCAGTCACCACCAATGCAATCCAATTGGAGGATAATTTAATGATTCAAGGAGAAAGAGTGTCCAAATAATCCAAATGCACCGAAGATCATGCCATTAAACTTGATTGAAGTTACCGAGGAGCCATCACAAAGTACACCTATGGTACCAGTAAACGTACTCACACGATCAATGCTCCAAAAACAAAATTATATTCTTGAGGAAAGAGACACGGCATCAATTGTCCAATCTTAGAAAAAGAAGAAAACACGAAGGAAGAGATCGCAAAAGGCAGTGAAGTCAGACCCCAGTTCAAAGACCAACATAGGGACTAGTGACGACCCCGTATATATGAACGACCCTGAAGAGGATTCTGATTCAGGTGAAACCATGGAGACCAAAATGACCACTAAGATAGAAACCAACAAGAAAGATCTTAATGAGCCACAATGGCCAAGATCCAAGAAGAAGATAGGAACTTATCCAAACCCTATAGAGGAGATTGAGCAAGTCAAGCAATTAAGGAGTTTGGTAGAAGATACCCAAAGGGATCTAGAACCAACACCTAGGCAGACCCAGATTACAGACATCGTGTTCCCTACGCAACAACAACCTCACCAAGTCCATAGACCCTTAGCCATACCTAGTGTCGTCCAAGAAGAAAGTGACTTAAAGTCATGGGAAAGTGGGCGTACTCACTTATGGATGGAAAGTATGTTTACAAAGGGACTACCTGATCCTATCAAAGAAATGGAGATCCCATCTTCCCCACGTCAAGGGATTGAAGTCCCAAGAGGTGTCGTTAAACATTGCCAAATTGATGGATTTCATGTCTTTAGAAGTTAGAACCACCATCATGTCCAAACTATATAAAGACCCTGAGCTAGTCTCAGCTCTTCGAGCCTTCCTCAATGGAGAACTGAAGTTTGGGCTACCACAATTTGCACAGATGGATGGAGCTGGGGAGATGCCAATAGAGGAGGAACACTTAGATCCACAACCCAACCTAGATGAGAACCTTGTTATAGAAATACCTGTTAACAAGTTGGAACAATACTTTGAGGGTGATGAATCCAATGCGACCATAACAATCACTACTAAAAGATTAATTGTGAAGGGAATCCTCGATGGTGGCGTTGGGGTTAGCATTGTGACTAAAAATTGATGGGAAACTATGGGAAGACCTCACCTTGCGACCACAACCATAGTGGTGAAGATGGCCAATGGGTCTATTGTTAAACCTATTGGGATGCTAGAAGCCCGCTAGAAGATCTCAAGATCAAGGTCTTTGGACATAAAATAAGAGTTACCTTCATTGTTATGTATTTCTCCAAGCACACTATGGCATCGGAGATGATCTTAGGACGTCCTTTCATGAGGGAAGCAAAAATGGTGCATGACTGGTCTAAAAACCATGTCTCCTTATAGTTCCAACATTCTATCATTCGGGTGGATATTGTGACTGGTCGAGCACATCCTCTAGGAAACAAGTTTATAATTGATCATAGATCTGACACCACAGTTCACTCGGCCCCATTGCAGTTTTGTTACACGTGTAAAGCGGACACTGATGTTGGGGAAGATTCTCCTTGTATGGATGTACTACCTGGGATGACTGAGTTGGACAATGTGGATTGAGTCCACCTAGCAGCAATCATAGACACTTGGGGAGACAGGGGGACGACCTGGGTAACACCTGAGGGGGATGAAATGCCCGTACCCTTAAATATGCTACAAGCAATACATATAGCTTCTGACAAGACTCATCCTAATATAACGAAGAAAACATACAAATGGGTCCCTAAAGCCTCTTTAAAGACCATAGCTAATGCTAAAAAACAAAAGCCTTGTAAGAAACGTCCCACTCGCTCCAAGAAATGTAAGGAAACGTGGTGGTGGATTTCTAAACGACTATTGGAAGCCCAAGGCTACTATCAAGGAAATGATCAAATCTGGGTGCCAAAATGTAGATTGTGTTCTTACCTATCACCTGACCCATGTGAGTCCAATCCCGTAACTCCAAAACGAATCAACGATCGCGGAAAGAAAAAAATCACAGAATGCTACACACCCGCTCTAGAGCTAGTTTGGGTACCGAAGAAAGAACAATTTGTTCCACCTAGCTCAGGAAGGGGGGAGTCACGTGAAGCTTCTAGCTCCTCATGTAATGCATCCATAGAGATAAAATCTCTCCACAGCCTCCACCTACAATAGTGGACCTGCATAAAGATACAAAGGAATCCACACCTCCTAGTGTTCAAGAATCACCTGATGAACCACTTCAATTTTGATCCTGGGAGAGTACCTTACCACCCTTGCAACTCGACAAGGCACCTAAGGTAATAGAAAACTACTGGCAAAAATCCTCACCTATTACCACAACTGGTTTCAAAGGGTGACGAGCACATTTCAAACGGTATGATCTACCCAAGGAAGGGGGGAGTGTTTGCTAACATTCATCATTCACTCACTCCCCTCTCAACCTCTCAATCTCCCAATCTTAGGGAATGTATACATAAAGCCTTATACTCACAAAAGAAAAAAATAATAACGAGCAAGAGCAATTAGAAAACGAGTATGCACAATAAAAGTCAAAACATTGACCCAGACCTACACATTCACATCCGGTACACTGAAACATAAACCTATGTCATAAAACACCTTTGATCCTCATCACTCAAGTGATGGAGGGTAGGTAGGATTAGTACGATAGGAGTGTTTTTGTTTTAGAGTTTAGTGATTAGCAAAGTTCTTTCTTCCCACTGATGTGCCTCCTAGAGGTATTCTTTGTGTTTCTGCGTGTGTACAGGAACGTTTTGTTGTGGTTAGGATTTGGACCTTCATGAAATCTTTGTCTCGTTCACTCTTCAAACCAAGTGCGATCATCAACACAAATAGGTGTTTCTTGTCCATTAGCATTGCCCCTTATCTTTTTGCATCCATTTTTATCTGATTTAATTGTGATTGGTATCATAATATCCATGACATTTGCTTAGTATAAAACATTAAATTCAATGTAATGTTTTGTCATAATCACTTGTCTAGGTTTAAAAATCAAGCAGTCCGACTAAGCTAGTTTGACCAAGCTAGGTGTTAGAGATCTTCTCTTTATACCATGGGGAATGCCTTCCTAATTATCAATGGTTACTTAGGTTCTTAATCCGATTTAGGCAGCATTGTGTGAAATGTACTAGGACTTTCTAGTGGGCTTAGTTCCTATTGACCTTTAGCTTAATTATTATAAAGGGAGTTTACTAGTGTGATGAGCCTGGGGAGGGTAACAGTGTTATATGACCCCCCAAAGTTACAAAATTAAAATGATGAAAACGAACAAACAAAATTCAAAGTGCCACAATGTAAAATCTTAAGCTAGAAGAGAAACCTCAGCTTGATTTGGTACTACACTCACATGTATCGCCTATGGTACTAGAGCCCTAGAGGTTCCCAGTGTGGTGGCGCTTTTCCTTGAAAATCAAAAACCCAAGGCATACAAAATAAGCACACACATCAAAATTGAAACAATGTGAAAAGCCTTTCGGGGGTCAAAGAAAAGGTAATCAGTGAGGCGATGATTTCATGAGAAATTCCTTTTATCATAGCTTAACTACAAGGTCTTCTAGGTATAGCCTCTAGGCAGCCCTCGGACATGAAATACTTGGCTCTCGTGATTAAACAACTTAATTGACCAGAGAAAATTGAGAAGATTGCCCATGGTATTAATAGTCGATCTTTAGTGCCTTTCGATCGTTGAATTAGCGACCCCGAACTTGTTTAGTTTTTTACCTTCCCAGCTGTTTATGCGTTTGATTATATTGCAATTTAATGTTTATTGTTGACAAATGGTTTAGAATTATTCTACCAATCAATTTGTCTACCTAAAACTGCATATGCTTTTTAATTGTATATGAGAATGCATTTACTGTGCCCATGTTGTTTGATTTTGTAGTGACTGAAGAAGGCTAGGGAAATTCATCTCAAATGCCCTTCCACCTCAACGAATGAGCTTCAACTCAATAGCTTCCGAGGATGGAATCTAAATTAAGAAGGGGGGCATGTAAACCCTCACGCTATCACCTACAACGGACGCTGTATTATTTATTTGGTAGAGTCAGGTACCGGGCTTGTCGGTCCAATAGGAAAAGGATAAGAGTGATCGCCGATGAGAGGCGCACTCTAACTGGAACATTCAAGGGATTAGTTGGCTAAGCATGGGTGCCCAAGTGTGAATGGGTCGAGCTCATATAAAAGTCAACTAAACCTAAATTCACTGATTCTTTCATTTGTGCAATAGAAGAGTGCTCTTGCTCCATCTCCATCTTCTTCTTCTTCATCTCCTTGTGTGTGTGTGTGTGTGTGTGTGTGTGTGTGTGTGTGTGTGTGTGTGTGTGTGTGTGTGTGTGTGTGTGTGTGTGTGTGTGTGTGTGTGTGTGTGTGTGTGTGCGTGTGTGCGTGAGAGAGAGAGAGAGAGAGTGTGTGTGATCGAGCATTTCGACGGCACGAGGCGGCGAGGCGGTTGAGCACGGCGTAGCGGCGTCTCCCTCTTCTTCGCGGCATGGAATCCTCCACGACAGCAAGCGTAGAGCGGTGAGTGACATACCATCGTCTTCTTTGAGCTTACTAGTTTAGGCTAGTTGCATGCTTGGAGCCATCTGTGGCTCGCACACAGTGTATCGGCAAGTTCCTTGCATTGACACATGCGACATATGCGCACAGGCCAGAGACACATGCAAAACACTTGCAAGTTGAAATCCATCTTTAAACATCTCTAACTCATGAGGCTCTTGACCCTCATGCCCTTGAGACTCAATTATGAATCCTCATGAGAGCTCTAGGAGGAAGAACTTGCTTGCCTGATACCTATTGCGGAGGCGATTAAGAAGCTTCCATTCATGGAATATGTATGGTATGTGCCTGAATGCAGGTACATCATATGGAAAAGAGTTCCTCTTAGGAAGTAGGTGGCAAGGATACTGCATGGACAACAAAAGATAAATATTGAGCAAGAGCATGCATGCATTCCTGCAACTGTCATCCACACTTGCCACATCCCCCATGACCACTCTAGTAGAACAATTTTTTTCTAGAAACTATCCTAAAGGGTTTGCATCTCACAAGATTTGAATTGAGTCTTCATGCGGTCCAAACTTTTTTTTGAGTCTCATCATCTAAAGACTCAATTTATAAGAATCATGAACACTCTAGTAGGACTTTTCCAAGCTAGAATCCATCTACAAGAGTCCTATCTCATGAGGTTGGAACTGAGGTTTGAGTCTCATGGGCCAGAGACACGTGCAAAACTCTTTCAAGTTGAAATCCATTTTTAAGCATCTCTGACTTATGAGGCTCTTGACCCTCATGCCCTTGAGATGCAATTATTAATTGTCATGAGAACTCTAGGAGGACTCTTCCTATTTGCAAGACTATCTACAACACTAAGCATGAGAGTCTCACAAGCTAGATACTCTTGGAGAAGTCTTTCCAATTGAAATAAATCTTCAAAAGAGTGCCATATAAACTCTTTTTAACTAGAAGCCATCCCCAAGTGTCTCTATCACATGAGACTCAAACTTTAGTTTGAGCCTCATGATCCAAAAATTCTTGTAAAACAACAAAATTTTATTTACATCAACTATAGACCTCAAACTTCAACCTTGCACCTCATTATTCTTTAAATTTTTTTGATCGCTTGACTCGAGATTATGTACCTATTCAATATATTAACGCCAATTTCGGGGGATTATCCCTCGCTCATCCTTCAACAATCTTGTGAGATATATATTACTCTCATGAGAAGGATATGGACATGTGAAGACTCACTAATTACCCTAAAACCTCTTTGTATTAGTTTGGAAGACTGAGGAATGAAAATATTTGGAAATTTTGGTTTACCAATATGACTAGAATAGGTAGAATTGGTATTTTATTTTTGAGATATGGTTTGAATAGAGAGAGGGACATAAATAATTCTATTTGGTATAATTTTATGAAAAGAACTTATTAAGTGCATCAGTATGGTATTCTTACATCATAGCCTAGATTTAAATGAAGTCATAAATGTCTTTTTATGTGATGTTTGAGTTTTTTCTTAATAGCCAAGCATATCTTATAGATAGATGCTAACTTTGTGAAGATAAGCCACGGCTAAAAGCATGCTTTGGTAGTACAAAAAGGACTATCCTTGACAGCACCTTTGACAAATCTTTGAGCTACAATTTCTACATGTCACATGAAAAACTACCTATCATACTATATATCAGTGGATAGATCTTCAAAAGGAGAATCTAAAAACATAAGGTCCGAAAAGTTTTGACCTAAACTATAAAAATTTTACGAGTCCCCACTTTTTCATTGGTAGAAGTAAAATAGGTCCTTTTTTTGTACCACCAAACCACGCTTTCACCCCCACCTAAGTAGAAAACAAGATAAGGTTCATTGCGAACAATATAAGCAAATTATGTAGATGCATTCAAGTGTCACATTATCAAGATCTTATAAGGGACACATTAAGTAGCTTTATTTTTGGCTTTAGAGATTTCCTTATTGCAACTGTCCAATTAAAAAAACCTTGTTAACAAGAGGTACCTTGAAGGAAAAACACCTTATTCAAAAGAATAAACTTTGGATTTCTAATCCATGCTATGTCATCTTATCACTAAGGTATATTCCCAAGTATTCATGTACTCAAGTACAAAAATGAAATTTGCACAACTAAGTTATATCATCTTATCACTAAGGTATATGACCAAGGATTCATGTCCTCAAGTATGAATGAAATTTGCACAATTATGTCTACCACTAAAAAATGAGTCAAACATAAAAGGAGTATTAATGATGCTTTTAGAAGTTGCACTACTTGAATAAGTGCCAATATATCTATAGATAATATTTATGTATCTTCGAGTAAATTTTTTCATATTTTTATGATTTTTCATCATAACAAAGTCTGTTTTATTTTGGTTTTTGAGTATATGTTGTGTTTGTAAAGACCACATTTGAAGTTTCATCAATTTCTCAAAAATTGCTCTTATGTTATATTCAAGTGATCAATACAAACAAATAGAGGCCACTCCATGCTCGGGGGATGTACTATGTACTCATGTTACCTCGTGAGTTCAGCCTGAGGATTTTTAAAGGCAAACACTTTAGGCATTTAACAAAGATACATTAAAATAAGAGGGTTTTATATTCAAATTTGAAAAAAAATCAATCCTAAAATAAAGAGTCATTTTATTCATATAAACAGGTTAAAATATATAGGGATTTTTTAATTATCCCATGAATGCACATTATATAGGGGGTTACTAAATAGTGAACCCCTTGAGGCTCCATGGAACTATCTCATGAAATTAGATCCCATAATACATACTACTCTCTTCCAAAAGCAAGCATGCTTATACTCATCATTAAGAGACAATTCTAGCATCCGTGCTCAAGGAGATGTCCTCCTCCAGTCAAGCATGTGATATAAGGTTGTGCATTTGAATGATGAACCACACTCCTCTCCTCTTTGATGCTAGTTGATAAGGATGCTTTTGGTTTGTTTAGCTACTCTTAACCTATTGAAGATAAGAAAATGATATCATTTCCCTGTAATTGTCTCATGGACATATCCTTCATATATGTGTTATTTAGTTGCAAAAGCAGGCAGGCTTGTTCTCTTGATTAGAGAAACTTCCTCCCTTAGCTCTCAAAGAGATGCCCTCCACAATCTAGCATGTGACAGGTAGTGGTTTATTTGGACTCGAGAACTCGAGGGGTTCACCTCTTATGAATGTAAGTTACCACGTGAGTTCAAATGAATGGGTTTCTTTATTGCCAAAATTTCAAAATTTTAATAGGATTATATTAACAGAAGGGAATTTTTTAATTGATTTGAGAGAAAAACCCGTAAGTTTTTTAAGAAAAAGGGGTCATTTTATTACCTTAATCATGTAAGTAAAGGGGTTTTTTTAATACCCTTTGAACGCACATTATATGAATAGTTTCTTAACAATGCACCCCGTGAGCTCGAGAACTATACCCCTATCCTCTTTGATTTGCTAGATAGTGATGTGTTTAGATTTATCTATTAATATTTAAGATATACAATGTAATGAAAGGGTACCGAATTTATAAAAATAATCTCATGGAAGTAGCCTATATTTACATATTATTTAGTTGGAATAGTAAGCATGATCATGCTCTTCATAAGAGAGAGTCCCCACCTTTTTTATTAAAGAGACGCCCTCCCCCCTCATGTAAGTAGAATATGCACAAACATCTTGCAAAATTGTGGAACCTATCAAGTGAAGAGATTAAAATTTTTTGAGGGGAACAGCAATTGCATGGCTAACTAGAATGATATATGCAAAGACAAGCCGGGATATACTTGTAGCACTCTAGTAAATGAATTGACTTGCAATAGAGAAACACATTATGTACAAGAGGAAACACAATTTTTAAGGATATATATGCATTAGGTTAGCCGATTGATATTTCTTAGAAACTCACGTTTATCTTATTGTAAATATGAATTGCCTACATAACTAAGAGTACAAGTGTTAATATCTTTTTTTCCTTCATTTGTTATCTTGATGTTTGAGCCTCATGTCCACTTGCTAGTTTAAGTGAGGCATGTGATGCTTTAATTAGCTTCAAACCTCCTCCTAATATCCTATAGAGCAACAATAAGTGAGGACTGAATTTAGGTTTGAGTATTACATCCATCTGCTAGTGCCTTGAACGAAGTTTGAGTGTGTCCACTTGTTAGTTTAAGCGAGCCATATGAGGCTCAAAATCAAATAAAAAACTCTTCTTAATATCCCACATAGTCGCAACAAGTGAGGCTTGAACTTAAGTTTCAACCCCCGGTTCATGTTCTAGTGCTTCAATTTATATAGCACAAAGGGTCCCACAAACAACCATGAGGTCAAACTTAACAAAAAAATACTACAATTTCAAGACTCATTTTAAAAAATGCGACTTTAATAATTCCTAAATATGCCTTCTTTTAGGTATTTATTTTACTTATTTGTCAAAGTCTTGGGTAGGGAAATTTACTAGGCTTGCTATATAAGCAACCCCTAGCCTCCATTGTATACATTTTTAGTTAATTGCCAAGGTTGATTGGTTCAGGAGACTTTCTCTCTCTCCCTCTCTCTCTCTCTCTCTCTCTCTCTCTCTCTCTCTCTCTCTCTCTCTCTTGCTCACTCCCCTTGGTCTCTACGCTTTCGCATCGTCAACTTTGACAAAGTGATCTTTCAAAAAGCCTTTCTTGATACTGGTTCAAATTTGTATGCAAACTTGTCTAAGATCAAGAAATTATCTATAACTGTTGAAGCAGAAAAATATAGGATCTTGTCTTTCGTGTGACCGCCTCATATGCAATGGACTTACCGTTGTTGTTGTAAATGTTTATATCTTCTACTATGGATGTCCAATAGAGAGCTATGGATGTATTATCTGTCAAGGTTTGTTTTGTTTTCAAGGAAAGGATCTGCATGAGATGTTCTGAAGATGGCAATGGCCATGATTCAGGCACTGCATCTCTTTGGTTTTCAGGTACCACTCATCCTAGGTTGTCTACTAGGTCTAGACCTTCTACCACTTTATAAGTTACAGCAGTGCAATCCACATATCTATCATTTAGATACTTCCTTGATACCTCATAGCTGGATTTTCAATGAATTTTGTAACATTTAATGGCCTAGTAACTCGTGTGTAGCGGACAATAGCATGAACACAGTGAGCATTTCATTAGAATAGATTCCTACTGAGAAAAACAAGAGTGCTTGGGTGGAGAGAGAAACAAAAATCATAAAATCTAGTTAGATAGCATCAACAATACTTCAAAAGAGAGAGAAATTAAGCAATTGACAATAGTTGAGAACCGGATTTGCATGGAGCCGGTCCCCCCTCCAAAAGGCTTTGTATTATGGTTTCTCCCATCAAGAGAGACATTTTACAATACAATCCTTTCTGTTCCTTCAACACTAGCTAGTGCAATGAAGATGGAAACTTCAAGCACTAAGAAAAACACTTATCAAACCCAACATCAATTCCCTCATGGTCTCAGACCCAAGACCTCACACACCTTCGAAGATGGTGAGAGCTAGCGGGGTATGAGAGTAGATTGAGAGAAAGAAGGAGTATTCTTACGAGAAAGATGTACATCTCCTCACATAATCACTCATATTAGCATAGCTTAGCTTAGTAATTAGCATGGTAGAGGAGATGATAATGCACTGAAGCTTGGCTCTTGGTTGGATTTGCATCACAAAGCCAAGAGTTGTTGGTGTAGGCCTCCCTTCTCACAAGCTTGGAGTAGGTGATAAGCTTTCCATTAAAGCTTGAGCAAGAGAGAGAGATTCTTCTTGCTTCACACAAGTGTTTGTGTGAGTGTGTGTGGATAATGCCTTCAGAAAATCAGTTCCATCTCTCTCTTGGTCGACCCCTCTTTCTATTTGCTCATGTTTCAACCCTATTGGACCTCCCCAGGCCTAGCCAATGGAATTTCAAGAGCATAAGTGATATCCTTCTGACATGTGTCCCCCTTTCCCCTTTTGTCAGAGCATTAGGTAATTAATTAATGCAAATAAACTCTCATTGGACCCCTTTGTCTCCTGGCCAATAGGAATCAGGCAAGCCATTGGACTACTGAATGCTCATTGGACCCCTTGGGAGACTATCCAATAGTCTTCTAGAGAGCTTAAATCTTATTGATTCTTTTATTAAGTGTTTTTAAATTAATTAAACTAGATTTACTATGGCCTAATTCTCATTGGTCCACCTCCAAGGCCATCCAATAGGATTTGAGTACACCTTGTGGGCATCTAGGCTAGGGAGCTAACATGTGTCCCTCATTTCCTTTGTGTAAAGGTAGCTTGTGTGTGTGTGTGTGTGTGTGTGTGTGTGTGTGTGTGTGTGTGTGTGTGTGTGTGTGTGTGTGTGTGTGTGTGTGAGTTTCTCTCTCATCCCCTACTTCTTGGGCTCTCCCCCTCCTATGTAGGACTTGAGAAGACTTTTTGGGACACACACAAAGCATCCAATTTCCCTAGAGTGTGACCTTTGGACACAACCTTTGAATTTTGGAACCTTAGCATTTTGGAAGTCTTAATGGGTTGAACCTTAGGGTCTTTTAAGCCCGTTGTTGCACATTGCTCTTTTGCAGATGGCCCCCCCTTTCTCTTTTGGATCCCTATTTCCCCTACTTTGGATCCCTACTGTGGCCGGTCTGCCAGCTTAACCAATATTCTAGCTTTTCCTCCCCTGGTATATCCCCATATTAAATGATCACTTTAACATGAGAAAATCATTTAGGAGAATTAGATATTAGTTATTATGACAATTTTGTTGATGGACAATCATCAATTTGACAAACAAAGTGATTATAGGGATCTGCATAGATCCTTGCTCTAGATTGGTTGTCAAATTGGTACACTAAGTTCATGTTGTAATCCATTTTAGTGGCACTGAGCTAGAACTAGCTATCCCATGTCTTTTCTAGCGTAGATCAGAAGCCATTTTGTAGATGTGAGGTCCCCACCCCGCCGTATCAACCAGCGGATTTGATGGTGAACCTGGTGGCCACTAGATCTATTGCGGAAGCAAACAAAATGGTTCAGGGTTCGACTAGCGGACGATCTCTCATCACAAGGTGAGTCGAGTTCGAGCCTACTAGCAAGGAGATCTAGCTCCACCTCGCAGGGGAATCGTACTTAAACTATCTAGCGATCCTAAGACCCACCTTCCAAGAGGAGAGAAACCCCGAGTGCCTTTTTCCCCATGTTTCAGAGGCACGTACCCTCGAGATTTCACCGCTCTAGGGCAATGAGTATTACTAATATCGAAGTAAGCACTATGGGGACAGAGAGTTCCCAACCAATCGGGACCACCCATCTCGTAGGCATTGGCAACCTAAGCCAAGCTCCCACTTTCCAACCCCATACTCACACTTCCTTGTGTAACCAAATTACTACCACAAAGGTTGTTCAACATAAACATTCCTTGTTTTAATTCCGAAGCACATTGTTCGTTAAGACAGCCCTTCAACCAGTATTGCAAACAACACCAAGACAGTATTCTAGTAAGAATTCTACTCAAACTTATTCATTAAAATTCCAATGTTATGGAGGTACAACATCCCCCCTCCAGCGAGAGTTCACTCCTCCCGTTGTCGCCTAGCTGCCCATACAACTAGGTATGTCCACCGCATAGAAAGCATGTCATGGACACTCCCACCGCATAGAAAGCAAGACGTGGGTTCCCACCATATAGAAAGCAAGTCGTGGGTATCCACCGCATAAAAAGCAAGTCGTGGATTCAAGAGCCCTTCAACGAGGAACTCTGTCCCCTGTGATCAGTAGGGGGGTCAGGACTGATTCAACATTGGAAATAAAATGAACATGTCGAGCTAAATTTTCCCTAGCAGACATTCTTTCCTATTGTAACCAGCATACCCATCAATCATTTCTTTCCTACTTTAGAGCTTAATATACAACGAATTCAATGCCGAGGTTTCCGTCGGATTTCTCCAACATGTTTGGGGATATGTTCATTCCCAACTAAACGTGTGCAATGTTAAATTAAACAGCTTGAATGAAATTATGACCTACCTTTTCCATTTCTTCGTCGATGGCCCGTGAAATGGCCGGTATTTGTTCCTCCATGGGAGCTTTTCCCTTTCCGTTCACCTTGCTCGTTCCTGCCTCGTGGTCGTGGGCTCCACCAAAGCGAGTCCTCTTAACCAGGGCCATTTTAAACTCACTACTTTAAATAATTAACTTGGAGAAAAGAGCTAATGTCCGCAAGCATCATAACAAGCCAAATGATAGCTTAGCAACATCAAACAATGCCTGCTACATGAGAGGTTTAGATTTTTCCATATAGCAATCATTATGGATGATGCATATTCCTATGGGAACCTGCTCTAAAGATAATTACTCGACTTACGTGATTAAGAATAGTAGGATTTGACTAATGGAATTATCAGAGAGATGAATTAAGTATAATTAATCTCTTCCTAGCAACTAGATGATGCAGATTTATCTTATGCATATGTGTGAGGAAAGTCAACTCGTAGAGACTTAATAACATATTAATTTTTCCTTAATTACACCTTAATGCATAAAAGAAATGAATTTAATTTAGTTACAGTATTAATGGGTGATAGAAAAAGTGATTCTCTTAAATCTACACAATTACTAGCTTATCGACTAATTACTATGCCGCCTAGAGAGAGAAAATTCTGATAATTATACACTAATCATTAATTGAGAATGATGAATGGCTGATAATTCAGCTATGGAATGATGATTACATAATAGAATATGGTTAAAGAGAATTTAGAGAGTAATTATAGAGAATTACGACTAGGAATAAGCATAATAGACGAGGAATTTAGATGGTAGAGAAAGGAATTTACAGATAGCATTAATTAAACCGTGGTTATCGTGATTAAGGGCTGATAATCTTATCGATTTTCTGATCTAATCGAGCTTCTTGAGATGAGAATTCGGCAGCACCTTCCTCCTTGCTTCTCCTTCAAAAGGTGTGTGAACCGGCAGCACCTTCCCAGCGTGTGTAGGTGTGTGTGTGTATGAGCATAAGTGTGTGTGTGTGTGTGTGTGTGTGTGTGTGTGTGTGTGTGTGTGTGTGTGTGTGTGTGTGTGTGTGTGTGTGTGTGTAGGTCTTTAAATAGGCTCCTACAGGCTGAAAATCGACCTGGGTTGCTAAATGCATCTGGGAGCTTCTCCAGTTAAGCATGGCAAGTCTAGTTCCCTACTCACCAAGTGTCAGGTTGGCTAGTTTAACTGACTCTGAGACTTAGTTACTGGCTTGGCAGCTTTCCCAGGACTCCCACAAGGCAAGAGGGCTCCCCCTAGCTGCTAAAGCTGTTATGGAGTGGCCTGGGACCTGTTCCCACACAGTCCCGGGCTCCTGTGCCTCCCCGCTCAATTTTTGGAAAAATTGATTTTTGGCTAAAACGGGTCATACGAGTCGGATTTTGATGCCGTAAATTGCTATAGGGAGCTCTAACTAAGATGTACTGGACCGAGTACCTGCCATATTTAGTAGCCCCCGGGATTCGAAAATGATTTTTTTTGAAATTCGGGGTACGGGTGCAATTTTTCGAGACGATCAAAACTGGACGGGTCGGGTGACCAAAAACTTGCTATTTTTGGAATTTTTTTACAAAAATTATTTTAATTCACATTTCGAAGCTTTAAAACATTCTGAACATCATGGCACTGACAGAATTTGGAAAACTCCTAAAAATAGTAACTTTTTCCATTATGTTCGTTTCAAGGTACAATGGTGCTCTTTTGATCGGGGTCAGAGACCTTAGAGTAGAAACCAAAAGACTCTAAAGTTGTATTAGACACATAGTCCTCAGTCTCTCTCTCTAACCTAGCCTTCAAGTTATAAAAGCTACCAAACCTTAAAAGCATGAATTCAAAAGCAAATTGAGTGTTTGCACAAACCAACCTTGTTACATGTTAACACTCTCTCAAAATCTGTAAAAACGCTTTTCAATTGTTTAGAAGTTGTTGAACTCCTTTGAATCTTGTGTTCTTATTTAGAACCTATGTGAAATCTATGTATACTCTCAAACAATCGAAAATGTTAAGCCAATCCACAAAATCAACTCTTCTTTCAATTTGCAGTTGTCAGCTCTAGAATGGTATGATTCTAGGAAGGTGTTATGTTGGAAACCCCAACTCTGGTTTGTTCCTCAATTCTTTCTTTCAATGTTCCAAGTGGCCAGGATTGATAAAATTCAAAACTATGTCCTAAATTTTGATCGTTTTCTCTGTAACTGCCAAAAAGCTAGTTTCAGATACCCCTGAATGAAAATGGAATTTTGAGGCCTTAAATGATGATTTTCAAACCCTTGAACTAGAGGGTTGCCACATGCCTACGTTTAGGTCAAGTGTTGATTTGTAGAGTTGCTTCCAAGCTACATTTTGATGGTAAAAAAAAGTTTTGGAATCGAAGTCTGTATGTGGAAATTATGATCTTTTTAGTGAGTACTAGTTTTCACTTGCAACATAAACTGCTTGTAACTTTAGCTCTACTGGGTATTTTTGGCCCAAAATTTGTCACTACAATGTGTTGGACATGCACAACAAGGTCACTAAATCTTGTTGAGTTCTGACCCTTGTAGCAGATGGTCAAGAAAAAAATGTAATTTTTTCATCAAAGTATTTTTTTGCAACTTTTTTCAGTTTTGCTAAGTTCACTGGGTTCCCCACTCTCAATAGACCCTGTTTGTTAAGTTTTGTCAAGTTTTGATCTTTTTCTCTCAAGGAAAACACAAGAAATTACTATTCTGGTAGATCATTTTGCTTGTATCTTGCACTTCCAATGTCCAAATGACACCAAATTCTGAATGTGCACTTAACACATCATGTACGACAAGCACACCAAATTTGAGCCCAATCTAACAACCTTCAGGAGTATTTGGGAAAAGTAAACGCAATTTTATCCCTCAAGATGCTTTCTTGACTTTTTTAAACTTTTTCACTTTGGCTGGGTTTCTCACTTTATGAATAGTCTGCCCACCAATTTTGGTTTGAAGTGGAGTTTCAAAAGGTCCCCTAAACCGTGTTTTTGTAGTTTCAGAGTCCCTTTCTGACTGTTTTGAGCCTAGCCTATAATCTGAGTGTCCTAATTTTTTGCCATTTTTTCAATTCCATAGTGTTTTACCTTCGTTCAAGAGTACACTCACCAAATTTCATAGTGTTTGGTCAACTAGTTTGAGTTTAATCCCAATTTTAGCAATTTCTCAAGTTGAGAGCTAGGATTTGATCTCACACTCATGCTATGAGTCCAAATTCAATTTTGATTTGATGGCTTGCTTTTTTACCCCAAGTAGAACCCTTGTCCCATGTGTTGTCAAGTTTTGACTCCTATAACTGATAGCTGGGGGGGAATGCAATTTTCTCCTCTACTTGTGCTTCTGGAAATGTTTTTTCAATTTTGACTTGATAGGGGTGATCTTTTCATCAAGGCCTCCCACTGAAACAAATCTCGGCCAGAAATTCTTTTTGTATCATGTAACTTGAAGAAAAACACAATTTTTTCATGTCAATGGGCAAAATCATAGTTTTTTTCAAATTTCACTTTTTCATAGGTTTTGCTATCACTTTAGGTCCAACATGTCACAAGAATCAAAATTTCCACAAAAATTGAACTCCTTGGGTGAATTTTCCTCTTTTCTCACATCAAAAACTCAACCTCTCAAGTAACCTTTTGTTTGCTCCTTTTTGCTAATTTTCACACGAAGCACATGCTAACACAAGTCTCAACCGAAATGCGGATAAAACCTCATCCAAAGATGCATCTACTTACCCTACTCCTAAAACAAAAGAAAACAGCTCTCAAAATAAAAACCTACTGCAAAATCTTTGAAATTTTCATTTTTCTTGCGTTTTTTCTCATTGCTATAATAGCAAACAAAGCCACACACCAAGCTCTAAACCTACTCAATCTTCTAACTACTCTTATGGCGAGAAACTCACCACTAAAAACACAAAGACCAAGAATGCCTCAATCTTTGCTTGTATCCTACTCTATCTAACTAGTGTATCTAAGGTAGCTCTGATGGTTTTTGTATGTATTCATACTAGTTTAGGTACTTGTTCCCCAGCAATGGCACCAATGTCTTGAGGGGGATTTTACAGCATCTATCACATCTCACAAAAGGATGGTCCCAATAGTAAAATGTCAATCTTAGGGAACAAGCGGCTTGGCTTGGGCATGGAGGTATGCCAAGAGGCAATCTCTTGTCTAAACACAACACAACACACTCCGTGGAAACAATCTATGAACTCTCTAGCTGCGAAAAACCTGAGTTCTACCTCTCTGATCCAATCACACATCCACATGCAAAACCAGTAGCAAATCAATTGCAATCAACACCAAATTTGGCCGGCACATTCCTTACTAGGTCAAAAACACTTCTAGACTAGAAAACCTCAAATTTGCACATTGGGAAAAATTGAAATTTTCTCCAATAGCAAAATTACAGGTTATAAAATCTGATGTTGGACACACCTACTAGGTGGTCTTGAGCACAAGGAAGCTGATGCAACTGAAAGAATCTCAAAATGACGCTCAGATAGTGAGATATGTCACCTCAAAGTTCATGGGAGTTGATGCTCAGATCTCACAAAACGCTTGCAATGTAGATATCAATGTGAAGAGCTCCTTAAGGCTAACATGTTGAGGCTCTCAACTTTCAGTATGATAACCATGCGATGTGGTGCAAAGAGATGTAAACTTGATAGCAAGAGAGTGCTCACAACGTACACATAAATCTTATCTATTTATTAATGATAATAGAATTGTCTCCTTCAAAACCTTAGAAAGTTGCCTTTTATACCCTGGATAAGGGTCTTATATGTCCAAATGCTAAAACTGCTTCAAAAATAAGTGGCCTATCCGAGAAACATGTCTAACTTATGATATAGCTTGGAAAGTCATAGCCCCAAATTCCACATAAATAAAAGGTGAACATAGATCTAATGGTTTTTTGGTAGGAAAATTACAATCACTTTCTATTACAATGCTACAAACGGGAGCAGGGAGAGCTCAGTAAATACCGAGAATAGTGCACTACAAACCATAAAACGATAAATACGCATACCTGGCACATCCACGAGCACGAAATAGAAGTTGTACGCGAACATAGAGAGATAGAGATCGATAGAGAGTAACCGAGAACGTGCATGCACACCTCCTAGAGTGGAGTGCTACACCGGCACGGCGAGAGAGGAGGGACGAGAGGAGAGAAGAAGACACAAGAACTAGGTGGAATCTCTTCCCGTGCAAGAGTGACCATTTCCCTCTTGCATGTATTTGATTTATAGATTTCTTGAATGGTCAAAGTGAGTACAAACTGGCCAGCCGGTCATAAAATGGCCAAAGCTCATAAAAGAGCACTTGAGTAATAAAATGTACAAAATATATATTTGTTTGCATAGGCCTAGATCGATCAAGCCTTTTCCACCTATCAGCTGCAATAAATAGTAGAATATCAATTCCATAACATACCTCTCCGTTGGAAAGCAACTGCCCTCAGTTGCAAAGATAAGAAATCTGCAAACAATACTTGTCAAAAACACTGATTAGAAATCTGTGTCAAAAATATCACATAGTAAAAGAAAAATTTATTAAACTAAACACGTTGTTTATGCCTGCCGAAATCCATATACTACCTATTCTAGTGTCTTGTACCACTAGAATAAGCAGTATATGTCATACCTTGATGAATCAGGACATCATTGGCCACACTCATCATCGATCTCATAAATGTCAAGTCCAATCACATAAACACTATTGTGACAAAAATTCATTATATACCAAATGCCAATCCAATTCCAATTCCACAATATAAGTCCAAATCCAAACTACTTTCATTATGTACCCAGGTAACAAAGTCATACCAGTTACAGTGATGGCCAGCCACTACAGCATGATTGTGTGATTGGTGTTGGCTCAATCAGTGAGTCTACACCCATAAGACGTGCTGCCTAAATCGGCATATATGTATTAATGATGCCTAAATCGGCGAATCTGCATTTGATCATGTTTAAAAATCGTGAATTATCAATTTATGAATGTGCTGCCTAAACGGCAAATGTGCACTGATATTATGTAAACTTTTGAATCTGTTGTGTGTTGTGTGGTGCCTAAATCAACAAATTGGCACAGGATGAATGTTTACACACTGCCTAAAGCGAAAAATCTATGTGCTTGTGACCAATGGACCAAGCAAGGCATAAAAGGAAAACATTTGCCATCTATTTGACAACAATTTAGAGTATGTTCCAGTAGCAAAGCACTTACAAACTTTGGCTCGATATCCCGGAGCACCCTAGCTCATATGAGGAGCTGCATAGCTTATTGACAAACCATCTCAATAAAAATTCCTTTCGATACAATCAGAAGCCATGACCTTAGCAGTGTTTCAGTATTCAATATAGAACACAATGTAGAGAAATGAAATATGAAAAGAGGAATGACGTATTTGATGTACATACCATGAGGGTGTATTGTATTTGAAAGTATATATACCATTGTTGGCAGATGGGAAGAGGTACAGTGCTGCAACTAGTGTTTTATACCAAAGTATAGTTAACAAATCCAAAATGTGGTAATTTGGTGTTAGTAATTTTCAATGAAAGAAAAGAATATCTTGCCTATCTAGAATTTGATTCAATATTAGGGTTTGATTACACTTTTAAAATGTACAGTGTTGGCAGCTTGACTCGACAATAGAAAAGTTAAAATTAAATTGGAACACAAATAAAAAGTTACACATAACCTTGCTCAAATTGAAATATGAGACAGCTTAACGAGAAGAAGAACTCTGCAGTTCAACTTAATAGCATAGATGAACTTGAGTCCCAAATCAAGAGAGAAACTCATAAGAAAGCAAAGTTAATGGAGCATTTATCAAACGAGAATATTAGATCAGGGGATTGTGTTATAGAAATTTGAAATACTCTTCTTAGATATGTATATCCAAATATTCATGCATGATATATATATACCTTGAAAATACACCTAGTAATCAAACTGATAAGGAATTTATGAAAGCAAAGTTTGTGTATGAATGGAGTGCGAGGAGGGGAAGTAAACTTTTGTACAAAGGTAGGTAACCCAAGTGTACATTCGCAACAAGGTTTAAAATGCTCACTTAATGTCAAGTCCCTAGATAAATGGAGGCCTTGGATCCCATCTCCCATGTCCATGGGAGATATCACGTACTACTACATGAGTGCTACAGTAGCTTTCAGGATAGTATTTAATACATTTGGCATAGCTACTAAAAAGCATTTAAAATTCATAATACAATGCTACTTTCTTGTAGATATCCTCCTATGGAAAATAATGTCATGGACTAGGATTCAACTTAGTAAGGGTTGGGGTTAAAATTTGAAGCCTCTATCGATATATATGCTCAAACTGGTAAAATTTCACCAGTGTTATCTAAACTAGCTAAAATAGAAAAACATCGGCTATATTCCAAGATTTCCTTCAAGTAAACAGGCAAAGTTTTACAAGTTTTAGTGTGAATACCTAAAAATGCTTTGACCTTAAAAAAACAAAAGAGCTTTATATGTGCCCTTATTTTCTTCAGTTAGGAAAATTGTTTTTGGCAAGCCCTAACTCGATCAACAAACATTGTTATGATTACTCTGATCCAAAGTTTGATTTCCACCATTGCACTCTCAAAGAGAATTTCACATGAAAATTTTTGTAGGAACTACTTTCGATGGTCATCTTTGACCAAACACAGAAATACTAAGAGACATAGTAGCGCTTATCTCCACCTTAAAGATAGACACAAAAATCTCAAAGCCAAAAAGGCACACACCGGCAAGGCTTAAAACTACAACCCTTCCCCCCTAGGGAAAGTGTGTCTCAACTTACAATCATGCTGCTTGGAAGGACAAGAATGCCCCTTAGGAGCAGGAGGAAAAGGAATCGTTCTGCTTGAAATTTAAGAGAAATAGTGGAAAAAGAAGAAAAAATGCAAGTCATTTGTCAAAAATTTCCTCTTTCTGTATATGGTTAGGAAAATGATTTGTCTCGAACACTGCTTCCTACCACAAGCATAGCAAAATCTTGTAGCTCCCCACCACTGACACGCAAGGTGCTTAGCAAGCAATTTCTCGAGGAAAAGAACCATGCACAATGAAGGGCAACCGCTAGTGCCATGCAGGCATTAGTGCTCAAAAAATATCATCTACCCAAGCACAATTGTTGATCTAATAGACATAATGTATGCACATCCGATCATGGGAGTATCATTAATGACTACTATTATTGCATAATTAGCACTATGCATGAGATTAATCATGCCAAGATGGAAGAAATAAGAAAAATGTGGCATGGAGCCAAGTGGAGTCCAATTCTCCTTTAGAAATTCCTATTTAATATAATAATATTAAACCACAAATTATTGCACTCTGACAGTGGATGATTTTAGTGGAACAACTCACCAAAACAAAACAACAATAGAATTAATGAATGGACCATAAAAGGCGTGGCCGCATTGAGAAAAAATTTGGCAATCAAAGGCAAATCACTACTAGCATTAATCAAGAGCACGTGCATCGACGAACTTGGAGATCTTGATGATGAGTCCCAAGGAAGAAAGAGTATAAGAAGAATAACCAGCACCAACGACAACATGTAGATAGCCAATTGTAGGCCTAGCAACAAGCATAGATAATGGATGGTGGGCTATTCCAAAAAGTATCGTAGTCGGTGTTGCTGCAGAGCATCGCCCATGTCCACCACTATAAGCAGTCCACCTGGGGGGGGGGGGAGAGAGAGAGAGAGAGAGAGAGAGAGAGAGAGAGAGAGAGAGAGAGAGAGAGAGAGAGAGAGAGAGAGAGAGAGAGAGAGAGAGAGAGAGAGAGAGAGAGGGAGTCTGAAGGTGGTTTGCTAGTGATCAGAGAAAGGGTTTCATGAGAGAGCACAGCGAGGGGAGGTTTGCAGCGTAAAGGGGAAGGTTACCAAGGCCGGCAAGGCTGCCTGTACATAGAGGAGGGCCAAAAGTGGCATGCAGGGCTCTCAGTTGTAGGACCTGCCATTGGTGAGGGGTTGGGAGTTGTAAGTTGTGTGATGTGTTTTCTGGCATGCAACAATCGACTGCCTGTTGACGAGGGATAAAGAGAGAGAGAAAGATGATTGGAGTTTGTCGTTGGGACGAGGTAATTGATAGCTGCATGGGGATGCTAGGTCAAAAATTTGGATGCCACCAATTATTAATGAAAGAAAAACTAGCATCTCGACGTATGAGAAATTGTCAGCCACAAGCAAAGGGGGGTAGAGAGAGAGAGAGAGAGAGAGAGAGAGAGAGAGAGAGAGAGAGAGAGAGAGAGAGAGAGTGGCACTTTGGCATGCAAAGTATGCAAGGCTTCCCATCCGTCTGTAGTACAACCGTATGCAGATGGTGGTTGGTTAGAGAGAGAGGATAAGTTGGTGGGTGGTCTATCACCAAAGAGAGAGTGAGAGTCGGCAGGCAAGTCAAGTAAGGGGTGGCTTCCAACAATTGAGAAAGATAGTGATAACTGCTCATGTTTCTCTTGCATCATCGTTCGGTCAAGTTGTTCCACTGCTGATGAACAACCAGAAGGTGCTAGCTGATGTCGAGCAATTGTCTACAACTGAGGTGTTGGCTTAGCTAGGCAAGTGGAGCTCTGCTAGGTCACATCAGGTGATGTTGCTACGATGAGAGCAATGTCTTTGCTACTCATCAAGGCTGTTGTAGTGCTGATGATGATGATTACTAGTTTTTCCATAGATAAAAATTACCCAAGGCATGTGGCACGAACCGGTGTGGTCACGGCAAGTATACGCATGTGTACACATGGTTTTCAGGCACAATTCTTTGAATCAAATCCCTAGGGTCTATGCACGTTCACATGCTCTTGAAGATCTCTTCGGGCCTTTTTTTTCAACACCTTACAATGGTACCTTCTTAAATAAGAATTCTTGAGTACAAGACTCGTTAGATATATTTGTGGAGTTTTCTTGAATAAAAGATCTCTTATCTCCTGAACTTCATTCTTCATCTTATACTAATCTACTCGTGAAACAAAAAGATTCTCTACCCCTCTTCCTCAATTTAAACAATTCTATCGAATACCAATTGTTTTTTTTTCAATATAAGTATAACTACTTTGTTAATTTAGGTATGTCTCTTTGAAGCTCACACATCCCAATCAACTGTATGCACAAGCCATAAACTCTTTCAGTTCATGCATTGAAACATGCATCGATGGGAAAAAACACACCCTGCATCTTCATATTATTCGTATTGCACAAATTATCATGATTCTACTATCTTACTTATCACTTACAATCATCACAATTTGATGAGGTGTTATTCTTAATTATCCCAAGATTTTAAAAGATTACAAAAAAATATACTCTTCAAGGGAAAAAAGCAGAAAAATTTAATGAAGTAAGATGGAATTATGTATCTGTACTTAGCTTTTGATTATCAAAATCTTTCATCTTTGGAGCGTAGCCTACGCTCTAATACCATTGCGACAAACGAGAGTGCAGAGAGCCCTGCAAACATCAAGAATAGTGCACTACAAACCATAAAACAATAAATACGCATACCTGGCACATCCATGAGCACGGAATAGAAGCTGTATGAGAACATAGAGAGGTAGAGATCGAGAGAGAGTAAGTGAGAATTTGCAGGCGCACCTCTTAAAGTGGAGTGCTACACCGGCGAGAGAGGAGGGAGGAGAGGAGAGAAGAAGACACAAGCACTGGGTGCAATCTCTCCCCGTGCAAGAGTGACCATTTCCCTCTTGCACGTATTTGATTTATAGATTTCTTGAATGGTCAAAGTGAGTGGAAAGTGGCTGGCCGATCATAAATGGCCAAAGCTCATAAAAGAGCACTTGAATAATAAAATGTACAAAATATATACTTGTTGGCATAGGCCTAGATGAATCAAGCCTTTTCCACCTGTCAAATGCAATAAATAGTAGAATATCAATTCCATAACATACAAGGCTCAAAAATTCTCTTGAGCATCTCCTTCTCTTGAATAAGCATTAGTTGTTCTTCCAGCTCTTATGAATCTTGTAACTTACATAGTCATGAGTTAAATTACCCTATGCGTGATTTGGAAGCCATTGTACATGTTCTTAAAGTATGGAGGCATTATTTTCATGGAAGGCGATTTGAATTACATACAGATCATAAGAGCCTCAAGTGGATTACACTCAACCTAATCTTAATATGCAAACAAAGGTGGATGGAAATATTATGCGAATATTATTTTGGGATTGAATATAAACATGGGAAGAAAAACCTAGTGGCTAACGCTTTAAGCAATAAAGATACAGTCGCGGCTATTACAACTACTACCTCTTTGATTGATCTTATTCGTGAGGGTATACCCCAAGATCCATCTTACAAAAAGATTCAATATTTAATGAACTTGGATAATTTTACAGACAAGTAAGAGAGGGACATCATAGGGTTTTATGTTGAAGATAATGATCTTTATTACAATAGCCGTCTTTGTATTCCAAATGACAGTGGGATCAAACTTTAAATATTATAGGAAGCTCACAATATACCTATTGCACGACATCCAAGTTATATTACAACTTATGCTACTGTAAGAAAAAAATTTCTTTTGGCTAGGATTAAAGTGCTATATGCTAAGCTATGCTACAAGATGCTTGACATATCAGTATATTAAAGCTGAATGAATTCAATACCCTGGTAAGCTTCATCCAATTGATGCATCGCAAATGAAAATGAAAATATGTATCCATGGATTTGATCACATGACTTCCTACATTTCTACATTTCCTACATTCCTACACTGATATGTTACAAGATGCTTGACATATCAGCGTATTAAAGCTGAGCAAATTCAATATCCTGTTAAGCTTCATGTAATTGATACATTGGAAATGAAACTGAAAATGTGTATCCATGGATTTCATCACATGACTTCCTACATTTCTAGGATATAATTATATATTTGCGGTTGTTGATATGCTTACAAAAACAACTTATTTGTTCCCCATCAAGATAACATTTATTGCTAAAGATATAGCTCAAGTTTTCATGAAATATGTCTTTACGTATCACAGTTTACCTCGTCATATAATCTTGGATCGTGATTCAAAGTTCACTTCAATTTTTTGAAAAGCCTTATTCTCAACCACAGAAACCGGACTGGCCTTTAAGACTGCTTGTCATCCTCAAACAAATCGTCAAACAAAGAGACTAAACCAAATCATTGAGGATATGTTACGATCTTATTGTATGCATGAGCAAAGTAAGTGGACTAGATATGTATAGTTGGTTGAATGTATGTATAAATCTTCATTCCAACATACAATTGGAATGTCTCCTCTTCAATCTTTCATTAGGAAAATTTTGGACTCAAATTTGGGATTGGTAAGAAATGCCATGTTAGTGTAGAGAGAGATAATGAAAAATTCATTTTTTTCAAACATGTTTTCTAAAAATCCAAATATCTTTTTCATAACAAGGTACATTTATTAAAAAAACTCAAAAAGTGATCTAGTTATGATAACACTTAACTGTCTTTGGCTGCTAAGAATTCAATGTCGAATATCTCAATCTTTTTCACCCCCCCCCCCCCCCCCCCCCCCCCCCCCCCCCCATTCCCCCCTACGTGCTCTCGTGCGTGAATACCTTTGCCATCTTCATCACTGAACTTGGATCTAGCTGGTAAGGGTGGCAACTCTTGCAGCTTTTCTTTCTGGGACACCCTTTTCTTTGCCTTCTCCGCAGCTTGCATTGCTCTTGTTAAGTGAATATAGTGTCAAATTTAGAAAATTATGTGAATTCCGCTCTGAAATGCTCTAAATCTGAATTGCTGACAAATGATGTCCATTTTGCTTCAAATCAATTTTGGAGCATGCATAGATGTATAAAAAACATGTAGAGATCAAAATTATGTAGTTCAGGCAAAAATTGCAACAAAAGTAAATAATCATGATTATTTATAGCTGGGGATTTTTTTCAACTTTTTTCATTTTTGACATCATAGGCTTGAAACATATGGCATTTAGGGACTTTGAGTGAAATGTGGGCTCATTTGAGTGCATTGGGTGGAAATGGTGCCACATTTAGGCTTTCAAGCTCTGAAACAATAGATATAAAGAGATTTTGAGTTTTTGAGATCCAAACTTGCTCAAACTTGATCAGTGGACTTGGGACATCATGTTCTTTGGTCCCATAAGTTCAAAGTTGTAGATTGCACCCTTTTTGGCAAAAAAATAAATCATCTCAATTATTAATTTTTTCATCAAAATGTACATTTTTTGTTGCAACTTGGTTCTAGGCATGATGTAGACTCTGTGTATGAGATATGGGGTGATTTGGATCAAACATGTGACAGTTAACTCAAAATTGGATTGGAAAGACTTTGGTGCCTTTTTTTTTTTACAAATTCAGAGTTTTTCTTGATCATTTTGGCTCATACTTAACATGTGGCATGTAATAGATGTGTACAAGTGGTAGATGAAGTGAAGAGATCAAAAGCAAGCCAAACAAGCACAAAAGTAAATATTCGTGATTATTTACTGCAGTCACTTTTTTTGCACGAATTGACAATTTGATGACCCAAACATATTTAATACATCTAAAACAAGTCCTAAAATGAATTTGGTAAAGTTCTATCGTGTCGACATCACTTCGTGCTCTTGTTGACTCTGAAATCACCAATTTTTGTGACTAGATGGCTTGTAGAGTTGGTTAGTCACTTTTGAAGCTATGGACTTGTCTGCTACATAGTCGGTTTTGGCCTATTTGGAGTCAGTTTGACTTCATATGTCAAATTTGACGCTTTGTAGCCTTCGAGTTGTTTTCTGCTTCTTGAGAGCTTGCCTTGACTGTTTTCATGAAACCATCCAGGTACATTGTGTAGAGACCTAGTCTATAAGCTGTTTATGGAATCAGAATCCAATTCTGGCATATGGAAAAAACCTAAATTATCTACTTGGGACCCTCCTCGGCCCCTACCAAATGTTCATTTCGGGATATAGAAGTGTTCTTTTCTATAGGGGCATGCTACAGTTCAAGTCTCATGCAAATTGGTTGAACTGACAGGCCGCTATGGTCAATTTTGTGTCGTAGGACTTTGTGAAATCCCCACCCCGTCGTCTCAAACGACGGATCTGATGGTAAACCTGGTGGCCACTAGATCTACAGCGGAAGAAAACAAAGTGGTTTATGGTTCATCTAGCGGACGATCTCTCATCACAAAGTGAGTCGAGTTCGAGCCTACTAGCATCGAGATGTAGTTCCAACCCGCAGGGGAAGCGTGATTAACTTATCTAGCGATCTTAAGACCAACCTTCCAAGAGGAGAGAAGTCCCGAGTGCCTTTTTCCCCATATTCAGAGGCACGTACACTTGAGGCTTCGTCGCTCTTGGGGCAATGAGTAATACTAGCATCGATTTATAACATTATGGGGATGGAGAGTTCCCGACCAATCAGGACCACCCTTCTCATAGGCATTGGAAACCTGAGCCAAGCCCCTACTTTCCACCCCATACTCATACTTCCTTTGTTACCTAATTACTACCACAATGGTTGTTCAACATATAAGTTCTTTGTTTATTTTTCCGATTCACAAGTTCTTTAATACAGCCCTTCAAGCAGTATTGCAAAGCGGCACCAAGATAGTAGTTCTAGCAAAATTCACTCAAAAACTCATTCATTTAAAGTTCCAATGCTCTGGAGGCACAAAATCCTCCAGCGAGTGTTTACTCCACCCGTTGTCGCCTAGTTGCCCATACAACTAGGTTGTCCACCGCTTAATCAACAGTCGTGGACTTCCACCGCTTAACCAGCAGTCGTGGATTCAAGAGCCCATAACCAGGAACTCTAGCTCCTGCGAATAACTTCGTGAGCTGCCCCCTGTGATCAAGAGGGGGTTCGGACAAGATCGGCATTGGAATTGAAAACGAACTAGCTGAGCTAAATTTTCCCTAGCAACCAATCTTTCCTACTTCAGACAGTATATTCCGAAAGCATTCTTTCCTACTTGAATATAAAATACAATTAATTTAAATGCCGTGGTTTCCGTTGATTTCCAACATGTTGGGAAATGTGTTTTTCATCCTACCTTATCAAATGCAATGTTGCTTTAACAAACTTGAATTAAAACTTGACCTACCTCCACAATTTGCTATGTGAGATGGCCGGTACTTGGTCGACCATGGGAGCTTTTCCCTTTCCATTAGTGTTGCTTGTCTCCGCCTCGCGGTCGTGGGAACCACCAAAACGAGTTCTCTTTACCAGGGCCATTTTACACTCTCTACTTAATTGACAACTTGGAAAAAGAGAGCTAACATTTGGGAGTAACATACAACCATGATGACGGATTAGTTTCAATAAGCAAATCCCCTTGTACGAGAGGTTAGATTTACTTCAAGACATATAGAATCCCGATAGCACCATACTTGTTCTATGGGAATAGGCCCTAAGGTTAATTATTTGGCCTAGATAGTTAAGAATTTCAGGTTTCTTCTCAATCTATTTACTAGAGATGAATTCGGCATGCTTAATCACTTCCTAATGCAAGTAGAGGTTTGCAGATTTACCGTATGCATAGGTGAGAGGGTTTCTCCCTTCCTAGTGATTAATGATGGATTAATTTCACTAATTACATCCTAATCTATGAGCTAATTGATTCTAATTTAGTTGTTTAAACATTGTGTGGCAATAGAAAGCAGTTGACCATCTCTACCTCAATGCCGACTTGTTCTTAATTACAATGGTGACTAACGGTTGATTCCTTAATCATGCATTAATCTATGATTAAGAGAGACTAACTGCTTGCATAATTACTAATTAGATTAATATTTATGCAATAGATCATGGATACGGAGAATTAGAGAGTATCTAATGAGTATTTTGACTATGATTATGCATACTAGATGCGAAATTAAGAGGATATTAGAGAGGGAATTACAACAAGCATGAATTAAATCAAAAATTACCGAGGTTACGGTTGAATTCCTCTCAAAATTCTGATGCAAGGGCCTCCTTGAGACAAGAAATGGGCAACACCTTCCCTCCTAGCTCCTCTTCCAAAGACTATGTCTGTCGGCAGCACCTCCTCAAGGTGTATGTGTGTGTGTAGGAGAGAGTGTGTGTGTGTGTGTGTACTTAGTGTGTGTGTGAGCATATATCTGTGCTTGTGTGTGTGTGAGCATGCTCTTATATAGGATCACAAGCTGAAAAATTCAAATTTGCCTGCTATATGCATCTGGAGGAGTACTCACTTCATGCATGGCAGCTCTAGTTGCATACTTACCAAGTGTCCCAACCTGCTCAAGAGCTCGCTTAGTCTCTCTCTCTCTCTTGCATGGAAAGTAGCCCACGAGCCCTATGAGTGTGTGAGGGCACCCTCTTACTGCCAAACTCAGTCTGCAGTGGCCTGGAGCCAATTCCCACACAGGCCCCGAGTCCCGGTGCCTCCCCGCACAACTTTAGGAAAATTTAATTTTAACCTAAGACGGGCAATACGAATCAGAATTTAGTGCAACTTGCTATACTAAGCTTTAACTAGGTGTATTAACCTAGGTACCTGCCATATATAGCAGCCCCCGGTGTCCAATATGCATTTTTTTCAAATTTGGGATACGAGTGCAGTTTTTCGAGACGGTCAAAACTGACGGGTCGGGTGACCAAAAACTTACTATTTTTGGAAAATTTTCACAAAAATTATTTTAATTCACTTTTGGAAGCTTTATGACATTCTAAACATCATGGCATCAACAGATTTTGGAAAACTACTGAAAATAGTAACTTTTTTCATTATAATTGTTTCATGGTACGATGGTGTTCTTTTAGCTCGGGGTCGGAGACCTTATAGACTTCGTGCACTGCTGGGTTTCTAGGGTTTTTTTCTGATCCTAGACTTGCTACCCGGCCATATAGAATTATAAATTGATAAGCTTAGAACTGACCCCTCATGTCTTATGTGAGACGGCGCTGTAAATGGACGACTGTGGACTCCGAAAATCGCGTGCGAAGAAGGTCGAGAGCTCTCTCCTCCAAGAGTGACTAGTGGAAATGAGGTTATTTTGGGCTACCTTGGATATCTATACTCGGACTTCCCAAACTATTTTTCCCCAAATTCCCCTGTTAGTCCTAATAGGCCTTGAAATCTATGTTAGACTCAAAAATTTCTTCAATCAGATTCCGTTAGCTCATTTTGCAAGAATTTGCGAAAGTAGGCCTTAGAAGCCTAATTTAGGCTTCCTGCTTCCACCTGTCCATTCGATTGAAATCTTTTGTGTATGTCTGCCTTGTCCTTATGATCATCAGTGTTTCTTCAGTTGCTCCATTTGAGCTCATTTTCTATTTATTATTAAATTTTGACCTGTTTATTGAAAAAATCAAAGAAAATAATAAAATGCGCTAAAAAAGCAAAGTGAAAAATCAATAATTAAGAAAATCCATTGAGAAACACTGCTTTATTATTTTTTGGTGGATTTCTCCATTTTTAAGTTCCAATATCAAGAAAAATGATAAAAATAACCAAAAAAAACCATTTTTTGATTATTTTTTTATAGTATTTACACTCATCAGGGAGATGTTATCATTTATATTTTCTCTGTTGATGATTTGTAAGGGCATTATTAGGTAATTTTGCAAAAAATTACACGTTAACATTAAACTTTTTCCTCCCTCTTTAAACATTGCCCTCAATTACTCAGTTTCCTTCCACCCCTCCTAGATGGCGTACTCCGAGACGATTGTGTGCGTGGGTTGGACAATTGTGTCTATGCATAGTCTTGGTTGGCTCTATCATGCTTTGAAGATCAATGCAATTTAAACCATTATGATGTGCAAGAGTTGGGTCTTGAGTAATTAACTCAAGGGTTTCTGAGGTCGAGGTTTTCTTTTGTTGTTTCCCAAAGAGAAAATTTTGTAGCTTGTGTGCTCTTTGCTTTATTATACCGTCAGGATGCTTTGGCATGCTAATTTCTTGAGCTGTCGGTATCAATGATGACAGTTGTTGAGCTTTAACTGGCCATTGGTATCTTGGTTTTTCTTCAATGAAATGTTATGGTTGAGTGTTTTGAGATTTAACTCCCATAAATTCATTAAGCAGATACTCGATTACCTCAAGTTCCCCTATCACTGATAATTTCTATTGGTAGTCCATATCTTGTGAACACATACTCATACAAGAATGTGGTTGTGGTTCTGGCATGATTTTTTTGGGTTGCCTTAGCCTCGCCCACTTGGTCAAATAGTCCATAGCTACAATGATATATTGAGCTTAGGTTTTATAATCAGGTGGTTGTATTGGCCCGACAAAGTCTATACCCCATTTTGCAAAAGCTCTAGCCCCCATCATTGGTCTTAAAGGCATGCTATCTACACGAGTTGGCATTTTAGCTCGTTGACATGCATCACATCTTCGAACATATTCTTTGGTATCTGCAAAAAGTGTTGGCCACCATATGCATGACATTAAGATTGAACTTGCGGTGGTTTCACTAGAAAAGTGACCTCTAGCTAATCCAACATGTGCTTGTTCTATAATCGGAATATATTCGTCTTCATTTGCACAAAGACGCAAATGTTGATCCTTTCCTCTTTGATACAACTGGTTTCCAATAAGAGTATAGTCTCTTGCTTCAGTTTCAATTGCTCTTTGGCGGCGTTTGCTCATATCCTCAGAAAATGTTCGACTTGACAAGTAAGTAACTAGATAGTTACTCCACTTAGAAACAAGTGATATTTGGAACAATGTCACATGAGGTATGGGTGCGTGTTTCTGGCATTGAGGACATTCTGTTACAAATGAGTGAACATCACTCCTCATAGTTGGCCAAAGCTCTATGCATGGCAATTCCTACATTACTGGCTAATACTCCAAGTCTCAAGATCCGTTGCATGGTTTGGTCTTCTGCAAAGTGAAGTCCCACTATCGTAATATGTGCTTGACTTAAGTATTGGATTTTCTCTTCACGATTAATACACAAAAGCAATATTCCATCTCGATTTCTTTTGTATAGACTTTGAGCTAGTAATTGATACATAGCCGATTGCTCAATTAATCCAATTGTAATAGGAAGTGGTGTTTGCAAATCCACTTGAGCTATGGTCATCAATGATACCATATTTTTCAACCATCGGGGTATCATTTCTACAGAGAACAAGTATGCATCTGGTAGATCATTGTCTACTCCCTTTGATGGTTCACCTGAAATAATCCTTGATAAATGATCTGCTCTTTGGTGAGTGGTGCCCATTTTCACAACTACAATGAAATCGAATTCCAAAAGAATGATGAACCATATCACTATTCTTCCTGTGTTGCATGGCTTGTTGACCAAGTACAATAAGACTTGGTGGTCCACAAAGAACACAAACTTTTTAGCTAATAGGTAATGTCTATACTTTTTTACGGCATAGATCATTCCTAATCCTTTTGGTGGTTGTGTAGTTTTTCTCTGCCATAATCAATTGTCTACTAGCATAAGAAATAGGAAAATCAATTTTTTCGTCTCCTGGTTGAGCTAGTATACACCCAATGGCAAAATTGGAAGCATCTACATGTATGTGGAATATCTTATTCCAATCTGGTGCTTTCAATATTGGGGCTGAAGTGAGAGCTTGTTTAAGCTTCATGAAGGATTCTTCGCACTCATTAGCCCATTCAAAGAATGTAATCAAGATGTACATGGGTTTTGCAATTATAGCGTACATGTAAATGAATCGTCAATAATATCCACAATGTCCCATGAAAGCTTGAACCCCTTTCATTTTTTGATCTACGCAATTCAGCAATAACATGAATTTTATCCATATCATTAGCTATGCCATTTACAGACACTATATGTCCAAGAAATTTTCCTTGTCTGCCCATAAATGTGCACTTTTTAGGATTTAAGAAAATCCTATAAAGTCTACATTTTTCAAAGACCTTTTTGAGGTGTTCAAAATGATCAGCCCGGATTGATGAATGTACACATAGATCATCCATATATACTTCCAAAGGTATTCCTTAAATTCATGGCTCATCAATCTTTGAAAGGTGGCAAGAGCATTAGTTAACCCAAAAGGCATAATCCGATAGGCAAAAGTACCCCATTCAGTTGCAAAGGCAATTTTATGCTTATCTTTGGGGTCAATCAAAAGTTGATTGTATCCAGAAGAGCCATCTAAAAAGTTGTAAGCTTCTTTTCCTACAACTCGTTCTAAAACATGCTCAGTGATTGGAAGAGAAAAGTTGTCTCTAATAGTAGTTGCATTCACTTTCTTGAGATTGACGCACACCCTTAATTGTCCATTTTTCTTGGGTACTACCACAATTGGAGACACCCAATCTGTGTGTTCAATTTATTAAATTAAGTTGGCTTCCTTAAGCTTTTCTATCTCTTCCTTGATCTTTCTAGAAAATGTTTCATTATATGTATATGGTCTTTGTCTGCTTGGTTTTGCATCATCTCTCATAGGTATGGTATGTTGACAGATTTTTGGATCAACACCCTTGAGATCCTTATAAAACCAAGCAAAGATATCTTGGTATTCTTTTAGTAAGCTTAACAAAAGATCTTCTTCTTCTTCCGTTAGATCATTTGCAATGTAGGCAGGTCTAGGCTCTTCTCCTGGTTCGGCCAGATATATCTTTTTTGCGTTTTTAGGTCCTTCGTAGGGCTCGCCTTGTTTTCTTAGTTCCCTAATAGGTTGTTCAACTATGATCTTTCAGTCTTGAAGAGTATATTTCTTGTGATGATATGGAACACTCAATACATCTTTACCTTCCTCCTCGGTGGTTTCCATTTCAATTGTATATATCTCCTTTAGAGCTTTCTTCAACTCTTCATACTTCTTTCTTCGTTCAACTCGTGTCATGGTTGAATCCTTGTCCTGGTATTTAGGTTTTGCTTGAGTTTCCTTTCTCGTTTTTCTCATTGTTTTTAATATTTTCTGCTTTTGGTTTAAAGGATATCTACCAGTGATTTTGTCTTTGACACAATCATGTACATCTATCTACATTAGAAACTGTATTCTACTGAAGACTGATGGCATAGGTCTAGATTTCAAGTTTTTTGTGTCTCTTTTTCTTTTATACCATTTCTGTCTTCTTAGTTTTTGGTTTGGAAAGTCAAAAAACTTTTCCTCCCTCCTTTTCTGAGTAGTTTAGCTCTTACATGTTCTTTTTTCGACCCCGAATCATTTGAGGTAGCTGCGTGTTCTTCTAACTCATGTGTTGCATCAGAGTAGACATCTGAAAAGACTTGTTGAGCCTTCATCAAGTCCTTGGATTCTTGAATTTCGTCTTCAATGTGAAGGGTTGAGATCATTTGTATGGGAATTATGTCATAGCCGTGCACATTGCAAAATTGAGTAGACATAGACGTATTCACACATACACCCATTGTTGCCAAAATTTGGGTCCACTCAAATGGCTCAAACAATTGCTATGTACATAAGCTTCATCTATGAAATCCCTTTCCAAGATACATTCTTCCCGTTTTAAGCTCCCATTTTTTGAAGCCCCGCACATCCAAATAGGTGTGTCTTTGTTCAACCCAGATGGAAGCTTAGTTTCAGCCAAAGAGACTGAGTCAAATTCTTGTATGGGTGTTTTCATGACATCTCTATAAGTGTGACTTTTAGATTAAACCTTGTTAGTGATCCCACTTGCTTCAAGTACAAATAATTGTTTCCCCAATCCTGGATGATTTGTACTTGTCGCATGAAAGGTCTTCCCAAGATGATTTCATAATTGAGTTTCTTTCCAAAGTCCACTATCGCAAAAGTGTGTTGATAATCAATTCCACAGGAATTAACTATCACTTTTTCCAACAGTCCTAAGGGTCTTTGGATGTGTCCATCAGACAATTGCAATTTCGTTCGAGTTTGTCTAATGGCTGGTTTTCCCCATGATTCTCATACTGCTTTCGTGGCTATGGCTATGCCTGGGCCTACTATCCAGTATTGCCATGGTTTCTATATCATTATATCTAGCTGGAAGGGTTATGTTTCCTTCTTCTCCTTCATAATATTCTCCAACTTTGTTCATTGGAATGGATCTAATCTCTTTGTTATCCAATTCGTGTTTCAAATTTTCCAAAATTTTCACGATTAGCCCTGTTATTCCCACCTTCTCTAAAGTTTTGTGAAGATCATTCCATAAATATGGTCTGATTTTTAACAGTTTCCCTAAAGTAAGAGTACATTAAATGGGTGTAGACATGATTGAATAGATGTTTTCTACCTCTAGGGTCTATTCTGCTCTTTTTATTTGAGTGGTTTTACACACTATGGATTCATCTTCCTTATCTCCCAAATACGAGGGTAATGTTTTCAGAGTCATTGGTTTAGACATTCCTGAAGCTTCAGATCCGCAATCCCCATACAAGGATTGTACTGCCATATCCATATCAGGAGGTAGATTGTCTAACCAAACTTACTCTATAGGAGCTGACTTCAGAGTTAGGCTCCCATCATTAATCTCGCTAACTTTTTCCCATAAGTGTCCTGGCCAATCTTCTTCTATGAATGGAATTCCATCTAAGGCATCTTCACTGTCAGGCACTATGAGTTTTGGCTCTTTAATTTCAAGGTGGGGTTCTACCACCACGTTAGATTTCTCTTCACTGGTTCCTACCACAAGCTCCTCAGGTTTTTCCATACTCTCGAGCTTGGGTTTTTGTTTTTTCAACATCTCTTGAGTAATTCTTACCAAATTTTGATAAGCTTTAAGCTTAGCTACTTCTATATTTGGAGAAGGATAGTTTTTCCATTTGTTTTCCATGTTTTTGCCTGCTTTAAGTCCCGCTTGGTAAGCTTCCAAGGCTTCATTGATTGGCTCAAAAATTTTGTCTACCAAAATTGATCCTCCAGATTTCACGGTGGTTTCCTTGATTTCATTTCTAGTTTCTTTCACTTTTCCCTGGAATAGTTTCTTTGCTTTCTCCTCAATTTGAGCCCTTTATTTTTGTTTTCTCATCTCATAACTTTTGCTTCTGCTTCTCTTGGTTTTTTGGGAGGAAATTTAGTATTCTCCGAATCATCAAAGGAGTTATGTTTCTTTTTCTTAGCCTGGGCTCTGGTGATTACCTTGATTGGAACAATAGATTCACTCTCTAATGAGATACTAGGTATCACTTGGACTATGTTCACTGCTGTTTTACCCTTGTTTAAAGGATTTTTTGGACAATCTTCAGGGAAGTGTCTCCCTTTTTGCAACATTGCATACAAAAAGCTTCAACTGGCTTAATGTTCTTGTCAGGCTCTGGACATTCATTTTTCCAATGATCATCCGCACCACAGTTATGACAGTTTCCAGTTCTTGGCTTAATCATCGGTCTTACCATCGGAGGTCTAACACCTTGACCAGATAGTACATCGGTGCAAGTTCTGGTGTAGTATAAGTCACAGGTTCTTCCATTGGTGGTGGATGTGAATTATACCAATCTCCTTCTATCATTATTGTAGATGGACTAAGCTCAACATACGGTGTAACAGGCACTAGTGCTTGTTCATCTATGACTCCCTCTGAATGCATGTACTTTACAGGTACTGCATTATGTCCACGATATGGAGGTTGTTGACCCAACATAGGTTGAGGTCTTTCCATACCCATTGATGGTCTTTGACCTGGGGCCATATTAGGCTCATATCTATACGAGGGTTGTCCTTGTGGCCTCATAGGAACATATTGAACATTTCCATCATACTTTGGTCGGTAATAGCACTCATTGGTCTCATGGTTGGTCCATTTATCCTCGATTTCAGACCATTTTTGCGGCTTAATTGGTTGTCCTTGTTGAGTTATCCCTTGCCCTGGTCCCCGCATAGGTGTTTCATTCATCCTTTTGAGCATGTCTTATATGGCTGTAAGCGGTGCTGCTGCAGAAGTTTCCACTTGTGCTGGTTTGATGGATGTTGTTTTCTCACTTAGATTATCCTTAGGGACATCTTCTTCGTTGAAAATATCACAATTGTCTCCTAAGTTGATAGCATTTGACACACACTCTTCTAGGGTCATATGTTTCTTGCTATACAATATAGCATGAAGTTCTTTGTTTAGTAGTCCCTCTAAAAACAATGATACTAATCTTTCTTCTACAGATATTTCTAGTTCTAGGCATCTTGCAATGTATTGTTTCATTCTAGTTGCACAATCCCTAATAGACTCACCTTGTTTCAATTTGAGGCAATAGATTTGAGATGAAGTATTATGTTTGATCCCCGTTCTAGAACATGCAGCTACAAATCCTTGAGCTAATGTGTTTAAGTCCATGATTGACCTTGGTGAAATATTTTGGAACCAAGTCAGTGCTTTTCCTTCTAATGTTATTCCAAATCCCTCAAGTTGAGTATGGAAATCAAATATGTGTTGTGCTCTAAGCACTTGCTTAAAGCTTGCTAAGTGGTCATATGGATCCCCAGATCCACTGTATTTTCTGACCCATGTTTGAAAATCAATTGGTCTGGCACATTTATTTGGTTCAACTCCCGATCTCCTGGGCAGTTGGTCATGTTCCGAGTCCTTCAAACCAGTCTGTTGGTAATAGTGACTCATGTAGCCCTGGTCTGGCTTTAGTGTCGCCCAGTTTTCTTTGTGATGAGGTAGTTTCTAGTTTTTTAACATTGCTCCCAAAAGATCTCTCACAGAGTTCCTCTCTTGGAATAGTTTCTGGTCCTTGGCCCAATATACAATCTCTTATAGAGTACCCTTGGTATTTGGTTTGCTCCACCTCCTCAAGACTCATCATAACAAAGTTATTGTTATAACAATACCTAAATAGGTAGGTTTGTAGATCTGTTGAACCCTTGTCTTTGATTTTGAAGATATAGATTATCTTCATGGGTGTTAACTATCCTGATTTGGCATGAGAAGTCCATAGAAGATCCTTGACATTTCTATCCTCCCAACAATAGACTCCGATCCGAGGATTATTCGTGCTAAGCCTTTTCAAAGGCTTCAAATAACCTTAATTGTATCCCTCAAATTCTAAAGTAGGTGGATCTTCTTTTGTTGCCATATCTGGAATTATGATATTTACTTATAATCCCCATTTGTCTATCACGTCAGGGTTTTCAACTTGTAAATACTGAGTTTCATTTTTATCCATATACATTTTTCCTTGTTTGTTCGCCCTGATTTCCTCTTCAAACTCTATGTCATCGTCATCAATCCGAATAGCATACTCTTCATTAGGATCCAAGTAAACCTGAGCTCCATGGCCATTAGTCTTATAAAAGGTGAGTATGTGCTTATAAAGCACTGTCGTTCCGGTTCCTGAATGAGACAATAGGAAGACATTTCAGATGTTGATTCTAAAAAAGTGTCTGAGACTTCTTCAAAGATAGTGTCCAAGTGATTGCCTTGATATACACTCTCTTCAGTGGATACTCTACTAGCGGTCTCTCCAAATATGCCTTGATTTGCTAGTATACGACCAGATCTAAGGTTCATGTAGACTTGTGAAGCCCTGGATAGAGTACTTATTGTTGGATTGACTTGTGAATCCTTAAATAGAGTACTTACCATTGGATTGACTTGTTGTCAACTTCTTCCACTTGACTTGATTGCAACTACTGTCAAGCTTTTAATTCCTTGTCTGCAACCTGATTCCTGTATCAATTTTAATCAAGCTATCTATTCTTTCACAAAGACTGCTATTGTTGGCTAGTCTATGTGTTTTACTTCAAGTTGAGATAAGTGAGTCAGCAATTGAGACTTTCAGATTCTATTTTTGCAAAAAACCAAAGGATTGATCTGCAACCTGCAAACTGAGTGAACATGTACTAATTTGGATTCGATTGAACCCAAAATTGCCCAATGGCCTTGTATCATGTTGTTCTAACATTGTACAAGCTCAAAAGTCAAAAAGTATGTCTCTGTGTATCGGAAGTAAATAATCATAATTATTTACTTTTCTTAATTTTTACACTTTTTGGCTTGCTTTGCCAAGTACTCAACTTGTTAGGGTCTCTGGACAAGTTTCACTTAGTTTGAACATAATTTGTTCAAGTTATCGACTGTTTAGTGTCCGCATACTCAATTTTCAAGAATCTGGCTTAAGTCTCAATTTTGTGATCCAAATTTCACCAAATTTGATTTGTGTGGTCTACTTGATATGCTTGACCTTGTGGTATACTCAAATGTGCAAAAATGTCCAGTTTTATAGCAGATATAAATAATCACGATTATTTACTCCTGTTATTTTTATACAATTTTTTGCCACAATCTTGACACAGATTTGCTAAGCATATCAACTTAGGCTCCCTAGCCAAGTTTAATCAATTTTGGATAGTCTCTTTTCAAATGGTCAACAATTTTGTGTCTCCAAACTGACTTTGCAAATTCGGCCACAATTTTCACTCCAATGATCCAAATCTTACCAAATTTGATTTGTGGGCTTAATAAACCAGTGGTATGTTGGGTTGGTCAAAAAAGTTGGAAAATGGGACAAAAGTAAATAATCGTGATTATTTACTTTTGGTAAATTTTTGCATCTATTTAGTCAATTGAGCATGTGCACTTGTTTAACACTTCAATATAAGCCTCTGAGTCAAGTTTCATTGAGTTTGAACAAAGTTTTTCCAATTTACACTCAAGCTCTGGACAATCAGTACAGAATTCAGTTTTTACCAAGTTTTTGGTCAGTTTGGTGATCCAAATTCTATGGGTCTTTACAAAAGATGTTTGTACACATGCATAGAGTCTCTGGTATCAACCTTGGTCACTTTTGAGTTGAAAGTAAATAATCATGATTATTTACTTTAAGCCTAAAATGAACATTTTTTTCAACTTTTTCACTGGACAGTCTTTTTATGATCTATTTTAATCCTCTGAGTCAAGTAACAACTTAATTTGGCCTAAGATATCAAGTAAGAGTGGAATTTCTGAGTTTTTGAAAACTCTTGAAATTTTACCTCAAATGTGTCCTTAAGCTTCCCCACTGGTTCATACAACTTTTAAAGCATAATCTCCGATCGGATTCAATGGTGGACAGTCTTCTGGTGCTATTTCTAGCCGTAGACTTGAAATTTTGCAACTTCACATAAACAACTCACAATTGATTCTTTTGAATAGAGCAATGTTCTAAGATTCCACCTCAGATTCTACTTACCCTACTCCTAGGTTCTACTGCAATGGGGTTGTGGAAAGTGTTCACAAACACTCGTTTTCTTGTTTTTTATGGTTTTTTGAGCCTTGATCTTAAGACTTGTCTCGTCCATTAATCATTCTCAAAATCCTAATCTAATTCTACAGATCTACAATCCTAGAAGGTATTTAGCAAGTACAACCTACTTCCAAGCTACCTCTACACAGCAAAAGACAACAATCTTAAGCTATGTGGTTTTAAAAAGAAAGTTTTGACTCTAGATGATCCTAGAGAAAGTTAAAGGATAACTTCACAAGACGCTCGTGATTCTTCCTAGTTTAGGTCTCTTCGTTCCCCAGTAACAGCACCAAATGTGGGACGGGTGTCTAACCTCACTCTCCTATCTTATTGCAGACATAGCAAGAACCACGAATATAATTGTCAATCCATGGGAAGACGCTGACTCGACTAGTGCATAGAGGCTACAAGAGGTTGTCAATCTCTTGGAAAACAACAAATAATATGCATCTAACTCAAGCTACACTCAAATGACAGAAATCACCAAAAGCTAATTGCTCATTGGCAAACAAATCACATTCGTTACAGCATCAAACGACATCCAAACGTTACGAAACTTCTAGGACATTTTTATAAGACCTAAGCACACATACTTATGGTCTCAAATCTCACTTTAGGTTAAGTGCAAACATTACGATTACTAACAGTCGTGAGTTTTTGACCTATCCATTTTTGACCCAGAATGCATCTAAACGCTTAGTAATGATGCCCCAATACCCCGTCTATACTTAGTTTATGATTTTGAAGCTTAAATTCCAACTTATGATGAACTTAGGCCGTGGGTCAACGACGCCAAAAGCTACGGATTACCATGAAATGCTTACGTCAATGCTTAGAGCTCTTACCTGCGATTGCAACGCAATAGACGGCACTGCAATGCGACAACCGGGAAGGGAGTAGGAAGCGCGAGAAAGAGAGAAGTGAGCACTGTTAGCTCACGTTGTGTTTCTATTATCCAAAACTTATCAAAAACTTACAAAAATTGGCTTTTATATCTTAGCCAAGGTTTTTGTGGTCAAAACTAATAATCCGGGTGTCATAATAACTAATATCTAATTCTCCTAAATGATTTTCTCATGTTAAACTGATCATTTAATATTGGGAAGTACCAAGGGAGAATAAGCTAAAATATTGGTTAAGCTGGCAGACCAGGGATCCAAAGGGGGGGCCATCTGCAAGAGAGCAATGTGCAACAATGGGCTTAAAAGACCCTAAGGTTCATCCCATTAAGACTTCCAAAATGCTAAGGTTCCAAAATTCAAAGGTTGTGTCCAAAGGTCACATTCTAGGGAAATTGGATGCTTTGTGTGTGTCCCAAAAAGTCTTTTCAAGTCCTACATAGGAGGGGGCGAGCCCAAGAAGTAGGGGATGAGAGAGAAACTCACACACACACACACACACACACAAGCTACCTTTACACAAAGGGAATGAGGGACACATGTTAGCTCCCGAGCCTAGATGTCACAAGGTGTACTCAAATCCTATTGGAGGTGGAGCGATGAGAATTAGGAAATAGTAAATTTAGTTTAATTAATTTAAAAACACTTAATAAAAGAATCAATAAGAATTAAGCTCTCTAGAAGACTATTGGACAGTCTCCCAAGGGATCCAATGAGCATTCAGCAGCCCAATGGCTTGCCTGATTCCTATTGGCCACGAAACAAAGGGGTCCAATGAGAGTTTAGTTGCATTAATCAATTACCTAAAGCTCTCACAAAAGGGCAAAGGGGGACACATGCCAGAAGGCTATCACTTATGCTCTTGAAATTCCATTGGCTAGGTCTGGGGAGGTCTGATAGGGTTGCAACATGAGCAAATAGCAAGAGGGGTTGATCAAGAGAGAGGGGGGGCTGATTTTTTAAAGGCATTATCCACACACACTCACACAAACTCAGGTGTGAAGCAAAGAAGACTCTCTCTCTCCTTCTCAAGCTTTAATGGAAAGCTAATCACCTACTCCAAGCTTGTGAGAAGGGAGGCCTACACCAACAACTCTTGGCTTTGTGATGCAAATCCAACCAAGAGCCAAGCTTCAATGCATGCTCATCTCCTCTACCATGCTAATTACCAAGCTCAGCTATGATAACATGAGTGATTATGTGAGGAGATGTACATCTTTCTCGTAAGACTACTCCTTCTTCTTCTCAATCTACTCTCATACCCGGTAGGTCTCACCATCTTCGAAGGTGTGTGAGGTCTTGGGTCTGAGACCGTGAGCCTAATTGATGTTGTGTTTGATAAGTGTTTTGCTTAGTGCTTGAAGTTTCCATCTTCATTGCACTAGCTAGTATTGAAGGAACACAAAGAATTGTATTGTAAAATGTCTCTCTTGATGGGAGAAACCATAATACAAGGCCTTTTGGAGGGGGGACCGGCTCCATGCAAATCCGGTCCTCAACTATTGTCAATTGCTTAATTTCTCTCTCTTTTGAAGTATTGTTCATGCTATCTAACTAGGTGTTATGCATTTTGTTGCTCTCTCCACCCAAGCACTCTTGTTATTCTCATTAGGAATCTATTCTAATGAGATGCTCACTATGTTCATGCTATTTTCCGCTACACACAAGTTACTAGGCCTTTAAATGTTACATTGGTATCAAAGCACAAGGTCTCTGTTTCCTTGCTCAAGAAGGGAGGTCCTCAAGCTAGCTATAAATGGTTGGTATTATTAATTGCATGTAAGTAAGTAGAATAGGTATTTTTCAGCCTTGCAGTGAGCCTACCTTCGTGCAGATAACGAGGCATCACCGTCAAGAGCTATGGTCTTAATAGTGGAGTTCTACGGGGCTTGCCTACGGCTTAACCACTATTGAGCTATTAGAAGCTTGACAGGAGCCAGAGCCGGTGCTGTTTTGGTGTTGAACGTCCCTCTCTTCTATTCCTTGCAATTAATAGTATTTGAGCCATGGGTACAGTAGCTTGAGTGCTTTTTCTAAAGGGGTAAAGAGGAGTAGCAACTAGGGCTTGAAGTGCCAAAGTACACCTAAAAATTTTACACCTAAAAGTTGTTAGAATGGCTGACAATAGTAAAGAGAGTGAAATTAATGTTGATAACTTTGATTTTGCTAATGAGCAGTCTACTAATGGTGCCCCGATGCTTGTTAACTATCTTGTTTCTAGGCTTCAACAAGCCATGGGCAATCCATCCCTCCAAAGTGAAGTGCAACGGCAGCTTCGTGCTCATGGGATTATCCAAGCTCCCCACCATGACGAGAGAGCACCTAGGAAGCCTCCTTGCAAGACTTCCAAAAGAGGCCTCTCTCCGATTCGGGAAGAAGAAGAGGATCCATACGAAGAGCTCAAAAATTTGCTTCTCGATGATGCATCTCCTTTCCAAAGGAGAATTCAAGAGCCTCCACCAAAGGAACGAGAAAGAAGTGAGTCTCCTGCCACCTCGGTAGAGATGGCTCCACGAAGATGGTGGGCTAAACGCTCTCAGTCACCTCCAAAATGGAGGAGACCATCACATGCTTCTCCAAACCATAATTCAAAGAGGGATGACACAAAGCAAGAGAATAAAAAGGCGGGAAAGAGGACACCCTCTTCTCCATCTTCTTCATCCTCTTCCTCTTTTGCAAAGACAAAGTACTCACCGAATGGCGAAGCTTGAAGCTCTCTCCCTACAAATCCATTCACAAATATGTAGACAAGTTTTGCGACTTACAACTCAAAGCCACTATCTTCAAAAAGCTGGATTTTGGAGAGCAAAAGCAACAATGGCCTTTGGGAGTTGACATACTCCGCCATTTCTTCAGTTAAGCCCGCACAAGATTGTTGCTTATGCTCTCCAAAATCCAAATTTTTGAAGACAGTGGCTTTGAGTTGTAAGTCCAAAACTTTTCTACATATTTGTGAATGGATTCGTAGGGAGAGAGCTTCAAGATTTGCCATTCAGTGAGTACTTTGTCTTTGCAAAGATGAAGTTTGATAGAGAGAAGCAACCTGGATTGCTTCAACCTTTGCCAATCCCTAATTCACCATGGGAGAGCATATCCATGGATTTTATCTTTGGATTGCCTAAGTCTATCCATGGGAATACGGGAATATGGACGATAGTAAACAGGTTCAGTAAACAAGCTCATTTTATACCTGTCAAAAAAATACTAAAGCCCATCAAATGGCAACCCTTTTCATTTCACAAATCTTCAAGTACCATGGCTTGCCAACGTCCATAGTGTCGGATAGAGATCCTAGAATGACCAATAATTTTTGGAAGGGTCTCTTTGAGAATTTAGGGACAAGGCTAAACTTCTCTTCGGCCTATCACCCACAAACGGATGGCCAAAGTGAAATAGCTAACCTAACAATTCTTGATCTACTAAAAGCCTATGTAACGGAAGTAGATCAAAGAATCCAATGGGAGAAGTACTTACCCTTAGTGGAGTATGCCTACAATAACACTATACATACTTCCACGAGAAAAGCATCTTTTGAGGTAATTGAGGGAAGATCAAAAAGTCCCCTGCTACTTAAGGCACACATGAAGATCTTCGTTGCAGATGAGTATAGCTGAGACCTACAAGAATCTTTCCAAAAGATTAAGGATGCTATCTCTATCTCACAGCAAAGGCAAAAGGTTGTTGCTGACAAGCACAAAAGAGCCCAAGCCTTTAAATAAAGTGATTGGGTCTTACTCAAATTTCCCAAGGCTCTACTAAGGCACACGACAAGCAAGAATCCTACGGGACACCAAAAGTACTATGCTAAGTTAGCAAAATGGGACTATAGTCCCTTCCAGATTCTTAGGCCAATCAATGAAATGGACTAACAACTCAAGTTGCCCAACCATTGGCTCATACACAATGCTTTCCATGTGAGCCTACTAAAGCCTTACAAAGGAGAGCCACCTCAAGAACCAACTATTGAAGACCCACCGGAGATCAAGGACCAGGAAGAGGTGCTACAGCCCGAGTCCATTCTCCGACATGAAGACAAGGTACTAAGAGGTGGTAAGGCTATCCGTGACGATATCTTATTAAGCATACAATTAAAGGATAAGCTAAACCTTGTCAATGCTTACAATGATTCCCTAGAGTAAGCAAATGTACAAATGTTAAAAATGAACAAAGTTTTTGTCTTATAAGACTCTCTTTTTCTTTATTGTGCACAAAAATGAAGTAGTATGCATGCTTAGATCAAGTTTGCGGAGATGACGTCTCCCGAATACCAAGTAGAACTTTTCACTCTACTATGGAAGATTAATAGGACTCATGTGGAGGCATGCTTGTGGCATTTTAGGCTCTCAAGCGACAAATGGACTAGTCATCCATTCTGGAACGATGTCGTAGGGTAACATAGGGATCCTCTACCCGCTAGAAAAAGGACTAATGAATATGCTTTATCTTCTCTACCCCATAATCGAGGACGACTATGATTTCAAGAGAGAGGTAATGTCATAATAATCAATATCTAATTCTCCTAAATGATTTTCTCATGTTAAACTGATCATTTAATATGGGGAAGTGCAAGGGGAGAAAAAGCTAGAATAATGGTTAAGCTGGCAGACCGACCACAGTAGGGATCCAAAGGAGGGAAAATAGGGCCCCAAAGGGGGGGGCATCTGCAAAAGAACAATGTGCAAAAATGGGCTTAAAAGACCCTAAGGTTCAGCCCATTAAGACTTCCAAAATGCTAAGGTTCCAAAATTCAAAGGTTCTGTCCAAAGGTCACACTCTAGGGAAATTGGATGCGTTGTGTGTGTCCCAAAAAGTCTTCTCAATTCCTACATAGGAGAAGGCGAGCCCAAGAAGTAGGGGACGAGAAAGAAACTCACACACACACACACACAAGCTACCTTTACACAAAGGGAATGAGGGACACATGTCAGCTCCCTAGCCCAGATGCCCACAAGGTGTACTCAAATCCTATTGGATTTCCTTGGAGGTGGACCAATGAGAATAAGGCTACATTAAATCTAATTTAATTAATTTCAAAACACTTAATAAAAGAACCAATAAGAATTAAGCTCTCTAGAAAACTATTGTAAATAGACTCCCAAGGGGTCCAATGAGCATTCAGTAGCCAATGGCTTGCCTGATTCCTATTGGCCACGAGACAAAGGGGTCCAATGAGAGTTTAGTTGCATTAATTAATTACCTAAAGCTCTCACAAAAGGGGAAAGGGGGACACATGTCAGAAGGCTATCACTTATGCTCTTGAAATTCCATTGGCTAGGCCTGGGGAGGTCCAATAGGGTTGCAGCATGAGCAAATAGCAAGAGGGGTCGACCAAGAGAGAGAGGGGGCTGATTTTTTCAAGGAATTATCCACACACACTCACACAAACTCATGTGTGATGCAAGAAGACTCTCTCTCTCTCCTTCTCAAGCTTTAATGGAAAGCTTATCACCTACTCCAAGCTTGTGAGAAGGGAGGCCCACACCAACAACTCTTGGCTTTGTGATGCAAATCCAACCAAGAGCCAAGCTTCAATGCATGCTCATCTCCTCTCCATGCTAATTACTAAGCTAAGCTATGCTAATATGAGTGATTATGTGAGGAGATGTACATCTTTCTCGTAAGACTACTCCTTCTTCCTCTCAATCTACTCTCATACCCCGCTAGGTCTCACCATCTTCAAAGGTGTGTGAGGTCTTGGGTCTGAGACCGTGAGGGAATTGATGTTGTGTTTGATAAGTGTTTTGCTTAGTGCTTGAAGTTTCCATCTTCATTG